>NC_090441.1:114126937-114729973 GCF_031143425.1 Pleurodeles waltl | reverse complement strand
TCCTCAAAGGTGATTCCTTTCAATTAGCTTCTGCCAGGAATAAATGTGGCATCTCCAGGTACCCACTCATGGGCATTGGAAGATCAGAAAGAGAACTTAACCTTCTGTCTGAGACCTGAAAAGAGCCATAGAGGACTGGACCTGCATTCCCTCTTGTACCCAGGACAACAAAAAAGACTTAAAACGTCATACAACTGACTTCCTGTTCAAACTATATGGTTACAACAAGCTAAAAGAGGAGTTTCCTGCAACTGCCCAAAAGATCAGAGGCAACGCAACCTCGACTGGACTCTTCCTGACACCCTGTGAGTCTCTATGCGCCTCCTCTGAGATCCTAGGGGCTTTAGAAGTGTACTCTTGTGGTGGACTGGGACTCAAAAGACTAACGTCGGAAGGTAAAATCTTTGACCAGTATACACCTGGTTTGTGTATTTAACTGGAGCCTCATCGTGGTTAGAGCCAAACTGCACCCTGCACAAGGGCTACCATGACTATTGACAATCGTTAGCACTCATTGAATTTTTGTCATTTTGGTGTAATTTCTTCATTAGATTTTGCTCCATGTTTCGAAATTCGTTTTGGGATTTTTACAGTTCTGCATTTCAACTCTATTACTCTCTTAGTACTGCCTATATACTATAAGCATTGACTTTATGTTACACCTGTCTGCTCTGTGCAGTAGCTACTAGGGTTGAGTTCAGGTTTATTTAGTGACTTTATTGGCTGACCCTGACAAGGATTGCGGTTATTACTTGAGCTTGGTACTTATCCCCTCAATTAATAACCCAATTTTTAAAAAAATGCATATAAAGGCCTTTGGTTCAGTCCCTTTCAGCCAATGACTACTTTAAAAGCCATTCACATTTTGGATCAGCCCACATGACAGCATGCAAGGGGTGGGCCGTGAGTCAGCCCTCTTTAGGCATTGGATTGCTGGCAACATCAGACAATTTTGTTTATTTTACTGTCAGGCAGTGTGAATGATGCCATTGTGCAGCATTACATTTCCTTCCATATTAGGAAGGGAGACGCGAAGGAGCCTGTCTCCAGCCTAACCAGCTCCTCCCATGCCCCTTTCTTTGTGCTTGGCATGCACATCCAGCAACTTGAATCTGTAGTGAGCGCCCTTTAGATTAAAATCAGCTACTGTTAGCAAATAGTCAGTCTTTCACCAGCAAATACAGTGATTTTAGTTCTTTGTGTCCAGTTTCCATTCAAATGGAAGAAGAGTCCAAGGAGTACTGGGGTGGCCGTCTTTTCTCCTACCAACTGCTTTAATGTCACAATTGGCCTATTACTGCCATCACCGGAGTCAAAACAAGCAGCTGCCCCTTTGCTGTCTACTTGGGCACCAGGAACTGTCCAAACAACTAGACCTTTAAAATAGTTAATAACACTGTAGGCCTGGCTTGAGATCAGCTTCCACTAACAGATCACCAAATCGTGGCACAGTGCTTGCTGTTCTTTTAGTTCGTTTTTCATTTCAGTTGATCAACTCCTTAGGTCTGGCTTTAGTCAAGACCTTTTGTTTTAGTTTAAGTATGCTTTATTTGCGCAAAAAAGTATACAATAACATATGGGGTGAACCAGAGGCCTATGATTGTAATATAAAAAAGAAAAATATGCATTAGCTACATTTGATATTCAACATGAAATATGAAGCATATTATAAATAAAGGTGTAAAAAACTTCGTATTTAGGGAGGTTTGGGGAACTCTGCAGTAACATCATCTGAGTGGGGATGTAAACTAAACTTGTTAAGGAAGTTTGTTACAGGTAACTATATGTGTTCTCTATTTAACGCAAGAGATAGTCGATAGACATAAACTCCAGCCAGTCTATAGTGGAAGCAAACAGCATACCACCATGCTTTAGTAGTATCTTCCATAAATTGATTCAACTCTCTAATTTTCTTCAGAATTCATTCCATTGAAATCGGAGCAGAAGATTTAACCAGGGAAGGAGGATCTTTTTTAGGTGTTTTATGAGAAGACAATGGAGGATGTTTCACTGACATTTGGGATTTAGGAGTGACTACATTATGAGTGTCCTATTTGAGAACTGCAAGCCTCTGCCTTTATGGATAATAGGTGGTTAGCGTTTGAAGAGGAGAGTTGTGAAGAGATGCCTATATATTTTGTATGCACAGGTTTCCCCAGCATAACCTTCCCATATACAAGTGTATTATGACTAGAAATTGCTTGAAGAAAGTGTATTGAGCACAGCAGAGTTTTTTGTAACGACATTAAGGGGGTCATTACAACCCTGGTGGTCCAAGATCGCCAGGGCTGTTATGACGGAAGCACCGCCAACAGGCTGGCGGTGCTTCCCAGGTCATTATGACTGCGGCGGAAGCACCGCGGTCGCACCGCCGGGGACGGCGGTTTCCCGCCACAATGGTCCAGGCGGTTGTAATCCGCAAGGGCAGCGCTGCTAGCAGCGCTGCCCAGGGGATTACAAGTCCCCCTACCGCCAGCCTTTTCCTGGCGGTTTGAACCGCCAGGAAAAGGCTGGCGGTACGGGGAGTCGTGGGGCCCCCTGACAGGGTCCCGTGCAGCTTTTCACTGTCTGCTATGCAGACAGTGAAAAGAGTGACGGGTGCAACTGCACCCGTCGCACAGCCGCAACACCGCCAGCTCCATTTGGAGCCGGCTCCTGTGTTGCGGTCGAGATCCCCGCTGGGCCGGCGGGCGGAAACTAGGTTTCCGCCCGCCGGCCCAGCGGGGATCTCCAAATGGCCGCAGCTGGGGTGCGGTTGCATTGGCGGCCGCCCGGCGGTCAGATCTTGGAGGTCTGGCTACAGCCACCCGCCAAGGTCATAATGAGGGCCTAAGTGTTCTGATATTAGTAGTTAATAACACAATCTCCCAGATCGATTTCTTTGTAAGAAAGGAGTAGTAGTAGTGGAAAAGAAGTACCTCACTGCAATGCTAAAATGTTGGTTCTGCTAAAGGAAAGACAAAATGGTGTCCAAATAAGCTTCAGATCACTAAGTTGTGCACAAGAAATAAAAGTCCTAAAAAAACGGCCGAGAAGCAGAAAGGTACGAAGACAATATGTTTAGAGAAGAAACAGGTGTATTATTGTCATTGTTACAGCAGATTTCCCAAAAATTACCAGCACACTGATTTCCAAAATGGCATCCACAAGGGCTGACTGGGTATGCCGGCGAGAAAAAAAAGATAACCACTGCCAAGGGTTAAAAAGTAGATGGAGATGAAGAAATATGAGGAGTGTATGTTCTGACACGCCTTCATGACAAACATTTCCAGCCTCCTGGCTGCGTTATGCCCGGCATCTTGACCTCTGTACAGCGCTCCACTCTTACAGGGCTATCTCCGTGGGTGCTCAAGCCACACCCCCAGCCGAGACCTTTTGATTTTACTAAAATTATATGCATATCATACTTACTTGTAGGAACATTCAGTCAGCCCTCTTCAGCCATTGTTTAGTTGTTGTGTTCTTTACATTTTCCTTCTGCCCCCAACAACACACATCATGCAGCAATGGGTCAGCTGTGAGTCATGACCTTCTGCCCTTCCATAAAGAGCACATCCACATAAAGCGGTTCCATTAAGTGTCGAGGACTTCTATGGCAATGTTTGCTTCTTGAGACCAAAAATATTATTACTTTTAGCAAATTCTTTTTTTTTTCTTGACAAGGACCCAGCAGCGCCCACAACAATAACATTTTGCAAAAACCATGACAAAACAAAATAACTATTGTCAAAGCCGAGTGTGGCAGCTAGTTGGAGATATAGTGGCTTTGCAAAGACCTTGGGAGGTGCATATTTCTCGCACACTCTGTAACTACATAAGTGTTTTTTTGCTTCTCTGACATTGATGCCAAGTTGCAGCTAAAACTCTGTTACGAAAACAAAAACGTTTGATGTCTTCAGTGTTGTGCCAACAATAATCACACATGGATGGAATGCTTTCAAAACTATACAGTTGCAGACTTGCCTCAACATCATTGTCACAAAACATCGTCAGTTTCAGGTACAGTAATCTTCATTCTTTTTATCTGTCGTGCATTTTTCATCTTTTTATCTTTGCAGTGCCCCGAGCACTGCTGAGAGCTGCGGTCTTTTCTATGCCACGAAACAATCAGACAAGTGACTTATTATAATTGCCACCAACTGCCTCATAGCGATATTCCGGGGCCAGCAGCTGTGTCATCTCATCTACTAAACATTGGAGACTGTAAGTAATGTGAAAACAGCAACTCTTTAGACCATAGACAACAAGGAAAACAAGCATTTGCAATGCACTAGGGTCTCGCATTTCTCCGAGTAACAGCTATTAGCAGTTCTAAACTCCCAACCGGATTTTTCTTGCCACATTGAAAGAAAAAAAGAAAGCGATGACTCTGCTAGAGTTCACTCGTAATAAAACCTATCTGCAAAAGTGCAATTATCTACGTAACCGGCAAAAGTGCAATTAACTATGTAACAGGGTCGATGTTACGCAAAGGGCTCGACTTCTGCCAAGTGAGATCGCGCTGCGAACAAAAGATAAAAAGTAGTCCACAAACCTGACGGGAAACAGCGAGCCTCGCATGTTTTCAGTACTTGATCGCTGCGCTCGAGGAGGGCTAACCACTGGTTGTAACTCCTAAAGCATCTCGCAAGCGAAACGCATGCGCAAGCGCATGCGACGCAGCTCGACCCTAAAAATAAGGGTGCTCTTCTGCAATGCTCGTTACAAGAAAAGTAACAGATTGCCTAAGGGCGAATCACTTTGCAGCAAGTTTTAATGTTTAGCATTTTGAGAGTGGTGGTGGTATTAATATTTGCAAAGCTGTTCCACTATCATTTTGGCAAACATCTCTACAGCCCCCAAAAGTCGCACTATAAATGGTCATGTTTGTTGGTGATAATGTAGAAACAGCAGCTTCCACATAGGAACACTGACGCACTCCTAGCTATATCTCACACCAGCTTTCATTCACATTTGCTGCAAAGTTATGCTTCGGTTCAGCAGCCAATAATATGAATTGAAATGTGACAGTGATACATTCTCATTTATCCTTTATTTTACGTGTATCCCTCTTTTTCCATTTCCTTTGTTGATGTAATAAACAGGCTATACTGGTGAATATCAGCAGTTGCACCAATAGTCTGCGCTCACTCAGCAGTACAGTACAGGTTCCCAATCAGTTGCTAGCAGTCCAAAATTAAATCCCAGAGTAGCAGCTCTCCCTAATCATTTATATATTCATAATTCAGTACTCTATTAAAAGAAATTAGCCAAACGGTCCCTAAATTCATTATTCCCTCAAAGAGAATATTAAACGTGTTTCGTTCCTTTGGAAACTTCTTCAAGGCTGTGAATAACGTAGACAAAACAAAAAATATTTCCTTATTTTTTAAAAACAGATTCGTTCTTATTAAAATACACAGGTATAATCCTTTCTAGTCATATTTTTATTAACGCCAAAATATTTCATTTTCATTAATCTAATTTCACCTACTCAAAAATTAACACTGCATATCAATTCATATTGACAATAGTCTACCTAACTAATAAAGTGTCAGACACTCCTAACTTTGTTGGTAATCATCGTATAATAACTCGGTTTCGTGAGGGGTTCTTATAATATTTCATATTGCTGTGCAGTCAATCAATTATCTTTCCACTCCAGAAATACAGAGTTGTGAAATTTTGGTAATGCCTAGCTGCCTTTATAAATTGCTTGGTGAAATATCAGCAATTATAGGACGCCACAAACACGTGTCTGTTGATGCTACTTTTCCTTAAAAATAAAAACACTGAATGAATATATATAAAAATATTCTGTCCCTTAATGAAATAGATGGATTCACACTGGCATTCCGTAATCTCCAATGCTGGAAAAATGCTATACACTGAATTTAGCTGTTTGAAAGCTGTTTGTGTTATGTGGTGTACTAATAAATTTGAAAGCTCTGATTCAAATGTAGGGTAGTTATGCGATTGGATAACACAGTATTGCGTAGTCTAAATATTTTCAGTTTAAAGCAGGCGCTCACTACATAGCATTTTTAAGTATGAGTATGTCCTTGTATAATTGTGCTCACGCTACTAGAAACAACAGTCGATGTGGGCAGATAAAATGAATTCATTATGGCCTAGACTAACTAAGATTGTGCATCGGGGTTGCATCACACTTTTGGAGCAGTCCAGAAGCAAACTCTATTTTGGGGTTTACAAGGCCATGCAAAGTCCGATTTGCATGGTGGTCTTCTGGCAACCGGGGCTACGGCGGTCTTCGGAAAAGACCGCTGCAGTCGTAATGAGGGCCATACTCTGGGAAGATCATCACTGTTGAATTATCTATCGCCAAAGTGTCCTGCAACCTCTGCTCTCTCCTTTAGGATATGGATCTGACTACATAGTGCTTGAACTTGTGTTTGCACCTCCTGTACTGTCGGTTGGAGTGTTGACACTGTTTGCTCTGTTGTTCACACTCTATCGTTCAGTTTGTGGTGGTCGTCCTTTAACATAGTGAGGTCCATGGCCACAGTACCCATTTTCTTTTCAGCTGATGCTCAGGACCTTTCAATGACAGCTAGGACCACATCTAGTCTATCCTACACCATGGCACTAAAGATTCCACACCCAATTTAGTGGTTTGCGGTGGCGCCCCACCAAGGACACCAAAGATTCCACATCCAAGATAGTCATTTGCGGTGGTGCCAGGGTGCGCACAGCAGCATTATATGATCCAGAGAGAAGATGCCCCATCGCTGTTGCCTGGCTGACTGCAGTGAACAGGGTGGAGAGCAGGCCCACTTGTGAGTGCCAGTCGCAGCATGGGCAGCCCGAAGAGCAGAACAGTTTCTCAGAAAATGAGCACCACAGTGATAGAGATCCTCGAGCAACTACTAGGATTTCCAAATCACCTGTGCGTTCGACAGCACCAACTCTAGTGGCAGGAGACCCCAATTTCCGGTAAGGGACCTACTTGCGGAAGTAGTTCAATGCCCCACTGCATGAGCATTCCAGTTCCCCCAGGGGTCGAGATCGTGTTGGTCGGGAATGGGGATCGTGTGGGTTCAAAGCAAAGGCTACTTCTCTCCAAAGGCAAGCACAGCTACCCCATTATGTCTGCAGGCAGAGTGTCCCAAACCAGTGACATGTCGTTCGAAGGGGCTCAGGGACATTGACCCTCTACTGTTGTGAGCCACTACCAGGGTCAGGCTCATTTGGCAATTTTAATTAGCCCCATATGTCCTCCAGTAATTTTATTTCATTATGGGGTGGGGCTACAGAGCTCACAGGCATCACCAGGTATTTCAGATACAGGGGTGGGACGAGCAGCTGAGGCTGAAACTGAGCAGCACATTTCAGATTGGCCGGTATTTTTGCTCTGGCCAGCCTGACATGCACAGGTTTGTCTTCCACATTGAAGGATACCATGGAGCTGCGTCAGCAAAGACACACAGCCAATCCTAGCACTGCTCTTATGCTGCTTAGTATTATATGCAGCATAAAAACAGTGCTTGGATAGGCTAGGGTGGGCCAGGAGGAGTCGTAGAGAAGTTTGACTACCTGTGCACGAGGGCGCAGAGGCAGGAAGAGCCAAACATTGAAGGGATATCTACACCCAGGACTGGGACGGACCGGAGTACAAGACTTAAGTCAGGTAGGTAAACTCTCTTTACCGCTCAGTTTATCCCTTTATTTCTGCTTGTTTTAATTAGATCTTCCACCTTCAATCACCCCTCATTCTTTCCCTTTCCATCTATTTCTAATGCTCTCTCTTCTTTCTTTCCCTCACTTCACCCTTACCCTCACTCCACCCTTATTATACATTACTTGGGTCATTTTTGACACCTTGTTAGTTAGAAATAGGAGAACTATAAATCGGGTATGATCCAGGTAGTATGCAGCTAAATAAATTATTTCCTCGATTTGAAACACTGAAGAGGGGTCAGTCAGGCACATCGCCAGATGTCTTGGGGCTCACATTGCTCCCAGATCCTGCCCTAAAACTTAGAGCACTACACATTTTCTGAAGTGAAGAAAATAAAGTGGTTTTAGTAAAAGCTGTGACTGGCACAGATTTGTGGAACTGTGTAAGCGTTGGTATTAGAGAGAGTATGTGTGCCTACTCTCTTACATATGCTTTGTTTTTTAAAGGTGATTTTGGGCCATATGTACGAACACATTTTCCCATAGACATAGAATGGGTAAAACCCTTTGCTACATCTGGCCCTTAGAAACATCCCTGTGTACCTGCCCTAACGACAATGCTATTAGTCAGTTGTCTACATCGGAGATGTTGTAGGGCATGGGCGAAGTGGGCTCTGGTCCAGGGTGGCAGCCTTTCAAGGGGCCCCAGATAGAGACAACTCTGTTCTGTAGAGTCTTGCTCTGATGATCTTGAATCATTTTTTTAAATTGCCTTAAATACTGTTTTCTTTTCATTTATGTTTAATGTGAGAGTCTATTGTAGACACGAGAAATGTTGGGTTTATGTTTCATGCAACATTCATTAAAAAATGAATTTTTAGATCAAAATAGGTTTTCACCATGAGAAGTGGGAGATTGTCATAGAGATTATTTCCATTCATCTTAGTGAACTCCTGCTGCTGTTTACAATACTGAAAAGAAACGTCACTATCCATGAATATTTGATGTAAACACGTCTGTGCACTGTCAGTGACCTGGCCAAAGAGGGCATGAAAGAGTTGAAATTGGATCATAATTTCAAAACTGTGCCCCCAAAATACGTTTGTCCAAGGTCCCAGGAATCCTTAAGATATCCCTCCCCTATATGTGGCCAGTTTCTTATAATACGTGAAGCAGCATTAACATGAAACAAGTTATTTTTGATGAGATCAAAGGTAACATGTCTTTCTACATAGCATACACTCCTGAACTTGTTTATTTTAAGGTGCATTCATATACGAAGGAGAAAAGGGAGGCTTGGTGAAATAAAATATTTGCCTAGGATCACACATTTTGGTCAAGCGTGGAAACCGGAATGGGTCCCAGGATTTCTGCTTTTACTGTTCAGACCTTAGGCCCATGTGGCTGCCCCAATCATGGCTTGAAAGTTGGAAAAAACTTTTACGCCCAACCACTTTAAAAAATCACCAGCCACCGCTGTCTCAAACATTTGTGTAGGGCTTCACGTGTTGAGGGTCTGTAGGTGCACCCCTGTCCACACAATGGAATTCACTTACTCTAGGCCAGGGGTGTGCAGCAGCAGAGCCAGCCCACAAACATCAGTGTTGATGGTGGCAGGGCCCCTTCAAAAATAGTCCCAGTCGGCAGAGGAATAGTGAAGGTGTTTGGCCACACCTCAGCCGTGTTTCCTGGCAGCACAGGCCTCTCGCAGGTCTTTATGTCCCTGAGAATGGTGTGTCTCCCCTGTGTGTGCAGATGTGTGGCGTTGCCAGAGGGAAGCAGCAGGCCCACCTTCATGGCTTCACCACAGTATGAAATAGCCATCAGTGGTGGCCTTCAAACACACCTGAAAGAAAAAGGGGGCCCAGGGCACGGTATCAACCTGTACAGCAGTGGACTCCAACAACCCATCTGTTACCAGGCCCTTGGCTGCAGCATTCTTTCAGTGGGGCAAGGCAGGCAGCCGAGCAGTCCCCGGTATGGCCTTTGGTTGCTGGGCAATGGGCTGCCCAGACATGCCCCAGTCTGCTTCCCCGCTCAAGTCTCATGCGGTTGCTGCTCTAAGACAATGTCTAGTGGGACCGTGATGCCTCCTGCATGGTCCCCAACGGTTGGTGCAGGCAGCCCCCTCAGGCTACCAATAAGGCGAGGCAGCCCAGGTGCGAGTCACTCAACCCTGTTAAGTGCCGTACCAGTCAGCACCTCCAAAAGGCCATTACCCAGCCTCCCCACAGGTGACCAGGCCAGTGAGCAGAACCGATCCGGTAACAGCCATAGGGCAGCAAGTTTTGGGGTTCTCGGGTGCCCAGTCTTGTGTAATGCTGTTCCCAGGGTGGGGCAGGATGGATGGAGGCTGGTTACAGGAGATGTATGCCCCCCCCATAACGGCGCATCCTTTGCTCAAAGACTGAGCTATAGAAAGTCCACGACCACATGTATTTTCGATGGCTTTCAAAAATGACTGTTCCCTCTTTCAATAAAACAGTATCCTCCTGCTCCCAAATCAAATCAAATCAAATCAGAATTTTTTGATTGCAGCTTCCCACCTGTAAGGGTTCCAAGGCGCTGAGGGGGTTTGTCCCCTGTGCTTCAGTTGAAGATCCAGGTTTTAAGGTCCTTCCTGAATTGCGGTAACAATGGTGACTGCCTGAGCCACAGGGCAGGGTGTTCCAGCTCTTTGCCGCGATGTAGGCGAAGGTTATTCCTACATCTGAGGTCTTCCGTATGGGGGGTACGGTGGCTAGTGCTTGTTGAGCGGAGTGGAGAGGTCTGTTGGGGGAGTAGAAGGTGATGCGGTGGTTGAAGTAGGTTGGTCCTAGGTTTTGGAGGGCTTTGTATGCGTGGATGAGGAGTTTGAAGTTAATTATTTTCTCGATAGGAAGCCAGTGGATGTCTCTTAGGTGATTGGTGATGTGTTTGCGGTGGGTAACATCCATGATGAGTCTGGCGGAGGTGTTTTGGATGTGCTGTCATTTCTTCAGGTCCCCTGCTCCCCACCACATAGCTCCAGGGCGAATATATGAGACTGTGTTGCATCAAGCTTGAAATGTAATATTTATTATGCACTCTGAATTCAATTTACTTTTCAACAACTGATTGTTTAATGAAGCTCCAAACACATTGGTGATGTGAAAGTTTTGGAATAGCGTAATAAAAGTGCACTGCAGAGTGAACATCTGTTCAATTTAATCTTAACCATGCTCTTGCAAGTTGACGTGTCGGCTCAAGCAGCTCAGAGTTGGACCTGTGGGCGTCATCAGGGCTAAACTGTCAGCTTTTCTGCCTGTGTTACAGTTCGTGGGTGTTTGTGACACAGGACCATCCTGCTGCTGTTCCAAACCTAGCCTCAAGTTCATATACATGTTATATGGAGCGTGCTTTCATAGATAGTTCTCCATAACTCACCCTACCACTCCACGGGGTAGGTAGGTGTGAAAGTGTGACACATGAAGAACATAGAGTAGCTTCTTTGACACTGCAGCCTACATAAAGGCACACATAAGAGGACATCTCTGGAGCTCACACATGACATCCAACGTTTCTAATTTAGGACCCAATACACCCAGGCAACTTCAATGAAGTCCCCAGGCTCCTTCAGCCTTGCTTCGGACAAGGGCACAGCCTTGGAAGGGCATGCAATCTGCCAATCACAATAGTAGTATGACATCAGGCGTTAAACAGAGCCACGAAGTCAATAATTTAGAAAGACAGTGAAAGCCTCTAGAATATGATCAGAGCATCAGAATGCTAACAGCTCCTGAGAAGACAATGAAGTAACTAAGGGCCAATCATAGCTGGTCCAGCCCCTCTGCTCAAGGTCTTCCTCATTTTATCTTTGAGAAGAGTCCACCCACAGTGGGTGGCTTGTTGTAATAGCATCGGAAAACTTCTGCCTTGGACTTTACAAGTTGTTAAAGGCCCTCTTTCTCATTGTAGCCCTTCTTTTACAACTCGGAACATAACTAGGGAAGAAGGCCTTTAACAGCATAGCCCTCAGCAGTGAACTTTAATGCTATATTCGTTTCAAGGCACTCCGGTTTTCATTTTAACACACCCAGCTATATCACAGCTCTGCAACAGAGAAGAGAAGGCAAAAGTACACGTTTGCTGAGCACGAGCTGATAGAGCGGAACATTGTGATTCTATCCAAAGTAATAATTCAGACATAAGAGTACATAAACCAGGAGGACATGGTCCAGAGAGATTGCATCACAGTCGGATAAGGAAGATGCTTTTCTAATTTTCAGTAACCGGCCGTAAAAATATAGACAAATTGTAAGCGTTCCTATGCAACCCTCATAATCCTGAAACTCATCTCTCTCCCCAATTACACTGTGTCATCTTGTGCCAACAGCAGCGCCATTTCATAAGCCTCCACAGGTGATGGATATTGATTTATTGATCGCGGGCTGCAAAGCCTTCTTCAGGTACAACTTCTCCTTACATGCTGAAAACCATCTTCAGAAAGAACAGATAAGAAGGGCTCACCTTAAAACTGCCACCAGGGCCAGAAGCGTAGCTTCCATTGGTGCAGCAGGTGCAGTGGCACCGGGACCAGTGGGCCTGAGGGGCCCACTGAACCCTGACTAATTCAAACAACAGACAGTAGGGCCATTTCCTTCCTTACACTCGGGCCCCTGGCACACTGCCTCTGCTGCTGACTACCCCTTCACACCCCCCCACCCCCTCCAGAAACCGACACGTCGTAGCAGCCACCGTTATTGAAACTTACATTTTAAAGGTGGGGGCATGGTTAAAACAATACTACTACAGAACTATGGTAAATGTCTGCACGTTCGACGAATTGTTTTAAATTGAAAATATCAGTATATCAGCTTCAGGTACACAAAACATAGTTGGACACGCACTATTGTTATCGCCTCACTATTAACAGTGGTCAGATATGTCTCGAATGATTGTTTCCATGCATCTATACTATTTAATTAGCATACAAACAATGGGCTAGGGCTTCATTTGAGGGAGGGGCTGCTGTCGATACTAGCTGGAGAAAGATGCCTGTCTCGTTCAGCCACTGCCTTGCCGCCCATTTTCACTGACAAAAAGAGGGGTAGGTTTGTCGATGTTGTGGGTCCAACGTGGATCCAGAAGTGTAAAATACGTGCCAGGTTTTCAGAATTACCACTGAATAAGTAAATTAGTCCTGTCCAGATTTTTGTATGCAAGTTGATTGAATAAGGACATCCTGAAAGTCTAGGCCAGTGGTTCCCAACCTGTGGTCCGGGGACCCCTGGGGGTCCGAGAAGCCTCCTCAGGGGGTCCGTGACTGCTTAGAAAATGTAATATTAACAGATTGGGTCCTCAGCTTTCAGTAATGACTCATTGGGTGGGGGTCCCCAGATTCCAATAATGACTCATTGGGGGTCCCTGGGTTCCAGTACTGACAAAGTGAGGGTCCACAGAAGTCTAAAGGTTGGGAATCACTGGTCTAGCCTGTATCTGGTGCACCTAGACCTGCTGCACACACCTGGCATAGTGTATAAGAGTCTCCTGTAGGTGACCTTCCCTTCCCATTCTGTTTACTGCCTTATGGATTTAATAGCAACCAGTCACAACCTGACTGGGTCCCTAGTATTTTCAAGTAATCAGGGAACACCTGAACCAGTGGCAAAGGAAGATAAGGGGGTGGACACACAACATCTCAGAATAATTATATGGGGTACAAAATAGGCTGGTCTTGCAGTCACTCAAACAATACTAGTGTATTTTACATGTCAATCAGTGTTAGCGTGTCTGACCTTAATAAGTAAACTTACAAGGGGACGCGAATAGGTTGATGAACCTTTTGACTATGCTTAAGATGTTCCCACCATATATCCCGTACTTGCAAATCAATAATCAATAACAATCAATAACATTAGTAAACAATTGGAGTCAGTAATTGTCACAGACCATGACCTTGCAGTCATGAATAACCACACCTTCATGTAAAAGTTAGAATATTTATTTCCCTATATTAACAATGCTAATTCACGTAGGTTAATCTCAAAATCAAATGATAAACATACAGAAACAATACTGGCTGACCGAAACAACTAAAGAATCGCAATCTAATCAAAGCTTGAGCTACTACACATTCTAAAATAACAGAACAAATTAATAACAAGAACAACTGCACAAACGATATTACATACATTTAGATTCAGCAAAGAAAGCTGTTATTTCATGTAGCGAACCTCATTAGGGAGTGCCCTAACTAACATCCGATTAGCATAGCATGTTTGGGCTTCATGCAAAACAATTTAGTCAACACTAATTTGGAAAAACATCTAAATATAGCTCTATCAAAATAGCACAGTTGATACCTAGAAACAAAAGCAAATAGACATAGCAAACAATCTCATCATCAATATACCTATCCTCAGTTTGGATCAGCAAGCTGTGACATCTTCATCCTCAGGACATCAGTCTGGTCAGCAAGGCATCAGGATTCAGCATCAAAAGTTCAGAAACTGCAAAGTCTTTAAGCAATAAAGTTAAGCACGTCTCTTCTCAAGAAAGTCAAGAAAGTATTGGCGGTATCTTCCCTCTATGCAGTCTGGCTAAGTTAGATTTCCTAAAACGACTTCCCACATCCTAATTGGTCAAGGGATCGCATGTTCACACTTTGTCCAATAAAACTAAAACTTCAAATTCACATTTTTACTAGAACAGGGTTCACATGTCGATGATTGGCTCCTTTCGTCCTGTTCTCATCATCCGGCTCATCAGGTAACAATATTGTTGTAGCTTATCCTCCAGTCAGTATGGTCTTTGGTTTCTCCTGAGAAAGTTAGTCTCACACACATTACATTAACAATGTTGCATTAGCAAGTACATCATCTCCTAGCAAGCAGGTCTCATGAGAAAGACTTTTAGCTACAAGCACATTAGGTCAGCAAGGTGGAAAATCACAATTTAATACTTTAAGCAGACATTTTATTAAATGCCTAAGAAATACAGCTTGACATGAGGCCGTGAAGCTAGGCCAAGACCTCCGCTAAGTTAAGGCTTTCAATTAATAAAGCTAATACATAATGCATAACCCTTAATATGATACATTACTACATTAATCAAACATAAGCTCAGAATTTCATATTAATAAGCCATTAATAAGTACACTTTGTGAACATTGACGGCCACTTGCGTGGTCACACTTTCAAATGCGTGCATTATTTTCTCTATATGATTTCATTTTCTGTGCAAACACTCAGAATACATGAATATTCATTAATAATTGCATTAATAAGACCAGCGTTAACATCAGCGCCTACTTACGTACCACATCTCCCCCTCAAAGCACTGTTACATCCCGAGCATGTGCATTAATTACAAAATGGCGGCGAAATTGCCAGACACTAGATTTAGCCCCTTAGTTTTGCACTGTAGTCTGAGTTGTGACAGCATGCCTGCTCTTGCTACCCTATTTAGATCAGCTCATTCAGAACACTTCAAATGGAAGCGGATGTAAATTAGTGTACACATTATTACTACAGCACACTGGCTTCCTTCTCAACTTTCCATATATGTTCTATTAATATACAACAGCAGGATGTATAGGGTTGCATAGTTCAATTATCTAATTCAAAGACGTCTGCTTTAACTGTGAATAGAGTAATCCATCTGTCATCTCACAATCTTCACAGCTAAAATGCTAATGGTCCTGATTTGGTAAAAAGGAACATTTGCGCTTTGTAAGAGCCTGGATGGTAAGGGGATTTGCAGAAATGATCAACAAAGTATGAACTTTATGGAACAGTGTCTGGGAAATAAAACTGATCAATATCAGGTCTTCATTAGTTTAACAAACTCACAGGACTGGTAGTAGTGGAGAAGGAGTACATCTAACGCCCTTGTTTCTTACTGGTAATCTTCATTACTCCAAATCCAGATCTTCCTCGCCAAAGTATTTACTCAATGAGCTTAGGCTCCCTACAGAAACTCCCAAGTTAAAAAGTTAGCATACTAGCTTCCCATCCCCTCTCATAGGTATATAAAAAGGAAGTCAACCCCATGCACATCCTATTTCCCAAAGTCTCAAACATCAAAGCTGAAGCCAGTTATAATGGGGTAGGGAGGAATGGGAAACAATACAGTGGCGAGGAAGACCTGGACTCGGAGTAATGAAGATTACCGGTAAGTAACAGGGACTATTACCTCCTCAGCTGTCTTCCTCGCTGTTAGAAATGGGGTCTTTGGTTTGCAGTCAGGTTATCCCCTGTCCAAGCAAGGACCCTCACTCTAGTTAGGGTAAAAGAGAATCACCCTCAGCTAACCCCTGCTTACCCCCTTGGTAGCTTGGCACGCGCAGTAGGTTTAACTTTCCGAGTGCTAGGTGTAACGTATTTGTACCAACACACCCAGGAACTTAAAGAAAACACTACAAAATGACACAACACAGGTTTAGAAAAATAGGAAATATTTATCTAAACAAGACAAGACCAAAATGACAAAAATCCACAATAGACAAGTCAAGTTATCACAAAAAATGCAAAAAGAGTCTTCATGTAATTTTACACACAACGCTAACGCTGTTAGTGTGAAAATTTACCTTGGGTGTGTCAAAAATAAGCCCGCACAGGCGAGTGTGCATCAAAAAGGGCTTGCAATGTGTCGATTTCACTCATGAGAGAGACCTTGCGTCGTTTCTCCTTTAGTCGGGTTGGCGTGCATCGTTTGTTCTCTCTGCAGGAGAGCGATGCGTCGATCCGGTCAGCACTTTTCGGTCCGGTCAGGCCTTGCGTAGTTTTTACACGCCCCGGCGGTGTTTGTGTCAGAAATTCAGGCGCACTATGGTCCGAAAATCAGGCAGCACAGCTTGTGATCTCACCAGCCTCCGTCAGCGATGCTGCGCGTCGTTTGCCCCAGCTGCGGGCATCGATCTTCTGGTCGCATTGCAGGCGAGCGTCTATTTTCAGCCACAAAGCCAGTGGCGCGTCGATTTTTCAGCCGCAGATCGGAGTCGTGTCGATCTTTTCCCTGCATGGCGATCGTGGGTGGATTTCTCACTTTTGGGCTGCCATCTTCTCTTCGCAGGGTCCCAGGAACTGGATGGGCACCACTTGGCAGAGTAGAACTCTCTCCAGAAGCTCCAGGTGCTGGCAGAGAGACGTCTTTGCTGTCCCTGAGACTTCAAATAACAGGAGGCAAGCTCTAAATCAAGCCCTTGGAGATCTTCACAAGAAGGAAGGCAATACAAAGTCCAGTCTTTGACCTCTAGCACAGGCAGAAGCAGCAACTGCAGGATAGCTCCACAAAGCACAGTCGCAGGCAGGGCAGCTCTTCAGCTCTTCTCCAGGCAGAGGTTCCTCTTGGTTTCCAGAAGTGTTCTAAAGTCTGTGGTTTTGGGTACCCTTCTTATACCCATTTTGCCCTTTGAAGTAGGCCTACTTCAAAGGGAAGTCTCTCTTGTTTGTAAAGTCCTGCCTTGCCCAGGCCAGGCCCCAGACACACACCAGGGGGTTGGAGACTGCATTTGTGAGGACAGGCACAGCCCTTTCAGGTGTGAGTGATCACTCCTCCCCTCCCTCCTAGCACAGATGGCTCATCAGGGAATGCAGACTATACCCCAGCTTTCTTTGTGTCACTGTCTAGTGAGTGGTGCAACCATCCCAACTGTCAAACTGATCCAGACAGGGAATCAACAAACAGGCAGAGTCACAGAAATGGTTTCAGCAAGAAAATGCCCACTTTCTAAAAGTGGCATTTTCAAACACACAATCTTAAGATCAACTTTAGTGAAAGATGTGTTTTTAAATTGTGAGCTCAGAGACCCCAAACTCCACATGTCTTTCCGCTCCCAAAGGGAATCTACACTTTAATCATAGCCCCCATGTTAACCTATGAGCGGGACAGGCCTTGTGGGACAGTGAAAAACGAATTTAGCAACATTTCACTGTCAGGACATATAAAACACATTACTATATGTCCTACCTTAACCATACACTGCAACCTGCCCTTGGGGCTACCTAGGGCCTACCTTAGGGGTGTCTTACATGTAAGAAAAGGGAAGGGTTAGGCCTGGCAAGTGGGTACACTTGCCAAGTCGAATTTACAGTTAAAACTGCACGCACAGACACTGCAGTGGCAGGTCTCAGACATGATTACAGAGCTACTTATGTGGGTGGCACAACCAGTGCAGCAAGCCCACTAGTAGCATTTGATTTACAGGCCCTGGGCACCTCTAGTGCACTTTACTAGGAACTTACTAGTAAATCAAATTTGCCAATAATGGATAAGCCAATTACATACACATTTTGTATAGGAGCACTTGCACTTCAGCACTGGTTAGCAGTGGTAAAGTGACCAGTGTAACAAAAACAGCAAAAACAGAGTCCATCACACATCAACAACCTGTTAAACAGAGGCAAAAAGTTAGGGGAAACCATGCCAAGGATGAAAAGTCTAACACTCGTGACAGTATTTACTCAATGAGCTGATACCAAAGCCAGACTCGGCTTCATTAGTATAGCAATGGAAATACAAACCCAAAAAAGACATTGCATCACATATGTTTAATTCACCAGAGTACAGGTGTCCCATTACACATACATCAAACTATACTTGAACTTAGTAAAGAAGTAGCAAAAGACATCTATGCACCTCCCCCTACCTCCAGCCTATAGTGCTCCATGAAGGTATGATGTGACTACCATGTGGTCAAATTGCAGATGTCCACCATTGAGAGCCCCTTAAATGCAGCCCATGAAGTGGCAATGGATCTAGGCAATCTCCCTTGAATCTGGCTCCACACCTCCTGACCCTGAGACTCATAAGCCAACAAAATTGCTTGCTTAATCCACCAACTCAGCGTGGAATTTAAGGCCTTAAACCATTTTTCACATTCCCAAAAGTGACAAACAGACTGTCAACCTTCCTGAAGCTCTCTTTTCTGGCAAGGTAAACCAATAAAGCCCTCTTTACATCCAACAGGTGTAACAAAGCCTCCTCAGTCTGTAGATCACAGACAGCACCACCTCTGCCGACCTGTGGAAATAAGAAGAGACCTTAGGAATGAAAGTGGGGGCAGCTCTCAAAATCACCTCATCTGTCAAAATCTTCAAAATAGGTTCTGACCTCAGGAAACATTCGAACACCCCTATTCTCCTGACAAAACAGATGGCCACCAGAAATACCACTTTAAGGGTCAAGAAATTCAAGTCAAGGATTCCAAAGGTTCAAGCACCTCACCCTGTAGAGCCCTCAATACCAAAGGCGATCTCTTCAACGAAAAAGATTTCAACAAGTGAGACACTAAGAGCCCAAGATGATCAAACAGAGGGCTCCTAAATGCCTTAAGTGATGCCCACTGAGCTCGAACAGTTGAAGTGGCCAACCCCAATTTAAACCCATCTGACAAAAAAACAAGCACTTTCATGGTTTCCGCATCATTAGGTTCTAAAGCGTTTGTCAAACACAACTTCCCAAAGTTCGCCCAATGTATGTCATAAGATTTCATTGTAGAAGGGCGTCTAGATTGTTGAATAAAATCAGCCACCAAGAGCAACCCCTCCCCATCAAATTCATCCTTTCAACAACTAGGCCTGAAGGTGCATTGACTGTAGCATGGTGATTGGAAGCTGGGATACAGGTGACATGGAATCTCCCACTGGGGTGGAGTTGCTGATTCCAGCAACAGGGGAAATCAGGGGCACCTCTGCACCCTGGAACCACCAGAACCACATAGGCTTAGTCCAATATGATCTTCTGCAACACTTTTTAATTCAGTGGAATTGGTGGAAAAGCATACAACAGCCCCTCCGGCCATGTGAACAACATTGCGTCCAATTTCCAGGCTTCCTGGCAAGGAATAATTGTGCAACACACCGTGGCAGCTTGGTATTCTCCCTCGGGGCAAACAAGTCTATCCTTGGGACCCCAAACTTTCTCTGCAACTCCAAGAACACATCCTTTGTAAAGGACAATGCACTCATTGAAGGAAACACACAACTGAGTCTGTCTGCTACCCCGTTCTCCTTCCCGGCTAAGTACATTGCTGTCAGAGAGGCAAACGTCTGCTCCGCCCAGCTGAAAATATCCTGACTCAGCCAGCTGAGGGACTGAACTCTGCAGCCTCTCTGGTGATTCACATATCCCATGACCACTATGTTGTCCGTCTGGACCTGCACATGATGATCTGCCAATTGAGTAACAAATGCCAGGAGACCCAACTGAACTGCCTTCAATTCCCTGTAGTTGGATGAGCCAAATGATTCGACCTTTGACTATTTCCCCCGTGCTGACAGATCCTCGAGTGTCGCTCCCCAGCCCTGCTTGCTAGAATCAGTGGTGACAATCTTGGAAGGTATTACATGGAAAGGATGGCCCATCGATAGGTTCACATCGTCCAACCACCAGTTCAAACTGTCCTTCAATCGTGCTGATACTGGAACACCCTGAGTGTAATTTTGAGAACTCAGCAACCAGTTGGACAGTTAGGGATTGATCATAGGGTAGATATGTAGCCTTGCCCAAGGAAGAACCATAATGAAAGCTGACCCTTGAGTCTTAACCATTGTGACACTGGGGGACCCTGCTGGGCTAGCAACCCCCGAACTTCCGCCAGTAGAGTCTGATTTCAATCTATGGGCAGGAATACCTTCCCCACCAAGGTCCTGAAATGTGCCCCAATGAAAGTCAAATCCTGTGTTGGAGTGAGACATGATTTCTTGTGATTCACCAGGAATCCATGCTCCTGTAACACACCACGGACTTCCTTGACCTGCTGTTCCTCCTTAGAGAAAGAAGAAGCAGAAATCTTCAAATCATCAAGATAAGGAAAAACCTTAATTCCCTTCACATGCATGATACCAATAAGGGGAGCCAACACTTTATTTAGTAAAGACACTTGGTGAAGAACATAATCCAGATGGCAATACCTTGAACTGAGAATGCTGACCTAGCTCACAAAATTGGAGAAACGTCTGGGAATTCTGATGCACCGGGGCATAAAGATACTCATCCTGTAAGTCCAATGATGATAGAAAATCCGCTTGATTGACAAAGAGCAGAATATTCTGAAGTGCCAGCATTATGAACTTTACATGGGGAATGAACTTGTTCAACCACTTCCTATCCACAACAGGCCTGAACTTGCCTGAATGTTTTTCCACCAGGAAGAGAATAGAATACACCCCCCTTCCTTTTAGTGAATGCTGTACGATAGCCCCTTTTTTCCAGAGCTTTTGAATTCCATCCAATGAGCCTTGTTTTTTCAATTGATTCACAGGACATGGTGTTACTTGAAAAACATCAGGTGGGGAAGAGTCAAAGCCAATGTGGAACCTTTCCTTTACTGTTTGAAGTACCCACTGATCTGACACTGTTCTGTCCCAACCCTCGGAGAACAGAGAAATTCGACTGCCAACCTGGCTGCGAATTACTGTCATATAGTCAGGGTTTTGTGGCAGGCTGAGAGGGCATAGGTCCTGCCTGAAACCAGGATTTGTCAGTGGCAGGGGCAGCCCAGCCTTGCCCCACCACGAAAGGGGTGGTTGGGCTTAGGTTGTCTGCCTGCCCAAACACCCTTTTTGTATTAAAAAATGTTTGCCTCACCACCTACTCAGTCACTATTAGTTTGTGGTTTCAGCTGACTTCTTGATCATTTCCTCCAACGGAGGATCAAACAATTTAACTTCAGAGAAAGGAATCTTCATCAATAGTGCTTTCTGTGTAGCATCCGCCTTCCAAGACATCAATCATAACTGGCTCCTGGCTGCTGTGGTTACCCTGCCGTGGATGCCACCGTGCCAAGGGAATCAAAGGAAATGTCTGATAACAGCAGAACCTGTTCTTCCATCATAGCAAGTATAAGACCAATGTCCTCTCCGTCATGCATCAACTCCACAAAGAGAATGGAAGTCCCTTATGTGTGACTGAATAGTGTAGGATGAATAGGTTGCCACCCTAATTGCAAAGTTTGATGCTGCAAAAATACGTTTCACAGCAACATCCATCCTTTTATCCACTGGATCTGCAGGAGAGGCATCCTCAGATATGATAGTCCCTTGGGAAGCTAATCCTTCCATTAAAAAAACCCACCTAAAATGGATGCCGGGAATTTCTCAGCAAAGTCTTGTAATGGATTTCCCTTAACCTCATTATCTTCCTCAGTATCAGAGTACTGCTGGAGATACAGCCTCCAACCGAAATTTTTTAGGTGAGGGACCTGACACTCTCTCTTGAAACGCAGTAGCAACTGCTACCTGGATCCTTTGCTGGATTACAGCTAAAATAGGAGCCACCTCAGGAACCACAGGCTCCTCCACAATATGAGTGTTCTCAGTAGCCTTGCCTCCAGTATTCATATTGGCAATGGAACAATGCTACCCGAAGCAGGAACATCCTGCGTAAATAATTGCTAGGAAAACCCCATGATGCTTCCAGAATCATACAATTACCTAGCAACCACCCCACAATGCTTTGTGTGTCCTGACTGAAAAACCAAAAAAGCCAAATTAGTGTGCGCTTCTACCTGTGAGATAATAAAAATGCACCAACAGGTCGCCCATGAAACTACATAACATGCTCACACTCGCAGTCACTGACAAAAAGCCAGAAGTGCCGCCCCATACCTGCCTTCCTGGCCAAATGCGCTGAAGAAGGACCTCACGCAGGTAGGGGCGTGCCTGGGTAACAAAAATATAATAAGTGTTAGACATGGCTAAAGCGCGGTTTACAAGGAGCACCAATAAACCCATATATGCATGTGGTATTTGTACAATGTGAACCTTCCCTAAAGGCAGAAGAGCGCTGACAGGGTCATGTGCAGTGCTTAATTTGTGCTTTTTATTTCCGGTGCGAAGCACCAGCACTTATTTTTTAGGGCCGGGTTTTATTGTTATGCCTCAAGCATTTGCTGCGAGCAAAAGACACAAATGAGAAAGACAGAGGAAGAGAAAAACTAAAAAGTGTCATAAAGGGAGAAAGCAGAAAGCTGCAAGAGTGAGCTGAAGGGGCAGGGAGTTGCTTCATTGGGATTGAAGAGGCCCAAGATGGTTTAAGGATTACGCCGCCTCAGTATTTCGGGTTCACACATTTAATTGCAGCAGCCGCGCGTTTAAGAGGAGGGATTCGGGCACCGGCACCTTTTTATTTACAAATTAAGCACTGGTCATGTGTAAGGATACATTCAATAAGTGAATGGAAGATTAGCTGGGTTCTGAGAGCAGACATGTACTGTTACACCATTATAATCCAGTCTTCTTTAGAAAGGTTGCAACTTCAGCTCTCCGATGGAGCAAGAGTGGAGTCGTATTGATAGGTACCAGGATGTTTTTGGTGTCCTAGGTGCATAAATGGAGAAGGTCCGCTGCATTTTTGTTTGCATTCTTTAGTCGACTGTCTACTGGAGTGCGAAGTGCCACCAGGGTTGGAGAGCATGTCAGCCAGGTAGGGCCGTAAGGAGAAATCTGTTGACTTAATTTCTATTCAAGCTATCTGACCAGACCTTAAACCGTGCTTGACAAATACAATCAAGAGAGTCGACAGTGGCCAATGAAAATAAAGTTTTCCCCCTTGAGGAGGATACTTAAAAATATTTTAGGGCATATTATGGTGTTAACCAGTAAAGTTTTAAGGCATGGGCCCAGTGGTCTCTGGCTCACGGCCCCAGCCTTCGGGCCTCCTGATAGAGCCAGCTCTGTTTTTCAGAGACTCTTGCCCTGATGATTTTGAATAATTATTAAACAGATTGTTTTCAGTACCGTTTTTGTTTAATTTATTTTTAATGTGGGTGATGTGCGATAGTCTATTACAGACATTTCGCTGAGAAATATCCTTCGAAAAGGTTCTTTAGAATCACCATAGGACATCATATATGAGAAATGGGAGGGTGGGAGGGTGTCACAGGGATTATTTGCAGTAATATCATTCAGCTGCTGCTGTGTTACAATATTGAAAACACGTCACTATCCCTGAATATTAGATGTAAGCACATTTAGAATTTGGACAAGTGCACCTGTGCACAGTCCGTGATCAGTGACCTGACCAAAGAGGGCATCAAACAGCTGGAATTTAATCATACATTCAAAGCTGTTCCAAACAGGGACCTCCAAAAATGGTTTTGGCCCAGGGCCCCCAAAATCCTTAAGATGTCCATGGCATTAATTCCATTGTCTGTGGCATCATGTTGATAACTACTTTATTTGCAAAGTTTTTCATAAGTTACCTTTGAAAAAACTGAGAGTAGTCTTACAATGAGGATCAGAGCTATTTACACCGTAGAAAGGAACACTATTTCTTCTGATGTTAACCTAATCAGGTGATATTAGCAATTTGCCGAGATCTTTGAACTTAGCACTTTCCAGTAATCATATTGATTCTAAAGCTCAGAGTGTGTCTCCAGTTTAATTTTAAGCCATGCATATGGCGCTTTTCCCTTTTTTGTACAATACGTTTGACGTTTAATGGCCATCGGATTTGATTGGACTGATTATTCTAAGCAGAAATTACAGTTAATGGAAAAACGGAAGAGTATTTGATTACATTTTAGGGGGCACATGTGAAGTTGGCTGGTAGCTTGGGGACGAGATACTGAAACTAGAGTTGCAGTTTCTGGATATTAGCTCCACCTGATTGACAGGCCTTTTCTGAGTTTCTGGGCCTGGAATCAGTGAAGAACATTTGGCTTGGAATTACTGGGTCCATTTCTGCAGCGATACCCAAATCCAGACATTTTTCCAAGTGTGGGAACTCATTAAGTGTTAGGAAGCTCGGAATCGTGCAGGGTTGACTGGCTTCTTTCGACCGTGGAGACAGCATTCCGCATGACTCAGGGTGACCTTAATAGTGCATGGGGCTAGGGCAGAAGGATTGAACCATGCAAGCGTATGTAGTTGAGTCTGCTGGGCAATAGTACCTTCGTCTAAATTGTTTTCTGATGAAAGCTGGAGCTGTGGTTTTAGAGCACCGGAAATTTGCACTCTGGAATAACTATTTGGGTGTTCCCGATGACATCATAAAAAATATATGTTTTTGAAAAGAGATGGTGGGGAGAGAAGTACACAAACATGGAACTGGCTCTGATGACCTTGTTGGATGCTCTTGTCAAGCTTCTACATTTTGACCAAGATACATTAGTTGATTTTTCTCAGGCTAAAGTCTTAGTCCCAATTATGCTTGAAGACTTTCTCTTGATTTTTTCTACCTCAAAATTAATTGCGTGAGGTGGTTAATGTTTAGTTTTTTTCTTTATTGCTACAAGGTAAATAGACTGGGATCATTCTCTTTGCCTTCAATTGCAAGGGATTCAACCTTCAGTCACACAGGCTCCGATGATCACGAGCTGGATATGGCCTAAAGCAAAAACACTTGTACAATGGATTTACAAACTCCAATGCAGAGACTATCCATAACGACATTTGGCCTCTAAGGGGCTGTTGAAAGAATCCTCCTGAGGGTCCAAATTGAGACACTAGGGCTAGTCTAGTCTTCACACCATCGCAAAACTTGAAGGACATTTAAAAAATATTATGAAACCTGTTACCTCCAAGAGGTACCGCTCACTGAAGCAAGTGTACAAGATTGGCCTGGAATCAATGAAGTAAAATTCATCCTTTTATATAGTGAGTTGCTGTTGTCCTTGAACCACATTAGCTCTGATTGCTTTATTTTTGTAAATTCCTCTTGACAAAGTGGAGGCATCCACCAGAGTAGTCCCTTTCTCTCTGTTCAGGCTCACTCACTTACAAGTAAATCAAACAGCAATTAATTATGAAAGCTTCAAGGTTCTAAGCGAATCCAGACAGAATATCTCTGTAAGGGAGTCACCTTTTTTTGGAACAGGGGTGGATACAACAGTTTTGCCTCAATTTGCCTTTTGCTGGTAAATTAAACAACGACATTTTGAGTCTGGTAAAGAGCAGAATGGGAGCAGTAGGCTGTAAACTGTATTTCTCAATCCCAGGGAAGAACTAAATAATGTAATTTAATTTATGACAAGGGATGGCTCATTTCTCTTCTGTGACTATTTGAGAACAGGGCCATATTTTCAAATATGCCTAGGTACAAAGACCATGATTTGTTATGGGGTAGTAGGAAATTTAGATTTTTTTCTGCAGTAAATATACATTGCTTGTTTAACAATGCCCATGCAATTTAGTTGAGCTCTAAAACCCCTTAAAATTAGGGATGTAGAGTTATATCTGAGCATACATATATGTTACTAGTAGTAAACCAGGAAACCAGGTATAGATATCTAGGCATGTTATCTGAATGTCATGTGACTATTCCTAAGGGAGTAGTTCTCCATAGCAGAGAGCTTTGCACAAGGAGAATAAATCCTCTTGTGCACATGCACATTCTTTTCCTCAGGAAGAAGTTTTCCCTGTGGGGGAAGCCAGTCTCCTTCAGACCTTACAAAAACCTGAGAGTAATCTAGTCTCCTTCCCATCTGGGAAGTAGATATCGAACAATTTGCGGGTTGAATCGAGGCAGAGAGGAGTTTGGGAAGTCCAGAAATGTACGTGATTGTGATGTTCCCAAGCCTCTCAGGCACACTAGACCTTGGAACACCCACTTCCTACTGTTTGAGCAGGATTTTCTAATGAAGGTGTCTTCTCACTTGTGGCAGAGAAATTTGTATAGCAAATGCGTTTATGCCCATCAGGAATTCCTGGCAAGCACTGAAAAAATGTATTATCTTTGTGAAGATGCCACATATATTCCTGGAATTGTTCCTTTTAGATTTTACTTAGAATTATTGTTTCAGAACAAACCTTTTAGTTAATAGTTCATTTTAGCATACACCATTTCTATAACAGTTTTGTGGCCTTGAACATTTTAAGTGTTACACAAATGATTTACCAGAAATGAGGCCGTACTATTAGTTGCATAGAAAATGAGTAAGCTTCTGAGACCCGACTATAGGTTAATGTCTCAATATATGTCGTGCCAGAAAAGCGTACTGTCATGTAATTTTATCTTAGAATAATCATATTGCATCTATAGAATCTTGAGTTGGAAGATATTACATACATACATACATACATAATCACCAGCCTTAATCTCTTGTAGAGCAGATTTCTTTAATACTATTGACCTTCAAATTCTAAAGAATGCAAATATTGCAGCTCAGAAAGAAAGCGGAGGCCAGAGTTTTCCTAGGTTTTCCGAGTCAAGATCACATTATGCCCTCCCTGAATACACTTCATTGGTTTCTCACCCAAGAAACAGAAATAGGCATTGATCATAAAACTTTGTCCTTCCAAATAACCAAGACTGAATCTCCCGGTACCAACCAACTTTTGAAATTAGAGCCACCAAACAGTTCTTAATGCAGGTGCCCACAATTTGGGGTCAGGTGTCTCTGGGATCTATTACTGATCTAGAAAAATGGATCATGATTCACCAGAATACCAGGGCTGGCGGAAGTGACCTTACATACCCACCCTATGACCCAATTACATCAAAGGAAGTCACATTGTATCATCTTTGGCACTGGGTCCTCCCAGGAAGTGATGTTGCATTACCTTGATCCTCATGACATTACAATAACTGGCTTTACTGAAGGTAATAAACCCGGAAGTACACAACTATATAAATCAGTTGCTAATATTTCTTTTTCTTTATTGCACAGAAAATTATGTGTACGTTTGAAAAGGAGATTAAAGTGCCACAAACACTCAAAAGAATGCTGGGAATCCAACTTATGCGTACCTCAAACTTTTATGGTTTAATGGCTCCATTGGGGTACACCCCAATAATGACATACACTGGTAAATTACAGGCAGACGCCCATATATTGAATGTACACAATGTTATTACTTTAATGTATCACATGTAAACGGTACATTTTGATTATGATCGCTTCTATGGCATTATGACTCATGCAAAGCACAGAGGTGAAGTTTTTTATTCAAGCATATAATTTTTCATATTTTCACAATAATAAAAATTGGCATCATGTTGTTTACATTTTTTTTATTTTTTTATTTATTTTAATTTATTCAGGAGGAATGCATTACACTAATGAAGTTATATGTTTTGCAGTAATAAAAGTTTAATGTCCTAGTCACAGTGAAAGCTGCAGAAAGTAAATAGTGCCAATCAGGGCGCTGTTTACTTTCGGATTTTGAAATTGCCATTTCTACAGCTGAGGCCAGACGTCACAAAGACTGTACTGGGATCTCAAGGAGCTAAATGCTGCATTATCATCCCTCTATGGCTAGATGTACTATTTACTTGTCACAAAGTTCTGGTTGCAATTTGAGACTAGTATTTTTGTAACAAATAACTATTTTTACGAACCATCCTATTTTCCATCAGATCAGTTCCATAAAAACTGAATTGGATCGACTCATTTTCTGACGTACATAATTAATATTTATTAGTTAGTTTGCAATCCTGAGGGCACAATCAAAAGCATGATATCCCTCAATAGTCCGCAAGCCACCATGTCTTTGATTAGTTTCTAATAAGGTAAACATTTTTTTTAATGCAGTTAGTTTTAGTAAAGTAAATGGGGCTGTGTTTCATTGTTCAACCACTTGCAGCTATTCTGCCTTTTTTTCATTCACAAAGGGGAAAGGGCCTCAAGGGAGGTAGTAAAGTTTCAATGTTTTACTATGGGATTTTGATTTCAAAACTTTGTTATATAAGATGTCGGTGCAGTGTTTGGAAGGCACAACTACAATAAACCCCTTCCAGATATGAAATCAATATCTATTCAGAGGACTTAAATGTGATTAGTACAGAGTATTCTAATGGTTGCAAAAGCCAAATTGGAGCATCTGCGGCCATTAAATATGGTTATCACATCTGGCCCTAAATCTTCTTAACTTTAGGAAGCACCTAAAACATTGTTACTCCTTTACGTTGCCATCTTTCTTCCTGCTTTTCAGCCTAAATTAAGCAGTTTCATTGAAGCCTTAGATTGACCTGTTTGTGCTACAGCAGTGGTTCCCAACCCTTTGACTCCCGAGGACCCCCACTGAATCACTGTTGAAAGCCGGGGACCCCCAAGCAATTTGTACAATTTAAATTTCAAGAATTAAACCAGTAATTCGCAAAAGATAAACAAACAAGAACACACCAAACAAATACTCAAATTACTAAAGATATAATTATTTTATTTTGAAAATATGCACAAAAATCAAAAGATTTTAATGGGAAAGTCTCAATGACTAACTTTTCAATGGTTGGTTTTATGTAGGGAAGCAGAATCCTCTGGTCAGATTCTACATTTGTTTCTATTTTGTGGTACATAAGATCTGAGAAGATTTTTCACATACAAGTGTGGTGGGGAAAGGAAGTAAAACCATGAGGGCCTCTCTTCTCTCCATAACCTCTCTGTCACATGTAATTCATTTGTTTAATAGCACCTCTCATACCACTGTAGGGTGTCGGAGTGCTTCACAGTGGACTACAAAGTGTAGGATTCACATGTCATCTATACTGGTACGCATTTTCTAAGCGTGCTTGGTTTGGAGACGGGCAAACTCGGGATTCAGAACATAACACTGTGGTTAGCGTTGACTTTAATAATAAGAATGTATGTCTATGCAAGCAAACATTTTTACAAGCATTAGGATAATGAAAGACTGGGTAAAAACACAACTTTCTAATTTCTGCCATGCAGGTTGCATGCAGCTCTTTGACCGCAGTTTATAGCTCACTGTGCTACATTACTATTGTAATTTATGAAATGCACAGTGACAAATTAATCTGCCACAGAAGCAGTAACCCACTGTGCTATGCACATAAAATACTGTTCTTTGCATAATATACGTTCCTTGCAGCAGGCATGTTAACCCTCTGAGCGACCCTAGATGAGTCAAAACTGCCACTAGTCATACCGCCCATCTCTCTCCTGCAGGAACATTAATCACATGAGTTCTCTTGACGCTTTTATTTTTTGCGTAAAAGTTGGTGGATGAATTTGCATGGCTTTTTAAACTGCTGCATAAATAAAGTAATGAATAGAAAAACACGCTCGTGTTTCTCAGAGGCCCCAGCTGGAGAGGTGTCTTCCTGCCAGCTCAGGCCTGCGGACCCCCTGGGAATATGTCACGGACCACTGGGGGTCCGCGGACCACAGGTTGGGAACCACTGTGCTACAGCAAATCAAATGGAAATACAAAACAAAAATCCAAGTGACTGCATACTCTGTATAAATGAGCTTTTGTTTTAAAAACAAGTGGACATTTTTCTGCAAACCTGCTGTTCTGTGACAGTCAGAGGATGTAGAAGCCAGCGCTGGTTGATTTTATGCATTAGTTCTACCTCTAAAGCCTACTCATCCTATTTGTCTTTTGGTTTGTGTTGGATTTGTCCCTATCTGCAGGGTCACAACCAGACTTTTTGCCTTCTCCCCTCCTATTTTGCTGAACTAATTTTGGTTGGCCTTAGGACCTTGTGCACTTTACCACTGCTAATCAATGCTAAAATGCTTGTGCTCTCTCCTGGAAACTAGGTACAATTGGCTTCTCATCCAATTAACACATGTAGTTTACTTGTAAGTCTCTAGTAAAGTGGTGCTAAATGTGCCCAGGGCTTGTAAAATAAATAGTACTAATGGGCATGCAGCACTTATTGTGCTATCCCAACCACTTAAGTAGCCATTATAAACATATATCAGGCCTACCATTGCACCCTGTAATCAGTTTTACACTGCCAGTTCCACTTGGCAAAATAAGCCTTTTGGAAAGCCTAAAGCTCCCTTTTTAGTACATATATGTCACCACTAGGGTAGGCCCTGAACAGCCTATAGGGCAGGGTGCTTTGTAAATAAACATTTAGCATGCACTTTTAAGTTTACATTCCTGTGGTAGTAAAAGCTCTTAAATTCATTTTTTACTACTGCAAGGCCTAGCTCTCAGGTAGGATAACATTGGGTTACCTTATTACACTTAGTAAGCAATAATGTTTGATTGGGAGCAGGTTAGAATGCTGACTTTGTTGTCTAAAGAACTATAATTTAAAACCTTTTCTAATGGTAAAGTTGGATTTTAAGGCACAATTCTGAAAATGCCACTTTTAGAAAGCTAGCATTTTCTTGTCCTAACCATTTGGTGCCTGCAGCCTGGGTCACATGCCTAGGTGCAGTTGGTAGGTGGCATTGCGCTTTCCTCCCAAACAGCATCAGAAAGGGAGAACTGGGTGTTGGTAGGATGGGAGGGGCGGTGCTGTCACCTACCACACTTGCACTTAAAAGGCACACTGCTTCAGCACACTCACAAAGAACTTCCCACTAATCTGTGTTGCCCCAAACAGTCTGGGACCAGAGCAAAGAGGAAAAGAATTCCAGGCACTTTTGTGGGTGGTGGGTTGGACTCCAAAACCTTCCCGCACTGCAAAGGGGGCACAGCTATAAAAACAGGACTCACAGACCCACTCTTCAGTGCCCTCCTGGACCTGTGGATACTACAAAAGAAGGACTGTCCTGCTTTCAGAAGACTGCCCTGCTGCACAAGGCCTGTCTTGCTGTCTAAGACGGAAGACTAGACCTGCTCCCTTCATCCCACGCTACCTGAGTGACTCCAAGGGTCAGATGACTGACCTCCTGTTCTGAGCTACTGGGACACAACATGGTCCAGGGGACTCCCTCCAATTGCCCAGCTGACCTTGCTGGATCTGCAAATGGATCTGCCTGATCCCTGCTAGCCTACACTGAAGTAGGTTCTTGAGTGGTGCCTCCCCTCCTCAAGACCTGAGCTCTTGGCTGGCATCAGAGAGAACCTTTCCTGACCTAATTGAAAGTTTCATCAAATACAGCGTATAGCTAAGCCCCGCAAAGCTTCATCACATGGCTGTCAGCCCCATCAGAATCAACACCAAGCAAGGGCAAATCCTACAAACCATTGCTACACAGCTACCAGCCTCATCGGAACTGATGGCGGGCAATGCAAAGCTCTGCAAATCCTTGTGGCACAGCACCTCTGAACCAATGCAGAGTGAATCAAAGCCCTGCAAAGCCTTGTGCACAGCTTCGCCTAAACCTATGCCAGACGATGCTAAGCCTCGCAGATTGTGCACCAAGGATATACAGTAGAATCCTCAGGGGGCCAAACTTGGCCCTGTGTCTAGCCTCCTCTCCATCACCATCAGCTTGAACTTGTGACTTGTGACTTTGTGCCAGTCCAACGTCACTAGATTCCCTCAGTTTGCAAATTTATCTAAATCTTTAAAAATGCATATTTCCAGGTCTACTGATTACATTTTTCTAATTTTAGTGACATTTTATTTATTACATTTAACTCTATTATTCTAAATTGATGCAAAAAAATTCTTCTGTTGTGTCGTTACTTTACAATGCTTGAGTGCTGCATAAATACTTCACAGATTGCTTCTAAGTTAACACTGACTGCTTTTGTGCCCAGAGGGTTAAGCACTGGTTAATTTAGTGACTTTTGTGGTTCACCATGACAAGGATTGTGGTTGTTGCTTGCGAAGGACTTACACCCACCTCAACCAACAACCCAATCTTTCACAATGTCATTTTGTGTTTTTTTCTATTTTTGAAGCAAAAATAATAATTTTCAATAAATTCAATCGTTTTTAAATGTTCTCCAGCTAGTTTAGTTTGGTCATAACTCAAGCTGTACTGACTTTACAATATCTTCAATTGATTACTGCTTGCTAACTGGTCAGGTTAGTCCTTATCTTTATAGTGTTTTTTCTGAGTTAGGACCCTCTCTCTTTAGAAAGAAGGACACCCAAGGAAAGCCCCAAATGATAAATAAGAATAACTGGTATTTTGCATAAATGTTCTTTCTCCTATTCTGCTTTTGCTAATCACAGTAAATAACTGTCAAGGACTGGATGCCGAGAAGATGTTTTGAGCCTACCTCTTGATTACCCAAAGAAATGGAAACTCCTTTCTGAAGCGGGTGCCACCCTGCAATTAATAGTACATGTGAAACCCATCAAGTGTCTCAACAGAATCCCTGTTAAGAGGAATAAAAGCACATCCCATACTTTCTTGTAGCTCTTGATTGTAGATGGAGATTCATAAAGACATTGTTAGCAAGGCATACGTTCCTCCTGACATGAGGCAAGAGGACACAGTCAAGAATAAATATGCAGAATAAAGAAATGAGCAAAAATCAAAAACAAAAACAGTAGAAAGTGGACGAAAAGTGAGACAAAAATGAGCAAACTAATGTGCGGCAAAGCGCTCATCACTTATAATGTCTTCTTACGTATGATGTAACCAGGAACTGACATCACAGAAAATAAAGCTCTATCTACTTCATCTTGGACTAAAAACCTCCGATAGAATTATCTGGACAGACGGGGACCCACAGCCCCTGCATTACAGGGGTCCCTTGGCACTGGACGGTCCGCCTCAAACATGCAATTCTAGTGCAATCTGGCAAAATAAACAAAGGCAACTGCTGCTGCCTGTTGAAAACATCGTGGGTCTTGCTCTGTGAGATGTGCTTGGCTGCTTTCAGAAAATAACACAGTTGCAGAATGTATACATTTATTGTTGCAGTATAGAAAATTCCAGGGGAACGGGCGCCCCTGTGACTGTGCCTCACTTTATTCTTAAGAGGGAGTCAGAACAGAGCGAAACAGAGGGTCAGAAACAGACCAGTGAGAGAGAAACGACAAAAACAGTCCGGAGAAAGAAAGAGTACGCGACACCCAAGTTACGAAGAGTCAAGTGAGCAAGAGATGGCTGAGAGAGGAAGAGTGATCTTATAAAGAGACAGGTCAATAAAGTAGCTGAATGAGAACACAGGAGAGAGAAAAAAGAGATAGATACACACTAGCGAGAGACGAGAGAAGCATATAGAGAGGAAGAGAGACACCTAGGAGGGAGAGAGAGACAGGAGGGAACATGAGGGTGAGAGAGAGCTTGCAAAGCGACAGATGGGAAACACAGCAGAGAGAGAGGAAGTGAAAGAGAGGAAAGAGGAAACGAAACACAGCACTTAAGCTGTGGTAATGAGTGCCCCGCAGACGTAGTCGGTATTTTCTGCACCTACTAAAGTCCAAACGCAAAACACTATCTAGCAAAAATGTGGCTCAGGGTTTTGCATAAAAAAGAACGTCTTTTAAAACCAGAAGTTGTCCAGGCATAGTATTTTGCACTGGTAAGGTACCCTTTCAGTACAAAACGTATGCTAGACTCTCGCACACACCCTTGCGGTAAGGTTCAAACGTGTGTGTGGCGCACAGCAGCCAAAATCAGTGCCGGCGCTAGGGAGAGGGGAGGAGAGAGCTGTATCTCTGCAGTTATGGCGCTGTTCTGCTCTCCTCCTGTCACGCCACACAGAATTTCTGGCTGCTGCCCTGCGTTACCTGACAGTTTAATAAATCTGCCCCTTGGAGTGTAATAAATAGGACTGAAAATTGCACCTATTCAGGCCCAGATTTATACTCTGTTTGCGCTAAATTAGCATAATTTGTTTTTACGCTCATTCGGTGCACACCTAACTCCATATATATATTTTGACACTAGACTAGTCTAACGTCAAAATATTGGAGTTAAAGTCATTTTTTGCTAGCGGGAAACTACCTTGCAACCATGCATGGTAGGTGTTCCCGGGCAATTAATGACTCTAAGGACCTAGGGCCAGATGTAGCAAAGGTTTGCGACTCGCAAACGGGCAGAATCGCAATTTGCGACAGTGCAAAATCGGAAATGGGATGCAAAAAGCCCATTTCCGACTCGCAAAAAGCGATGTGCCCCGTTTGCGAGTCGCACCCGTTGCGACCCCCCTTTTGCGACCCGCAATGTGCGTCGCAATTTGCGACTCGCAAAGCTTATGCAATTGCAACTCGCAAATTGCGACTAGTCGCAAAAAACCCAGTTTGCAAGTCGCATTTACCACTAACTCAGAGCAGGTGGTAACCATTACCAAAGTATAAAAGGAGACCCAGAAGGCATCTGGGTCACTCAAGATGGCGGACATATACCTGATAGCAGTGAGGAGGAGAGTCTACGCAGCCCAGCAGAGAAGGAGGAGGGGCCACAGACAGGAGAAGATATATAGAACAAGGCAGACCCTTTTCCAGCAAACTGAAGAGGAGATCTATGATAAATACCGCCTTAGCAGCGCTGCCATTCTAGAATTAATAGATTTACTAAAACCACAGCTAGAACACAAGACCCTGCGTGGCTGCGCCATCCCTACGCATGTGCAAGTACTATGCGCACTGCACCTCTTGGCATCAGGGAGCTATCAGGGGGTCATTGCCGTGGCAGGTGGTGTATCCCAAAGTGAAGTGTCAAGGTTACTCAGGGCATTCCTAGATGCCTTAGTAGCGCACAGGTCTCAGTTCATATACTTACCAAGGAATGAGGCAGAAATTAACAGCACGAAGCTGGACTTTTACCGCATTGCCCACTTCCCCCAGGTCATTGGATGTGTAGATGGGACACACATTCAAATATGCCCCCGCTAATCTGGAACATATTTTTCGCAACAGAAAGTGTACCCACTCACTCAACATACAGGTTGTTTGTGATGCCCATTACGTCATCACGGACATCGTAGCTAAGTTTCCAGGCAGTACCCATGACTCATACATTTTTAGACATAGTGGGATCCATCAACGCCTGGAACGTGGGGAGTTTGGAGACGGATACCTCCTAGGTAGAGCTGCATACACCTTGCAGACACACACACAGGTCACTGTGCACGACTATCTGGACTTACTAACAGTGTACTTTTGTGCCCAACAGGTGACAGTGCATATGCTCTAAGGCCATGGATCATGACTCCATTTTTAACACCCAGCAATGAATCAGAGAGGCAATACAACAGTGCGCATAAGAGGACCAGGAACCTGATCGAGCGCACCTTCGGACTCCTGAAGGCAAGATTCCGATGCCTCCACTGCAGCGGAGGCGCCCTCCAATACACCCCCATTACCGCCTTCAAAATTGTGGTCGCATGCGCCATCCTCCACAAGATAGCCACCAGACGTGGGCTACCTCTCCCCTGCAGACCCAGATCCTGATGAGGAAGAGCAAGAACAACCACACCGCCATCATGGGGATAGGAGTCTAGCTAATCAAGGCAGACTGAGACGGGAACACATTGCAACGCAATATTTTGGACGGTACGTGTAAACTCCCACCATACTCACCCATTAACCAGACACTCCTTTTGTTAAGTGGAAGAGAAATAACTGTTTTAATAATGTAATGGATGAACTATATACATGATTCAATTGTCCATGGGCAGGGAAATGCCAACCACTCATGTGGCACATTAAAGCCATGTGCCACATTTGTTTGTCCGGGCTGTTGGCTAATTTCTGCCCCTCCTGCCAGCCTGGCTGGTCCCAGCCGCATCTATGGTGCTCTGCCTCCCACTCCTTAGCACCCTACTGTCAGTGGCAGATACACTGCTCACTGTGGAGCCCTCTTCACTATCTTGGGGTGTTTCCCCGGTGGCCCTCGATGTCTCACGTGTCTCCATTAGTTCAATGATATGTGTGAGACGTCCCAGGCCCCTGGCAACATCCCCAGCAAAATGGGCCATCTCAATTTGCAGGCCAACTGTCCTCCTCGACAGGCCTGTTGTGTTGATGGCTAGCCTGCCGATTGATGTGGCCATCCTGTCCAGTCTTAACATAATCTGCCTATCCCTGCGCCGCCCAGCCTCTGCCTGACCCAGCAGTCCGGCCGCCAGTTCCCTGATGGCAGAGGCAATGTCCCCAGTGTTCTGGCACATCAGGTCCATCCGCCTGTTGAGGTGCCGCATGCTTGCCTGGTTTTGTCTTTCAATGCGGTGCATCACCCCACTGATCCTGCCCAATGTTGTGTTTTGCAGGCGCTGACCCCGCAGCAGATGTGCCTCACTGCTGGTTGGAGGATGAATCCGGATATCAGACGCTCTTGCCCTGCGACGCCTGCGCAGTGGTGGCTGCCCTGTCCTCGCACCTGTATCCTCCCTGGCTGTTGCTGGGGCAGCTCCTGGCGTTGCTGTTGCAGCAGGCGTTACAACTGCAGGAATGCTGCTGACTGTGCATGTGGGGGTTCTGGAGGGTCCTGGGGTGTCCTCCTGGGCCTGGGTGCTTGGGGTGTAGGGGGTGTCTTGCTGGAGACCTGTGGGACATGGGGAACACACTGTCAGTGTCTAGTATCTGTTGCACAATTCCTAATAAACATTTGCCTATGCACTGCCTATTGGACTACATTTCCCATAATGCATCATTCTGGCTTTTTCTACCCTGAAATGGAGCTAATTTGGTTGTGCATGCACATGTGTACATGGTGGGTGGGGTATGACATTGATAGGGGTACAGGCTTATCACATGGTACTCACCGGTTGATGTGCTGGGCTCTGAAGTGTCCAGGTCCCCAAATCCACACACTGCCTCCGGCTCAAAGGTTTGCTCAATCCTGTCTTCAAGGGGTGTGGGTGGTGGCACAGATGATGGTCCCCCTCCAGTGCCTCTCATCTCCCGGAGCCTTTCTGCCACCCTCTCCTTGGTCCGGGAGCGGAGGTCATCCTTACTCTTCCTTATGTCCTCAATTGTCCTGTGGCTCACCCCCAGGGCATTGATTTTCTCCTGCATTTCCTGCCAGATTTTTCTTTTGGTGGCCTCTGGAACAGTGAGGGCAGCTCTCCCAAAGAGCTCATCATGGTGCTGACAACATTCTTCTGTCAGCACCTCAAGCTCCCTCTCTGAGAATTTAATTTTCCTTTTTCGGGGGGTTCCCTCCATGGCTGCTGCAGCTAGCTCAGTGTGCAGACTGGCAGTTGTAAAAGGGTGTGGTCCAGCCTCCTCCCAGGTGTATTTGTTAACTTCCTGGCTGTAATGTCATCATCATGTGCCAGGAAGTGTTTCCAGAGTGTTTTGGTGTGCTTTCTGGAGTGTTCTGCTGCACCTGCAAGCAATTTTGAGGGAACTCGCAATTTGCGACACCAACTCGCTAATTGCGAGTTCGTTTTTTGCACACTCGCAAACAGCGACCTCGCAATCTGCGGACTCGCACACAGCGTTGCGAGTCCGGATGCGAGTCGCTAAATCGGACCGGTTTCTTTCCTGGCATACCAATTTGCGAGTCGCATTTTGCGAGTCGCATTGACTCGCAAAATGCGACTCGCAATTTTTTTGTTTCCTACATCTGGCCCCAGGTGCCTTATTTATCCTCCCGTGCAAAAATGGTGCACGGGAGGGAAGCATTATTCATGGCACTATTATGTCACTCCTGGGACAGGGCAGGCGTTAGGGGACCTGTGTGCCTATTTCCATGGTGGAACACCATGGAATAAGCCCACAGGTGCCCTCCCCAGGCTACAGGGACACCTCCACCCACGCCAGAGGGACAGTGGAGGATGGGGAACCCCAACCCATGTAAATATAGGTAAGTAGAGGTAAGTATTTGGTTTAATTTTTAAAAGTGCCATCGGGGGCCCTGAAATGGGCCCCCCTACATGGCACGGGGTGCAATGGCCATGCCCAGGGGACCATTGTCCCCTGTGCTGGCTTTTGGGGTGGTGGGCATGACTTCTGACTTTTCTAAGACAGGAATCATATGGTATGATAGGTTTAGTGTTGAGAAATGACGCTAGGCTTGTTAGAGTCATTTTTTCTTACTCTAAGCAGCCTAACTTCATTTTTCAGTGCAAAACCCCCTTCCCTCATACCGCCACCCCCACCGGCTAACGTAATTTTCCTTGATGTTAGCCCACCCTTAGCGCCGACTTGCACCATTCCTTAAATATGGAGCCCGGCTGGGGCTCTGGAATGGCGCTAGCCGGCGGTAAACATTTTCACGCAAAACTTTTAAAAACAAAGTTTAAATATGGGCCTCTGTGTTTTCTCAAGTGATGGGAATAACATATACCAAACTCCCCTTGTCCCAGTAATTACCGTGCTGAGTTGGGTTTAGTGAAGTTAGGTTATGGGGGACAAAACTGGTCGGGGTTCAATGGGGAACCCCCTCATTGTACATTACAGCTAGCCTCCTATGCCACTGAAGAGCACGTGGTGTGTGTGCTGTTCATGTGGACTGGCTTCATTTTATATCTTAACATGACGTGTTAAAGAGAGCCCGGACAGCTGATCTGAAATGGGTCTCTTTCAGACATTCCACGGACCTTTGGAGTGGGCCAGTCTGGAGAGTGTTTGTAAGAGGTGACAGCTGTTCCCTTTTACACTAGGGAGTTTTGCCCTGCCCTTTTCTGGCTCTTTGTTAACTGAAAGGGCTACCCCTCACAGGGTAACAGGTAGCTTAGTGTTGCATATGTTGAGTGCCCTTGTTTTGGGTTTCCCTTGACAGGATGCTCCCAGCTCCACCCCGCCTTTCTTCTTACACTCTGGACTTGAGTATAATAAGCAGTAGTGTCCAGTCGGTATGGTAAGATGTCCTGACCAGAAGCCTCTGGTCCTAAACCAGGAGAATTCTTAGAGCAGCAGGGTTATGGTAATGACTGCCAACACAGCCCAACCCAAAAAAGGGGTCGCTGCATGTGTCTTCACAAGAGGAAGACTATTCTGTGAAAAGGAGGGGTTGCGAGAGAGCCTAGAGGAGATAACTCAACATTGCTGCTGTAAAATCAGGAGAGATGTGCACTGTTGTGCTGTGTCTGAGGCTCGAGGCCACAGTACTAGTGGCTGTGCTGACACCTGAATGAACGCGATCAAGTTTTAAGTCAGGTTTTGAGAGCCACGGAGTACCCATGTTCTGGGGGGAGCCAATTACTGTTGAGGTTAAAGTACTATAGGAAACTTACAAGTGATGCAACTGCAAGTCAGCATGGGTGTCAAGCTTGGTAGAGTGATGGTTTGTGACTGGTCTGGGAAAGAACCCAAACCGCAGAACTGCTAGGACTGTGGGCTCCATGACTCAGATGCAGGCTCCTCTTCACTGATACTGGGACTGATGCTACTGATCTGATTGGCGATCACCAGCACTCGCAACTCAAGAGCACGCACAGGTCAGCTGGGGAGGGACAGAGATAGCATCAGTTATGCATAATGAGCTATGCTGAACTCATAACACCTGGACGGCATGCCCCAGCTGACTGCAGCACTGGCAGGCATGTCCAGCTCAGAAATAACTACACAAACATGGCCAGACAGACAGGTACCGTGTCTTTGAACCCAGACGAGGGGGTAAAGGGTGGTCTACTAAGACTACAGAGTGACTGTCCGTGAAATGAATTGCAGGAGTTCCCCATCTTGTAAGGCCACAGGGATTCCCCTTCATTAGGTGACAGGACAATGTACTTTATTGCCATAGATTGCCCTCGAGGATCCCATTGATACTTTTAAGAATCCTTCTATTGATTATGCTCAGTATTTCTAATTGTGTGAATAGTAATATGTGATTTACTGACTGCAGTTTGATGCTTTTGACTTCTGTGTTTCAGCACCACACCACCTCTCTGAGTAAGCCTTGAATTGCTTCACTTCACCACCCTGAGAGTCAAGTGTTGAAGGGGTGTATTTGGTGATTGGTTTTGAGTCCTACTCAAGGGTTAAGTCCTGGGACATCAGTGGTAAATAGCTCTGATTCCAGGGGAAGAGGAGCGTCTCCCCACTGCTTTCCACAAAAGGGAAAGGAAAAATAAAATGATAATAATGAAGCCTTTTATCATTTTATTTTTCAGCTGAGCCAGGTTAGGGCGGGGCAGGGCTTGAGGGGGCTGAAAGGAGGAATGGTTTGTGCCGGGCAAACAGACATGCGCACTTAGGCCATGATTTATACTTTCTGACGCAAACCAGCAGGCTAGTGCAATTCCTGGATGCCAGCCGGGCGTCATATTTAAGGAATGATGCTAGCCGGTGGTAAGGCCTGATTAGCGTCAAAATAAATGATGCTAACTAGGTGGGGGAAGCGTAGGGAAAACAGGAGGTTGTGCGTCGAAGAATGGAGCTAGTCAGGTCAGAGTCAGAAAAATGACTCTAACCTGACTAGCGTCATTTTTTGACTGACAACTCCCATGGACATGACTGCTGTCTTATTAAAGACAGGAGTCATGCCTCCCTGCCCAATGGCCATGCCCAGGGGACTTATGTCCCCTGGGCATGGTCTTTGGGCACAGTGCCATGTAAAGGGGCCCACGTTAGCCCCCCACCATGGCACTTAAAAAAAAAAAAAAAAACTTACCTGGACTTAGGGAGTATTGAAGGGGACTGTTGGGCTGTTTCCATGGCCTCTGACCACTGAAAATGGGCCACAGGTCCCCTAACTCCTGCCCTGACCTAGGCGTTAAATAATGGCGCTAAACAGGCTTAGTGTCATTATTTAAGGCCCTCCTCCACCTGTTTGTGATTTTTGCACGGGAGGATAAATAAGGTGCAAAGGCCTTAGAGTAATTTTTTGCCTGGGACAGCCTACGTTGCATCTCATTGACGCAAGGTAGTTTTCCGCATGCAAAAAATTACGTTAACTCCAATATTTTGACGCTAGATGGGTCTACGTCAAAATATAAATATAGAGTTAAGTTTGCGCCGGATTTGCGTAAAAAAAATGATGCATATACAGCACAAACAAAGTATAAATATGCACCTTAGTATTGCACAGCCGGGAGGAGAAAGTACACAGGTTGCCACTCCCTCATTTTTAGGTTTTTGGATGGGTTTCGGGGTGGTATGGGCATTTTAGGTTTTAGGGTGGGTATGGGTTTTGTAGTCGAAAGGGCACTTTTAGATTTTAGGATGGGTTTGGGTTTTGGGGTGGTAAGGGCATTTTAGGTTTTAGGGTGGGTATGGATTTTGGGATGGTAAGGGCATTTTTGGGGTTTGTGGGGTTGGTATGGTGTTTTTTGGGGTGGTAAGGGCATTTTTATGTTTTAGGGTGGGTATGGGTTTTAGGGTGGTAAGGGTATTTTTAGGTTTTAGGGTGGGTATGGGTTTTAGGTGGGTAAGGCAATTTTTATGCATTCAGGCTGGGTATGAGTTTTGGGGTGGTAAGGGCATTTTTAGGTTTTAGGTTGGTGTGGGATTTAGGGTGGTAAAGGAATTATTAGAGCTTAGGGTGGGTATGGTTTGTGGGTGGCAACGTGTGCATGTATATACATAAATATATATGTAATATATATATTTAAACATATCCACAAATATATACAAAAAATGGGAAATGTCTGGAACATCGAGTCATGAACAACACATACGTTAACAACGCAAGTGTAACCATGCTTGCATGAACAATGACTCCCTTTTTCTCTGCCTTAACAACCCATGTGCTGAACAACACATATGCGTGTAAAGGAAGGGAAAAAGGGAGAGTGCATCAGGAGAGGACGCAGTCAGGTAAGTGGGGCTGGGGCAGGAGTGGGGGTAGCTTTTAGGGGTGGAGGTTGTGGTAGTTTGTTTTTTATGGGGGTGGGGTACTTTGGTTTTTAGGGGTGGGGGTCAGGGGAGGTAAGTGGGGCTGGTGCAAGGTTAGGGGTAGTTTTTAGGGGTGGGGTCGGGGTAGTTTGGTTTTTAGGGGGGATGGGGTTGGGGTAAATTGTTTTTTAGGGGTGGGGGTCAGGGTAGGTAAGTGAGGCGGGGGCAGAGTTGGGGATAGTTTTTGGGGGTGGGGTATCAGGGTAGTTTGGTTTTTAGGGGTGGTGTCAGGATAATTTTGTTTTTAGGGGCAGGGTTAGGGGTAGTTTTTAGGGGTGGGGGTTGGGGTAGTTTAGTTTTTAGGGCTAGGGGGGGTCAGACTTTTCTGTTATTAGGGGCAGGTGTGGGAGTCGGGGTAGTTTTTTTTTTAGAGGCGGTGGTGGGTGGGGCGATTGGGGTAGTTTTGTTTTTAGGGGCAGGAGAGGTTATTTTTAGGGGTGGGGTGGGGAGCCAGGGAGTTTTGATTTTTGGGGCATGGTGAGGGGTCGGGTAGGTAAGTGGGGCATGGTTGGGGGTAGTTTTTAGGGGTGGAGGGTCGGGTAGTTTGGTTTTTAGGGGCAGGTTGGTTTTTGTTTTCGGGGGTAGTTTGGTTTTAGGGGTGGGGGATCGGGGTAATTTGTTTTTAGGGATGGGGTGGGGGGGTTGGGGTAGTTTTGTTTTTAGGGTTGGGGTGGTGTAGTTTTAGTTGTAGAGGTGGGGTGGGGTCGGTTGTTTTTAGGGCAGGTGAGGGGGTTGGGGAAGGTTTTAGGCCTCAGGGTGGGTGGAGGTAGTTTTCTTTTTAGGGGTGGGGCGAGGGGGGTCGGTTTAGTTTTGTTTTCAGGGGTGGGGGGTCGGAGTAATTTTTTTGGGGGGCGGGGGTAGGGTAGTTTGGTTTTTAGGGGCAGGGGTGGAGGAGTCTGGGTAGTTTTATTTTTAGGAGTGGGGGGTCAGGGTAATTTTGTTTTAAGGGACAGGGTGGGGGTGTGGGGTAGTTTTGTTTTTAGGGGCGGTGGAGGGGTGTTGTAGTTTTGTTTTTAGGGGCAGGGCTGGGGGGTCGGTTGTTTTTAGGACAGGTGGGGGGGTCAAAAGGTTTTAGGGCTCAGGGTGGGTGGGGCTATCGGGGTTGTTTTCTTTTTATGGGTGGGGTGAGGGGGTTGGTTTTGTTTTGTTTTTAGGGCGGGGTGGAGGTTTGGAGTAGTTTTGATTTTGGGGGGTCAGGGTAGTTTTGATTTTAGGGCAGTTGGAGGAGTCAGTTGTTTTTAGGGTGGGTGGGTGGTTGGGGTAGGTTTTAGGGCTCAGGGTGGCTGGATGGTGCTGGGGTATTTTGGTTTTTAGGGGTGGGGGTCAGGGTGGTAGAGTTTTTAGGGTGGGAGTGGGGAGTCGGGTAGTAGTGTTGTTAGGGCGGGTGGGGTTGGGGTAGTTATGTTTTTAGTGCGGGTGGTGGGGTGGCATGCTAGAATCACGCATGCTGTTCCCACACACGCCTTTACTAGGCATGCTTTTACAATGAAAAATCATTGTAAAGGCATGCGTGGTATAGGCATGGATGGAAACAACGTAGTCGTTGTTCCGACTGTGTTGTTCAGGCATGCGTGGTTGGCGCATGCGTTGTCCCATCATACAATCACATAAAATATATAATATATATGTTTAAATATATACACAAACATATATGTATATATATATATATATCAAAACAACGCCCTTTGAGGGTTAACGTGACACATAAATTATGCAAAAACAAGAGAGAACTCTGGGTAGTTTCCACATTTAGGTGGAGAGCAGCTTCAGTAAGGAGCACCCTGCAACACCAGTGACACTCTAGATTTGCTCACCTCAAATGTCTGCTTATCTAGCAAAGTTTTTAAGCATAGGATCAGCACAGTGCTATCCACGCCGAGCTAGAGAGTGACAAAGGGGCATATTAATACTCTGTTTGGACCGAATTAGCATCATTTTTTTTAACTTCAATTCGGTGCAAAACTAACTCCATATTTATACTTTGGCACAAGACCCGTCTAGCGTCACATTTATGGAGTTAAAGCCATTTTTTGGACATGGAAGCCTACCATGCCTCAATGTGATGCAAGGTAGGTGTTCCTCTGCAAAAAATTACTCTATGGTCTTAACGCCATATCTATACTCCGGTGCAAAAATGGTGCACGGGAGGGAGGAGGGGTCAGAAAATGCCCCATTTTTTAACGCCTGGGTCAGGGCAGGCATTAGGGGATCTGTGGGCCTATTTCCATGGTGGAACACCATGGAATAAGCCCACAGGTGCCCTCCCCAGGCCCCAGGGACACCCACACCAGGACAGCGGAGAATGGGGAACCCCATCCCAGGTAAGTACAGGTAAGTAGAGATAAGTATTTTATTTTATTTTTTAAAGTGCCATAGGTGGCCCTGAAAAGGGCCCCCATACATGGCACAGGGTGCAATGGCCATGCCCAGGGTCCCCTGGTCCCCTGTGCTGTCCATTGGGGTGGTAGGAATGACTCCTGTCTTTTCTAAGACAGGAGTCATGCGGAATGGATAGTTTTGCATCAGAAAATGACTTTAGGCAGGTTAGAGTCATTTTTTTTACTCTAACCTGCCTAACGTCATTTTTTGGTGCAAAACCCCCTTCTTCCATACCGCCTACCCCAACCGACGAATGTCTTTTTTTTTTTACACTAGCCTACCCTTTGCACCGGCTTGCACCATTCTATAAATATGGTGTCCGGCTGGTGCACAGAAATGGTGCAATCCGGTGCTAAACTTTTTGGTGCAAAACTGCGTTAGTGCAGTTTTGCACCAAAAAGTATAAATCAGGGCCAAAGTGTTTTGCTTTTTGTACAGCAAAATCTTTAAGCATAGGATTGACACAGTGTCATCCTTGCCGAGCTGTAAAATGATAAAAGCCATTTACCACTCCAGGCACAGCATTACAGTTTTGGACTGGTCAAATACCATCCAAGCCAACCTGGAATGTGTAAAGCAACTCCTAACAACGTGTTTCGCTCTCATTAGAGCTCTTCAGAGGGGTTTAGCTTTGTCCAGCACCCAGTATAAGACAAAACAAGGCCCTTTCAGGGTTAGAGTGATGCATAAATTATGCAAAAAACAAGAGAGAACTCTGGGTAGTTCCCAAATTTAGGTGGAGAACAGGTCCAGTAAGGAGCACCCTGCAACACCAGTGACGCTCTAGATTTGCTCACCAGTTCTCTCTTGTTTTTTGCATGTATATATATATATATATATATATATACATACATACATATATAGGGTTTATACTCACCACTTTATTTTCTACAACGCTTATGTCTTTACCAAACATGCCTTTACAACGAAATTGTTGTGATAAAGGCATTTTCGAGGGAAGTGCATTCATTGCAATGAAGAATGCGATGTAATTACCTCTTTGTAAAGTCAATCGTGGTAATTGCAATTGTGGTTCCGTCATAAAACCGGCTTTAAGTATTAGAGATGGATACAACGTGGTTGCAGTCATTTAGCATGATGCAAGAAAATGGCTGCACTATTAGTTTCATTAAGGTAATATTTTGAATCCATGTTGGCGGTTCTTTGTGAAATTTTCACTAAAATATATATTTTTGCGGAGTTCTTTATAAGGGCCCCATGTCAGCCCCTTTCACCTCTACGCACAAAACAAATATATTTAATATGTACAATATATTTAGGACATTTAAATCCCAGCTACTATGTTTTAGCTCCAAAAACAATTACTTATTCTTCTGAAGGAATAATTCAGATCTTCCATTAGGCATAGGTTAAAAAAACAATTGTAGAATACTTTTGGTTTTCAGTTAAATACATTTTATTGTATTACTTTAATTTGGAGCAGTGGTTCTTAACCTGGGTTCTGGGGACATCTGGGGGCCCTTGAAGTTCAACTTAGAGGTTCACAGCAGCTTAGAAAATTAAATCATATTACCAGATTGATAAAGTGCATAAATAAAGAAGCAAAATGTACAACTGAAAATTGTAAAACATTCTGTGTGAGGTAATTTGAAAATGACTAGCCACATCATGAGTTTAGCGGTCAGACTAGCCCACTGCCAAACTTGTGGGGATGATATCACTGTTATACTGGTCCCCCCTCCCTGAGTGTATTACAATGTTTCCGCCGGGTTGACCGGCAGGAACAGTGCTACAATATTGGCCTCGGCTCCTTTAAGCAGGCAGTGTGCATTCCAATGATGCTGGGCAGGGGGGCCCCTGAGCTGCCCATGCCTGCAGGCCCCCAGCACTGGCTTTCTGCCAGTCTTTCCATGACGGGGTCCCCTCCATGGAAAAGATGGTGCAAAGCTGAATTTTAATCAGCCAGGTGGAGCTGAGTTCAACGCCGCCATGGCTGAGTACAACTTCGACTGCCGTCAGGAATGATGTTCCTGGTGGGAACGGGGGACCCCTGGCAGTTCCGCCCGCCAGGGTTGTAATGTGGCGGTCAGACCACCACAGTTGCGGATGTTCGACTGTCACCCCGAGGCTGGTGGTCCTTGGACCGCCAGCCTCATAATGAGACCCTAAGTTATTCCTCACATTGATTTGCACGAGAAGTACAAGTGCATCAAACAGAATACAGTGTTCATCACGAATGGCCACAAATGAATCTAGAAGAACTTCAATCTTCCTATTAAAATTTAGATGTTGTATAGTTGTTTGCACATTAATAAAATATTTAATCATTTGTGTATTTGTTTGAAGGGTGCTTGGATTTGTATTTTTTCATTTTGTTGTGCGGCTGCAATCCAACAAAATATGTAGGCCAGGTTCTCTGGCTCTAAGTAGTGACTCAATGGGGCTAACCAGATTACAATAATGATTCCATGGAGGTCCTTGGGTTCCAGTAATGACTACGTGGGGATCTACGGAAGCCAAAAGGTTAAGAAACACTGATTTAGGGAATATGGTTCCCTCAAGTCTCATGTGGCAGACAGAGTTTGAAATTTATTGAAGTTATAGTGGGTCTTGTAATAAAAGGGTTTATGTCTAAACCAGATATACCAAATGCTAATTAGCTTGTAAATTCATTTTTACTTGAGGTACTTATTGCTTGAGGAAGGATGTATTTATTATAAAATTAGTGATGGTTTCTTCTTTATATGTTACTAAATGTTTTGTAGACTTGCTCTAAATGAATGTTAGAATGAGACACTAGTTTTTACACCATCTACAATTTCTAAGTCAGCAAAAGACATTATATCAGATTTTCCATGCACGAACACATTCCAAAAAATAATCTACTCCACCTATTATAGGATTATATCTGTTGTGTCCTCAAGGTTGGAAGACATAACAAATTCGCCATGAGGTGCTAAGTTTGGGCCTGATTAAGATATTAGCGGATGGGTTACTGCTTCACAGTGGTGACAGATATCCCGTCCACCGAAATCTAAGTCGCATTATTTCCTATGGGAGTTAGATTTCGGTGGATGGGTTACTTCATGACAACGGTGATAGATATCCTGTCCGCCAATATCTAAATAAGGCCCTTTGTGATTGTTCTGAACCTTGTCCATAATCTCCACCAGTCCTACACATTCTTATGCTCTGCCTTTTCTGCCCCCCACACTTTTTTACTACTGTGGAAAACTATGTCAGATTGGCTGAATTCCCCGGGGAGAAGGATGATTCTGCATGAAAAACAGGTGAAAAACTGATCATTCTGTGAATAAGTAAGCATTTTTATTTTCTAGGAAGTTAAAAAGAGAAGAAACAAAACATACTAGAGCATCAAGTTGCGAAACAGGCTAACATTTGGTTCTTGTTTAACTTTTCAGGGCATAAAACAAGAGAGGTTCAAAAGTAGAGTGTGAGTTTATAGGATTTAGGGAATATCGACATAATATATTATTTTATTGCAGTCCTGAAGTTTTATGAATTGGGCTGTTTTTGATTATTCTAGTTTGCAATAATGTGTTTAGTGTGTATTTCACTCTACTATAGAGCTGTCGAATATTTTTGCAGAGTAATTAAAAAAAAAACAAGATCTGCTTTTAAACTTTGATCCAAATCTTATTATGTTCTTAGGCATCCTCTAGTATTTACAAATAATTTTAATTATTTTAATTTGCCCACTAAAACCTGCAACCCTTTCTTTAATACACTGCAATTCCCAAGGAAGTTTCAGAACTTCAGTGTGGTCTTTTGAATGTGCCCAAACCTTATCAGTTGAAGTGCTGTATGGTGGCTGCTGTTTGTGGTTTCACTTTTACACACCTTAGTTGAGAGCTAATGGAATCACATTCACCAGCAGTTTCTAATTTAATCATAAATGGTGTTTTTATACAGTGTTTGCTACCACACATTTTATGAAAATGGGTACCTACAGAATTGAGAAACTTCACACCATGTTTGTCAACATCATAAAGTGGGTAAAACATGCCTGCACATATATTGGTGCCTAAATCTCATTTGACAAGACTCTAATGGCAAGTAGCAGCATAGTGCTGCATTACCTTATAACATCTCCCCGCCCCCCCGCGCCTATCCGCTGGGTTATGGAGGAACCTCAAAGGGCCTCGCTGTGCTTGACTTCTAAGGCATGGAGTAGTTTAAGGCCTCTAAGAGCCAGCTCACACATAGCTACTTCTCTTTTTGAAGGCTAAAGAATTGGACACTCCTTGCTTAGTTGCACTGTAAATAGACGATATTATAAATACTCAACAATATTCAATTTAGCAACCTCAGCAAAAAATCAATAAGCCGACATGTATATTATTGTGGTAAAACCTAGGATTGTGCAAAATTGTAAAGTTTCACAGCTCATTTGAAAAAAAAATTGCATGCTTTGTAAAGTTTGGGAAAAGTTGTGAAATAGAGGGGTAGTTAAGCTTCCTTTGTTGCAATGGAAAACCTGTCCCAATTCATCTGAGGGTGATTCATGGCAGTAAATTGACTGCTGCTGGTCTGTGGCGGATTCAGTTCCCATTCCTGAAACCCCTCATTCCTGCAACCAGGCTGTCACTTTTTAGCATTTTAGGAAAATGTTTCTTTATGTATGGCCCCCTCATTTTTTCTTTACTGGAGCTGAGTTTTTTCTTTAATCTAAGCAATCCCCAGTTCACTAACCAGCTGCCAGTTATTGTGTTCTGATGCCAAAAACATTGAAATTGGCTACACTCCTGGTTGGCATATTTCACTTACCTATAGATCCCTAGTATAGGGCACCAACTTGTACCCAGGGCTGAAAGGTAAATGCCACTAGTGGACTGCAGCCCATATTGTGTTGCCATTGAAGTGAAAATGCAAAGCATGTCTCTAGACCTGGCATACCTTCAGTTTGGGAATAGGTAGAAAAATGAATCAATAGCTCTTTTTAAAAGTCATTTAAAACCCAACCTATTGGTCAAGTTGGAATTTACATAGCTATTTTGAAGATAGCACTTTTAGAAAGTTGTCATTTTCCTGCCTGAACCAAATGCTCCTTTCTGCCAGTGTTCAGTGTTACCTGATTGGTAATGGCTGGCCTGTGATGAGATGTGTATTTTTCCCAGGAAGTTGACAAAAGGCTTGGGTGGAGAGATTTTTTTCTCCCGGGGCAGGATGGTCTGGAAGGGTGTGCCCAGCACCTTCCCTGGCTTCAAAGGAAGGCTGCACTTTCACTAGCAGATGTAGCTCACACCTAAGCCTGCCTACCTTTTGTTTTGATAGCCAGCCTCTCTCCAAACCCAGAGAGGGGGAGCTACCCCAGAACTAGTTTGCAGTGACCAAAAGAGAGGGTTTGCCCATTATCATAGCCACATCTCTGGGTAGACACAGGGAGCTCTGCACAGGAGAAGAAATGTTCTGCCATGTTGGGGTTAGTTAGAGAGGGGCACTTTGGGATAGCTTACACAAGAACACAAGATGTGCTGATAAAGTTGGTGGGGTCATCCCTGGGAACTTTCACCCCATTGGTTAGGGAGTGGCCACGAGTTTCCCACTCCCCCAGGCTGGGACTGGGCATAAATGTTGCATCACCAGTACCCTCTTCTGACACCTCTGAACATGTGGCAGAGAGGAGAAGGATTGCAATTGCTGTTATAACCTATGAGAAGATACCCAAGGACTGGACCTGCTCCTACTTGTACCCAGGACTGAGAAGTGTACTCCGAGGTTCAGTTGAGTGACCTTCTGTTAAGTTACAGGGACACAAAGGTTGCAGGAAGCCCACTTTCCTGAAGAGCCCAGCTGACTAGTTTCAAGTGGACATGCCCTGGACCCGAGTGGTGGCTTCTACTGAAGTGAGTATTGATCCCAACGTTGTGTTCCTCAGGAACTGGGGCCCATAGATAAGTATCAGAGTGTACTCCTCCTGCCTAACTTTAAAAGCTGGTACTTATACATTTTTTTTTAGGTTGCCAGGAAAGCCAACTGGAATACCGGGACCAACATGCCAAGCTGATATGCAGTGAGTGCATTACCGATGAGCCTGACTTTGCATACCTCCCATCATGTTTTCCACTCTAAGTCAGAATCTGTCAATGATAGGGCTACTTCGATTCCATTCTGCAGCTTCCTCGACACATAATCAATGAGAACTCAATTGACACAGAAGACCTCCAGACCCTGAAAGCCCTAAACGTTTCTCACCTTCGTTGACTACCAAATTGAGACCCCGTCCTTCTGAAACCCCTTGCTGTCAAGCTGTGCTTTGACATCGGCCTGCTGACTTTGATGCTGATGAACCTGTCAATGACCCACTGAGGTCCAGAACTGTTTCTAAGAAGTTAACTTGTGACTGGGATGACCCAGTCTTTGTACCTGGCTATCGATCAACCACATTCAGTCCTAACTTTGACTTTGCCCTGGTCTAGCATGACCAGCTGCCTGTGGTTGTTTTTTGTGTGTTTTTGCACTATTTTTATTAAAAAAATTTAAATTTACATCTCTGATTTCATTTTTTGAAATATTCACTAGTTTTATAAACTGAAGTGGGATTTTCATTGTGTTGTATTTTAAACTTTGTAACTGCTTTCTAAATGCTTTACACATTTCTCCTACGTAAGCCTGCTTGCTTTCTGGCATAGCTACCAGGGGTTGAGCTCAGGTTTAAATTTCTGAAATCTTTACCCATTATTGCTTATGGTGGACTACCATCCTCCCCAACTAATTGCCCACTTTCTCTCAAGCACCCATAAGGACCTGAGGAACCACCAACAGCCCCAGCCTTCCCAGCTTGATTTGGGAATTCCTGCTGTAGTCCCACCTTAACACAGTCCCAAGCAATCAGGCCTGCTAGGTAATGCCCCCTCCACAGACACACTATCAATAGCTCCCCTTCCTTGCACTTGGATGGGATGCAATGATGTGTCTTGACTATTTCTGCATTTTTTGGGCAGGATGTCCTGAACACAGGACATCCTCTTCCGAGACATGCAGTTCTCTGATTCTGCACCCAGGAGATAAACCAGACCTTGGGTGAAGTTGGGAAATTTAGCATGCTTTGCCAGTGTGTTTTCCAATCATGTTTGATTTCCTAAGAGTAAGAAAATGATTTTCACACCACTTGAAAATTCCTCTCTTTTTTCGATCATCAGACATGCAACACAGAGCAATAGCGAGGGGAGGCAGGCAAATAGGGGTGACAGACAGTGTAAAGCACACTTTGATGACACCTTCCTAAGGCAATGAGTTAGCATGAATGCACGTGCCCATCACGCACCACAAAACATGTCTCCCATTACACAGTGTTTTGGTGGATACTGGTGAAAACTGGAGACTGCCACTCTACCTTCTCCTGGCCTGTTTAGGTTCAAATGACCTCATATGTGATGGATGACACAGTCATTTGATTGAGTGTACGGGCCCATGGGCTACGGGCCCTCGTCTGAGGTGGCAAATTTTAAAGGATATCTTAGAAATGGGAAGTCTCTACTCACCAGAACAGTATGTGGTCCCGGTTAGGTTCCAGGAAAGAGTTTTCAAGTTAACCCATGTCAGGTTTGACACGCTAGTTAAATCCTGTTTAAGTTGCATACTGGTATTAGTTCCCAACATCTTCAAGTAATTCTAATGTCACACCACCGACTCTTTAGAAACCCCTTTTCTTTTCATCAAGACACATAGGGGCAGATTTAAGAGCCCCTTGCGCCACACTAGCGTCATTTGTTTTATGCTAATGTGGCCCAACGAGGCCAAAATTGCCTCACCAAATTTACAAAGTGGTGCAATGCATGCATTGAGCCACTTAGTAACCTTTTTGTGCTACATTATGCCTGCACAAGGCATAATGTATGCAAAGAGGCCGTTCCCCCGTTGGGGGGGGGGGGGGGCTGAAAAAATGATTCAAAGACATCTAAGAGATTTCTTTGCATAATTTTTTTTCGGCACTTGTAACGCCTGCTCAGAGCAGGCATTAAAAGGAAGCACACCATTGTTTAGAATGGGACTCAATGGGCTTTGCAGGATTAGCATCTAAGGGCCATATGTATGAACACATTTTCCCATAGACACAGAATGTGTAAAACCCTTTGATAGATCTGGCCCTAAATTTTGGATGCTAATCTTGCAAAGCTCCGAACTAGCATAAACAATGTTGACGCTAGTTCCCTAAATACTGCTATGATGCGCCATATCGCGCACATGGTGGCATCAAGGTGGCGCTAGGGGGTGTAAGAAAGCTGGTGCTGCATGGGTTGCAGGGCCACTTTTCTTAAATCTGGCCCATAATAATTTATTTACATAAAGCACTGATACTAGAAGTGTCATGTGAACAGCTTAGATCTCTTTAGCATAAATATGATTATGGTAATCACTATTGGTAACAAAACTACTTTTAATTTAAATGTATGTTGTTTTTCAAAGCAAGCATTCACCGACTGAATTGTATGGAATAAGTCCTTTTGGTGATAGGCCATATATTTATGAGTGTCCAGTCTTGTGGGCATGGTACCAGCATTTCAGAAGACACAGTATGAATTTCAAGGAGAAAATTCACAAACGTCAACTTCCAAATATTTATTTGAGCAAATGTCCAGCATAATTAATTGGGCCACTCGATATAAATGTTACATAGAAACAATACATCATCTGAAGCATTTCATTATCAAATTCATTCCAAACCCTTAATGGCTTCTTTTAGAAACAAATTCATTCAAACCAGCTAACCCTTACTTCGAATTAATTCGAGACGGTCTTTAAAAAGCCATTATCTGCCTTTCAGAACAGTAAAATTGATTCTTTGCAGCAGACACACTGCTTTCCCATTAGTGCCATACATAATGCAGGGTTGTGTGAAGTTGCACAAATTATCTTCTCGAATTCCCCACTATTTCTCCTTACAACAGCGATTATACACTAATTGCACGTTGTTGGCATGAGAGTTTTCATGGTTAAAGCACTTCTTGCATGTGGTTTTCTGAAACAAAATACCTTCATTCATACATTTTTATTGAGGATAACTGTTTTAAACGATTCACCACTGGGGCGAGCCTGGAAATAGAGAAGTCATGCGGGTTTTCCCAGGGGGTGTGGTTTACAAAATCAATTATGTAACATTAGGAGAGATTACTGAATTAATGGAGAAAGGAGCATTGTGAGATAAAGGGGCTGGGTGTCTCTGCCCCAGGAAGGAGCCAAAGGCTGATTGGATGTTTTCCTTCTTGTGGACAGAGAAGCGTTGTGAGAGGAAGGAACTGTTCAGGGGAACTTGATAAATTAACTAGGAAGTGGAGATTGCAAGGGGGGGGGCACAAAAAAGAATCCTACGTACTACCCTTCCAATCCTCACCTCCAGGATCATTCATTTTTTTTCTGTTGGTGAAGTGGGAGGGGTAGCGGGAAAGAAGGTGGTCTCCTACCTCCCTCTACTGCTTCCACTAGAAAATCTAGATTGATTGGTGGGCGTGGCAAGGGAGGAGCTGAAGGTACTGATAGTTGTCCTTAACCTCACTCGTGTCACAGCCCACCAGCCTGATCTTGGGAAAGGACTTTGGAATGTTTCCTTCTCCTTTCAGTATGTATGCAGCATCATATTAATGGGGTGACCAAGATATTAGCATGATGCTGCTTCTGATGGGAGTTTGGCGGTTCTCAGAAAGCTTTGTTTGTAAAATAAATACTTTGTACTCTCCTGGAATTGTCTGCAGAAGGTATAAAATGTCCAGGCAGAGGCTGGGTCAGAGCACTATCCTTCAGGGTGGCAGAATCCCTTTTTATAAACTGGCATTCTCACGAGTTCTTCAACCTGCAATAAATGGCAGTAGAAAAAAGAATTGCCAGAAACTTACCTGTTTTAGGGGAGCGATCCCAAATTATTTTTTCACTGAAAACATTTCCCACGCACCCTGAATGTTTGCCACTAGAAGCAGCATAGGTCTGTTATTCATGTATGTGGTTGACTTTGGATGCTAACCCTGAAAGGCGTGTTTTACGTGCACGATATCTAACACTGGAAGTACACCAATGCTGCCACACTTCCATTCACCATCATCAACATAATGTCATAAAAATGAATCAGGAGAAATTGTCTAATATGGTTGAGATATTCCTTATTCACTTTCTATGCAATGTTCCAGAGATCACTGAAATAAAATTCCTCTTACACTATGGAAGGAAAGCTCTCCATTGGCTTACAGCAGGCTGCTTCATAGAACTTAGCCCTTCCACTGTGGTCCCTATTTTTATTAGCTTGTTTTGTATTGTGTTTTAATATGCCTTTTGGTTACTTCACAGTGGTAGCTATGCCAAAGTGTGTGATAAGAAGTGATTCCAGTCAGTGAAAGCCATGCTCCCAATCTGAAAATTCTGTTGTCAGTGCCTCCTTTGTGTGGAATTTAGCTATTAGTGTGTGTAACAACTCAATTTTTAGGTCTTGTTTTTTCTAGCAGAAACTTGGCCCAGGTGTATTAGAGTGCTTTACAGCAGAACCAGACTATGTTGCACACTGTTTTCTCTTTGTTGTCACTGGGGAGATTAAGGGATTTTCTCAGAATTACAGGATGTTGAGCTGAGGCTGGGATTCAAACTTATCTGCCCATGTCCTGAGATCCACTAAACTATACAAAAACAATATACAGAAAAGGTATGGATGGTATCTTTTAATTAATCTCTGCCACTACTCAGGTTTACATACCAATCCATTGTTACTTTGCACACCATGACACCTCCATTTGGACCCAGCCATATGCAAATCAGTCCTGCCCCTACCCCAATAGGAATAGTCTTGACCCTGCTCCAATAGCTCCAGCTCAAACTGCCAAGCCAGATCATCCCTGAACCAGAACCAACGCAGCACTGGTCTCACCCTAATTAGGGCTCAGCCAGTTATAGCTTGGTTCCATTTACACTGTGTGCATGAAAGACATGTCTGGACCTACTCAACCCACTTAGGGCAACACACTAAAGTATGAAAAAAAAAGTGATGAACAGAATGCTTGCATTAATCTCAGCCACGGGTATCCACTTCAGCTGCATCCCAATTCCTCATTATTTTGCACACCAGGCCATCTCAGTTGGATCTAGCCATATAGAAATCAGTCCTGACCCTGTTCCAAATGGAACAGTCCAACTGAACTGCCAGAGAAGGTCTTCCCTGAACCAGTATACAAGCAACACAGGACCAGTTTTGCCCTAGCCGTCCTTGTCACTGGAACAACGCTATACCTGGCTGATGAGCCATAAGCAGGGCAAAACTATCCTAGATTGCATATTAGACAATAATTAGCCATGACCTCTATGTTGGCTGATGACTGCTTGAGACTAGCTCGGATAGCAGAATGCATCATGGGGCATGCGCTATTCACTTGTGAAGCGAGGCATTGCTCATAGATTCGAGGTCTGTTTCAAGTGAAGGAAGTGATTGCTTTGTGAATGTGGTTGTGCAAGGTATTGTGATTAGATCGGATGTGTAGACAAAAACTAGGACGCCCTGACAAAATGTGGGAGCCTCGAGATCCCAAGAGGGGATTCAAAATTAATTACAAAATTCATTATTTCGAAAACAGGACCTGCACATCTCAAAGTACTGCTTGGTCTTCCTCGAACCATTAATTAAATGCAGAAGCCATCTTATATCTACAAATCCCTGTTAATATTCAGTGGTTTAAAAATGAAAACAATAAAATGTAACCCCCAGATCAAAGGTTGCACACAGCAGCATCTGGGGGTACAGGCGCTTGGCTCAGGACATAGCTGAAGGGCACATCTTGTTTAGGAGACACAGGGTTGGGCACACAGGGACCCGGTGCAGGGCATGGCCAAAAGCCTTAACAATCAAGCACATTTATGAAATCAGAGTGAAAAAGAGAGCACTAGCTCACCCCTGAATCCTGTCAAAAAAGAGATATAAAGTACCTCACGGTCACTCATTTTCGGTGCCATGTAAGGGACCTATTTTCCGCCGACAATCTTTAATCCAAATCTGCAGATGAAATTCCTCATACTGCCATGCTGGCTCACCAACAGAAAGCATTTTTTTGCAGAACACGAAGCGTGATAATGCACTGATTAGCGGTATTTCACTGTTCCTACATATTCGAAAGTTATGTACCCATTCTGTACCCACTCTGTGATTGATGCTGTTTCACTGATTTCCTCAACACGAAATTGCTCGCCCAATCACACTCCAACAATGTAATTCAACAAAAGCTGCCCAAAACCCATGAAAAACGTGGAAGTTCCCACAGAGGAACAGGTTCACGAAAACCCAGCTGCGAAATGTAACCACAGGCATATAACACATCTTTTGCAGTCACCAAGATGTTCTACCCACTGCTAGTAGCAGCCCCCATTTCAGGACATTAGTCAAAGGAGTACTGGGCCCAGCTCCTGAAATATATGGGTTATCTCCCTCATAACAGACATATCAGGTGCAGCTTTAATATCCAATTCTGCACCTGTGGCTAGGCCTATGATAAAGCTGGACACCTATACTAGGTAATGAATGAACTGAAGATAGCACAGCACTGTAACATGGAGGGGTAAACTTTGCTTTGTTTTTGCTGAGATCCCAGAGTTAATGCATGAACTGCAGACCGAACAGCTTGAAAACAGCGAGAAACATTCTTTCTCTCTCTGCTTCTCAGCAGTGCTGTCTGCAGTTCATGCATTAATTCTTGAGCAATCCTGTGGTATGTATATGTGCTTTAGACACTGCAATCTCATAGAAACAGGCACTCAGCTATGTGCTGAGCCAGCTCAGCTTTTCATAATATGGGCTAGTGTGTGCACTGTAACATGCAGACCATGTCATGAAAGGGTCTGCGCATCTTTTTTTCTTGAAAGATCTTTGTGTGCATGTGCTGCTAACAACAAAGATCAAACACATGAAAAGGCAGTTACTGCCTTGTGTTACCGAAATCTGGAGCAAATGTATGAAAAATGGAGTCTGTAAAAGTGGTCACAAATTGTGCACCTACTGTTACCGACTCCAGTAGTCTGTAAAAAATTAATGTTTTGCCACTGGAAGTCCGTTTGTAAATATTAATACTTACAACTGCAAATCTGTATTTGGAAAGGATGCCCTAAACATACCCTTTCCAAATACTGTTTCAGATTTTGGTCAGAACCCAAATTGTGATTCGGTGATGTGTTACTGCATCATGATTTGTGGTTTGTACATACTTAAAGACCTTTTGGGGTCGCAAACAATTAGCAATCGGAAAAAAGGCTTTGTACCAGACCTGCCATCTCACACGGTGCTACTGTATGACACACTGAATTGGCTCCCATCACACGGTCATCCGGTGAGGAGCTGATATCACACAGTGGGAGGGAAAACAAGCTAAAACTACTATAAACACTGGTTTTCAGCTCATTTTCGGAGGCTTTGACCTGCCGGCGTCCATTAATAGGTATGAAAACACCTTAGGACAGGAGCAGCAGCCTCAGCAAGCTTTATTTTTTTTTATTTGAGGAGGGAACTTAGGGATGGGGGCAAAAGGACCCCATAGGTACTTTGTGGCACAAGGCCCGCACCCTCCTCACCCAGTGAGATTTTTATCCAAGTTAGCAGGTCTGTTTGTACACTTTTTTAATTTATTTATTTATTTAATTTTGCAAAATACACAAAAGAAACGTACAGAAACACAAACGAGCCCCCACACCGTAGCCACAAAGTACACATGTTACAGTCCTCTTCAGCTACAGCAAGGTCCCAACTAACAAAAAAGGCAATTTACGAATATTCCCCACAGTATGCATCAGTATCAAGGGACAATACTCCGGACCACCACATCAGGCGTCCAGTCGACATAATCCGCATAATCAGTCCAGGAGGTTGTCGAATCCGACAGCATATTCACTATATCAACGACAGGGGGGCAATACAACAAAGAGAAAAAACAGAGAGTCAGGTGGAGCGCACATCCAGCCAATGTCGGCACATCTCAGCAGCATAGAATCTAACCCAATCGGGAAAGGGTATGTGCAATCAGCGTGGGCATCATCAATCATTCCACCTACACATTCGAGGGTGTCAGATACTCGGTCAGAGGTGCCCAAATATCCCGTGGCCGGGAGCCCTCAGGCATAAGCTCCCAGAAAACCGTCAGCTGATCATGACAAAAGGCAGCGTCCCGCAGCCATTCAGATCTACGTGGCACTCGCCCCCTGCCCCAGCACATGGCAACCCTGTGCTTGGCCAAGAGCAAAAGCAAACCACCAGTCGCCTATGCGGTCCCTGAATCTCATCCACACACCCAAGCAGCGCAACTCTGGGAGAGATCGGCATCACTGAGCCGGTTATCTCAGTAATCGTTTGCAAGACTTCTACCCAGAATACATAAACTTCTGCACATTCCCACGTCAGGTACAAAAAGCCTGCATCCGACGCATGACAGTGCTCACAGCATGCATCCGCATGCAAACCCATGGAGTGTAGCCCACTGGGCGTGTAATATAGGCGATGCAAAAATTTAAAATGTAACAGTCGCAGCCTATAATTGGGGGATAGCACTCTCATATGAGCACAGCAGCTTCGCCACATGGCCTCCGCGATAGGCTCCCCCACATCTATCTCCCACGCAATCCTAGAAGACCCTCCGGAGCCGCCTCTCTGTTCCTGCATACAATTATCCAATTTTGTAATCAGCTTACTTGGAAACCGCGCGCTACACAGCACCTCCAGCGCACGGAACTCCGGAGGCGCCCCAACCGGGCCAATGAATCGGTCTCGCAACAAAGCGCGAACCCTAATAGCATACATGCGCTGCAGCGCCGTCCCATCACAACCCTCCAGAGCCTCAGAAAGGCCAATCAGACGACCATCCACAAGCCAAGCCCCCAGCTCCGTCAAGCCCGCATCACGGAGAAACCCACGCACCCCGCCGTCCCGGAACATCTGGGCGTCAGCGACTGCCATAACGGGCAACGAGGGAGCAAAAGGCGCAGTTACCCCAGACCACTGCTTCAACACCTCCCAAGCTCTCATTGTACATGCTACCGTATCAATTCCTTTAAATCCAGTCCGAGCCCGGCCCCCAAGCACACGCAGCAAGCCATCCGGCCACACGGCATCACTCTCAGGTGCCAAATGTGGCAAATATCGAATCGGATTCAGCCAATAGTACGCAAAGTGCGCCTGTGCACAATTATAATATAACTCCAGGTCCGGAGCTGCGAGCCCACCCAACTCAAACGGCAGCGTCAGCCTCTCCCAGGAGACACGAGCCCGGCGTCCCGGCCATACCAAACGAATCAACGCGGAGCGCAGGCATCGCAAGAAACCTCACGTGAGTGGAAGAGGAAGATTTACAAACAAGTACAAAAATTTAGGAAGAACCACCATCTTCACAATGGCAATGCGCCCAATTAACGATAGTGGTAAAGCCCGGCAAGTCTCAACCTTTTCCTCTAGCCACGACATTGCAACACCATAGTTAACCAACCAAAGTGTATCAGCATCACAGCTCAGCTGAACACCTAAATATCGCACCAGCCCCTCCGCCCAGGCCAAGGGGTATCGGGAATCAAATTGTGGTACACCTGGGGTCAAAGGCAGGACCATCGACTTCGACCAATTGATCGAGATACCAGAGAAAGCGCCAAAGCGCACTGTCTCTTCCAGTAAGATGTCCAAATTGCGATCAGGGTGCCGCACATATAACGCGATATCATCAGCATATAGAGACACCAAGACAGGTCGCTGACGAAACTGCAAACCTCTATCATTATATTTCTGTTGCAGCCCCGCCGCCAGAGGCTCCATTGCCGCCGCAAAAAGGAGTGGGGACAGCGGGCACCCCTGACGAGTGCCATGTGCAACAGGAAATGGGACCGACATGCACCCGTTAAGACGCAGCCACGCAGTAGGCAGTGTATACAACAATCTAATCTAATTCACATACCGCGCACTGAGTCCCACCCGGGCCAGGAGTACAAACATATAATCCCAAGCCAGGGAGTCAAAAGCCTTGGCGGCATCCAGAAATACCGCCGCCGCACTATCCTCCGCCCCCAGCGAGCCCACCACTGCGAAAAATGTACGCGAGTTGTGACATGTGGACCTCCCAGGAACAAATCCCGACTGGTCCGGTAGCACCAGTTTGGGGAGAAGCGGCTCCAGATGCGCCGCAATCATTTTTGCCAGGATTTTATTATCAATATTAATCATGGAGAGCGGGCGTTACGAGTCACATCGCGTCAAATCCTTCCCAGGCTTAGGAATCGTTACTATCAAAGCCTCTCGAAGCGAAGCCGGAAGCGAAGCCGGAAGCGACCCAGTCTCCAGTGACTCCGCGCACACCTCCAAAAGGCCCAGAGCAAGAATATCCACATATTCCTTATAGAACGCTGGGGTCAGCCCGTCGACGCCTGGAGACTTGTCACCAGGCAAACTACGAATCTCCGCTGTCACCTCCTCCACTGAGAACGGTACATCCAGGTACGACCTGTGGGCTTCATCAAACCACACCAGCGCAATGTCCTCAAAGTACCTCTGCACAGCTGCCGCATTCAGGCCCTCCGGGGCAGCATAGCGCTGCGCAAAATAGTCCGTAAACACTTGCATTACACCATTCGCTCCCGTCACCTTCTCTCCCTCAGCATCTACAACCTCAGTAACATAATTACTTGCCCAAGGCCTGCGCAGCATATCTGCAAGCGTGCGCCCCGCTCTCTCACCCTCCCTGTAGCGACAAGCCTGCGCATGCCTCCCGTGAAACAGATTTCCCTCAGAGAGGCCTCCTCATATAAGGACACCTCTCGTTGTATCTCCGCAAGTACCTCACCGGACCAGCCCGCAGTCAGGCACCTCTCCAACTCCGTGAGCCTCCCCTCGATGTCAGCCATCTCCCGCCTCAAGGCCCTCACTGTACCCTGTTGTTTCGAGAGGCATAGTCCCTGAATCACTACCTTAAATGCCTCCCATAATGTATCGGCAGACCTCACAGATCCCCGATTCTCAGCAAAAAATAGCTTAATAGCCTCACGCACTTCCTCCCTAAAGGCCACATCACGGAGCGCCCCACAGGGCAACCGCCACATAACTGACCGGCGCAGCTCATCAGGTATCTCCAACTCCAATCTGACCGGCGAATGATCCGATAGGGTGCGAGGAAGATGATCCACCACTTTCGTCCCAACCTCGAGTACCCAGCCAGCGATCAATACGGGACCAACTGCCATGTACATAATTCAGACACGTACCCTCTCTCGCATCTCCATGCTTCTGCCGCCACAGGTCTACTAACGCGCCAATCTGCATCACCGCCGCCAGAGATTTTGCTGCCACAACATGCTGCACCCTAGCCGCACTCTCACGATCCATCCTAGCACCCAGAATAACATTAAAATCATCACCCCAAATCACAGCACCAGCACCCAGCGATTCCACCAAACGCCACAGCTCCAGAAAAAAACTCTGGATCATCCACATTCGGCCCATATACCGCAACAAGCCGGCAGGCTCTGTCTAGTATCGTACCACTCATTAGGACGTATCTGCCATTTGGGTCGACAACTACCTCTCGAGTGCGCCACTGCAATCCCTTACAAATCGATATGGCCACACCTTGAGCATATCCCGAGTATGTGGAACAATGAGTCTCGCCAACCCACCCAGCTCTCAATCTACCCAGCGCAGCCGCCACCAAATGCGCCTCCTGCAGCATACAGATGTCAGTTTCATGCGGCTTAACATATGCAGCCACCAACCGAGCCTTCCGCCTGTCATGAAGCCCATTCACATTCCACGTCAAACATTGGACCACTGTCATATCAGCTCCCACCATCCCTCCCCCGCGTACAAACAATACCTGCCAAAAACTTAAGAAGACAACAACCAGAACTGTATATAGAACAGTCACCCCGCATCCCAGAAAATCCCGCACCGCCCACCACCCACTCAAGCCCCACAAACGGACCCTGTCAGTAACCCTCCCACTCCACCCCAGCACCTACCCCTTGTAGTCAAAGCGAAAACTACCAGGACTCATCCCAGGGGTGATAGCAGGCCTAGTAGCTCTCCCCCTAATGTGCACCAGGGGAGAGGGGCAAATGGGCCAATCAGCGAGCTATACACCAGGCGGTCACGTGCACGAAAGCAGACCCGGACACCCCACCGCCCCAACCAGTACCATAGGTCCAATCAAGCCGGCTAGTCATTGTCACTTAAGGCGGCTCTCTCCTCTCCCGACCCCCCCGGCTCCGCAGCCCCCCGTCCTCCAGGCAATCGTCGGGCAAACCTGGCCACCTGCTTTGGGTCGGTAAAGTACTGTACCTTCCCCTCATGTCGCACCCTCAACTTGGCAGGGTACAACAGGGCAAACCCAACTCCAGCCTGACTCAATAATCGTTTGGTCGGCAAAAAAGCACGCCTCAGAGCCTGCACGCCAGGAGTATAGTCAGGGTAGAAATTGAGTTCCGAGTTCTTGTACACCAGCGGCTTCCTCTCCCTCGCCAGACGAAAGAACAGCATCCCGGTCCCGGTAATTCAAGAGGCGCGATATGATTCGGCGCGGACGAGTTCCCCGCCCTCTCCACCACCAGCATCCGAGAGAGCTCACCCGCAAACAGCTCTGACATCATACCCCCTCCAAAATCCTCCATGCGGCCCATGTCAGTAGCCTCCGGCAGCCCCACAATGCGAATATTATTACGGCGCGACCTCGCCTCCAACTCCTCATTCTTTTGCCGTATCACCTCCAGGATGTGCTCCATTTGTGCAATCTGTTCTCTATCTCCCCGGCGTGCATCTTCCATTTCCAACGTGCGCATCTCCAGAACCTCAAACTTGGAGTCGTGATCATCCACACGGGCTCTAATGCGGTCAAGCTGTACTGTTACATGGTCCAGCTTGGCGTCAATACCAGCCAAGCTAGTCTTAAGTTCCAAGAACATGGACCGCACAGACACCTCCAGACTCCCCTCTTAAGTCTCATCAGCACAGGACCGGGACGCAGAAGGCGTACGCTTCTTTTTCCCACCTTCAAAGGTGAGTTTTGCTTGACCATGATAAGATTTGCCCATGATTCAGCTCCGCTCGTTAGGGACTCCCGTCCGCGTCCGAGAGGAAGGCAAGATCCAGAGCTATGTTTATCCACAAACAGGCAGCTCGTACCCAGCTCGTACCCAGCCTCCCAATTCGCACCACAGGTCCACCAGCCAGCACCCAGGGCAACAAGCCCGCACCAGAGCTCCTCGCCCAACAGGCCAGTCCGTGTCAGTACCTTCACCAGCACCAACTCCAACTCAATAAGCCCGCAGCACACAGGGTCACCTCCAGGTCCCCGCCTCAACCAGTACTCCGACAAGGAGAACACCCTCCAACTCCAGGCCCTCCGGGATCACCATGGACCAGCCGCCGTCTCCTGCACCAATTCGCCACTACCGAATCTCTGGCATCTGTCTCCAGCGTCCAGCCAGGTGTTACCAAGTACCACTACTCATGGCCTTTGGTTTAAATCTGCCAGACCATGCCTGGGCACCGCCCTCGGGGGTCACTCCTCAGCAGCACACCTCGTCCCACTGGCAGTCCACACACCAGTGTCGGGCATGTGTAGGCCACCTCAATCTGCCAGCCAGCACCACCTCTCTCAGGGCTGGCCCGCTGGCAGCGCAAATGCAGCCCCTCACCTGTCCGTGCACTCCGCCAGGCCGCCCGGGGCCCGGCGCCACCCGCAGCCCCAGCGCTGCAGAGTCAAGAGGGTCTCAAGGCCCAAGTAGGCTGCCGCATCCACGCGGACCGCGAAGGCAACGACGGCCACAGGGCCACAGGAGCCACAGGGGCTGCGGGGGGCCGTGGCCCGATCCAGCCACCGAGCAAGCCCCCCCAAACCCTGCCCGCCTCTGGCACCACGCGGCCGCCGGTATCAGCTCTCCGGGGACTCCCCGCCTTCCGAAGCGCGCGTGCAGGCAGAGGCCGGGAGTCAAGCCCGCCCGCGCAAATCAGGTCCCCGCACTGGACTCAATCGCGGCATCGCCGCATCCAATCTGTCACTGGGGCTCGCCCGGGGCTCTGCTCAGGTCCTCTCCAGCCGGCACCGCCAACAGGATAAGTACATAAAAAAATCGGCCCGCGGCCTGGCAGAGCCTCACTTAGTGACAGCCATCTTGCCCGGCAGCCAGGCCATGCCCCCAGGTCTGTTTGTACACTTGGCCCTCTTCTGTCTGCTGTCCATGGAATAACGCGGTGATATTTTTCAGTTAATATTTGCCTGAAGACAAAAAAAAAGAAATGCAAAGATCCCTTCTCCATTGGTGCAGCGCTCAGAACAGGGTCATTTGATAAGGGGCGGATGTCCCCTCCTATGCTTAGGTGCCAGCTTTTATCATGGTAGGTCTCAGTAGCATGCCTAAAATAGCTTGAGGATCATACTAACTTATTTGAATAGTATGCCATACTTATTGAATAATTACAGTGTGGATTGAGGTGTCTGAGTGGTGCCCAGGCACACTGTGACTTCCAGCAAAATCTGCTCACTTCTTTCTGAAACAGTGATTTCCCTTTCACCACTTTGGGGCTCATTATGAACACTGCGGGATTCCCTGCTGTGTTCATGCTGGCGGTCTTAACACAGACCGCCAGCCCGTTAAAGGCCCCACCAGCCCTATAATAAACATTCCACAGGGCCGATGGACGGAAATAGTGTTTCCGCCAGCTGGCCCTGTGGAATGCTGGGCCAGGACATTGCTGGCGACACCACATGGAGCCGTCGACAATTTCGTAGTGCGGCAGGTGCAGCAGCACCCGTCGCGCATATGTGACATGCGCAACGGCGATCTGCATGGGGGCCCATGCCAAGTGCATGGCAGTGCAGGGGCCCCCAGGGGGTCCCCGGAGCACCCCTTCCACCAGCCTTTCCCTGGTGGGGGAAACCGCCAGGGAAAGGCTGGAGGAAAAAGGGTTCTTTATCTGCCCTGTTGGATAGAGAAATCCGCCATCATCAGGCTGCCTGTCGGCGGTAGCCTGGCGGCGGTGGAGGGCCACCTGTGGCGGTCTTCCTTCGTTCATAATATGCCAGTCCAGACTGCCATGCCTGTGGCGGTGATTTCCGCCACCGCCGTCATGGCTGTCTGGACCACCATGTTCATAATGAACCCCTATATCTTGATTTTTATTCATTTTCACCATTTTCCTCTTCTTGATGTTATTATGTCATATTTCCGGGGTCATGAAAGTAAATGACTCCATACTGAACAAATAATATACTGTACAATAAACCTGAAGCATGTTATAAATATTGTACACCTGAGAATGCGCCTGCATATCAAGGGTACATAAGAAACTGTTAGTAAATTCGTAAGAAGTTCTTTAATACGGTGACATCCATATATTAGTTTGTTCTTCTCTTTCACCTACACCAGTGGTTCTCAAAATGTGGTCTGGGGACCCCCAGGGGGTCCGCGAAGCCTCCTCAGGGGGTCCGCGACTGCTTAGAAAATTAAACAACATTAACAGGTTAGGTCACCAGCTTTCAGTAATGACTCAGTGGGGAGGTCCCCGGATTCCAATAAAAGTTCAGTGGGGGTCCCCAAGCTCTAGTAATGACACAGTGGGGGGTCCACAAAAGTCAAAAGGTTGGGAACCACTGACCTAGACATAATAAGTAGTCACAGGAATCTCATACTTTATATTCTTTCATTTGCTTGTTATAATTACATTTAATATAGAAGTTATTTATCCTTGCTATTCATGCCACAGTGTTGTTCAGCTGTTCCGTTCCTGACCATTACTGCATTTCTCCTTAGTACTGACAGGCCAGGCTAGCTGAAAAACAGTCCCACGCTCAGTAATCAACAAAATGTGCCACTGGGCAGCATGTGGAAAGTCGGAGCGAGAAGAGGCTACGAATCCATCTTGAGCCATCAGTGACAACAATCATGCCAAATTGCTTCAGCTGGTGGCGTGCAGCAAGCGAATTGGAAAAGACACTGCGCAGTTTAGTTGGGACATTGTGACCCATTTTTACAAGATTTGGCAATGGGTGTCTTTCGATGCAATTTCTGGCCTGATTCTCCGGCTTCTGAGTAGGATGGGGGGTGGGGCACAGCTGGCTAATGTCTCTGCTGACATGAACTCAGCCTTGAAAACACACTGCTTAGCGTAATCCTATCTGAACCTACAGCACTGCTGAAAAAATATAATCTAGCCGCTAAATTGTCGTAAACAGAACCAGGATACCTGAGTTATAATCCCGGGATCACACATTGTGTGATTCCGGACACATTCCTTCTGTCAGCTAAATATTTCTCGAGATGCCTTATGGGCGAAAGGAGCAGACAATCTGCTAAGTGAAGACGGTAGTGTGGTAAACATAAAGGTACAGATAATGCTGGCGCGAGGAAGGAAGAAGTGCAGAAAAGTCCCCGAGAAAGACAATGGCATCTGAGGTAACAGGGAAGATAAAACAGCCAGGAAAAATGTATGCCTTTGGCCACCAGATGTTCTCTGCATGGGTGAATTATAGCCTCTTTCTGCAAATACCCATTCTCCACCATCACATCTGAAAGGGATGCACCCTTAAACTAGTACTTCAGCTCCTAATTTGTATTATGAGAATAAATATTTGTCTGACAGTTCGGGACTAGCATGTTTGAGATGCAGCCCAATCCTGAAAGGGTGGCACACTCATCTTAATTCATTGAGGGGCCTGCATGGTCTAGGCGCCCTGCTGTGCAGACACCAAAGGATTCACATCGACGTCAGAAGGGCCCACTCCGGTGCTAGCCTCAGGTGGTCCTTTCTTGTCAGAACATTTAAAAGCAGGACCTTTGCACTTGATGCTGCAGTTCGAAGCTTTCCTCCTTCCCGGAAGGCCCGCTTGGGTCTCTTATTCCTAAACTCAGGGCCACTGCCTTTAGACTACTCACAGGTTCCAGCCCTGACTGCGATGAATCATTGCCAATGATGCAATCTACATGCTGACATGGACAGACGCTTATCTTATTCTAGGCAACCACCGACTCCATTCCAAAGCCCTTGGGCAGCCTTGCCAGCCCTGCACACATCATCCATTGGGTACTGTGCTGGGGATGGCAACATTTTCACCACGGTGGAGAAGCTGCCACAAGTGTCCTCTCGAGTGGTCAATTGTACCAATTAAAGGAAGCCTTCTGTAGCAACCACATTGTTGCCTTATCCTTGGCCTTCTGCTGCTCTTAAAGAGGCATCAACCCAACCCCTCAAGGCATTGAGATGGCTTTGCGCAGGCCCTAACGTTCTTAAAGTATTTCTCATCCCTAAAAGTCCTTCCTGCGTTTATACTGGGTGTATTGTAAGGTCTCTAACGTAAGAACACCATCACCTCTTTGCTCTTCTTGTCCTGTCTTGTTTAAGGCACAAGCTACCTTAGAGGAATCAGCACATTTTCTAGGTGTTCACCACCCACAACACTGGGTAGCTTTTCTTTGAGGAAGAGAAGTTTTGATTTCCCCACCCTTCACACCCTCTCATATCACTCTAAATGCTAACATGAGAACTGGGTGCTCGGGTTTTAGAAGTCCTGAGCTCCATCTTCATTGCTCTTTCTGATGGGCCACCAGAGCCCCTGCATCTTCCAAAGACAATGATCATGGACAAAGGGCAATGCTGCCTTCTTTTCCTCCATTGCTAGAGCAGCCAAGTGTATCTGCCATCGTCTTTCTGCTTTTATGTGCTCCACCCTTTTAGTGTCCACATGTGATAGTAACTCACTTGGAGACATAGGTCAGACTGCGGTGTTGCATCCTGCTCTTGAGGAGCCCAGGAGAAGAGGGCTGTTGCAGGCTGTCATCCACAAGGCTCTCTTTCTTCCCTTCCTCATTAGCTGGATTCATCTGGGGTAGCTGTGCCTAATGATCCTTTGCTATCCTGACTATTTGCTGCCCCTCTCTATGCAGTTTGCTTTAATGGTTACCGTTGACAGGCCTGGTAATGCAGCCAGATCAAGCTTCATAATACTACTACAATGATCAAAGCAGAGCTGATACAAAAGCAAAAAAAAGTAGGAACATTCATATTCTGTACTCCTAAGACCAGTTGGTAGTTGTTGAATGCACACATACTAAACATCAATAAAGAAAAGCAGATTAAGCAATGATGGAGATAGGCCACATCTTGTTGTGAGCTCTGACTTTCCATAAAGCCAAGTATACTTGGACCCTGGCATATTATTTATAGGAGATCAATTTGCTTCACTATGCCACAGTGTACATACCCTATGTAACATGACCCTTGTGTGATGAGGTTGACACCCTCTCCAGCTCCTCTTACCTAATGTGCACCTTCCAGGAATGAGGGAGAACAAATTTGCATGTGTCTGTATGGTGGTCCTCTCTTGTGGCTGAAGCACACAGTGCCATGAAGTATGTAGGGCCCTGGCAATTTGTATAGGCTCTTGCACCATGGTACTCCCAAACAAACTTTGAGAGTGGAGGGGGGTTAGGTTTACTTAGTGTACCAATGGCACAATTAGTGATACATCTCATACATGAACAGCAGGGCCAACAGCAAGGCCCAGTCCATGTTCAGTTGTTACTGGTCAGCTGGGTACTTCCAGGTAAGGGTCCCTTGCAGCTTTTGCCTTACTTAAAGCCACACAGGTGTTCAGTCTACTGATTCTTAGGACCCTTTTCTTTGTCCTGGACACAAGAGGGATCAGGTCCAGACCTTCGGGGCACCTCTCAGGTATTAGACAGAAGGTCCAGTCCTCTTCTGATCTTCCACAGGTCCAGAAGGTCTAGAATGTATTCTAAAGTGGGGGCCTGGAGGTGTCACATTTATGCGTGGCAGTAGCTCATTGAAGAGAATGAATCCTGGACCCACCCTTGAGATTACTCTGCCCACTTTTGTAGCAATTTTTCTTTGCCTTACTGCAAACTGACCCAAAATGCCATGTATTGAGGAATTTTCAAGGTGGCAAACGTCTTCAGCCACACTAAACATGGGCTCAGAGGGCTGGAGGGATGTATCAGGAGGGCCCCATGATACTCCTAGTGTCCTCCCATGTCATATGAAATTCCAGTTTGAGGCAGGTACTATGCAGAGACATACGTAGGCTAGGACAGAGTAATCCAGGAACCAGTCAGTGGATACACAGAAATTGTCTTGGCATCCTGTTCTCTCCCTTTGACGTGTGCCCCAATTGTTACATGTTGCTCAACAGACCTGTCAAGCGGGATTTGACAATGTACTGTAAAAAATAATTACCACTGCCCCCACCTTGCATATTCTATGAAGCTCAAAGGGGTTGCCTGTGCCCATTCAGGCCAGCTAATTGTTTGATCTTTGGAGGCATTTCACATCTTTTTCATACCCATTCAAAGCTAGTGACTGTCTATGGCGCAGGAACCAAGCACTGATTGATTCCACTTAATCAGTACCCGTCCACTGTTCCCGATGTGATTGAAGTGCTAATTTGTTCTTTTTAACTTTTAGTGCCCTGCAAACAGAAAGATTGTGACTCGCAAAAACATGCTCAGCAGGGCAAACAAAATTGCAAAGTTTTAGTTTTTATGACTAACTTTTTTTATTTTGCCAATTTGTAATTTCTTCCTTTACACTCATGTTTTCTTTTGCTATTGCTCGTGGGAGCTCTTCTCAAAAGATGAAGATTATCTTGTTTGAAATATTGCAAAGCAACATTCTTTCTTCATTATGTGTAATTTCTGAAATTATGCTTTAAAACATAATTGTGCAGTACACCCCAATCCACCCGCTGCAATCCACCCCACTTTACTCCACACCAATCCACCCCATTCCACTACAATTCAACCCACTCATCCCGCTCCAACCCACCCCACTCCAATCTACTTCAACCCACTCCACTCCAATTCTCCCAATCAACCCCAATCTAATCTTCCCCACTCCAATCTTCCCCACTCTTAGCCAAAACAATCTGCACCTTTCCACTCCAATCTGCCCCACTCCAGTCAAAAACAATATGCCCCACTCCAATCCAAAACAATCTCATCCCAATTCACCCCGTCCATCCCAATCCACACCACACCCATCCAATCCACCCCACACCAACCGAATCCAGCACTCTCCAATCCAATAAACCCCAATCCAATCCACCCCACTCCAATCCACCCTAATACAGTTTACCCACTCCAATCTGCTTCACCCCTATCTTCCCCACTCCAATCCAGAACAATCCACCCTACTCCAATCTGCCCCATTCCAGTCCAATCCACCCCAGTCAATCCACCCTAATGCAATCTGCCCCACTAAATCCAAAGCAATCAACCCCACTTCAATCTGCCCCATTCCAATCCAAAACAATCTGCCCCACTCCAATCCAAAACAATCTGCCCCACTCTCACCAAAAACAATCAGCCCCACTCCAGTCCAAAGCAACCTGCCCCACTCCAACCTTCTCCATTCCAACCTGCCCCACTCCAAACAACCCACTCCAGTCCAAAACAATCTGCCCCACTCCAATTGAATCCACTTTACCCCAATCCAATTTGCCCTACTCCATCCCAATTCACCCCACTCTAATCCACCCCACTACAATCCAGTTCACCTCACACCAATCCAATCCACTCCAATCCAGCCCCATCTAATCTACCCCACTCCAATCCAATACACCTCACCCCAATCCAATCCAGACACCCCAAGTCACTTCAGTCCAATCCACCCCTCTGAAATCCAACCCACCCCCTCCAATGCAATCCATCCTACTCTAATCCACCCCACCCCACTCCAATCCAATCCAACCCACTCCAATCAAATACACTGCTACATACACCGCTACCCAAATCCACCTCAGTCCAATCCAATCCACCCACACCACCTCAAGCCACCCCACTCTCATACAATTCACCCCAGTCCAATCCAGCCCACATTAATCCAACCTACTCCAGTCCAATCCACCCCACTCCAAACCACCTTAATCAACTCCAGTTCAATCTAGTCTGCCCTTCTCCAATCAATCCACTCCAATCCAACCACCCCACTCACTCCAATCCACCAAACTCACTCCAATCCAGTCACCGACTCTATCCCATTCCAATTCACCCCACTCTAGCCAATCCAATCCACCCCACTCTATGCCAATCCAATCCTCCTCAATCTATCCCAGTCCAATCCACCCCACTCCATTCTATCCTATCCACCCACCCTAATCCATTCTGTCCACCCCACTCCAATAATCCATCCTATCCACCCCAATCCAATCCGTTCTATCCACCCCACTCTAACCCAGTGTCTCCAATCCACCCCACTCTAATCCAGTGAATCCTATCCACTCAACTCCAGTCCAATATTATCCAGCCCATTTCATTCCACCCTACTTCAGTCCACCCCAGTCCACCCCACCCATATCACTGCAATTCAAACCAGACACCATATTCCAATCTACTCCACCCCATCCATCCACCTCACCCAATTTCAATCCACCCACCCCACTCTAATCCAATCCACCCACACAAATACACCTCACTCTACCTGAATCTAATCAACTCACTGTACTCCAATCCAATCCACCCCACTACCTCAATCCACTCCAACCCACAACACCTTATTCCACATCACAACACTCTACTCCCCCACTCCACCCTGACATTCCACGCTACTAACTTTTAGCCATGGTGAACAGCAACCACACTGGTGTAACACATGGCAAAACACATTCTGAAAGCCAATAGCTTTTTTATAGACAAGACCTATTGGTTTTGCCAATGCTTGTTAGTGTTCCAGTTGCTCCTGCCAACAACATTTTCGGCTCTGAGTCATTGCATCTTTATGTGCAATTAGAGTCTTTGAAAATGCAGCAGTATGCCACGCAGGATTTTGTATTAATTGCTTTTATCTTCAGAATTGCTTTCTGATCCTCAACTGGTATTAATTGCAAGAGTGAAGCAGTCGATTGGCTCCAAAGGAGTAGTTTCTCCAGTTGTCGTGCATGTAGGGTCACCTTTTCTAAGGGAATACAAATAATACTTAAACTATTTCTTAAACGTTCGTATAAGGCTCTCCCTGTAATTACTTCAAATGCAGAATGTATAAACAGTGAATCTGACAATAACTTTTTTTTTATTTCTGATAAACATTTATCCAGATATCATGGGGAGGGTCTGAGGATGCAACGGGGTGGACGGGGCGGTTGTTAATAAAAAAAAAAACCTTACCATTCGTCGGCGCCACAGACGTCCCCTCCTGCTGCCTCGTTTGTCCTCCTTTCCTGTTCTTTTGTGGGACACCAGAAGAGGCTCCCCAGTAATCGTGGCACTGCTTACGTGCTAAACATAGCTTGTAAGCAGCGTCAGGATGGGTCCGCTGAGACACAACCCTGGGACCTAAGTGCGCATGTGTGTTTGAACGTCCATAGGCCATCAAACACACACATGCGCACTTACTGGACACAATTCCCAATCCCCCTCCCACCTCCTGTGGCCCAGCCCAGGCCCTCCCTGTACCTGCTGGCTAAACGAGCAGTAGAAAAATAAAATGATATTCAAATATCGTTTTATTTTTCTGCTGCTGGCTCTTAGCCAGTGGGGCGACGCTCCTCCGCCGTTGCGGAGGAGCCACCCAGGCATTTATCTTTTTATTTAAAGTTGCAATAGGGTGAAATGTTTTCACCTTAGATATTTTAGTACTTATCATTAATAAGTCAATCATTGATAATCTACAACACCATTGATTCCAATGAAGTGGCTATTTTAATTATTTTTCTTTTCTGATTTTGTAAGCTTTCTACTTATCTAGCCAGTTTTGTCTGCCCAGAACGGTAACTGCTGAATGCATATTGTACAATGTGCCACGTGTCCCTCCATGGATTAGAACTGAAAGTGCAAATTCTGTTGTTCGAGTGAGATCCCTGGAAACCTGGCTCTTAAGAATCAATGGGCTCTTGCTGTGGCTGCTAAATCTGTTCTCGGGCAGCAGGAAACCTATCAGAATCACAGAATGAGCTGGACTAAATATGCAATTGGACAATCTGCTGCAATTTAAAGAGGTTGAATTAATGTCATTGAAGTGGGCTTGAAAATAGTTACTAATCCGCCCTGTGCTTGCTGTTTTTCATTTTATGTAAGGCAGCAATGATGATATAGAAGGTTACATAAATCCTTAAAGACACTATGGACGTGATTCATGAAATAAGTGTAAATGTAATGTGTTAGACCTGACAGCCTTAGGGTAGTCACCCCTAACTTTTTGCCTGCCTCCCTCCATTTTTTTGGACGCTGTTTTTGCTGGTTTATAGACTCTGCGCACTTTACCACTGCTAACCAGTGCTAAAGTGCATATGCTCTCTCCCTTAAAACATGGTAACCTGGAATCCTACCTGATTGGACTATTAATTTACTTATAAGTCCCTAGTAAGGTGCACTTTATGTGCACAGGGCTGGTAAATTAAATGCTACTAGTGGGCCTGCAGCACTGGTTGTGCCACCCACCTAAGTAGCCCCTTTTTCCTTGTCTCAGGCCTGCCATTGCAAGGCCTGTGTGTGCAGTTTCACTGCCACCTCGACTTGGCATTTAAAAGTACTTGCCAAGCCTAGAACTCCCCTTTTTCTACATATAAGTCACCCTTAAGGTGTGCCCTAGGTAACCCCTAGGGCAGGGTGCTGTGTAGGTAAAAGGCAGGACATGTACCTGTGTAGTTATATGTCCTGGTAGTGTAAAACTCCTAAATTCGTTTTCACACTACTGAGAGGCCTGCTCCCTTCATAGGCTAACATTAGGGCTGCCCTCATACACTGTTGAAGTGGCAGCTGCTGATCTGAAAGGAGCAGGGAGGTCATATTTAGTATGGCCAGAATGGTAATACAAAGTCCTACTGACTGGTGAAGTCGGATTTAATATTACTATTCTAGAAATGCCGCTTTTAGAAAGTGAGCATTTCTTTGCACTTAAATCCTTCTGTGCCTTACAATCCACGTCTGGCTGGGCTTGGTTGACAGCTCCTTGTGCATTCACTCAGACACACCCCAAACACAGGGTACTCAGCCTCACTTGCATACATCTGCATTTTGAATGGGTCTTCCTGGGCTGGGAGGGTGGAGGGTCTGCTCTCACACAAAGGACTGCCACACCCCCTACTGGGACCCTGGCAGACAGGAGTAAACTGAAAGGGGACCTGGTGCACTTCTTAGCCACTCTTTGAAGTCTCCCCCACTTCAAAGGCACATTTGGGTATAAAACAGGGCCTCTGCCCTACCTCATCAGACACTTGCTGGAGAAGAAACCTGAACCAGAAACTACATCCTGCCAAGAAGAACTGCCTGGCTGCTCAAAGGACTCACCTGTCTGCTTTCTACAAAGGACTGCTGTCTTGCTGTTGCCCTGCTGCCTTGCTGAACTCTTGTCTGGCTGTGAAAGTGCTCTCCAAGGGCTTGGATAGAGCTTGCCTCCTGTTCCTTGAAGTCTCAGGACCAAAAAGACTTCTTCCTTTCACTTGGACGCTCCGTGCGCCGAAAATTTCGACGCACAGCTTGTTTCGCGGCGAGAAAAACGCCGCACACCGACGCTGATCGACGCGACGCCCTCGGGACGATCGAGACTTCGACGCACAACCTCGCAAGGACAAAGCTGCCCGACTTTCCAGGAGAAATCGACGCGACGCCTACCGTGAGTGCGAAACTTTGACGCACGGCCTCGCAAGGACAACGCCGCCCGACTTCCAAGGAGAAATCGACGCGACGCCTGGCGTGAGACCAAACTTTCGACGCACGGCCTCGCAAGGACAACGCCGCCCGACTTCCAAGGAGAAATCGACACGACGCCTACCGTGAGATCGAAACTTCGACGCGCAGCCCCGCAGAACGACGCGCAGCCGGAAAACAAGCAGGAGAATCCACGCACAGACCCGGGACATCTGGTAATCCCCGCGATCCACAAAAAGAGACTGTCTGCGCGCCGGAAAACGACGCCCGACTTCCCCGCGTGGAAAAGAACGACGCAAGTCTGTGTGTGCTGAGAGGAAATCGACGCACACACCCCTTTTTCCACGCATCTCTTCACCTGTGGCCCTCTGAGGAGATTTTCCACCAGAAACCAGGTACTTTGTGCTTGAAAGACACTTTATTACATTCTAAAGACTTAAGACACTTTATATCACTTTCCTGTGATAGTTCTACAATTTTCCATTGCATCTTTATTCTTTTTGACCTACAATTATCCTGATAAATATTATATATTTTTCTAAACACTGTGTGGTGTATTTTTGTGGTGCTATATGGTGGTATTGTATGATTTATTGCACAAATACTTTACACATTGCCTTCTAAGTTAAGCCTGACTGCTCGTGCCAAGCTACCAGAGGGTGGGCACAGGATAATCTTGGATAGTGTGTGACTTACCCTGACTAGAGTGAGGGCTTTTGCTTGGACAGAGGGTAACCTGACTGCCAACCAAAAACCCAATTTCTAACATTGGTGATCAGTGGTGAGGATAGGACTTGTATTTGTGCAGTGACATACAGTAGCTAAGTATTTCACTACCTACCCACAGTTGAAGGTCAACTTGTTTTTTATCTCTTTTTGAAAATCCGTTTTTTCCTGACAATTTTCAAAAACTAAATCCTCACTCAACATGTCTCTGACTGGGTCTCAGAGAGGGGACTTTGACCTAGTCCAGTTGGATACATACACGGTCAAACAACTAAGAGGATTCTGCAGGGCATTAAGGGTACCCACCCAAGGGGCCTCCAGAAAGGAGGACTTTCAAGTGGCACTGAGGGCCTGGGCAGAAGCCCATTTAGAGGATGATGAGGAAGAGGAGCCAGAAAATGGCCCCTCAGAAGGATTTTCACTATCTATGGATGGTGTTACCACTGCAACTGTGCACCCTTCCAGACCAGGGAGCAGTGTCTCCATGCAAAGCCTGACCGCAGAGGAAAGGAGAGAGGAAAGGGAGTTCCAATTGCAAATGGCAAAACTGAAAATTGAGGCACAACAGGAGGAGAGGAGGGCAGAAAGAGAAGCCAAACAAGCTGAGGCTGAAAGAGCAGCCAAACAGATTGAAGCTGAAAGAACAGCCAAACAGATTCAAGCAGAAGCTGAAAGGGCAGCCAAACAAGCAGAAGCTGAAAGAGCAGCCAAACAAGTGGAAGCTGAAAGAGCTTTGGCTGAAAAGAAACTATTGTTGGCTCATGAACTGAGTCTCAAGGAGCTGGAGATCAAGGCAAGACAGTCTGAATCCAGCAATAATGGTGGCAGCATACAGACAGGACCTGCTGGAGAAAAGAAGGTTCGTATACCCAAAAATGTGGTGCCCAGTTTTGTGGTGGGAGATGACATAGATAAATGGTTAGCTGCTTATGAAGTTGCACTAAGGGCTCATGAGGTTCCTGAAGGGCAATGGGGGGTAGCTATGTGGGGTTATGTGCCGCCATTGGGGAGGGACACACTTCTCACATTGGATCCACCGGATCAAAACACATACCCACTCCAGAAAGCCACTTTACTTGCCAAGTTTGGGCTGACCCCTGAGGGATACCGTCAGAGGTTCAGGGACAGCACCAAACAAACCACACAAACATGGGTAGATTTCTTTGATTTCTCTAGTAAGGCACTGAATGGATGGGTGCGGGGCAACAAAGTAGCAGATTATAAAGGTTTATATGACTTGATCCTGAGAGAGCATATGCTTAATGTTACTTATACCGATTTGCGCCAGCACCTAGTGGATAGTAAGCTGACTGATCCCAGGAAGCTTGCTGAGGAGGCGGACATCTGGGTTAGCACCAGAGTGTCCAAAAAGGTACCTGGGAGGGACTCCCACAAAGGTGGTCAGGGTTCCCAACAAAAGAAAGAGGGGGGAGATAAACTTACAGATAAGGAACTCTCTAAAGGCCCCCAAAAGAATTCCCAGGGAGGGGGTGGCAACCCTTCCTTTTCCAAATTTGGGAAAAAGCCAGGGACATTTGACAGGTCAGGAAAATCTAGCCCCAAATGCATGGAGTGTTACCAATATGGTCACTACAAAGGCGATCCACAGTGCCCCAAGAGGGCACCGTCCACTACCGGACAGGCACCTGGGTTGACTAGTGTAGCACTCGGGGGGAGATGGACCCAACTAGCTTTGGGGAGCAGGTAGAGATTTCCCTAGTGTCCCTGGGAGAAGGAGAAATGGTGCCCAAGGCCCACATGCCCAGAAATACTTCCAAGTCCAGGCAGTGGGTCACCATTGATGGGCAGAGGGTGGAGGCTCTGCGTGACACAGGAGCCAGTATGACTACTATCAAGAGTCAGCTGGTGTCAGCAGAGCAGATAGTACCTAATACATTCCACCAGGTCAGAGTCGCTGACAATCGCGAGAGTCACCTACCGGTGGCTCTGGTTCCCTTTGAGTGGGGGGGGGTCTCTGGTACTCTGAAAGTAGCTGTGAGTCCTGCCATGCCTGTAGATTGTCTGTTAGGCAATGACCTTGAGCACACTGCTTGGAAAGAAGTGGAGCTCAGGTCTCACCTGGAGATGTTAGGGTTACCTGAGTGGGTCTGCATGACCACACGGTCCATGGCTGACCGAGAGGGAAGTCAAGGGCATCTGGAGCCTGGAACGATGGCCCAGAGAGCTGCCAGGAGGAGGGACCAGGGGTGCGGGAAACCGGCCCCCGCTGTTCCCACAGTGGCTGACGGGGCTCCTGAGGAGGAGGCTTCCGAGCCAACTGGGGAAGACATCGCCGCCCTAGGTGACTTACCTGAGCTTGCTGGCTGGCAAGTTGAGGGTGGACCCACCAGGGAGGAATTCTGCAAGGCGCAGAAAGAATGTCCCACTCTAGAAGGGTTGAGGAAACAAGCCTCAAACCAGGCAGCCGGCGACGCCTCTGGCGATCACCACCTATATTGGGAGAATGATCTCCTCTACAGTGAGCCTAAGGTTCCGGGCTTTGGGGCAGCACGTATGCTGGTGGTCCCCCAATGTTACCGAACCTTCCTACTGGGTCTGGCTCACGACATTCCCCTGGCAGGACATTTGGGGCAGGGCAAGACCTTTAACAGGCTTGTCACCCACTTTTATTGGCCCAAAATGAGGACACACTCAGACAAGTTCTGCAGATCCTGTCCTACCTGCCAGGCCAGTGGTAAAGCAGGAAAAAGGGTTAAAACCCCCCTGATTCCACTTCCTGTCGTTGGCACCCCCTTTGAAAGGGTGGGCATCGACATTGTTGGCCCCTTGGACCCCAAAACTGCCTTAGGCAACAGGTTCATCCTGGTTTTGGTGGACCATGCCACCCGTTACCCAGAGGCAATCCCTCTAAGGACAGTAACTGCACCGGTGGTGGCCAGAACCCTGATGGGGATATTTACCCGTGTGGGATTCCCCAAGGAAATAGTGTCTGACAGAGGCACTAACTTCATGTCTGCATACATGAAGTCTCTGTGGGATGCGTGTGGTGTAACTTACAAGTTCACCACACCCTATCACCCCCAGACGAACGGTCTTGTGGAGAGATTCAACAAGACCCTGAAAGGCATGATTGGTGGCCTCCCTGAGGCCATGAGGCGTAAGTGGGACGTCCTCTTACCATGCCTTCTCTTTGCTTACAGAGAGGTCCCCCAGAGAGGGGTAGGGTTCAGTCCCTTTGAACTTCTCTATGGGTACCCTGTCAGGGGACCTTTAAGCATTGTCCAGGAGGGATTGGAGAAAGCTCCAAAGACACCCCCTCAGGATGTGGTCAGCTATATGTTGGCCCTCCGCAACCAGATGACCCGCTTCTGGAAAGAAGCCCAAGATAACCTTGAGGCCAGTCAAGAGGTGATGAAACAATGGTATGACCAGAAGGCCACCCTGGTAGAGTTTCAACCTGGAGACAAAGTGTGGGTAATGGAGCCAGTAGAGCCCAGAGCTCTCCAGGACCGCTGGTCTGGACCATTTGAAATAAAGGAGCGGAAAGGGGAGGCCACTTACCTAGTGGACCTCAAAACCCCTAGGAATCCCCTAAGGGTGCTCCATGTGAACCGACTAAAAGCTCATTTTGAGAGGTCGGAGATCAACATGCTTCTGGTCACAGATGAAGGAACGGAAGAGGAGAGTGAACCTCTCCCTGACCTCCTCTCTGCCCAAGAAGGTGATGGGTCAGTAAGCGGGGTCATTCTGTCTGACTCCCTGACTCTAAATCAGAAAGGAGACTGTTATGAGCTGTTGGAGCAGTTCTCCCCCCTGTTCTCCCTTACTCCTGGGCTGACCCACCTCTGTGTTCATGATATTGACACCGGTGACAGTCTCCCTGTGAAAAACAAAATTTACAGGTTGTCGGATAAGGTGAAGGCCAGCATCAAGGAGGAGGTCTCCAAGATGTTGACTCTAGGGGTCATTGAGAAATCCAGTAGTCCCTGGGCCAGCCCAGTGGTATTGGTCCCTAAGGCTACTGCCCCAGGTGCGAAGCCAGAACTCTGGTTCTGTGTGGACTACCGGGGTCTCAACTCAGTCACACGGACTGATGCTCACCCCATCCCCCGAGCTGATGAGCTCGTGGACAGGCTAGGCGCTGCCAAGTTCCTGAGTACGTTTGATCTTACTTCAGGGTACTGGCAGATCGGCCTAACTGAGGGGGCCAAGGAAAGATCCGCATTTTCAACCCCGGATGGCCATTACCAGTTCCGGGTGATGCCGTTTGGGTTGAAAAATGCCCCCGCTACCTTCCAACGGTTGGTTAACGGGGTCCTAGCTGGCAAGGATGCCTTCTGTGCAGCCTACCTGGATGACATAGCTGTCTACAGTTCCAGCTGGGAGGAACACCTGCTTCACCTCAAGGAGGTGCTTCAGGCCCTGCAACAGGCAGGCCTGACCATCAAGGCCAGTAAGTGCCAGATTGGGCAGGGTTCCGTGGTGTACTTAGGACACCTAGTGGGTGGTGGCAAGGTGCAGCCACTCCAGGCCAAGATTGAAACTATCAAGGCCTGGCAACCACCCCGAACACAGACGGAGGTGAGAGCCTTTCTAGGCCTCACAGGATACTACCGCCGATTTGTGAATCACAAGCATGTAAGTTAAATTCCCTCACTAACCACTGATTAGCATTAGCATTTTCGGCTTCATGTAAAAGATTTGGAAACATACATTTAGAAAAATATACTAACGGGTTATAACAAAAAAAATTATGATCATTATGCAGCGATTAAATCATTAGTAGCAGCTAGTACCTTCAAAACAAAAGACACATATAACAATACAATTTCATACATGACCCATGGAACAACAACATGCTGTCTACTTCAGCAAGGGAACACCATCAAGAATATTTGCATAGGGTCTGGTCTATATCGACAGTCAAACCCTCATCCACAACTTCAACCTTCACTAAGAACTCCCTCAATCCAAAATTCCGGAACAGAAGAACTCAGAATAGGAACAAGAGAAGATTGCCCCCAAGAATAGGCGATTGAACATTATATCAAACCTCACAAAACTTATGATTGGTTAAGACATAGGGTGTTGTACAATTCAGCTAATAAATCTACTTACAGATAACTAAAAGTTACACATTTCATAGCACAATGAATTTCCGTTTGATAGCACTACATTTACGTAATCATTAATTAGAACCGACTCATAACAATATTCTTCCTCTCTTCCGTCTCGTCTGTGGATCCATTGTTCCCTCTTGTCAAGACGTCACTTCTCAGGAAGAAACGTCTTACTAAGTAACTTCTACTTCCATCCTCGAGGAAGAAAACACACGTTAGTGACAATTTTAAACAATAGGACAGTCAAGCTCATATAATCACCTAATAAATCTGACCTTGTAAAACATAATGCAGCAAACCACTATGGGTAGCTGTTTACACATCTATAAGCTATTAATCACACTCTTTTAGCTAAGCATTGGATAATGAAAAACATCTGCAAATTGAGCTACAGTTGGCCTAGGCTGAAAACAAAATGAACTATGGTGTCCATTCACAAAGGTCACCTGTCTTTCACACACTAATTCATCAATGATCAATACACCACTAATTTACAAAAATAAACTAACAAATCTCCACTCCTGCATAGGCATGGTGGTAGACAAGACCTATTGATTTTACAAAAATTCATATATATATATATCACTTACATATAGGGGCTTGCAACCAGCCCTCTTTATCCATTGGTCTATTACTGTGTCACTGACATTTCTGTTCCACAGTCTCCAGCATTCAGCATGGGTAGGCAGGTCACCCGACTTCAGCCACTGGCTCCATCTAACATGAGTGATGGCATTGTGTCCATTTAATATATGTGTCCTCATTCCGTACGGAGAATGCAGACGTGAAGTAGTTCATATTTTCAGGTATCATCCATACACCTCAGACTGGCCTTCTGTAGAGTGCATATGTGTGTGTGTGTATATTACCTAGTGACCGTCACCACTAGGTAGTCATAGTTATGACCTAGTTTCTATATAAAAAGTGTTTTTTTACTTTCCTTTATCTTTGGCGCCATTGGACTAATCTTCACAGAACTTTCCCAAACATTTGCCAGTCATGTCAGCTGCGTGAGAAAAAAGGGGCGATGTCCCAAAATACTGTTTCCCCATTTATATTTCCACAGGGTATTTGATCAGCGATAGCGCCAAAACTACTGGACAGAATTATACCAAATTTGGCAAAAAGGGGGGTCCTGGATCAGAATGCTACCTTCTTTTGTTTTGGTATAAATCCGTTCAGTAGTTTTAGAGAAATGAAAGAAAAATCCAAATTGGTATATATAGGGACGCAAAGGATTTGTGACCCTTCCTGATGTCATACTGAGATCTGATTGGCTGACAGTACTTAAACAACAATGCCGTTAAAGTGTTGCCAGCCGTCTTGGGACTTTGGAAAAACAAATACAAAAGGGGCCAGGGTACGAACACCCTGACCACTTAGCTCTGGTGCTGGGGTCCCAAAGGGAACCCCTTTCCCCCAGGGCTAAAAAGCATTAAAAAAAAAAATAATTACTGCAAATTCGCAACAGGGTCACGAATCCGCTTTAAAAAATTAAAAAATTAAATAAAACAAGCACGGGCTCCCTCACTTGTTTTTAACTAAGGCCCAGAGTACGCCAGGTGGATGGTGTACTTTTTAATGGGACCACCATACCCCGGAGCAAAACATTTTTTAATAAGAGGGGGAGGCCCTATGGCCTCCCCCACAGCCCTGGGAACTCCAAGTCCCTGGAGCTATACTGAAATATACTGAAATATGACATGCAGTCCCCCCATGCCCGGGGGATGACCACCACCTGGGTCATTTAATAAATTGGGTGCGGGGGCTACTCAGGCCCCCCTGCAGACCCAGGGATCACCACCTTCGTGGGGCTATAATAAAAATAATTACGGGGCTATAATTGTTGGCCCTGGCAGACCGCCACCCCCCCAGGGCCAGCTCCTGCTATGTCCCAGGGTGCCCACCCCCAGGACATAGCTGCAGGTGAATTTCTATGGTTTTGTACATTTAAAATGTGAGCCTAACTCTACGCCCCATATATATATATACATACATAGATATATATTATCCACAACAAAGTTGCTTTATTCTAAGATCCTCAGACCCTAGCAGGGCGGGGTCGATGTCATGGTAACACAGCCTCCCGAGAGAATACATTCTGTCTCAAGTCTCTCTGTATTTGGGAAAGACCACGTCATACCCTCCTTCAGAGTGCGCAGTTGAAAACATGAGTAAACCATTTTCAGGTGTCCGAATGCAGCGTGATTCATAATACCAATTCAGTGCCAAAACGCTGCTGTTCTCAATCCCAATTCAAAATGTTCTCAATGCACCATATTCGGCTTGCCAAACCTGCATTTTCGGCTTTTACATCTCCAGTAAACACTGGTCACCACTGCAGCCAGCAAGAGGAAATCGTCCCTATCACATCCCTTGCCTGCCATCACGACACGTTTTGTTAGGATTATCCTGTTGTTTCTTGGCGAGGGAAGACAGGTCATGCTCTCTTAATTAATTATCCAGAAGTAGATGTTGATGTACTTCAGGAGAAGAGAAAGAAGTGAGTGCTGGAATATATGTATATACTGTATATAATCCGAAGGAAACGCTGCATTCCCAGGAGTTTACATTTCCAATGATGTACCAATTTGCTTGTTAGGAGGACTGAACCTGCTCTGTTGATCGCAGGACGCCAAGTAGTGTCTTACCACACTGAAGTAGTAAAATGCAGTTGGGCCCAGGAATGCTATAACTCCAGCGAAGTGGCATAAGTAATTTCAACTTCTCCTGACAAGACAGAATTTGAAATGTATACATCATAAGGAAAATGCTAAAGCATTGGCGGCAGATAAATTAAGATGAGAGGAGAGTGTTAAAAATCAAGATGTTACTCTAATACTCAGCGTAAGGAGAAAGGTCAGTCTAATTTGTTAATTAATTATAACATCAAATTTTTGGTTTTGGAGCACTGACCATGATGATGTGCAGGCATTATAAGGCAATTAACCAGTGAACAATTCACACTGAATTGGAACATTACAAAGGCTTGCAAATAATGTTGCTGCCAGAATGTACACAGGACATGGAAGCATAGTGCTTTGTTTTGGATGGAGAACATGCAGTGCCCACTCACCATGAACTCCCATGAACAAGACTGAAACTGTCGAAATGCGTCAGTGGTGGTGTTTGTATGGATGCAAATTGCCATTAAATGATTGGAAATGTATGTTCCTGGGAGCGCAGCGTTTCCTTTGGATTGTCTATTATTTGTGGGGTGTAGTCATTCCCCATCCGTTTGCACCAGAAGCAGAGTTTTCCCCGATTTCTTGACCATTTGTTGTGGATATATATACATCTAGATATATATACACACACACACACCTAGGCTCTGCTTCCCTCTCACTTGCACACACTCAGTGCAGAAGCAAAACCGGAGGTCTCTCATTTTCCTACATTGCACCCAAAACATGGAACAACCTCCCTCAACGCATTGGAGCCTCCTCCTCACTTCTTGAGTTCCGCAAGAAGCTTAATACTAGCTCTTCAGAGAAGACCAAAAATATAAACACCCACCCAAGCCATAAAGCATAATTATAGTTTTAATTATGGCCCTCACTGAGGGGTGCACAACATCGCCACTGCAGATTAGAACCTGCACAGATTGGTGGTTCATATTTGAAACTTGAAGTTTCTCTTCGGCATCCTACTGCTCATCACAAGCTTGGTTCTAGCTGTCTTCCCACCACTTTTTCTGCACACCCAATAGGGAAAGTGAAAATGGTGGCTTTGTGTATTTTGCTGTCCTGCCATTGCGTTAGTCAATTGCTTATATTACTGTTTTGTTCACCCCTCATAGCTGCAAACTTGGACTTCCGATGCTTCTCTGTGGATTGAGTTCCTGCTGCTGTACAGTGACTGAAAAGCTCTATGTATTTTAAATATTTCAGATATGTTGCGACTCCTTGAAAAAGCAACGCTTTAGAAGATATTTTCCATTTGTATTGTCTCAAAGCGTCATTTGATGATTTGTTTAGGTTGTCTGCAGCTGGAAGTACAGGATTGAAGCCTGTCTGATACGGGTCAGAAGTCAAATACTTTTAACTACATTGTCTTTCTCAGTATCTTTATTTGTTCGTTAAAAAACAATGTAACAGATGAAGAGATAAATGTAAAACACACTCCACTGATTCCATGTAAGCATTAGGAAGAGCCAAACACACTGCAAATTATGCTTGGCCTTGGGAAGCGTCTAGGTGGCTGACATTATGCAACACTTACTTCCTCACATGGCCCTAACAACACAAAGTTTAAGATAATGTAATTGTAAGAAAATGGGTTATTGGGTGTGGGGGAGTGAAACACTACTCAAGCAGGAACCAGAACCCTCGTCAAGGTGAAGACACAAGCAACCCTAAATTAAATTATTAGATTTCAGTAAAAATAGCCCCTAAAAGCACAAAGTGCCAACTGTGGATATATGGTTGCACCAGAATGGGACAAAGTCACAAGTTCAGGCCAACCACAATGAGCGAGGGCCAGCTACTGGGACCCAGTTAGGCCCACAGAAAAAGAGCACCTTAAATCCTAGCTGTGGAGTGTTGCAAGGTCACGTGTCGAGGATGTGTCGTGCAGACGAAGCAATGCATCGGTTACGAGGAGTTGCAAGGTTGCAATGAGAGAACCTGCATCATTATCAAGAATGCAGTTGACGAGAGATTTCTGATGCGAGGGCCGGTGTCAGCAAAAATTCACACAGGCAGCAAATCTGATGTGAGGTCAGTGCGGAGGCCTTGCATCTGGAGAACCCTTGCAGCAGAGATGAGATATTGGTTCTGCTCAGGATTGTGCCACGCAGCAGAGGAAATGCATTGGTTCTGCTGGGTCCACAGGTGGGCTGGCAGAGCAACTTCAGACCCACTTCCAAGGATCCAGGACAGGGGTGAAAGAACTTGGCAGGGTAGGACTCTCAGATGTCAAAATCCAGGTGGTGTGTTCACGGCTGTTGGAGTCTTCTGTTCCTGGGGCTCTATTCAGGAGGCTAGCCAACTAGTCCTTAGAATCACTTTCCGGTCCTGGGTTCAACAGAGCAGGTCCAGTCCTTCCCACCAAGGCAATAGGGCAGCAGATCAGCACAGCAGGGCACCAGTCATTCAGAGCAACATTGCAGCAGAGTGTTAGTCCTCTCAGCAGCAGAGCAGTCCTTCTTCCTTGCAGTTTTAACAGGTCCTTTGACGTGGGAGAAGCTTCTAGAGGTTTCTCCTTGAAGTGCACAGGCTTCCTGCCTTCCATGCCCTGGCTCAAGACTAACTACATGGAGTATGCAGCCCTTTGTTTAGAGGCAGGACACAACTATTCAAGGGTAAATTAGGGCTATGTCCAGCTTCACACTCCTATCCTGCCAGTGATGGCTAATCCAGGCACACCTAGGCTCTCTACTGTGTGTGATTCTATGGGAGGAATACAAAAAGCCCACCTGTCAGCTACACCCAGTCATGTGACCAGGATGCAAGCACCAAATGGCTAGGACAGGAAAATGTTAACTTTCTGAAAGTGGCATTTTCAGAATTTTGATGAGAAAACCAACTTTAACATCAGAGAGGGCTTTTACGCACAATTCTTTATACACCAAACTCATTCTGTCTACCTTCTCCCAATTGGAAATTATCACTTATTCGATGTAATAAGGTAACCCAATGTAATCCTATGGGAGGGGTAGGCCTTGCAGGAGTGAAAAACAAATTTAGATTTTTTTACCTCCAGGCCATGTAAAACTTAAAAGAACATGCTCTACACTACATCCTGCTTTCTGGACTGTTCAAGGCCTATTCTAGGGGTACCCTATATGTATTACCTCCTTGGGAAATCCACTACGAGTAAATACCCCCATCAGTGCCCTGGCCACTGCGGGCGCATACACTGTCCTTACCTGTACCAGGTGGCATAGTTCACCAAGACCAGGATGAACCTATTGCCCAGGGCTGTCATGGGCCCAGCAATGTTGGTGCTCACCCTTTTGAAGGGAGTGCCAATGACAGAAAATGGCTGCAGGGGAGCCTTGCGCTTCCCTCCTGGCTTACCAGGAGCCTGGCAGGTAAGGCTTGATCAACAGAAAGCATCTGAGACCATCCTCATCCTGGACCATAGAAGTGGGTGATAAGCCTTTAAAAGGTCTTGTCCTGCCCTCGATGACCTGCCAGTAGAATATCATGAGCTAGCTTCAGTGGGAAGGTCCTGCAGAACAAGGAGACGACCAACACACTGACTGCACCAGGCTCAGGAACCTTAGGTATGCTATATAGGACACCATTCTCCCAATAATATCAGGTGATCATCAGAGGTGTTGCCAGCTGCCTGGGCCTCGGCCTGCTACTGTCAGCCCTCCAGAGTAGGGCACTTCTTCTGTGCTCTGCAGAACTCCTCCCTGGTGGGACTACCTTCCTTCTGCCAATTGCTCAATTCAGGTAGGATTCCCAGGGCAGCAATGTCCTTCCCTGTAGGTTATGGGGCATCGCCCTCAGACTCATCCTCCTCCTCAAGCATGGGAGCCTCAGGAGTGGGTTTCCCTTGCCCTTCCTCTTTTTGGCAGGTACCTAAGACATTCTCCCATGCTCCAGGACCTTGCAGACAGGCACACCCACTCACGCAACCCTTACATATCTAGGTGGGGCCTGAGCTCCACCTCTTTACAGGTGGTGTGCTCTAGGTCATTACCAAGCCAAAAATCCGCAGGCAGACGTGGACTCACAGCTACCCTAAAGGAACCTGAGACACCCCTCTACTCAAGGGGAACTAGAGTCACTGGATAGTGGCCCTCATGGTTGTCAACTACAATAAACTGGTAGAATGCATTAGGGACTACCTGCTCTAAGGTCACTAGGTGACATCTGACAGTTGTCATGCTGATTCCAGTGTCTCTAAGAGCCTCCTCCCTCCACCTTTGATGGTGACCTGCTGCTTATACTTCTTAGTATCAGTAGGTTTGTGACCCTGTAGCACCATCTCTATGTTACCCAGGGACACTCGGGTAACCTCTGCACTACCCCCACTATCTAAGGCAATCTCCTCCCCAAGCACTGCACTAGCCAGCCACAGTGTATGCCCTCCAATGAGGGACTGTGCCCACTTGAGACACTTGGCATCAACCTGGAAATTCCCAATCTATTGGCACTTAAAGAATTTTGGGGTGCCTTACCTGAGGACCCATGGAACTGTTTCAGAGACCTTGAGGGAACTCCTTGTTTCATGTATGACCCGCTTCCTTTGTCTAGTGAGGACCCTGCCCATCCTTGTTGTGATCCCCCAGAGACCTTCTTGTGGACTTGATGCTGAGCCAGCAGTCCACCTCCTCAGCAAGCTCCCTAGGGTCAGTGAGCGTACTATCAATCAGGTGTTGCTGAAGATCAGCAAAACAAAGTCTGAACAAGTGCTCTTTTACAATCAAGTAAAACAGCACCTGGTAATCCTTCACAGCACTGCCCTTCACCCATCCATCCAGTGCCCTGCAAAAGGAATCTACACACTCCACACAGGATTGATAGGCCAGCTTTTGGCTGTCCCTAAAATGTTGCCATCATTTTTCAGGGGTGAGGCCATAATTCCTGACAAAGTTTTCCTTCATGAGGGGAGGGATACCTTATCCTGCCCTCTTCTCTAGTTCCAGTAGGAATTCTCACTCCTCACTAGGGATACACTTCCAGAGATTAGCCCACAATCCTGAAATGTCCCATGCATCTGCAAAGCTACCTCATAAGCTTCAAACCACTTGTCATTGTTGTCCCCCACAACAAAGTTAGGCTTTGGAATCTTGACTCTCTTCTCTCCAAAGGGCACTGCAGGTACATTGCCACCAACATTGCTGGATTGTTAACTACAGGAATATTTATACTTGTTTTGCCCCGAATTTGCATCATTTTTAAAAATGCAAATTTGATGAAAACTAACTCTATATTTCTACTTTGGCCCTAGACCCGTCTAGAACCAAATTAAATGGAGTTAAAGTCATTTTTTGGATGTGGAGCCTACTTTGCGTCAATGAGATGCAAAGTAGGCGTTCCTGTGCAAAAATTTACTCTGTGGCCTTAGCGCCATATTTATCCCCTCATGCTAAAATCACACACTGGGGGGAGGAGGAGTCCAATAATGGTGCAAAGCTTGCTTAACACCTGGGTCAGGGAAGGCGTTAGTGGACCTGTGGGCCTATTTCCATGGTGGAACCCCATGGAATAAGCCCAAAGGTGCTCTCCCCAGGTCCCAGGGGCACCCACACCAGAGGGACAGCGGAGGATGGGGGACCCCATCCCAGGTAAGTATAGGTAAGTGCAGGTAAGTATATATATTTTTTAAAGTGCCTTTGGGGGCCCTGCAATGGGCCCCCCTACATGGCAATGGGTGCAATGGTCATGCCCAGGAGACCATTGTCCCCTGTGCTGGCCATTGGGGTGGTGGGCATGACTTCTGTCTTTTCTGAGACAGGAGTCATGTAGTATGGATGGCTATGTGTCAGAAAATGACTTTAGGCAGGTTAGAGTCATTTTTGTTTTACTCTAACCTGCCTAACGTCATTTTTTGGTGCAAAACCCCCTTCTTCCATCCTGCCAGCCCTACCCGACTAACGTCATTATTTTTACACTAGCGTACCCTTTGCACTGGCTTGCACCGTTCCATAAATATGGTGCCTGGCTGGTGCACAAAAATGGTTCAAGAAGGTGCTAAACCTTTTGGTGCAAAACATCATTAGTCATTAAGGCTCAGTTCATGAGTCAGCAACATGTTTCTCCTCCATTGCCAGTTGTTCCTGGACAGTTTTTCTTCCATCTTTAACTGAGCCATCTACAGCCTAAACTCTCTTTTGGCCTTCCTGCCTGCCAGCTCCTCTGGGACAGCCTTGAGAAGACACACTACTCTGCTTTGACAGGGAGCCCAACCCAGGAGACAAACCATCTCCCTCAGGTGACTGATCCATATTAAGACTGGTATCCGCGTATTGCCGGTGAAGGAGGCGGCGGCCAGGGAACAAGGGCAGGAGCCCTTTAAATTTGATTTCGCACTCCCGCCCCGCGGGAAGCGCGTATTGCGTGAAGGAGGCGGCGGCCAGTGTAACAAGGGCAGGAGCCCTTTAAATTTGATTTTGCCCTCCCCCCCCCCCGTCAGCGCCTGGCAAAGGCTGGGCTGGGCCACCCCCCTGTCATCTTTTCTGCAATCACTGGTGTGGGCACCTACGCCTTAACAGGTACTTTTGCTTATCCTCCTTTCCTGATTTATTGAAGCAGTGCTTTAATTTAGCCTCTCTGACTTTGCAAAACAGCCCCTTGGCACTGTGGGAGGTCACTTTTTTTCTTTTTGTCTCATTCCTGCTATAGACATATAACATTTCCTTTACTCAGCCCCACTACTTTTTTTTTCCAGCAAGAATGGGTAAAAGGAAGCAATCCAGCTTAAAAGACACTTCCTCCCAGAAAGATCACTCAACAATATTAAAATTTATTTCAGGAGCTATGGGGGCAATTGATAAATAAATTATTAATGTTGAGGAAAGGATTTTAACTCAATCTTCTGACCTTCCCCATTTTCCCCCACCATTAAATTAAACTAATCTACCGGTAACTGGACCTAAAATTAGAGGTAAGAATGGATGCATTCAGGATATAACTGACTTTATTTCAGATGATGGTGACCATCCACCTTCTCCTAAACGTTTAAGGAAACCCAAATTACTTAGTAAGGATAAAGCCCCCAGTCAAGAACCACTTGATAAGATTAGTCGAGATAATCCTGGACCCTCACTCATTGAACCTACTCAACACGCACATTCTCGCTGCGAGAATTCAAAACATGGTCATAGGGAAGCACAACCTATAGTGAATACGGAAATTAATCTCTCAGAGACTATTAGCTGTCTGGAACAACTAGTCAGGCCCCTCTTTGACCAAATGATTGAACGTTTAACACGATTGGAGGGAAACGTGGAGACAATGTTTAATCTAATGAAGGCTCACTTTGCAAGTGTTAGTGCAACAGCCGTCACCACTCAATATTGTGACGAATTAGGCTCAAATAGTAACCTCCTACCAGTGCATAAACAGTCACTACATACGCATCAGCCCATCCAAAGACACGTAGATTTATGCCCTCCACTAGCTAGTACCAGCAGTTCCCCACATCAAAAAGTACGGTTAAATAGAGGGGAAACATTGACCAGCCTGAAACTCCCCCGAGATCCTTCCTTAACATCAAGAGATACATTAGATCTGCCACCTGCAGCAACTCCCTATGTGATAGTCCTGGCAAATGTCCCCACTCTTTCTGGGGATCACAGGGAATCATGGACAGCGCTGAGGAATAAATCCTTGAATTGGATTGGAACCCGCATGAAATCTGGCTTGACAGAAGTTCTCTTTGAGGATATTAAAATGGCTAGGAGGGTAAAATGGGTGGGAAAGAATCAGAAGTTATTTAGGGGTGACTGCGTGGTACTCTCTTTTAAATCTCCGAAACTGGTCGAAGACATTTTGAGCCACCTAAATCTGCGGTGGATTACGGACTATGGTACCATATTGTTGCCTCTGGGTTTTTTCTATACGCACAATACTGACCAGGTCCGTTTTGACCCTAATTTTGACAAACAAACAATTAGGTCAGAAAGATATTATTCGATTTCAACCAAAAATAGATTTCATGCCCTCTCTTTGGCAGGTGTCGATTGACTATCATCTGATCAGGAAGTGGGTGGGCCTACGACTACTACACTAATCCTAGTCTCCGACCAATCAAAGAGTGGGCATGGTTTGGTGGAGAGTAATGAAGATGGACAGATGGAGATGGATGTTGAACTGAGTCAACTTGCTAATAACGTAGTGCCAATAAGTGGATTCTCCATCCAGTCAAAAGACACAGTAACTAATCAGTCTTCTGTGGGGCAAGGGACAAGAATTGGGAGAAAGGATTACACATTTTTATTTTGGAAGGTGGCGGGTCTGCTCTCGAAAAGTAAGAATGAAGACTGGTTAGAATATATTCGATCCTTTTATTGGGTGAGCTTACAAGAGACTTGGTCCACGGACCCTATCCACTTAAATGGTTTTAGGACGTTTCACACCCCCGCCGTCCCTTGCTCAGGCAGCAGGGCAAAAGGTGGTCTGTGCACTTTCATTTCCAACAAGTTCAACTTAATTAAGGATGTAAGACTAATCTCGAACTCATTTTATCAACTGATCTCATGTAAATCAAGAACCGTTGCACAAATGGTGATTATTAATTTCTACAATAATGTGCCTCAACAAAGTTTTTTTTCTGTTCTTAAGTTGTTGCAGGAAGATCTGGACCGACTATGTAACTCAGCGTACAATGAGACTTTTATTGTGTGTGGGGGGGGGACTTTAATACACATCTGTGTCCTCAATCTGTGGAAAAATCTTGCCTTTTTGGCACAGGTGGAGATGACGATTCATACCATTTTACACATAATCATTATGGTAATTTGTTGAATGAAATGGTGTTTAAATTCAATCTCCTTTTGTGCAATAGTTTAAATCATTGTAAACCTTAAAACCCACATTCAATGGTAGACACGCTAACACAATAATTGATTTTATATTATTATCAAATAATTTTACTACTTATGTGTCTGAATATAAAATTCAAGATGTTTTGTTTAGTGATCACTACCCTCGAAGTTTAAGCATTGTACTTCCTCAAGCCATCACCAAACACAAGGAACCAACGGAGCAGGTAGAGAACATAGAATTGGGAACAAGAAATGGCTACACTATCCGTTGGTCACAGCTTGAGCCTACGCAGTTTATGAAACAATTAATGAGCAAACTCTGCAAAGAGTTTGAAACTTGTCTTTCAGACACCATTTGTCCGCAGGCCTGTATTAACGCTTTCATTGCAATAACTACTGAAATTAAAAACTTTCTTACGGTTAGCTTTGGTAAATCTAGACCTTGTGCAGGCAAAAGATGATTTGATAGTGAATGTACTCAAGCCATTAAAAATATCAAACAGTGCTTACACAGACAAAACCCTGATAGACATGACATCAGACTTCGGAGGAAGGAGTACAAAAAGGCGATAAGAAGAAGAAAACAGAATTTAAAAAATGAGGCTTGGCATTCTCTCCACGAAGCAAGCCTCAGGAATGACAACGCTAAATTTTTGAAAATTGTAAACTCTCCTCTTCTGTGGAACATTACCATCAATTGAGATAGCCATTACTGAAGAGGATTGGGTTTCTTTTTTCTCTAGCATATATTCTGCTAAAGATTTGGCCTTGGAATCAAACTCTTTGAGACCAGTTCCTCAATCTATCTCTCCACCATTTAGCCTTAATGAGGTTATAGAGACAATTAACGCTAGTAAAAGCGGGAAGGCGCCGGGCCCAGATGGAGTCCCAATTGATATTTACAAGTCGAATGTTTGAATTTGGGGCCCACTATTAACTCAAGTTTTACGTGCCTGCTGCGCCACAGTCTTTATATCGACCTGTGCTGAGTCCATCATTGTTCCTATCTTCAAAAAGGGAGATCGTCAAAATCCTGGATGCTACTGCCCAATCTCTCTGCTTGATACTCCTGCAAAGATTGCTGGACGAATTGTTCTAAACAGACTACGTGATTGGACAGAAGAAAATAATATTCTTTCGGACTTACAATATGATTTTAGAGCTGGAATAGGGACCATGGTGCAGGCTTTGAACCTAGATATCATACTCGGTAAATACATGAGGGCCAAGGCCGGAGCCTTATATTTAGTGTTTGTTGATTTGACTTCAGCATTTGACTGTGTGGTCCACAGTAAATTATGGCCTATTTTATTGGACATGGGGGTAGACCTAACTATAGTTTATTTTATTAGGGAACTATATGCCGGAGCTAAAGCCAAGGTGCGTAATGGGCTTCAGGGTGAATGCACCTCAGCCTTTCCTATTGAACGGGGGGTACGACAAGGCTGCGTACTAGCGCCACTTCTGTTTGCCTTATTTATTAATAAATTAGAGGGGGTACTATCTGATGCTTGCAATGACCTCCCACAAGTTGGTTCTCGAAAGATCCCAGCACTCCTGTACGCGGATGATGCCGTTTTGATGGCCCGCACCCCAGTAGCACTGCAGAGGCTACTTACAACTTTTGATAAGTACATGGAAGCCCTAGGTCTTAGAATCAACCATTCTAAAACTTTCTTGATGACATGTGGTAGAAATTCTATTAAGAAACCCCAGATTATGCTAAAAGGTACAAAACTAGATGATACAGGAACCTTTTCATATCTAGGCATTACGTTCGATAATGAAGGGACATGGTCACAAGCCATAAAATCAAGGAAGCTGTCATTCACTAAAACTATCATGGCTGTAAATAAATTCTCGAAAAAGGTTGGCAGACCGACTCCCAAGGATATGATGACATTGTACAATGCAAGATGTGTTCCTCTTGCATTGTACGGGGCAGGACTTTGGGGACACAGGAACTGCAACAACCTACAGCTAATTGAAAACGAGTTTTTAAAGTTAATTTTAAGTGCTCCAAAATCTACCTCTACATTGGCATGCCATATGGAATTGGGGTATCGTACCTTATAGATTTAATTCATATTCAACCGATCCTATTATGGCATAAGGTATGGACTTCTGATTCCGCTAGGCTGAATAGGGCAATCATAGAAGATGCATTGGCATTATCTTACCCGCTGAAAATTCTATGGCTAAATTACATAAAGATCTTTTTAACAGAGCTGGGCTAGCCTGAGTTATACTCCACTCCGGTAAAATTGGAAACAATTTCCAGGAAAGAACTGAAAAATATTTGTCATTCTCACCTGGCCGATTTAAGGTGGGCCATTGAGGCAAAGAAACCCAGCGTAATGAGGAATTTTATGTTGCAACAAACAGATGGCATGGAACCATACTTGAGTAATGTACTGAATTCAAGGCACCGGTTTGTCCTTACGCGTCTAAGATTAGGGATTTTCCATCGTCTTGTTAGCTTCCCGTGTATTAACGATTGGACCCCTGTCTTGGCAAAATGTCCCTGTGACCTAGGGCCAGATGTAGCAACCCGTTTGCGAGTCGCAAACGGCGAAGATCGCCGTTTGCGAGTCGCAAACGTGGGTTTGGCATGCAGAAATGCATATTGCGAGTCGTTACCGACTCGCAATATGCATTTCCGGCTCGCAATATGCATTTCCGACTCGCAAATAGGAAGGGGTGTTCCCTTCCTATTTGCGAGTCGCTGTGGGATGCAATACCATTTGCGACCGCGTACGCGGTCGCAAATGGCATCGCAGTTGCCATCCACTTCAAGTGGATGGTAACCCACTCGCAAATTGGAAGGGGTCCCATGGGACCCCTTCCAGTTTGTGACTGGACCCCAAAATATTTTTTCAGGGCAGGGAGTGGTCCAAGGGACCACTCCCTGCCCTGAAAAAATACCGAAACAAAAGGTTTTGTTTTTTTTGCAGTGCAGCTTGATTTCCTGTCAGGAAAACGGGCTACACTTAAAAAAAAAAAAAATGCTTTATTTAAAAGCAGGTCGCGAACATGGAGGTCTGCTGACGTCAGCAGGCCTCCATGTTAGCGAGTGCCCATACTCGCTATGGGGCCGCAATTTGCGACCCACCTCATGAATATTCATGAGGTGGGTCATTGCGACCCCATAGCGAGTTGCAGTCGGTGTCTGAGACACCGTACTGCATTGGGAATTGCAAGTCGCAATTCCCAACTTTCGTACATCTGGCCCCTAGTGTCTGAGCAAAGTACAATACATATTCTTTTTTTTTGTAAATTTGATGCAGACCTAAGGAAAGCGTTTGTGATTCCATTTTTAAAATCAATGCACTTTAAACAATGTCGCCCTGCCTTTAATTATCTTCTGTCCTTACCATCAATTATGATTTGTAATGGAATAGCGTCATTTTTATGTGCATTGATGAAGGCCAGGCCATATTATCAAATCATTTAGACAGAGTTTTCTTACTCGTATAAATCTTAAAATGTATTTTTAGCTTCCGTTTTAAAACACATTTTTATACCGATTTTATTCTATCATGTTTATAAACTGTGGTTTTTATGTGAATTTATTTAACTCCTTGCAATGTATCTTCGCAATATGGTTCTTTAGACACGGTTTGATTTACTGTTTTCATACTACTTTAAATATTGAATGATGTTTTTTAACATGAATTATTTGCTTTTATGATTGTCTACTCAATCGAATAAAGTATTTTGATGATGATGATGATGACTGGTATCCAGGTGGTCATTTCTTTGCCTTTGCACATCATCGTCTCCTTCTGTTGCTATAACCAGTGACTGGAGGATTTCTGCCTAGGCCCTCAGCACCTGTTGGAGCTCCACTTTCATGGTGTTGCTCTTGGCTAGAAGTCCCCTTACATTGCAAAACTCCTTGAGCTGGGCCTCGTGTTGGCCAGCTCAAACTCCATCCTTGCAGGTGTGGTTCCAGGCACAACAATCAAGTAATATGATAGGGAATTTGGAAAAATCAAACTTGTCAAGCAAGGAGAAATTGGTCTTAGATTATTTAGCTGCGATTTTCCTTGTAACACAAAATCATTGTATGGCACTGTATATCACAAGTCCAAATTCCCACCGCTGATCACCAATGTAAGACAATGGGTTACTGGATGAGGGAGCGAAACTCTACTCCAGTAGGAACCACAATCCTTGTCAGTGTGAGGCACAAGCAAACCCCAAATTAACCTATGTTCAACCCTCAGGTAACTTGACACTGAGTATTCAGGGTTAACTTAGAGGCAACGTGTAAAGTATCTATGCACCACTTCAAACAGTAAGAAAGTGAAAACACAACAAAAGAAAAATTCCACACCAATTTGAAAAAAACAGACCACATCTTATTAAATAAATAAAGACTAAAGCAACAAAAATCTAATCAGTAGAATCAGAGATAGGTAAGTTTAAAGATTTTAGTAAAAATAGTGGCAAATAGCACAAAGAGCCAACCTTGGTTATCTGGTCATGCTGGACAGGGACAAGTTACAAGTTCATACCAATTGCAGTGCATACTCCTCAGTGCCCTTATGTAAATGTGTAAGGACATGAGGAGTATGCACTCCAGGACCCGAGGGGTATGCACTAGAGGGCATATCCCTTGGTGCCCTCACATGCAATGTAAGGGCACCAAGGGGTATGCACTGCATATTGTGATATTTTCTGAGAGCAAAATGTATTCTCACATTGATTTTTGGACGAGAGGGTGCATTTTGTGCTCAGAAAATCTTGCAAAATGCTAATTGTGCAACTTTGCAGAATTTTGCGGAATCTTTCAGAATATTGTAGGATATTAATGTATTCTGCTGAATTTTGTGGAATGAAACTCCACCAATTCCACCCACCTCTAATTTATAACTGGTGCCCACGTTGAAGTAGAGGAAGCTTCTAGATGTTTCCACCCCCCTGAGGTGCCAGACATCCCCTTTCTCCCTGCCCTGACCCAAACTTGTCTGGGGTCACACAAGGCCAGTTTCAACCCCTTTGTGAGAGTCTCAGGCAGAACCTTTTTGATGTGTAAATGTAGTAGGTGACATCTCCTCCCCCTCATTAACCCAGAGATGCCCATTCTGCCTACACCTATCTTCCCCTTGTCTCATTGTCTGGGAGCAATACAAAAAGACCCACTGGCAGCTACACCTAATCACGTGACCAGGCTGCAGCCATTAAATAGTTAGGACAGGAAACTGTCAAAGTCCTAAAAAGTGGCTTTTTCAGATTTGTAACCAAAGTCGGACTTTACCATAAAAGAGGCCTCTTAATTACAATTTGTTAAGACACCAAACTCATACTATCTGCTCCCAATTGGAAGTTATCACTTATTAAATGTAATAAGGCAACTGTTATAATTTGGGTTTCTGGATGACAGAGGTTTGCACTCTGATAAAGCAGGACCCACAATCATAGTCAGGGTAAGTCAAAAATAAACTTTAAATTACCCCTTGCTCACCTGGGGTAGCTTGGCACAGAGCTCTCAGGCTTAGCCTAACAGGTAATTTGTAAATTATCTGTACACCACACTGTCAAACAGTAAAATAGTAAAATACCACACAAAAAGATTCAATACCTGGTTAGACATAATAAAACTTAATTTAATCAATAATGAAAGACCAATATGACAAAACTCCAATAAGTAGAACTTGAGGTATGAATTTTTAAAGAACAAAATGTAGAAAAGTGCTTAGAAACAAGAAGAGCCAACTGGGAATATCTGGTTGCACTGGACCAAGGCAAAGTCTAGAACAAAAGTACCGTAATCCTGGTTGCGTCAACAATGAAAATGCAGGGAGCAGGCTGAAGCGATGGGTTTGTGTCGATCTCTGGAGTAGAGGCGATGAGTCGATTCGTCCTACACAGTAGCGAATATACATTGATTTTTTCCATGCAACGGGGAGATGTGTCAGGTCTGAGAAGCAAAGGGTTCTGAATACGATGTGCTCAGGTCAATCCATGCTGAAGAGGCGATGCATCAAATCCGATCCATGCAAGGGGGCCTATGCGTTGGTTCTGATCCATGCAACAGGGGAATGCACCAGTTCCTATCTGTGCAGCGCCAGTATTGCATCAGCTGCAGCAAACACCTTAGATCCACTTCCAGAGGGCCAGGAATGGGATGGCACCGCTTGGAAGGATAGACTCACAAATGGCAGAGTCCAGGTGTACTTATAGGTGAGTTGGAAGTCTTTTATGTCCCTGAGACTTCAATCAGGAGACCAGTAAGCTGGCCCTTGGAGTCACTCTGGGTACTGGGTTGGAGAGATGCCAGTTCAGACTGTCTCACTCCCAGGCAAGAGGGCAGAGACAGCAGTTCAGCATAGCAAAGCAGGAGTCCAGCAGAGTAGCAAAACAGGGGGATTGAAGGCAAACAGTTAGGGGAGAACCACACCAAGGATACCAAGTTTAATACTGACCTACTCCTAGCTGAGTTTCTGGCTTTTCCTAAATGTATGCTATGACTAGATTTTTCATCCACACTGGCAGTATTTTCTTATAGCTCTAGAAGAAATATTCAGTTTTTAAGCCAGTTAACTGTTTCACTGTTTTTGTTCTGCTTTTGCACCTGTGTCGTAAACATACAGATTCAAAATCCATATGTATCAAACTTCATAAACTATGGGTTGTAATAATAGCATTAAATGACTACAAGTGTGCATGAGAACATCTTCACAACTTTACACATCCCTACTAAAATAGCCTCTATAGAAGATGTTTTTACACTTTTTTGGGAACCTATTGAAACGTACATTTGAGGTGTGAATACTAAGCTGAAAGTTAAACAGAGGTCAACAGCTCTAGAAATGTATATGGCTCTAAAGTGGGTGAAGAAGATTATCCCAAATGTGCTGCTATTGGAAGGTGGTGTAGGGAGGATGGCATTTAAAAGATGCTCAAAACATGAAGGTGATGAGTCCTTGATGATATTTAGCATATGACAATTATACATTGATAGATGCTCGACCCACACTCAGCCTTTCTCAGTTATTGCTGGACTTGTGAAAGGATGGCAGGCAGACTGAACCTGCTACACTTGGCTTCTGTGACCTGTAAGATGGACTTGAGGAGTTTGGACCTCCTTCCTAGGACTGAAAGCTCTCCAAGGATCATATGATTGATCCCATGGGTGGCTCCAGGAACATTAAAAAAAACTGAAGAGGACATTCCCATCTGAACAGTGACAACTGGGCTTGCACTGGACTTTGCTGTTGCCTTCTGACTTACACCATGAAAGTCTCCCACTTCTCCTTCTGGTGTCCTGGGAGCCATTTGGTGTACCCTCCTGTAGTTGTTTGGGCATCAAAAGAAGTTTAGAAGCTTTTTTAAAACGTTTTCTCTAGATCTTCCAGGGGACCGAGGTCAGTTTTAATTTTAGGGTTGTCCCTCACAGAGAAGAGTTTTTCCTCAGAAAAATGACAAAGTCTCGGATTGGGACCTCTTTGAACTTCACTAATTCCAGGCCCTAGCAGGGCCAATCCACTTAGTGTATGTGACCATTGTAGTTTCCTAATATTGCACCTAGTTCCCGGTTCCCGGTTCCTGGTCAGTCTAACCCGACCATTAACCACAATTGGCACTTAATTAATTTCCCTGTTTCCCCTTGTTGGAGTTTTGTTGTTTGCTGTCATTCTGCTCCTTAAATCCTACCCTGTTTTATAAGGTCGAATGGGATTTTTGGGCGGTCATTCTGAGGATATTCTCTTTGCCATAAATACTTTACACTTACCAAAAAAATATCCTGTGAGAGGACTGTTGTACACAGCTCATTTTAGTGTTGTATTGCAGTGTGTGTCACCGTTCTCGAATTCCTCTCACTTGGTCATTCATGACATATTGATGATATAGAGGAATTTGAGAACGTGAAAAGTGGGACAGTGAAGGATCGACAGCGACAGTTACGATGCCTTTGCTGTTGCGAGTATCCCTTGTTACTACAAACTTATTTTAATGAAATAAAGAACCACCATTCATACCAAACATCTACGGAGTTATCTTTACAAGCTTGGCGATGAGTTGGAGGGCGTATCTTCAATCCAGCAACATCGAACCAGCAAATGAGGTGTCAGCGATCGCTGTCAAGGTCTTTGTTGGTTGCACCAGGTTGGTGAAGTGTATCGAGCTTTGGCAGGTCAGAGGCACATTTCTCGGTGTTTCTGGGTGCGCTGCAGCATTAACGGTTCCATTGAAACACACAAGCGCAGTGTGCGGCACGCGAAGAGAAAGCAGAACAGGAAGTGATTCATCTCGACATGCCGCCATTTTGGTTTGGGAACACGCTACGAAACGCTTTCCTAGGCCGTTTTGACATTTAAGCAATCGTAACATGGCTACATTCTAAATGAATATAAGTGAATTCATAAGTGCTTGATTTTTTTTATTGTGCTTTGTAGAAGAAAGGTTTTTTGTTATTTTTGGTGGCAAAATGACTCTGGAAACATTTTGGGGATTCTGAGGATATTAATAAAAAAATAAAAAAATAAAGGAACTTTTAAATATATATATTTAAATTACCATACCAATATATTACAATCAGCCACAGTAGGCAAGTTCAAGAAGGACCATCTACCAACAAGGGAGACAGCTCTCAGTTACAATATGGCTTCAAGTAATTCTTGGAACTTGTCTCCTCCAGAACCTTTTATACCAGTTTCCGGTATACTGATTCTAAAATGGGAAGAGTGGTGTGAATATCTAAAAAAATATATATCTGCCATTGATGATGAAGAGAAACTCACATCAGAAAAAAAGGTTAAAATTCTTTTACACTGCTTAGGCCCAGGAGGTTTGAAGGTCTTCAACAATATAGATAAGAAACCAAGACAAGAGGGTCAAGGTGATGTGTACGTGAATGCACTTGAAGACTTGAATAACTATTATAGACCTACAGTATGTGTAGCAGTTGAGCGATACAAATTCTTCAATAGGAAGCAAGGGAAAGAAGAATCGGTGGAGGATTATGTTTCTACTTTAAAGAACTTGGCAATTAACTGTTGATTTGGTAACTTGCATGATGAACTTATTCGAGATCAGATTGTCATGCAATCATCTAATTCTAGCATTCAAGACAATTTGTGGGCTAAAGGAGAAAGTTCTTTGCAAGAAGTTATCGATATTGTTAAGAGGGCAGAACTTAATGGAAGATGTGCCAAAGCGGTGTTAGGTGAAAGTAAAAAAGAAGATACCATAATTGCTAGAGTTAAAGGGAAGAAGTTCACAAAGGAACATAAAAAGAAGTGGATAGGGAAAACAGAGGTTGAACAAAAAGATTATAGACCCGATAATAGAAGAAAGTGTTACAGATGTGGTAGCAGTGATCACTTGGCCAATGATAAATTGTGTCCAGCTAGGAAGCAAAAACGTTCAAAGTGTGATGTGATTGGTCAGTTTCCGAGAGTATGTCAGAGGAAAACTGGAAGTTGTAGCAAGGTGTTAGAACTGGAAGACAATAGCACATCCGACGAAGAAGATTTTAATATGTGTGTATTGTGTGGATGGTATAGATGATAATTCTATTTTGCACACTGCAGAAGAGGAAAAGAAAAAAGGCAAAAACCCTTTTGTGAGATAATATCGGGTGGAGTGAACATACATATTGTAGTAGATTTGGGTTCCCTGTATACTATTATCAATAGGGATGTGCAGGAAAGGAGATTTAAACAGATTGTGGGAGATGAGTTATGTTTGCTAGACATAACCATTAAAACATTTACTGGTGAAGTTATTGAATTGTTAGGATTTAATAAGTTGAAATTTCAATATAAGGACAGGGAAACTGTGGGAAAATTATATGTTGCAGTCACTGGTCCCTCTTTATTGGGTTGGATTGATCAGGGTAAATTAGGTATAGTTCTGGATCCAAATAACCCAGAACCAGTGTTGACAGTCCAACCGGAGTTAGGAATTGATGAAGTGGTTCTGGAAAGATTTCCAAATGTATTTTCTGGACGTATTGGGAAAATGAAAGGGTTCAAGCATGAAATCCATTAAAAAAAAATACGAAGCCGCAGGTACACAAAGCAGGAAATATTCCCATTTCTCTGAAAAAAGATGTCAAGTTGCAATTGGATAAAGTGCAGGAGGAAACAAATATTGAACCCATAGAATCTTCAGAGTGAGTGGCTCCCTAGGTAGTAGTGAAGAAGGCTAACGGAAACCTGCGGTTATGCATTGATTTAAGGGATGTTAATGGTAATATTCTTATTGACCAATTTCCTTTGCCACACATCAATGAAATGTTAGCACGCACAAAGGGTATGAAATGGTTTTCATCTATCGATTTAATAGCAGCATACCACCAAGTTCAATTGCATCCGGACAGTAGGAGTTTGACTACTTTTATTACACCATTTGAGTGTTAGAGGTTCAGGAGGGTTCTGTTTGGCCTAGCGTCAGCGATGGCTATGTTTCAAAGATTGATGCATTCAATGTTGGAAAGGATGGATAATGTTATGGTCTTCTAAGATGATATTCTCATTATGGGAAAATCCAAAGAAGAACATGACCAAACTTTGTTGCAGGTACTTGATGTTATAGGTAAGAAAGGACTTGCTGCAGAGTTTAGCAAATGCAAGTTTGCTTGTGATCATGTTACCTATTTGGGTCATATTGTGTCAACGGATGGAATCAAACCAAAGGAATAATTGGTGCCTGCCATAAGTAATGTGCCTAATCCCCAAAACAAGGATGAAGTCTGTGCATTTTTAGGTTTGGTTGAATTTTATTCCAAATTTGTTAGAAATCTTTCTGCGAAAACTTACGACCTTTGGCAGTTACTCAAGCTGAGAAATAAATTTGAATGGTCTGAGAAGTGCCAACATGCTTTTGATATGCTTATAAATGACGTTTGCAAAGCACCTCCATTACAAGGTTTTGACTCGAATCGCAAATGTATCATCACTATGGATGCCAGTTGTAGAGGGATTGGAGCAGTTCTGACACAGAGGAATAAGGGTGGACAAGAGGGTACCATTGCTTTTGCTTCGCGTTCATTGACCCTGTCTGAAGAAAAATACTCTGTCATTGAACTGGAAGCACTGGCCTATGTGTGGGCATTGGAACATTTCCAACAATATTTTTGGGGTACTGAAATTACATATCCCCAGTTTGGACCCAGCCAAATGCAAATCAGTCTTGACCCTGTTCCTCATGGTGAGCAAAAGAACAATGGATTAAACCCAGATCTGTGACTGGGGTGAGTGTTTGCATTGTTCAGCACTTCGACCATCATCCTTTTATGTTTGCTAAAGTTGCCCTAAGTGGGAAGGGTATGCCCAGATGTGTTTCCCTTGCTCACTGTGCCACTGAATTCAAGGATGTCTGGCTGACGAAGGGTGATAACCTGAAACCAGTCCCAGGATACTTGTTTCCAGTCCAGGGAGTACCTGGCCTGGCAGTTAAGGCTGGACTGTTCCCATGAGGAACAGGGTCAAGACTGATTTGCATATGGCTGGGTCCAAACTGGGGTGGCATGGTGAGCAAAAGAACAATGGATTAAACCCAGATCTGTGCCTGGGGGTGAGTGTTTGCATTGTTCAGCACTCCGTTCATCATCCTTTTGTGTTGCTAAAGTTGCCCTAAGTGGGAAGGATATGCCCAGACGTGGGTCCCTTGCTCACTGTGCCACTGGATTCAAGCTAGCCTGGCTGATGAAGGGTGATACCCTGAAACTGGTCCTAGGATGCTTGTTTCTAGTCCAGGGAGACCTGGCCTGGCAGTTCGGGCTGGACTGTTCTCATGAGGAACAGGTTCAAGACTGGTTTGCATATGGCTGGGTCCAAACTGGGGTGGCATGGTGAACAAAAGAATGATGGATTAAACCCAGATCTGTGACTGGGGGTGAGTGTTTGCATTGTTCAGCACTCTCTCCATCATCCTTTTGTGTTGCTAAAGTTGCCTAAGTGGGAAGAGTATGCCCAGATGTGGGTCCCTTGCTGACTGTGCCACTGGATTGAAGCTAGCCTGGCTGATGAAGGGTGATACCCTGAAACCGGTCTGAGGGTGCTTGTTTACTGTCCAGGGAGGACCTGGCCTGTCAGTTTGGGCTGGACTGTTCCCATGAGGAACAGGGTCAAGTCTGATTTGCATTTGGCTAGGTCCAAACTGGGGTGGCATGATGAGCAAAAGAACAATGGATTAAACCCAGATCTGTGACTGGAGGTGAGTGTTTGCATTGTTCAGCACTCCGCCCATCATCCTTTTGTGTTAGGAAGATTGTGAAGCCAAAGAGGTTTGAAGATTACTGTTAATAGCAATGAGGCTTGAATGCTACACCAGTTTGAACTGGTACCATGGTTAGGAAATGTTAGTTACATTTTTAGATAAGTAGTAGGTTGTAAATGTTGTGTTTAATATATGTTCTATGTCTATTTCCTTTATAAAGGGGGAAGATATGTAGTGTTGTATTGCAGTGTGTGTCACGTTCTCGAATTCCTCTTACTTGGTCATTCGTGACATATTGGTGATATAGAGAAATTTGAGAACGTGAGGAGTGGGACAGTGAAGGATCAACACCGACAGTTACGACGCTTTTGCTGTTGCGAGTCTCCCTTTTTACTACAAACTTAGTTTACTGAAATAAAGAACCACCATTCATACCAAACATCTACGGAGTGATCTTTACACTCATCTCTCTTTCCTACGAACAAAAAATCGCCCAGAATACCCCTTGATAAGTGTTTTCAATCACAGTATGGCGGTTATATCAGAGTGGCGGATATTGATTCATGCTATAGAGTATCCCACTTCCTCATAGCTAACAAATGGCTAATATGACATGCAACAAGATCCAGCATCAATGGCTGGAGTAGGCAATGAAAGACTCCCAGCCATTACACTTAATTTATGTCCTTCCTTGTACCCTCTACACAGGTTCTGGAAGAACACTCTAAAAGCTCTGGGTTGTAAAACCAAACTGGGAAATCTATTAGGTCTGGAGTGTGGACTCCAAGGGTTCCAGAGCTGGGAAAGGGATGTAAAGTCTGGGCATATTATGTCTGGGTCTGTGCTTTGGTCCCTGTTAAGGTATCCAATGGAATCTGGGCTACATAAACATAATTGTTTTTCTGTAACTTGCAGTACTACACAAAACTCCTCCTATATACCTGATTTATTGGAACTTCCAGATTTTAACCCACTAGAGACCGGGTTACTGACAATAAAGATGATGGCGACAAACTATCCCGAATGTACTGTTTGCTGGTGATTCACACCCTGGATTCCTTTAAGAAAATCCAGAAAGCGTGGGTAACAGATGCAATGTAATACAGGATGTAGAATGGCAGGAAGCAAGCAGTTACTCATGTTTAGCTATTCAAGCATGTGACTACTCCTTGAAATCTGCAAACAAGTGTGAATATTGGGTTATAGATTCATTAATATGGTTATGAACTAGGCCATGGAGTTCAGAAAATTAGAAATAACTCCAGGCATAATGGGCAAAATAAAAGATCACTCCTATCAGGCGGCAGAAACAAAACTGAGTCAAAACAGTATAAATAAGATGATGGAACTGATTAATAAAGAACAGTCAGATGTCAGGATCAATAAGCATCACATGTCCATTGGGATTCATATTTAAAATCTGAAGAATAATTGGTACAGGACCAGGGATGCTGTGGACATTAAGCATCGGACAGGACAATCGTACATTAAGCTGCCAACATTGATAAGCACTGGAGGTGACATAGGGAAAAGTCAGATGAGACTGGAAAGGCTGTTGAGCAGGGACTTCTGGATTAATGAAATTCACTGCTGATCCCAAGCAACACTGGCCATTACTCATGACTGTCTGAAGAAATGCTGCAGGCATGTGTTGCTCAGCCACCAGGAGGCTATGAGAAGGGTAAAAAACACATGGAGGCAGCCTTTCAGCTCTCGAGTGCATAAACATTGACCCTCACAGGGATTATGTACATCCTTGATAGCTCTGATTATCATTGTAGATGTGCATGAAGTTGAAATGTCCTTAAACTCTCAGGTTTGCAATTTTTTTAACTTTACGCACTGCATGAAGTGTCAAGGTTAAAATAAAGAATCAATGTCTGCTTTGGTGGTCCATTGTACCAGTTGCAAACTTTTCCTATGAGGGACTGAGAGTGGCAAAGCATGGCATGCTACTGCTAGTCAGCGGTCTCTTGTCATGCTACCGACTCCCACAGAGGATTTAGTTTGTGATTGCCTCTCCCATGAAACATTCCTACAGGATCCGACTGCTCAGCTCCAGTCCTGCCCCTGACATACCCTGCATAAGAATTCTCTGTTGTCCTCCAGCCTGTAGGATGTCTTGCTTTTCATGGGTGAGGCATCCTGTGTGCAGGAAACAGCCCACCGATGCACTGAAGGCTGGGAAACCAAACCTCGATGAAGGTGGAAAAACTTCAACCACCTTTGCTGATGTCTTGTTCCAAAGTACTCTGGACTTCGGAACTCCACAGAAGAAGGCAGAAGTTTTATTCTTTGCCTGCCCCAGCTTAATTGTTGATACAATGTATGAGGATCTATCACATGGATACAAATTTTAGCACAAGGGATAAGCCCCTTAGAGTATATGGATGATCAAGCAGAAAGGTGATACCCCATTATTGGATTGATACATAGGATAGAGCATGCCATTGTGTAAAGAATACAGTGCATGTGAATGGAAAAGGTGAAAAAGTTTTTTTTTAAAAGATATACACTATTAGATATTCCTTCTTAGTGTGGGTGGAAGAAAACCCCCTGGAAAAGTAAGGAAGCATGCACGTGAGCCTTTTATTTAAAACCTGTATCCAAGACAGAAATTAGTGCATGCATAGTAAATGGCAGGTTCGCAGGCAAAAATGGAGAAAAGAGGGGTAATGCTGATGAAAATAATTATTACCTCATAAATTTAAGCTTGGATGAAGAGTAGTCCTACTAGGGCTGTTGTAGCCCCTAAAGTATAACATTGGCTCTGGGGAAAGAAACCAGATGAAGCGTATTAAAGAAACTGTGATGTCCTGGACTAAGGTGAGCAAAACTAGATAATACGATAAAGGAAAAAATAAGAAAATAAAAAATGAAAAATAAATTAAAAATAGAATTCATGGTGACCTACCCACTATTTAAGAAAGGTATTGCCATAAATTCTGGCAAGTATTCCTGTCTTTGACACAATGCGGATTGCCGAGTTAGTGGATATCTTGCATCTGGTGTATCCGTAGTTGCATGTAAAAAATGGGGTCCCAATAGGCCCAAACTGCAAAGAATAAAAACAAATGGGTACACCCAAGGAAAACTGCAAATAGCAAACTAAACGGCAAGTCCAGAAGTAAGATGCGAGCATCAGTAAGGTGGGCTTCAGCCCATGCTTCCATTCTTATTTAAAAAACTGGGTGGTTGCACGCCTTCGTGACAGAGAGAAAATACTTTTAGTCTAAACTAAAAAACGATGTATTTTCCTTATGTTAGTTAGTATATCCAACGTGGAATGGGAAAGAAAAAGTAACATAGTAACCCCCATAAATACAGAGCACGGGGGGGCAGTAAGGGCCGTTCTGGCCAAACCAAAGAATGAAGAAAACGAAACACTTCGATGTCCGTCTCTCTATTTACGTTTAGTTTGAGCGTTGAAAGAAGGCGCCCGGCTATATTTAAAATCGCGGGGAATCCAAATTCCCTCTACTTTAGAATTAATGTCTTTGAAAAAGCAAGCTAACGAAATGAGTCTGCCCCGTCGGGGTTGCCGTTTATATAGCTTAAAGGGAATATGAGAGAATATGGAACAATGTAAGTACAAACTGACGGCTATTAAAATTGAAAAGCACATACCTTTCTTTTAAGAGTCACTGTACGGTAGATCGAGTGTGCAAAAGTACAAGAAGTGTACAGGCAGCGCGTGATAACGCTGTCTAATTGCCCGTGTGTTCAGCGTCTTCCTGAGTGTCGGCGTTTTTATGCGCGCACTCTAAGAATGGAAAAAGGACTATGGTCAGACCCGATAGAGCGCTTCAAGAGCCCTATTTCGAACGGGCGTTGGCGCGCGCCATATTGGTAGTGTTATAGGTCGGCTTGTAAGCTAACCGTAAAGCATCAAGAAGACCAAATCTCGAGCATTTAGAAGGAGAGTACCACAGAGTATACGACTAATACAAGAATGTAAACATGTTAGACTGTAAAAATAGTGGGAACAGAGTGTACTAGATACATGACTCGTGGGTGCTCCAAAGGTTAAGGAGATGGGTGAAAGTGGAGAGAGGAAGGATGATGGATATGTGACCTCATGCACGGAGTTGTTAGCATGACAGTTTGTAATGTGAGAGATAAGGCATGAAAACAGAGACTCCTTTTCCTTAACATTGTAGGAAAAGCACCTATGAGTAGGGTAATGAATATTGACATGTTTACAGTACCAATACACACGCATAAATACAAAGAGAATGAGGGATGTCATTCTATGCATATAAAACGATACATAATACGTCATGTAGTGGCTAGAGTCAGTACAGATTACATATACAGAGGACGACATCAAGTACACAGAATTCATTAAAGCCATTTATACAGACTGCGGCTGTTAAAAAGACTATGCTTGATCCGGTATTCAGAAGTGTTAACATATTGTTTGTTATGTGCCAGGTATGAACATCCTACATTACTCAAAAATGGGATACATTCGGGTTCCATGATGCGAGAGAAAAAGCAGATCCTATGTTGCACGCAAAAACAGTGTAGAGGAAAACATATAAAGAATGGAGAACATGCTCGAGATTTGGTCTTCTTGATGCTTTATGGTTAGCTTACAAGCCGACCTATAACACTACCAATATGGCGCGCGCCAACGCCCGTTCGAAATAGGGCTCTTGAAGCGCTCTATCGGGTCTGACCATAGTCCTTTTTCCATTCTTAGAGTGCGCGCATAAAAACGCCGACACTCAGGAAGACGCTGAACACACGGGCAATTAGACAGCGTTATCACGCGCTGCCTGTACACTTCTTGTACTTTTGCACACTCGATCTACCGTACAGTGACTCTTAAAAGAAAGGTTTGTGCTTTTCAATTTTAATAGCCGTCAGTTTGTACTTACATTGTTCCATATTCTCTCATATTCCCTTTAAGCTATATAAACGGCAACCCCGACGGGGCAGACTCATTTCGTTAGCTTGCTTTTTCAAAGACATTAATTCTAAAGTAGAGGGAATTTGGATTCCCCGCGATTTTAAATATAGCCGGGCGCCTTCTTTCAACGCTCAAACTAAACGTAAATAGAGAGACGGACATCGAAGTGTTTCGTTTTCTTCATTCTTTGGTTTGGCCAGAACGGCCCTTACTGCCCCCCGTGCTCTGTATTTATGGGGGTTACTATGTTACTTTTTCTTTCCCATTCCACGTTGGATATACTAACTAACATAAGGAAAATACATCGTTTTTTAGTTTAGACTAAAAGTATTTTCTCTCTGTCACGAAGGCGTGCAACCACCCAGTTTTTTAAATAAGAATGGAAGCATGGGCTGAAGCCCACCTTACTGATGCTCGCATCTTACTTCTGGACTTGCCGTTTAGTTTGCTATTTGCAGTTTTCCTTGGGTGTACCCATTTGTTTTTATTCTTTGCAGTTTGGGCCTATTGGGACCCCATTTTTTACATGCAACTACGGATACACCAGATGCAAGATATCCACTAACTCGGCAATCCGCATTGTGTCAAAGACAGGAATACTTGCCAGAATTTATGGCAATACCTTTCTTAAATAGTGGGTAGGTCACCATGAATTCTATTTTTAATTCATTTTTCATTTTTTATTTTCTTATTTTTTCCTTTATCGTATTATCTAGTTTTGCTCACCTTAGTCCAGGACATCACAGTTTCTTTAATACGCTTCATCTGGTTTCTTTCCCCAGAGCCAATGTTATACTTTAGGGGCTACAACAGCCCTAGTAGGACTACTCTTCATCCAAGCTTAAATTTATGAGGTAATAATTATTTTCATCAGCATTACCCCTCTTTTCTCCATTTTTGCCTGCGAACCTGCCATTTACTATGCATGCACTAATTTCTGTCTTGGATACTGGTTTTAAATAAAAGGCTCACGTGCATGCTTCCTTACTTTTCCAGGGGGTTTTCTTCCACCCACACTAAGAAGGAATATCTAATAGTGTATATCTTTTCCATTCACATGCACTGTATTCTTTACACAATGGCATGCTCTATCCTATGTATCAATCCAATAATGGGGTATCACCTTTCTGCTTGATCATCCATATACTCTAAGGGGCTTATCCCTTGTGCTAAAATTTGTATCCATGTGATAGATCCTCATACATTGTATCATCTCATGTATAAGAATTGCCATTTGTTTATGTTTCAGCCTTGAAAAAGTCCGCTAGGACGAAACACGTGTTGGCTGTTTTCTGATCTTGGATTAAACACCTTTTGCAACTCTACTGTTTTTGGACAGCATTTTCATTATAAAGACATTTGCGTGCCCTGGTCCCTATCTCTCTTTCAATTTGTATTTCACAGCACAGTACATAGGTGGTCCTTTTCGGGGTTCCATTTGTGAAATCTGTGCATCTTCAAAACCCTTGGTGGTTGGGTTTTTCTGACCAGGCTGGCACCGTGCTTAAATACATGCTACGCGACTTTAAATTTGATTGGCAACAGATGTGCGACAATAGCATTAACCACCTCCTCTATATGAATGTGTACTAAATCCAGCTTAATTGTTGTTATATAGTTCTCTGCATTTCCCCCTGTTTGTTCTAGAGGAAGTCCACCTAAGTTGGCCACGGAAGCATTGAATTGCCCTGCCGGATCTCACTTAGAGATGACAAGTCTGGAAAATGCTTTAAAACAAGTATTTCTGACTAATGTGCAAGACTAGTATGATAGCTCTCATCACCTCCGAGGGTATCCTGGTGCTGAGCAGGTGTGTTTGCCTTGCCCTGCCTATGGTAGGTTAGTTAATTGAAAAGCCAGCCCTTTAGTTCCTTTCAGAATTCAAAAAAGAGGAGGGGGCTCTGATGTGGAACTGCTGAAGCATAAACGTTATTATTAGAATTGTGTGACTAAAACAAAATGAAAATAACGTGTGCCTTTATAATGAAATACTGAAAACGTGTTTTGAAAAACATGACCTCTCTGGTGGTAACCATAATCTAGTTCAACATAATAATAATAATTAACTGAGTAATGAAACTTATTTTGTATGTTTATAATTAAAAGATCAATAGTTTAAAAGTTATGAAGTGTTGTACATTGCACATTTTATTATTGCTTTAAAAAGCATCAATGTTTAAACTGCCAGTGTTGTGAAATGTTTTTCTAAGCACCCTGTGACCTGTTCTTTGCTTGCAGTAGGAAGGTTATGTTGTTAAGTTGCAACATCCTGGAGATAACATGTACTTGGGGAACAAAAGTATACTGACTTCTTTTGGCAGCCTTGGAGTGATTGGAAGATCTGCGAGTCCAGGTTTTCACAGTCCTTGTCTGCGAAGACTGGAAGCCATGATGCTGCTGATAATGGAACATCTAAGCAGATAGTGCCCTCCAGAAGGAGCCCCAGAAGGAAAAACCCCAAAGGGAAAAACATCTGATGGTGATTGTAGACTCCCAGGAGGGTAATGAGGACTACTGATGGTAGAAGACCAAGACTGCAGCAGGACTCAGAAGGCACAGATAAGGCTAGTGGAAATGCCAGAACTAGGAGTTAGAAAGGTTCAGAAGGGAAGCAACAGGAGCAAGAATCGCCAGCAAGAGTGAGGAGACACAAGCAGGAGTGAAGACACACCAGCAGGAGCGAGGATTGCTGCAATGCAATGAGAAAGATAATTCTGCTCCTTATATAGCCAAAAACAGGAAGTGACATAGAGGAAGAAGAAATATCTGCATGATGGATTGGGAAATACTGGCAGGAATACATGATAGAGCCTCCTCAATTGATTGGTTAAGTAAAAACAGTTCCTCTGGAATTCTGTCAAGAAGAAACTACAGAGAGCAAGAATATTGCCCCCAAGGAATGCCTCCAGCTCACCCGACAAGCAAGGTGAAGAGGAGCCACCACTGCCCCTTTTCCCCAGACTGCAGGTACGTTTTTAGGGTGTCCCGCTGTATAACATGGGATGCCATGGAGGCAGTAGAGTGAGCCATGGGTCATGCTGTATCCCTAGGCATGAAAATGTCTGGCCGTGGGTCCTATTTCGGCTGGCCACCAGTTAGTGTTCCATCGTGAGGTGTTCTTGCTAAAGATCACTACTTCTGTCTTGTCATAGTTGAGTTTGAGACAGTTGGCTTTCGTCCAGCCAGGGTCTTCGGATATGACGGTCATCTATTAAAGTAATATTTTCTGTTATAGCTACAGGTCCTTCTCAACTGGTGCAAGAGGCAAAACGGAAGCGCAAGGGTGGACTTGGGACAAGGAAGAGGTGAAAAGAGTGGCACTAAATCAGCTCAGGTAATCTATCACTGCAAAACATTTTTGGGAATATTTACTCATTGTTAACATATCAGCACGGCAACCAAATTTGCTGTGCTGTCTTGTGCAAGGAGGGCAGCATAGAGCCATATATCTTAACTGCTGCTCTCTACTGCACTCCAAAAAATCTGCCTCGCTCGACACTCTCCCTATCAGAGGGAAGCGTGCTCTGTCTAGCATAGGAAATGAGCTAGAGGCATACCCTTCCATTCCAAATCCCTATTTCTAGGTTAGCATAGGAGCATTGTACTTATTGGATGTATCAGTGAAAGTCAGCACGCATTCAATGTGTGTTTTTCTGAGAAATAAAAACAATTTTGTCATGTTAACGCCTGCATTAACGTGCCATTACTCACTGAATATAAGTGTTTGTACAGTAACACCCCAGAAAATGACCTTTTACAGAAAGCGACACAAAGAAGCTTAAAGCACACTTTGCAATGAAAAAGGGCACATTTTCAGCACTAAGGACCAGATGTACATACCTTTTTTCTTGTCGCAAACGGCCCGATTAGCAGAAGCATTTTGTATTTACAAACCCTATTTACCGAATCGCAAAAAAGGCTTCCTAATTGCGAGTCGCAGTGCGATGCATGATTGTTTTGTGACTGTGAATGTGGTCACAAAACCATCACAGTTAGCTCCCTTTCCCGTTTGTGAATGGTAGCAAAAATATTTTTTCAGAGCAGGCAGTGGTCCCATAGACCACTGCCTGCTCTAAAAAAATGAAAAGAAAACTTTTCATTTTTGTTTTTGGAATGCATCCCATTTTCCTTTAAAGAAAACTGGCTACATTTAAAAAAAAAAAAAAACGCTTAATTTAAAAGCAGTCACAGACATAGTGGTCTACTGTCCCCAGCATGCCCCCATCCCTGTGAGTGCAGTCATTCCCAATGGGGTAGGAAATTTGCGACCTACCTCATGAATATTAATGAGGTAGGTAATTTGCGACCCCATTGGGAATCGCAAATAGTTTGAGGTACACAGTTGTACAAATGGTTTTGCGACTCGCAAATGAGTCACAAATTGTGAGTCGCAAAACTCTTGGTCGTACATCTGGCCCTAAGTCCCTTTTGTGCTGTAGGTAACCAATGTGTTGCGTTATGTTGCTTTATGTCTTTGGAATCACTTTGCAACGGCTCAATGTTTTAGTAAATCTGGGCCCTAGGGTCAAAACCCAAGGCTGTCACCAAAGCACACACCACCCCCATCAAGTAAAGAGTATTTTCATTCCAAACATTCAAAATTAGTAGAAGACATCAGTAGCAATAATCCCCAAATTAAGGATTAGAAGTCTCTGGAATTCCTTCCCTTTGCTTGCAGAGGAAGGCCTCTGTGACCTTCACTTGAGAGAAAACAAAGGGCCAGATTTACAAGGCCCTTGCGCCTCCTTATGCCACACTAGAAGCATTTCTTTGACTCTAAAGTGGAGTTAAGGAGGCCATTCCCCAGCGCCATATGTACAAAGTGGCACCAGGCATAATATATGCAAGGGGGGTGTTTCCCCGTTAGGAGACCCAGAATAATGGTGCAGTGAAATCTACAAGATTTCACTGCATCATTTTGTCTGTCATTTATAACACCTGCACAGGGCAGGTATTAAAGTGACAGACCCATAGTAACCTATGGGTCTCCCTAGTGCTTTGTTGCACTAACGCCATTATTTATGATGCAAGTGCTGCAAAGTGCCACAACAGCATCATAAATGATGACGCTATTGTAGAAACATCCGCCATGGTACGTCATATTGTAAATACGGTGTTAGGTGGTGCAGGGGCAACACAAGAAAGTTGCACATCAGGACCAAATGTGCCACTTTCTTGTAAATCTGGGCCAAAGAGTTTCCGTTTGTGTGTGGCTTTAAGCTAAGCGGGATACAATAGAGAGGTTTCAAGTCCAGTGGGGAGTTAACATTTTATATCAGCTGTAGGTCCTTTTGCCTCTTCATGGTAGCCAGGCTATAATCAGGGAAAATAAGGATTTAAGCCTTGAAAGAAAGTCCCCATAGATGCTCTCACCTGACAGGTGGGATGACATGGCTTTGTCAGGAGGAGTCAAAGTGGGGTCTCCGCAGAGTACCAGGAACAATGAGAGGTTGAAGGAAGAGTGTGAAGAGTTAATGAGGGAGGGGAGGCAGTTTAAGCATAAAAGGAGCAGCATAAAGTGGTGGTACTTGGGCCAGATTTACAAGAAAGTGGTGCATCAGCTGTGACCCCCTGCACTCCCCCTAACGACACCATGGTAGTGCCGTATTTAGAATATGGTGCACCATGGCACACATTAGGACAATAGCGTCATAATTTATGATGCTACTGTGGTACTTTGCTGGATTAGCACCATAAATTGTGGAGCTAATCCTGCAAAGTAAAGGAAGGCCCATTGAAAGTAATGGATGCTTCATGTTAACGCCTGCTCTAACTAATCAATAAATATTACACTGAAATATGCACAGTGGAATGTTGTAAATTTCACCGCATCATTTTTACGGGCCTCCCTGCGTGGAACGTCCCCCTTGCATACATTATGCCTGGCACAGGCATAATGTAGCACAAGGGGGCGAAAAGTGTCACAATGCAAGCATTGCGCCACTTTGTAAGTATGGCAAAAGAGAATGGCCTCCTTAACGCCACATTAGCATAAAAAAATGAAACAATGCTAGTGTGGCGCTAAGAGGCGCTAGGGCGTTGTAAATCTGGTCCTTAGTAATTTAATGGAGGAAGGAGGTTTTTGGGAATGTCGAATGGTCCTTATTCCTAGGACCCGACTGGCCATAGCAGGCATTGGGCATTTCCCTGGGAGGCTGGAAGGGTGGGGGCTGGATTTGCAGCACTGCTGCAATTGTGGCCCCCAGTAACAAAGCAGCAGTGCTTTGCACCTGGACCCCAACCCCCGACCCAGGGGCTGGTTTGAGAATAGTGCCAGGGCTGCTTTGAATTCCCAGTCTGGCCCGACTTGTTCCTTTAGAAACAGATTGTCTAATGAGAGGCGGCTGCCAAGATTTGATTTTGCTGATGTGTGACATTTCCCTATCACACATCCACATGTAAAGAGTATAGTGTTCTGTAGAATTGTAATCATATGTGAGACGACCTATAAACTGATGTAAATGTCTAAATCGTTCTTATACTTCATAACCTAAGCATGTGTTCTTTTGGGAACAGCTTGTATGCAGTAGTAACCATTCCTCCATAAAGAGCTCAGATACCCTTGTTGGTCTTGTTCGCAATATACAAAATGACAAATAAATAAAATAAATAGATGGTTAGCCTCTCCTACTGCCATCTCCCTCTTTGCCCACTGAGAGTACAGTGAACAGATATTATTATGATTTATTTGTCAGATGGAATTTACAAGAATCTATCGACACACTCAAAGAAACATTAAAACAGAATCGCAGACGATATATGGATTAAGTGGATTGAAAACAATAAAAAACACAATAACAAATTATAAAAACAATACATGCAGTCAATGTATGCCATGTTTGCGTGCGCTTTCTCATGCTTTCTCATACAGGTAGATGTTTACATCTTACAGACCAATCTGCTTTCAAGAAGCTAGACTCAGAAAACACTACTTTTGGATGTGTATCAGCTTGGCAAATCCGCAATGCCTCCTGGTAGTGTCTAGTCCCCATATTTAGGCAAAGTGGTTTAATCCACCTTGCTCTAGCAATTTTATATGCAGGACAAAAGAAAAGAACATGCAGAGCATCTTCACGCGAAGCATTACACACTGGACATGTATCCTTGTTAAGCAAGGAGTTGGACCAGATGCTCGTGAATGAGGCCAGTGGAAAAGTGTCTAGCCTTACCTGCATGTAGAGCTGGGACCTGCGGAAAATCAAGAACTCTTCGAACTTAAAGTTCATTCTTTTAGTCAGAAAAACATTGATTGAAGATCCATGAGGTGGCCCTCCACATTGTACCTTCTGGACATATTGCCAAATAGATGCTTTTACTTGGGAGACTGAGCTAGAAGTGATTGAATCAGGCTCAAACCAGAGGTTATCCACACTTAGCTTAGTTAAAAAGGTCTAGATAGGTCTTAGCCAGGGAATACCTGATGCCTGTGGCCTGCTGATTACATCACTTAGAACAGTCCGCTGATGGGAGAATGGGCTTTAACCTCGCTCAATCACTTATCTTTTGTAGGTTCAAGTCCATTCGCAAGGGTAGTATAGGAAAGCTCGACAGGAGCTTCAACAATGATCTTATTAATTGGTTCTCTGGAAGTATTCCCTCAAATTGGCAATGGCCCCCACAGTGAACAGATATTTATTTTTAGCAGTATCCCCTTTTGCACACCTGGTCAGAATCCATATACTCTGTACAGTTTGACACAGAGGGGAAGATGCCTATCATGAGTCTGCACACCTTTGGCCATATTTATGGCCTAATTTGTGTATCTTTTGCACCACGCAACATGGTGCAAGAGCAATGCAAACCTTGAGCCAGATTTGTGAAGCCACTTTGCGTGGCTTTGAATGGCTTTGAATGGCCTAAATAGTCTGGACTAATGCAAAGCAGCGCTAATTGCTGTGTTGTATTTCTCTGCTCCATGGTGTAATTCAATGGGCACTTCATTGGTGATAGGGGAATACTCCCGGACATGGAGCCAGTCGTTCACGTGCTAAGACAATATCAATTAATTAATTGCCAGCTCAACACTCAGTTCCAATCAATTGCAATCGGCTCTGTAACAATAGGATCTCATTTTATGACGACTGACAATGTGATCATTTTGAGGCCGGTTGTCAGTGCACGACTAACTGGGATGGAGGCTTTAAACTGTTGCTGTGAATAGAACGAGTGGATTCCTTTGATGAATGGACCAAGTTCACCAGGGTTAACAGATGAGGCAATCAACGGCATTCATGATTTGGCAGCTAGGTGGTGCCGATCATGGCTTTCAGAAAGGTCGGTATGCACTGGCGTAACATTAGTCCCCGTAGCCCCTGCAGTGCAGGGGGGGGCCGAACTCCAGGGGGCTAGTACACAGAGCAGTGTGATAGGTGGTGGGCCGGAGGTGTGGTCCCCTCCCATTTACCTTGCAGGGGGCCTCCTCAAGTTTTGTTACGCCACAGGAGGCGTGAGAAGGTCATTCATTGCCTGTCATCGAGGTTTATGGCACCAGGCATCTCCATTTCTTAACCATGGTGGTGAGATATTGTGGGTCATCTGGTTCATCAGTTAATGTGCCCAAACTTTGTGAACCTAACGAGCTTTGTATTTCATCAGATTCATGTGGTGCTTTTCCACTGTGACATGCACGCCAAATGTATCCAGCTTGGTCCTGATTTGGAGAGCATTTTGATCAAAATCTGATATGGATGAAATGCACGAAGGAGGGCCCTACTTTGGTCATGTGCCTATTTTCCTGTCTTTCATTTGATATTATGTGTGGACATGGTTAGCAGTGGTGGAAGGAGTCAGAACTTAACTATGCTTGTGATGCTTTTAAATTGTTTAGTAGTAGTAGCTGTGGAGGCAGCTGCTCAGCACTTGGGGGCATAATTATACTCAATTTGTGCTGAATTTGCATCATTTTTTACGCAAACTCGGCGCAAAACTAACTCCATATTTATATTTTGACGTTAGACACGTCTAACGTCAAAATATTAGAGTTTGCACCATTTTTTAGATGAGTGAACCTACCTTGCGTCAATGAGATGCAAGGTAGGCGTTCCCGTCAAAAAAATGGTCCTAACCCCATAGCCCCCTATTTATCCCCCGTGCTAAAATGACGCATGGGAGGGAGGAGGGGCTAAATAATGGTGTGAAGCTTGCTTTGCACCATTATTTAACGTCTGGGTCAGATCAGGCGTTAGGGGACCTGTGGACCCATTTCCATGGTTAAACACCATGGAATGGGTCCACAGGTGCCCTCCTCAAGCCCCAGGAACACCCCACCCACACCAGAGGGAACTGCAGAATGGGAGACCCCATCCCAGGTAAGTAGGATAAGTATAGGTAAGTATTTTTGTTTTTTAATTAAAATGCTATCGGGGGCCCAACTTGGGGCCCCCTGCATGATACACGGTGCAATGGGCAGGCCCAGGGGACACTGGCCCCCTGTGCTGGTCATTTGGGTGGTGGTCATGACTCCTATCTTTTCTAAGACAGGAGTCATATGGTATAGATGGTTTTGCGTCAGTAAATGACGCTAGGCTGGTTAGAAGCCTTTTTTTGCCTCTAACCAGCCTAACGTTATTTTTTGGTGCAAAACCCCTTTATCCCATACCGCCACCCCCACCCGGCTAACATCATTTTTTTACGCTAGCCCACCCTTTGCTCCACTTGTGCCATTCCATAAATATGGCGCCCGGCTGGCACTCAGGAATGGCGCAAGCCGGTGCTAAACTTTTTGATGCAGAACTGCATTAGTACAATTTTGCATCCTAAAGTATAAATATGACCCTTTGTTCTCAGATTCATGGTGTGGAGGAAGTCAGGAGGATTCCCATGAAGTGCCTCATAGCTTGCTCCTACCGTTTATCTTGTTTTAAGTTTGAAGAAGCAAGATCAACACCTCTATGTGGTTTCTAGATTCTATGATGTAGTGTCAACTCTTTTATATTATGCATAACACACTTCATAGAATTTAAACTTTATCAAACCTAGCAACACATAGGTTTACAGATATGCTTTTTCGCTCCTGAGATATCTCTGCTCTAGCCACTATTCTTGTGCAAGAATATGGAAATGTATATACATATTTTGATTATGCTTGCATCTGTTATTTGATTACCTTAGTTTCTCCGTCACCCCATTATTTTGTCAACAAACATGTCAAGCAATTATGAAATAAACTGAGTCTTCATTTTAGCTCCTTCATCAAGGCCATTGACTCTCAAGTGGCAGGCCTGGTGTTTTGCAAGTCTAAATATGACATGCTATGAGTTATTATACACAAAACAGGTGCGTAAACAGCCACATAAACATACCAATTTGCATACCGAATTAGGGAGAGCTGGTTTTTAAATCTCTTTGAATGTATACATGTCTAAGGGAGCACCATTTTCCTGTACCTGTCATTTCTGGCTAAAGCTACACAAATCCGAAACATGCACAAGATAATGTTCTCTCCTGGGCTTTTTGGCAGCATTTCTCACTCTCAATCAATTTAACAATGTTTTTTCATGAATTGTGTTTTTGACTTTTTCTTTTGTACTTGTTGATAATTCTACCACTTATTGCGAAAGGATATATATATATTTATATTTATATATATAGATATATATATATATATATATATTCGGCCCTCGGATGGGCCAGGCCCCGGGGCCTGTTGAAACAATTATAATGGAGAGGGACCACATGTGGCCCCCTCCGGATGGCCAATTTCGGCCTCGGGGACTGCTACCTCCCCAGAGCAAGCCAATGTCCATAAGTGGGAGGGGGCCATTTGGCACCCCCCTCCCAAGGCCGTTTATGGCCCTGGGGACCAACACTTTCCTGTGGCAATGCCTATCTTTCACAGGTTGGGGGGGCTGCACAGACCCCCCTCCCGAGCCTGTATCGGCCCCAGGGACTGCCACCTCCCATGGGCAGGCTGATGTTGCCAAATGGAGAGGGGCCACATGACCCCCTCTATGGCTTTTCTCAGCCCTGTGGACCATCACCTCACCGGCATCAGCCCATGCAATTTTAAAGAAGGTGGGCCATTTGGCCCTCTCCTGGAGCCATTAATGGCCCTGGGGACTGGCACCCCCAAGGGATGTCTCCCTATGTCCGAGGTGCCCAGCCTTCGGATGTAGATGCTTGCTTTTGCATTGTGGGAGCTTCGACAGCTTCCGCCAAGCAAGAGCAAACATTAAGGTCCCCATTACGAGTTTGGCGGTCTGAAGCCGGATGGACTGCCCCACTCCTGGTTGTCCGACCACCAGATTACAACCCTGGTGGTTGGACCACTAGGAGACCGCCACCCCCGCCAGGATCATGGATCCCGGTGGGATGGAGGCGGTCAGAGTCATAGTCAGCCACAGCAGTGATGAGTTCAGCACCACCATGCTGATCACAAGTCCAATTTCCACCGGCCTTTTGATGGTGGGGTCCCTGCCATGAAAAGGCTGGTGGAAAGGCCGTGCTGGGGGTTACAGGGGGGGTCCTGCACTGCCCATGCTCATGTCTTGCCCAGCACCCGTGGAATACGCACTGTCTGCTCTGGCAGACACTGCGCATTCCGAGGCTGCTGGGGTCCCCCTCTGTGTGACAGCATTGGTCTCAGCTGCATGAGGACCCGAGGCCAATGCTGCCACAGTGTTTCCACTGGGCTGACTGATGGAAACCTCCTAATAAGGAGGTTTCTGCCAGTCAGCCCAGTGGAAACATCGTAGTAGGGCCAGGGGGGAGTCTGCTAGCTTTGTGGCGGTCTCCTCCCCATGGGCTGGCAGGCAGACGGTCAGCCCACCAGTCTCATAATGAGGCTCTAAGTCTGCTCTCAGAGGGCGGGAGTAGGAAAACTGCTCCCACCTACTGGGATCGGGCTTTGCATCTGTTTTCCTGCCTGCTGTTAAGCAGTCAGAGACACAGATGAAAAAATTGCTCACTCATGCAGGGAGCAGAATTTTTTGCTGCTCCCTGAGTGCAGGAGCCATGCTGGCTCCTGCTGGAGGCAGGGAGCTGACAGGGACTTGGGGACATTGATGCTCCCCGGGTGGCACCCAACATTGCACACTGGGTGCCCTGGGTGAGTTATATTTTCTTGAGATAAGTATAAGTATAACTGTTGAATTTCTATAGTTTTGTGCGTGTAAAATCTGAACCTATAACGTCCTTCCTACCTTTATTTTTTTAGTGAATTTGTAAGTTTTTTTTATTCTAATGCCTTAACTAGAACATCCCTGTAACTTTCGGGTTCTTCAGTAAGTATCATTAAACAAAATGTTATGTGGGAAATAATTTCATATGGGTGTGTGAAATTATAATTTTGGATGCAAAGTTTTGTGGTGGTAATACGTTTCATAACGTCATCAATTGCAAAGGTTCTCAATTTCACACAATTTTGCCTGTGTAAGCCATTTCTTACCAAAACATCTTTGTAAGAAAATGATCATGCTGTAAGTGAGTTTGTGTAGGAGTTGTTTTCTGGAAAAACGACTTTTTAGAATTATTTCATTTTTTAAAATTATTTCGTGGATAGCATGAAAAGCAAGGCGATTGCAACTAACACACTGCTGCCATTGAGGGAGGCAGAGCGCAGACCAGCGCAGGCAGCAGCAGTAGACGCCTCCCTGTGCTGGCCTGCCAGCGTGACTCAGCTCTGTTCTGGAGAACCACCTGTTGAGATTGGAGGATTATGTCGCTAATTTTCTAAGCTCATTACTTTCTTAGCGCCACTGCTGAAATGGGGAAACAAGGTTGGCAAATGCTTCTGTTTCGAGTTTGCAGCCTCCAGCATTCACCCAACCAAAAGGGCACTGATTAAAACAGCATCCCAGCATTGATCTGCAAACACTTGCTCAGCCGTAGAATGCAAATATATTTCTTGATGTAGGGGCAACTAAATTGAAGAAACACTGACATTATTAAAGGCTATCAGCTGTGCGTAGCAAGGATGCCATAGGCCCCGGTGTATTCAAAATAGCCCCTTTGACTGTTGCTGGTATAGTAAAATACAATGAAATACACAAAAACGTGATGGATGGAATGCTTGAATTCATCTCAGCCACTGGTGATTACTCAAGCCACATCTCAATCCATCCTGTTTTTGCACACCATGTCACCTCAGTTTGGACTCAGCTGTATGCTAATCAGTTGACCTGCCCCAATCTAAACAGTCCAGACCGAACTGCCAAGCCAGGTCATCCCCAAACAGGAACTATTAGAAATGGGGTCTCGGATTGGCAGTCAGTTTGCACTCTCTCCAAGCAGGGACCCTCACTCTAATCAGGGTGAGGGAGTTATACACCCAAGATAATCCCTGCTCACCTCATTGGTAGCTTGGCACAAGCTTTCAGGCTTATCCCAGAGGCAATGTGTAGATCGATTACCTAACACACACAACACATGTGATAGAATAAATACACCACAAAGGAAACACAACACCCAGTTATATAAAAATAAACTGTATTGCAAAACATTATTAGACCAAAAAACAACATGAATCAGAAATACCCTGCTACCCAAGCCGTTGTCAGAACATCACACAGGTTACTAGTACTCTACAAAAGCAAGCTGTAGTCATATAGGTTACTGGTTATTCTGCAACACAAGCAGTAGTCAGGTTGTCATTATCACCAAAAATGCACGTCGGGATAAACATACTATCATGAATGCCTAGTCATCATCATGAATGCACACAAAAGTAAACATTCCCATATGGCAGATGTCAGGCACTAAAAGTGCACAGGTCTGAATGACCATATTATCACAAACATGAATATACAAGGCATGAGAACAGTTCCTTAGGACACATGCCTGAGATCAGCCTTATGCTGATCATGCTGTCCCTGACAATAGGGGCATCGCCAAGCAAGGCAAAATGAGGTATCACATGACCTTAGGTCACAAATTGATTGGAGACCACTGAAGGAAGTGTCTGTGCCACTTTCTCAGAGAATGTGGTGACTGGGGCACCCTCTGTCCCCACAGGAGCTCCTGCGCTCCTTTTACGAGAGATGGAATCTCTTCGAGACAAGAGAGGAGGCACCGCTGCCCAACCCTTAGAGCAACCACAGCGGTCCTCCAAGGAATTCCAGCAGGGTCGGGGATCTCCGTCGAGGATCGCCACCCTGACCTGCTGACTGTGACAGTTGCTGCCACAATCCCTAACAAACTGAAGGATTCAGACTCCCATCCAGCGCAGGAGGCCTGGACTGGTCCCCGCATTCACTCCCAGCACACCAGCTGCTCGCGACCACATGCGCAGCTGGTCTCCACTGGCAACTTGGTCTCCTTGCACACGGGTCCCAGGAGCGACTCCGGAGCCCTCCAAGAGCCTGGGAAAGCCTCCCAGGGTCGGACCGTGAACCGGACTCTCTCCTCTGGGCGGCCCGGGTCACGGAGATGACTGCACTGAGGCAGGTGCCTGCTTGTGCCCCAGGGGCACTTCTAAGAGCACACAACATCCACATCTGGGGTTATACCCGCTGGCAGTTCACTCCTTGCGGTGTAACTTCCCGGCTTTGCTCCTCTCCCTTGCCAGAGGGAGTGGGGCTGCCACATCCCGGAAGACACGGCGTTTCCTTGCACCCACACTGGATCCACTAAAAACCTGAAATGCTCGCCAGGCACTGCAGGGACCGGGCGGGGAGCACACCTCCCTCACTGTAACTGAAAGGAAATCAAGTGCTCCTCACGCACCGAGATGAGAGAATGGGACACTCCCAAATAGTACCTACAGTGCTTCCTTCGCACTGGGAAGATAAATGGCCAGGGGCCCTTCCTGCTCCTTGAGGACGGGGAAATGCAGGGGAACAGGAAACACACCACCCAGCCCCTGGAGACAGCAATAGGGCACAGGGCTGCAGGGCAAAAGCAAGCAGGCCAGCACAAGGGTTAAGAAGCACTGGCAGTCCTTCTCAGTGACCTAGTAGGTCACAGGTCAGCACAATAGAAGTCCTTCCAGCAGCATCCAATATCCACTTCAGTAGTCCATTAGTGTCTAAAAATGTGGAGGAAGGCCCCCTGTACTTATACTCATTTTACACACTATTCCCTCTCCCAGCCCAGGAAGACCATTCAATACGGAGATGCACCTTTGTGACACCTCCGTTCTCCCTGTGTACAGGCTGTCTGAAAGGTATGCACAAAGCCCAGCTGTCGCTCTGCCCTAGATTGTAGTATGGGAGGTAAGCTGCAAAACATAGAGCATAGAGAAATGCCCACTTTCTAAAAGTGGCATTTCTATAATAGTAATAAAACGTCCCCCTACACCAGTAGGTAGCATTTCTCACTACCATTACAACCATGCCAAACATGCCTATGCTACCCCTCATAGATTAGACAATACCACTTAGACATATGTTAGGGCATTTCCAATGCAATCCTACAAGAGAGGCAGCACTCACAGTAGTGAGAAACTAGATAGGCTGTTTGTCAATACCAGGACAGGACACACAACCAGGCACATGCCCTGCCTTTTAACTCCACTGCACCCTGCTCATAGGGCTAGCTAGGGTCTACCTTAAGGGTGACTTATATGTTAGTAAAAGGGGAGTTCCAGGCCTGGCAAGTAAACTTAGATGCCAGGTCCCTTTGGCAGTAGACTCCGCACGCGGGCCCTGATAAAGTGTCTAGAGTCCTAGAGCCAACAAAAGAGGTCAGAAGAAATAGGAGGAAGAAGGCAAAATGTTTGGGGATGACCCTGTAAAAAGGGCCAGGTCCAGCAGGAACACAAGCAACCCAGAACCGGTGGCACAGTGTGCAGAGGGTGCACGTCTGGGCATACACATCCCAATTAGGGTGACACACTAAAGTATATAAAAAAAGTGATCAATGGAATTCTTTAATTAATCTCAGCCACTGGTGCAGTAGCTGAGATTAATTTAAGCATTCCATTAATCACTTTTTTGTTTTTACATTTGATAGTATGGTATAGTAAAATTCAGCAATGACAGGGTTCAATGATCCCCTCAGTGACGTTGGCCCAATCAGCACTGCACCTGCTGCACCAATGGTACCTGCGCCCCCTCCATCACCTTTAACAATGCCAGTGTTCATTGCAAATTTGACTACTTTGATTTGCAGCTAATGTCTGCTGGTGTGTCAGGGCCACAACTGTGTAGAAAGATTATCAGAGTCACAATTAGAGGTCAGCTGGATCCCTAGCAAAGTATGCCTTGTCTTTTTAATCCTACACTTACTGGGCTTGTTGGCAGCATGCATTTCAAACATATGCATAAGTTATGGCTATCATAGACTTGTGATGCTGCAGAGCTCCTTGTTTCTCAATGTTCTTGTGTGTTCATTATATAGGAGCCTGCACTGGTTGTATGGACCTTTGCTTGTCAACTGAAAGCGTATGAAAGGAGCTAGCATCTACCACACATTTCAATACTGTGAAACAAATGTGGCTTCACTATAATGATGGAGAGGATGGTGTCAAAAGCATGAAGGTTTATGAGCAGATTCTATAATATTTACAGAGAATTATTTATTAAAGTAATTTATCCAAAAAGCTTTCTTATCTAGGTAATTATGCAACCTAAAGGTGTCTTATAAAGAAAAATATGCAAATTGTAATAGTGTAGTCAGCACAAACTATAAAACACATTGCTTCCATAAATACATTCCTCTATTCTAAATACATCATCTAAATTGCAAGGTGAAGTAAAAAGAAGAAGCTGTCGGTGTAAGAAGAGTCAAATTAAGGTTCTTAGGGAGACAATGGGCATTCAAGCATGAAGCTCAATATCAAAGGCGGGGAAATTGGTAGAACCGGGAAAGGTCTTCTCTATGTGATGTCAGTACAAGAGCTGCTAAAGTATTCAAAGGAACACACAATTCATAAGCAATTGAAAGTTCTGGAAACTTTTTCCCCACAACTCCCTCAAGACAGTCCAATCAGGAGACAATGTTCTCTGGGAGCAGGTAGACTCCCCAGATTTCCAGGGTCGGACAAAGAAACACACAACTGCACGGCCTTGAAGTTAACAACAGATCAGACAGAATGAGGTTCTCTCCCATCCCAACCCTATTCACTACATCTCCATGGCCAAATTCCAATTCGACGAGTTAATCTCAACAGTTTTCTATAGGAAAAAAGGCCTGTTATGACTAACAAGTGCTTCTTGAGACTGCATCTGCCGAAGAGATAAAACATGAAACTTGCAATGCATTTATCCAAAATATTTCATGTTGCTGAGGCCTAGGCACAAGTCATGTCATTATTTTGTTGGCCTTTAAATATAATGGCTACTCCGTAATTGAAAAGTAAATGCATGTTAAATTAATCACAGAGAAATACATTGTTTGGAAGGAAAGCTCAATTTGTTAACGCTATCACTTCAAATGTCTGTGTGTCTAACCTGAATGTCACTGAACTGAGTCTTGGTTTAGACACTGGAGGAATAGTGGTATGTCAATTTATAGTGCCATGAGGTCAGGTATGTGACAGAAACCACTGTGAAAATGTAAGTCATTAGTTTCAAAAACAAGTTAAAATAGAATAAGAAAAATTAATGACTGGGAAAAAGGCCATATCGTCCTTTTCTGGACGGGAACGCCTACCTTGCATCTCATTGACGCAAGGTAGGTTTTCATGTTCATAAAACAGCGTTAACTCCATAACTTTGGTGCTAGACATGTCTAGCGCCAAAGTATAAATATGGCATTAGGTTTGCACTGAATTAGCGTAAACAAAATGACGCTAATTCAGTGCAAACCGAGTATAAATATGGACCATAGTTCCCACAGAGTTGAACCTCTGCTTAGCAGCCTCTCCCATCCTCCTTAAATATAGAAAGGTCTCTGATGCCACTTCTTCTGTACTCAGGAGAAGACTTTGATAGCTTTAATAGACTTCAAATAGGTCATAGCTCACTCAAGCTGGGCACATATTCTGTTTGGGGTTTTCTAGCGTACCTTTAGGTTCACTGCGTGGTCAACACTTTACTGTATATCCATGTGACGGTATAGCACACTGTGAGTTGATATCATTGGCTATTTATGGCTCTAGATTTGTGATGAACTAACATAACATGCATTTGTAAAGCACACGTTCACCCAGTGGGGTACCTTGGCTCTGAATATCTGCTGTTTATTGTTACCCAACTCATTGGTACTCATTTTATTGACCTCAGACGGATGAAAGGTTGTGTGAATGTGCCAGGATTTGAACCTGTGGCTATGAGGTCAAACACAGGCCTCTAAAGTGGACGTATTAGTCCACTAAGCTACCAGTGCCTTCATCATGATATTTTACTTTTCTCTACAATCCTAGTTTAAAGTAGGGTTATCGATTCACATTGAAAGAGCTTTGAATGACAGTGCTTTTATGCAGTGCAGTGGTTTGGGAAAAGGACATTACCTACCTCTCTGTCTTCATCTTAAACAACCTTCAGAAAGTATCATATTCACCATTTTCTTCAGGCTTTCCTGCTGACCAGTTATGAGTGCTCTGGTCCTCATTTAGAAAAACACTTCTGGCTTTGCTCTCATCCTGACAAACTTGCAGTTCATATGATATGTTTTTGTCAGAAATTTCTTACCATAGACCAGTGGCTCCCAGCCTGTGGTCCGAGGCGCCCCAGGGGTCCGTGATACATTCCCAGGGGTCCGCAGGCCTGGGCCGGCAGGAAGGCCCTTCTCCAGCAGGGGCCTCTGGACAGAATCGTGCGTGCTTTTATATTTATTGCTTCCTTAGTGAAACAGTTTTAAAATCACTGCAGAGTTTCTGTGTACTTCTAGCAGGTTCCAGAAAAATTAAAAGTGTCAAGATAACTTTGGTGATTAATGTACCTGCTGGAGAGGGATTGGAGTTTTGTCTAGTGGCAGTTTTGACTCATTTAAGGTAGCATAGTTAATATGCCTGCTGCAAAGAAAGTGTGTAATGTAAAGAACAGTATTTTTTGTGCATAGCACAGTGGATTACTGCTTTTGTCACATAGATTCTTTTGTTACTGTACAGTTCATAAGTTAGAATCATAACCTAGCACAGTGAGTCTAGCACAGTGAGTCTAGCACAGTGAGTCTAGCACAGTGAGTTATAAACTGCCATCAAAGAGCTGCATGCAAACTGCATGGCACAATTTAGAAAGTTACGTTTTTTCCCAGTCATTCATTTTCCTAATGCTGCTAAAAAAAGGTTAGCTTGCATAGAAATACATTCTTATTATTGAAGTCAACACTAACCGCTGTGTTATGTCCTAGGTTTAGGGGGGTGTATGGGTATGTGCAGTGGCCATGCTTTGGTGATGGGTGTCCATTCTTTGTTGTTGCATGCAGGGCTTGGTGTTGGGATGGGTGGTTTGCGATATTGGGACATTTGTGAGGAGTTGGAGTGATGGGGGTGAGGGCGAGGGTGGGGGCATGTGATGGCATTCAGGTAGGGTGGGGGATATAGTATTAAAGATTTGACTTACCAGAGTCCATTCCCCCAGCTACTCCTGCGAGGCCCTCAGGATGTAGAATAGCCAAGACTTGCTCCTCCCATGTTGTTGGTTGTGGGGGAGGAGGTGGGGGTCCGCCCCCAGTCCTCTGAACCGCAAGGTGGTGTCTTGAGACCACGGAAAGCACCTTCCCCCGTAGGTCGTTCCACCTGTTCCTGATGTCATCCCTATTTCTTGGGTGCTGTCTCACTGTGTTGACCCTGTCCACTATTCTTCGCCATAGCTCCATCTTCCATCTTCCTAGCTATGGAGGTGTGCTGCACCTGAGCTCCGAATAGCTGTGGCTCTACCCGGATGATTTCCTCCACCATGACCCTGAGCTCCTCCTCAGAAAACCTGGGGTGTCTTTGCCGTGCCATGGGGTGGTGTGGGTGATGTGTGGGTTGGTGTGTGTTGTGATGTGTGGGGTGATATTTAGTAGTGTGTTGTGTGAGGTGCGTGGATGTTATGTGGGCGATGGTGTTGAGTGCCTGTGGATGCTTGTTTATAGATTGTGGTGTCTCTCTCTGGCCTTCTTTCGGAATTTTTGGTAATAGGGGTTTGTGGGTGATGTGGGTGTGTGTTTTATATCGTATTGGGTATGTGGGAGTGGTGTGTGTATGTGTATCAGGTGTGTGCATTTCGAATTGTCCAATGTGGTAGTGTTTTGTAAATGTGTGTGTATTTTGAGGGCGGCGGTGTGTACCGCCAATGGAATACCGCGGTTGAAAGACCGCCGCGGGATTCATGGGTTGTGATAGTGTAGGCGTATTCCTGTTGGCGTGACGGTGGAGGTTTTGTTTTCGCCAGTTTATCACTGACCTTTGGTGTGGCGGACTTGTGTGGGTGTCTACATTTTGGCGGATTCCAAGCTGTGGGTCATAATGACCGTGGCAGAATTCCGCGGCGGTGTGTTGGCGGTCTTCTGCACGGTGGTAAGCAGCTTTTACCGCCAATGTTGTAATGACCCCCATTGTCTTTTAAGTAACCTTAACAATCTGCACTGATCTCCCTTCCCACTGCCCTTTAAGGCCCCTCATGCTCTCCTTTTCAAATAATGTACTTTAACATTATGTGTGCATTATGTGCAAGCCTGACAATTGGGAAATTTGAAGCTGTCAGCCCCTCAATCTTAATGACCAAGCTACGCCCCTATTGACTCCGATTCTACAAATTTAACTGAAACATCTCCTTAATTATTATGGCTCATGACTCAACTCAGTGATCAAAATGTATACCGAGGAAAACAGCCGATACTAGTGGCTTCAATTTTCAGAGCCACATATAAGTGAATATCTGAGATAAAGTTTGTTCATCACTTTTGCTAGAGCTTCCAGTGTGAGTGATATATCAGTCCTCCCAAGTGGTGGATGTAGTAACATGTATTGTGCCCAGTTCCTTGTGAAAGAATATCACAGGTCTGTCCGAAGTAAGTTCTTAACATGTAGAATGTCAGCTGCACATGCATAAATGCAAATATTATAAGAATAAAACTATTATAGGCTCTAATTCCAGAGTTAGCAAATTAAGATCATTTATGAACTAAAAAAGCATGTGTACAGTTGCTGGAGTAATGCGTCTCGGTGGCTTACTTTCTATATGGAATACAATGTACCAATTGATACTTGACTTAGAGAAACTCTTCGTGCTGTCTGACATCTGGATAAAAAGTATCCTATGAATGTATTAAATCCATGGCAACTCTAACCACCCATGCTTTAGAATGTGTAACTGGAGTGAGGCAGCTCTGATTTACTTCCTTTTCATTTTCATGGGCGTTGATCTTGGGGGGGGGGGCGTGTTTGCTGTGCTACACCCCCTGCCATAAAACATTATTCTGTACTAAATAGTTGGGTACAAGTGCTTTCAGTCGGGTAGTGTGAAGTGACTGTCGGATTGCACCTGTGATGTTTACATGCCCTCACTGACAACAACACACACACTCCCTCTCCTCTATGCTTTGATGGCCTTAAAAATGAGGATTAGTTTGAAAAATATTGTGTTTTAAATACCCCAAACAATTCACTTTCCTGTCTTTTCCACTGCCACTTAATCCCCTTAATGTCCTGCTTCTCATATAATGTTTTATAGCATTATGTCCCAGCGAGATTCTTTGGAAATCGTAGGCTGCACCCCCCCCCCCTTTTCATACTGACCAAGCTGCGCCCCTGTTCGTTTCAAGCAATATGTAGTTGTCACATATTCCAAGAGTGTGCATGGAGTCCTGGTGGTAAAGTGCACAGTGATCTGATAACGTAGTTAGGGGAGTTTGTTTTAATTTGACTAAGTAAGCACTGTGACCCTGTAAAGGACAATAATATGACCCTTTAAGTGAGTTGCTTATTCCTTATTTAGTCTCTTGTATAGTACGTGTAACAAAATTAACATGTCAGAAGGAACAACCATAGGGATGCGGATCAGACATGCTAAATAGGCCTCTATACAAAGCCGCAGGTAAAACACAAGATAAAAGGTAAGCAGTAGGATGAGGACATAAATCCAGCAGAGTAAGCACCATTAAAGGTTTCCTAAAACAAAATAAAACTAGTGGATCGGGAATACAAAACCCTAGCCAGATTAGATAGATGCCAAAGTTACTTCATCTTGTAGAAGTTGTGATCGCTGCAGATTCCCAAACTCAAGCAATGAAGCTGTCCACAGGGTACTTAGAGGTAACCTGGGGTGCATTTGAGGACATCTTCAGTCCAGGTATGAGTGGGCTAAGCTAAAAGACAGAGATGTGTTGACGAGGGGGGGCCAACTGCAGCATGATACATAGCTTGGATAGGGGCGAGATTACTTTGGGGGATTCTAGTGATAATGGAATTGCCCTAATGAATTATTGAGCCCTAGAATGGCCAAGGCCTTTGAGTATCTTGATGAGGTAAAACGTTGATTCCAGAAATTCTTTCAAATTGTTAATTGCCTTTTTGGACATTTTATTTATATGTTTTTGTAAGTTGAGAAGGCTCTCGAAAGATTTTGAACTTTTAATGATTTAGGAGTGCAATTAGGAATTTTGGTGAGAAAGTAGGTTGTAGGGTTTGAATTTGATTGAATGGACTATTGAGGGACTTCTTATAGTGCAGGGACAGGATTATAAAAAGAGAAGCATACCTTGATCTGTTAAGATCGAATATTAGCATTGGATTCGAACCAGATCAGGACATTTACAAGGTCGAGCTGACTGTTTAAGGTTTGAATTAACTTATTTTGCTTGACTGTATCGGGGACCACCAATATCTCAGTTGTGGCATTTGTTACCCCCAGTAGCATATATAACCAGTCAAGGATTAGAAGGAAATGGATGAGTCCCATTGGAGAATCGAGGTGAAATGCCAACATTGACATGGTGAGAATGCAGCCTTTTTGGCATTTTCTAGCACCATTTGCTTAATGGAACACTTTAAAAATTCATAAACTCATGTGCTATGAACTCTAACAAGCTGTACAAGATGTTTTGCAGCTTTGCAAAGTCTGTGTCTTTCTATGCATGCTTGCTGCAGAGAACAAAGCTTTATAAAACACCCAAAAAAAGAACCATCCGAGAGAAGGGGTACAAAGCATGCAACAACCTCCTATTGCACATCACAGGAATGGGCACATTTTTTTTTTTTCTGTGCACGTAAGCAGAATTCTAACATCTCTGCATCTGCATACACCAGATTGGGAAACAAGCATTTGCAATGCAATGGGTCTTGCGTTTGCTCGAGTAAGAGCTATTAGTGTTGAAAATTCCTAACTGGACATTTCTTGCTACATAAATGAAAAATAAAAAAATAAAACAGTTGACATAAGTGACATGATTCAAAGTGCCTCGGCTGCCATGAGCGTGAGCGCGAAAGAGAGACATGTAAGGAAAAAGAAGTTTGCTCGCAGTCAAACGTATCGGCAAACATGCAATTAGCCATGTAACAGGGTCAATGCCAAAGGGGTAACAAAACCGCCACAAGGAGGGACAAACGTAAAGCATTTACCAATTATAACAAAGAATTTGTGAAAGGCAAGCCCATGAACGAGTGATAGTGATGGGCGTGGTGAAAAGCCCGCAGATAGATTACAACAGGCCAGAGAGCTTGCATTCTCGACCTAAAAAGGGAGGAAAGGCATCGCAAAGCCAAGTAATACAAAATTCCTCATTCCGCCCATTGATGAATGCACGAAACAAGGAATCCTTTTGCGGGCTAGCAGGGACGCCCATTGTTATTCATTTAAGGCTAATTTTCCTAACTTTCCCAGGAGGGGACCTTTTGAGTAGCGCGCAGCCTCTCATGCTGAGGAAGATGGTTTAAAGGAGACTGGGGAGCACTATATTTATTCTAATGTGGTTAACGATGAAGTGAATACATTGCCCGGCCCCTCACAGAGCTTCTAATAGCATTTGCTCTTTTTATGCTTTTTTCGCCCACGGAGCAGCAGATCAGCTATAATTCCGCTCTGCAGGCGTGCTGAAACAGGCGAATTCCCACTTACCACGTGGGAATTTGCCCACCTGTATTCGCAGTATTGTTAGACATCCGCAAAAATGTCCCTTTTTGTTTAAAACAAGGTAGATTGCCGCACTGTTGTTAGTAAAACACAAATAGTTACATTTACAAAATAAAAGTATTGCAGCAGTTAATTAAATAATAATATTATCAAACGGTATTAAAGTTCAAAAGTTAACTGGAAGGTGTGAAGGGTACTGACAGGGATGTGGGGGGAGGCTGGTAGTCTTTTTTTTGTTTTTGTTTTTACCACGGAACGTGGATTTTCTTCCTTGAGGATGTGTGTTGCCCTGAATTATCACCTGAAACAGAAACAGTTAGGAGCGCACCTGCCTGACATCCCAGCAATTAATCTGCCCCATTGCATCATGGTAGATGTAGTATCTTCAAAAAACGAACTCCATTAATTTTTAAATATTTCACCTTTAAGTAGGTACAGCCTTTACTGTGCATCTCTGGACACATGTGTTTCTGGGTTAGTCCCTTCTTCAGCAGAGAACATATTTGTGGGGTGCTGGGAATGCTGCCATAAATCCCCCGGTTTCAGTACCTCTTCCCTGGCATGCTGGTGCCTGCTCCAGAGCTCGTCAGCCCAGTAGCTCAAGGGAGCCTTTAAAGTCACAAACAGTTAGGAGCGCACCTGCCTGACATCCCAGCAATTAATCTGCCCCATTGCATCATGGTAGATGTAGTATCACCTGAAACAGATCCAGCTTTTCCAGCAGCGAGACATACACAGCCATGTTAAACTCAGCCATGAAATGGAGGAATATATTTATCCATTGAAAGATACAAACCAACACTCCCCTGATAGTGACAGGGCCTTATCACAACGGTTATTGTAGCATTCTCCTGCATCATTTCTCATGCATGGCTCAGAGGATACCTGCACTTCTGATCTTTCCCCCAAATTAGCCCATTTTTTGCCCATCATTGTATTACAGTTAGAGCGATTCTCCCTGTTTGCGCTCTGGGCACCTTTAATGACATGCAATGGACAGATGCAATGGACACAAACGGGGACAGTACTCCCCATTACATATAAGGCTCGGCGCTCAGGGCAATGTATCAGTGAAAGGAAGAGCAGCTTTTTGAAGCTCCAGCTCGATCTTTCATAGTGCAGGCGGCACCTGGCCTTTGAGGGGAACAAAGATCCCCCTTCAGGTGAATGTATCGGATGGTCCCCTTTCCTCTCCTCCAAAGGGGAGCTCTGGAGGGTGCACACATTGTGACCACCTTTTGTGACAGTGTACCTCCTGATGGCCTCGTTGTCTCTGCGCCTATGACCATAATGTGGTGTTGCTCAGAGCAAAGTGTTTTTCACATTTACAAGGGAAAATGTGTTTTAACTGATGACTAATACAACCTGGTGCCTTGCAGGACTCTGCATCTACATCTATAATACCACAGATCCCTTAGGGTGCAGAAAGCATCCCTGGGACACTTTACATAACAGGACCCAAAGTTGTATTAGTTACTTGGTAAAATTTGCAGATCAAATTGAACTGTTTGTGCCTAGCTTTCTGCATGGGTAAAGCAGGCATTGGCCAGACACACCCAGAACAAGGACATCAGCAAAAGCAGGTCCACTATGTGGTGGAACGAGTGGCTGTTGATCAAACATCAGAAACTGTCAGAAATAAATGCCAGAGTTCAGAAATAAGTGCTGGGACCGGGACCTGGAACACAACCAAGGTTAAGTGCTGGAACATAAGTTGCCCTAGGACATCTTGTTTGCTGGAAGATGTTTTTCTTCTTTTCTGCGGTGGCTCTATCAACACGAAAGCAAAGGCAGATTAAATATTTGGACTATCCTAATGGTGACAGTTTTGCTCCACAAAGGTGATTAAGAGGCTCAATCAGAGTTTGGTGGGCAGTCTGCTCATTGTGCCACTGTAACAAAGCAAACACCTCTGCCACAGTGGTGGATAACCGTTCACTAGTCTGAGACATTTATACCGATTGTGATATCTAATATTCAGTTGAAATCACTCAAAACACCCATAGTGAAAACCAAAATCAGAAACACATTTAATTTAAGGTAACAATATGCATGGAAATTCAGATTGTTTTGTACATCTGACACTAGATATTTGTACGATGGAACCAAATCTCTGATGTTGATCAAAAACCCTCACAATCGATTGACTCCTGATGAAGAGTGTGACAAATGTTTTTGGGATTGTCCACAATATAGGAAACCCAGTGACCCCTATATGTATATCAACAGGGAGGGGAAAAACTCTGCCCCAAGAATGTATGGTGCAGGATGCCTGTAGGAAAGTGCCTCTTTTTGCATGATCACCCCCATCTGGTCTGGTGTTGCTGTTTTGTAATTCTGTGCACTGGGACTCAGCTGATCAGGCCCAAGTCCATGTGCTCTGACCCCTAAAACAATATGCAACTGGTTATACTCTTAACTGGCATCTTTAACTTATCTATAAGTCCTGAGTATTTGGGACAAAGTGTACCAAGGTCTGTAAGTTAAATGTAGACTGCAGTACACATTGTGCCACCATTAGAGTGATGGTGCAAAACCTGACTGCAGGCCACCCACAGCAAATTAGACCTGTCAAAATAACATGTTTTCAAAGGCCTATAACCTCTTTTTGAATATTAACAAGTCACCCCTAAGAGAGCATTAATGCCCAGTAAGGCATTCAAGTTAAATGTAAAACATATGCTTACAGTGACGATGCCCCCAAAGCTATTTTCAATGCAGCAGGATTAGCTCTTCTATAGGAAAGCATTATGGCATAATATTAAAATTAAATAATGTTATCTACACCTAGGAATCAGCTAAAATGTTCGTTTTGGACTTCTTAAAATATTTATTAGTAGCTCAATTCATTGGCAAAATAGAATTTGTAATAAATATTTTACTAAAGGTACTTTTAAAAAGTCACCTTTTGCCTGAATAAAGGCTCTAGAAGCCTATTTGCATAAGCATCCAGCTATCACAAAAGAGCTAAACAGCACCTTTGATGAGGTGTGCAATTGCTCCCAGAGCTGAGACAAAAGCTTTGCCTGTGTGAAAGGATTCTGTTTCTCTGACAGGAGGACTATCTGGAGCCCAAGAACTTAATTAATTTCGGAAAGGCTAACCCTGTCTCAGGGAAGTGTGCCCACTCTTTATTCCCCATGTCAGACAGACACCCCATCCCAGTGGGAGAGGAGCTGCTCAGAGAATGGGTTTGAGTGACCACAGAGGAAGGGTTGCTAATTTCCTTGGCCACATCTCCATGGTGAGCAGAGGGCACAGGAGCTCTACACAAGTAGAGTGGGTCACAGTGGGATTTTTTGCAGTTGAGCACACCATAACTGCTGCAACATTTGTTTCAGTGGGATGTCACAGAGAGGCTATTAGCTTTGCCTGCTAGAGCAAAATCAGGGCTGCAAAAAAGTAAATCAATCAGAAGGTAGAAAGCGAGGGATCACTCTTCGGTACTTATTTGAATTTCTACCACTCAAAACTTTCCAGCTAAATGTCAACAGCTTCACCGGGACCTCGTCCATTGGCTGAAGGTGAATTCCATCTCAACTACAGTTTGCAACTTTGCCCCGCTGAGGATTTTTTACATGCATTTCAGAGACTATATCAGAAGTTTAATCTACAGACTGGGATGAACCTGGTGTTTGTATCTGAGCCTTGCTCCATCACAGTTAGCCTCAAATCACGTCTAGGTACCGGTCGAGCGCAACCAGTTGATCACACTTGCAATTTACCAGTTTTTGGCACTATTTTAATTTGAAAGTTTAAAAATGTATATCTTTGGTTCCCCTTATTGGATTTTATTGTTTTGGTGTTATTTTGTTCATTAAATTGTTCTCTATTTTTATAAAAAATGAGTTACAAGTTTTATTGTGTTAACTTTTTTGACTTTTTAACTGCTTTGATACTTGTAAATGCTTTAAGCATTTTCCTAAGTTAAGCCTGTCTCCTCTGTGTCATAGTTACCAGGGCTTGAGCTCAGGTTTAAATTATTGTCCATTCATTGGAAATAGCATGAAAAGTGGCATTATTGCTTATGGTGGACTGCAATCCACCCCAACTATTGATCCACTTTCCACAAGGTATTTACATGTCTGGGAGCGTACCTCATTTGACTAACTACAATATATCCTCTTGGGAAGGAAGTTGGATCTTTTGCTTGTTCCTGGCTTCTGTATATTACTGCCTTCACTCAAGGGTCTTTCACCGAAGATCTTGAAGATGGGGGTACCATTCTTTACTTCTCAAAAGATGCTCTTCTTTCCTTATGCTTGTAGGGATTTTGCTAATTGCAGATAGGTTGTCTATTCCTCACGTTTTTTTGGCTTTAGAATCCTTTGGATGTGTTCATTTCAGCTAGTCATTGAAATTACCCTGGACCTATGTTGAACAAATGTGCTGTTTTCAGTTGTCATCAAATTGTCAGAGCCTTATTGTATGGGGATTAGTCTCTGATATGGTGATTTTTCCGTCCAGACCTATTTTTTTGCGATATAAGGAGGCATTGGCTTTCGTTTGTGTGATTGTGTTGCTATGTTCCTTATAACCAGAGACTCTTTTGCGTTTGTCAGAATGTGCATGTACACCTAACATGATTCTGGATTCCATATGACCAGTGCAGTTTATGGATTTGCAGTCGACCATGCAAAGGTGTCAACACTGAGAGCCTCATTACGAGTCTGGCGCCTTATGGACCACCAGACTCACAATGGTGCTCTGACCGCTGCTGATAGGGGTGGTCCGACCGCCATATTATGACCATGGCGGAGGCACCATGGTCCAACCGCTGGCACGCCAGGTTGCCGCCAGCCAACGGCCTGGTGGTGCCGGCTGTCTCACTCCACCAGGGCAGTGCTACAAGCAGCGCTGATCTGGATTACGACCCGCGTTTCCGCCATATCAGAAACGTGACAGATATCCAGTCCGCCGTATTACAAGTTCCAAGTGATATAATGGAACTTATAATACGCCAAATGGGATATCCGTCAGGTTTGTGATCGAGTAATCCACTCTGCCAAACTCATAATGAGGCCCTTGGTATCTAAAAAGCATACAAGGTTTCATGGGATCCCCTACATGTATTGAAATGTGGGAATACATTATCACTGTTTGAAACATTCTCATAACTTCAGACTATGATAAGAGAAGCAGACAGTTTCTTACCAGGATTCATTATACCGGGCTCAGACTTCTTAACAGTATTTCCATCCTTCTCTCCCAATGAGTAGGTCTTCCTATGTCCTGTGGCTTGATCCTTACATGACGTGGATTAAGGGCAAATAGAATTCTTAGGGGCAGAGTTAAAAAACAGATACACAGAACTTGATTCACAAATGTTTTGCCTCAAGTAGGCATGGCGTGCACTTGGAGTGCTCCTCAATCTACTCATTAAATTTAGGAGTAAACCATAAGTTCTAGAAAAATCTTTGTGAATCATTCCTCATTGTTTAAGAGTAGCAGAAGAGTGTTATTTCATAAAACATAACCAAGGGCAAGTGAAAATGTCTATCTGAGGAACCATCTTATAACTAAGAACTTTGAATTAAATGCTCTGCCTAGGGTTTAGTAGTAAGTAATCATTCCAAAAAATGGGCAAAAAAGGAAAAGGAAGGGGCTTATCTGCATTAAATATAAGACTGATACTGGAGTGCATGTGGTTCGAACCACCTACACGCTTTACTACAAGTACATATATTGAGCACATTTTAAATAACTGAAATAATATAGAAAGAATATAGCAAAATGCCCTTATCACACTCCGTGTTTCAGCTGAAATCCATGCCTTGTTGTGTTCTTATTGTTATGTCAATCCTGCCAGTAAAAAGGTCGTGTCCATGACATTCTGGCCATCATCTTGGAAGTAGACTGCCAGATGTTCAGGTATTTTTTTGCATGTGTGAATAGGATGTATGACATTACCATGCATGCCTTTACCACACATGTTTTTACCATGCGGATGCCTTTAACATGCATGGTAAGTATATTTTTTAAGGCGAGTAAAACCTTACCAGTCTCCACTGGGCAGTTGTAGATAGGTCTGCGTTTCCATAGGAAATGCCTTCTCTGGTTTGCGAATAACATTGTTGCTGTTTGACAACTCTTCATGAAACTATCTAAAAAAGTGGTATTTTTTCCATAGTTTGTTCATAAATGTTTCGAATGATCCGTTAAGCGAGAGCTGAGAATAAAGGTGGTCCCAAAACACAACATTCCGATTTATTTTACATAGACTTTTTTGGAACACAATACAGTAAAAAATTCTGAATGGAATTACACAACGTTTGGCAGGAAGCTAGATCTTTGTCCAGAGGGTGTGGTTTTAATGATTTTGTGTAAATCTGTTCAGTAGTTTTTGATAAATTAAGGTTAAAAAATGTTTGTATATCTGAAGGGTTGGGATCGAGGTACTCTTGTGGGAGTCCCATTACGTCAACTTAAAAAAGTAGTGTTCTGATTGGCCTATAGAGCTTTTTATCAACTTTGCACCATCTCTCTCCTGTGGGAGTGAAGGTACAGCTAGAGCAAGCGCTCTGATTGGCTGGCCACTACATGAAAAAATGTTGCAGCAGCCATTATAGGTCTCTGGGGGCTTAGTCACCTGTCCTGAAAAATATTTTAAAAACATATATGTTGGCAAAGGATATCTGTCCCCCCTAACCCTTGTGCCCTAGTCTGAGAGGTTTTCTCTCTGAGCTCAAAAGTTTAAAAAACAAATATAGTTTATTTTCCTGCACTTCTGCTGCACTCCAGTGGGATGGCAAAAAACACAAAAGGTGGGTGCCATATTTTTATTGTTTAAATGACTTCTAGGGTGAGCCATGATCTGGAGGGTATAGTTTGTCACAATTTGGGGGGGAGGGTCGTGCATGAGGCTTTCCTCCCTGAGATGATTATGACCCCAGGGACCCCAACCTCCGGAGCATGACATATTTGTAAATAGGGGAGGGGGCATATGGCCCCAATCACCATGCCTCAATGAGGCCCTGGAGACCCCACCGTCCTGGGGTTGAAAAAGGAATAAAGGGGAGGGGGCATGTAACCCCCTCTTCAAGCCACCTTCTGGGCCAAGTTTATTTTAAAAAGGGAGAGAGGTCATGCACCCTCCTCCCTGTGTTTATATCGGCCACAATATGGAATACTATGCAGAGTCCAAGGCAGCCCACTTCCTGGACACTGTGTTTCCCTGACCAGGAGACTGAGGGCATACTCTCCATGCACCCTTATGGAAAGGGAACTCAACTTTGCTTTCACCTGGGAGGTGCAATTAAAAAATGCTGCTCTTCCATGGGGATGGGCCAAGATAAAGTGCTGGCTCCTGCCAGCATCCAGTGTATTCCTTCCAACTGGCTACTATTGTGGGTGACCCGGGTGGGCCCTGTGTTTACCTGCCCGGGAGAGTGAGGACACACTCTGCCTGCACTCTCATGGGCAGGGAATTCAACTTTGCTTTTATCCGGCAGACACAGTTACAAAATGCTGCTATTACCTGGGGGTGGGCCAAGATAAAGTGGTGGGTCCTGCCACCATTCAGTATGCGGCTTCCAAATGGTTACCATTGTGGGTGACCCAGTGGGCACTTGGGCACCACCCTAGATTTGCAAAAAATGGCTGGCTCCTGCCAGGGGAGCTGGATGGGACCATGGGGGTCCTTGTCCTCCCCCTCAGCCCCACAAAAAAAGGAGAGCACCTGGGCTCCCACTTAATAAAACACATGTCAGTGGCAACTATAGGTGCCAGGAGGGGACCATCTATGAGGACATCCACAACATTTCTTATTTTAAAAAGAGTAAATATATGTATATACACATATATGTGTGTATATATATCTATCTATCTATATATATATATATATATATATATATATATATATATATATATATATATATATATATATATATTTATATTTATATACACACACACACACACACACACACATATATATATATACATATATATGTATATATACATATAAGCTCAAACAGATCCACAAAAGGAAGCGCGCTCTACTCGTCGGTGCCAGCATCCGGGAAGGACCTATTCCCGTAAATCATTATACCAGTTTAACCCTAAGGTTAAAAATGCCGCACTCACAGGATTGTGATGAATCCACTTTTATTTTCAATAACGAAACATCCCACCACCTAACACCTACGCGTTTCGACCTTCACGGTCTTGGTCACGGTAATTTGTTACTCCAAAACATGTGCCATTTATACTGTTCCACTAAGCTATGCCTTTAAGTGGCATTCTGGGATCTGTAGTTGTATATGACATATCTAGTGCCATGGCATATTACCAATAAAGTAAACTTATCATAAAAGTGTTACTAATACAACTAAAAGAAGACAAGTGAATAAATAAATACCCAGAATATTCAAAACAAATATGTGATAATACAGTGTAAATGAAATAAGCAATTAATTACTACTCCTCCATGCATGTTACAATGCATTCAAGATACTTTTATCATGATTTTTATAACTCATAATAAATAGACAACAGCCACACTATAGTGTTCCAAACGCTACGGGGATGCTATTCCCCGTATTTTTAAGTTCCTGGTCGTCTATCTATGACTTTCTCTGAGTACAATTGGCTGCAGTTACTATTACAATATCACAGGTGGCTGTATAATTCCTCATCGTAGTTAATTCCATGGGGCATCTTGGTTTTTAATTTAATGATATATTTGGACTCCAAGCGTCTTAATTTTTGTACCCTGTCACCCCCTCGTTCATGTTTATATCTAGCTGCTATACCATAATATTTCATGGTCATCCAATTCAAATCTGGATGAGTTTTAAGATGTTTCGTTATGGCATAAGACATATCTTCATTTTGTACTGCCCTTATATGTTCTAAGATGCGCTTTTTTAAAGGGCATGTGGTACTGCCCACATATTTGAGACCACAGCGACATTCTAAAACATAAACCACAAAAGAAGTCTCACATGTGATTTTTTCTTTGATCACTAGATTTTTTCCTCTAAAATCAGTTACAAACTTTTTGTCACAGCCAGTTTTCCATGCTTTACATTTTTTGCAACAGAAGAAACCCTTATTGCCGCCTGTTAGCCAACCAGCAGTTGTAGACGTCTCAAAATGACTTTTAACTAACATATTCTGTAAAGATGGTACTTTACGATATGTGATAGAAGGACACGTTCCGACCCGGTGTCCTATCTCACTATCTTTTTGAATTAAGTGCCAATGTCTTCTCAATACTTTAACAATTTGATGATGTTCTTTGCTATAGTCTAGAATGAGTCTAATCTCATCTACATTCTGTTCAGAATGGGCTGGCACATTGCTTCTTTTGGCCAGCACCTGATTCCGGGTTTTTTCTTTTGCCTTTGATTCCCCTAACTTGACAGATTTTAGTGTGTATCCCCTATTGATAAACCTCTGTCGGGTTTCACTAATTTGTTGTTCATATCTTGTTCATCTGAACAGTTTCTTTTTATACAGATAAATTCCCCATAAGGGATACTTCTAATTAAAGATGTAGGGTGGAAACTGGTACCATGTAAGATACTATTGGTTGCGGTGGGTTTTCTATATAATGTGGTCTGTAATGTTCCTGCTACAATCTGTACTTGTACATCTAGGAATTCGATCCGGGTATCACTAAGTTTGTATGTAAACTGTAACCCTACGTCATTGTGGTTCAATATATTAAAGAATTCCTCGAAATCTTTTGTCGTTCCCTGCCAGATCAAGAACAAATCATCTATGTAGCGAAGCCACATGATCACCTTGTCTAAGTATGTATCATTCTCTTCAGCCCAAGCTACACACTTTTCCCACCACCCCATTGTGAGATTTGCGTAACTAGGGGAAAAGGTCATTCCCATCGCTGTACCACAGATTTGTTTGTAAATTTGATGATTAAACAAGAAGATATTGTTGTTGAGACATAAATCTATCATTTCTAATAGCATCTCAGAATGTTTGAGAAAGTGGATGCTTTTTTGCCACAAAAAGTATTTCACTGCATTTATCCCCACCTTATGTGAAATAGAGGTATATAGTGACACAACGTCTATTGTTACCAACAAATAGTCAGATTGCCATCCTACGCCATCCAATGCTCTTAGAAAGTCTCCAGCATCTTGTATATATGAGTTCAGACCTTTTACCATTGGGGCCAAAAAGTGATCTATATAATTTGAGATACCTTCATATAGTGAACCACAGCTTGATATAATAGGCCTGCCAGGAGGTTTATCTAAGGTTTTGTGGATTTTGGGTAGGAAATAAATTGTTGGCATAGTTGGATAATTATTTGTCATGTATACTTTCTCTTCAAAGCTAATCAAACCTTCTGAGTACCATTTTTCCAACCTCTCATTTAAATCCCAAATAAGATCACTGATAGGATTATGCGTTAATGTGCAATAATTCCTATGCAAATTCAATTGTCTCAGTGCTTCTTCCACATAGTCATCCTTGTTGAGAATTACAATATTTCCCCCCTTGTCTGCAGGTTTGATCACTATTGTATGGTTCTCCATTAGACCTTTCAAGGCCTGTCTTTGTTCTTGCGTCAAATTCTCCCTATCTTTTTTCTGGGGGGATTGTAACTTCTCTAGATCATTGGTGACCAGATCATGAAATATATCAATTTTGTTTCCTGGCGATAAAGAAGGGCAACATTTTGATTTAGGTTTACATTTCGTTTTGACCCTATGATTTATCTCAATACCCAGTGTGGCTAATATTTCTGTTTCAGTTAGCTCTTCATCTTTCAAATTGTGCGTCAAATCATACATAGTTTTTACATCAATGCCTTGTTCGATATTTAGATCTAGTTCATCATGTATGTGGCCTGCTTCAGGTTTCGCAGTAGGACTCAGTTTAGCAAAATATTTTGCCAGTTTAAGTTTCCTTGTAAATTTATACAGATCAATTCTGGTTTGGGCAAAGTCATGATGTCTCTCCGGGCAGAAGCTTAGACCCTTTGACAGAACTTGTGTTTCAACTTTGCTTAATACATGATTGGATAAGTTGACAATCAAATTTTCTGATTGTTCAGCTGCAAGTTTTGAATGCTGGGGAGTTACTGATCTTTCCGGCTGCGTAGCATGTAGTCTTTTCCTTTTGCTCCGCCTCGTCTTCCTCTTCCTGTGGGGTCTTGCCACCCCTGGTCTCTGCCTCTTCCAGATCTTCCTCTGCTCCTCGGTGTTGTCTGGTCCAAGTATACCAGTTTCATTTCGTCTAAAAAAGTCGTTTTCCATGTGTTTTTGCTTACACTTTCACCTTCACTCAGATCTGTTTCCGATCCGCTAGTTTCTGTGTTTTTGGTCTGGTTCAAATCTATGTTGCCCGCATAAAGTTGTTGTTTCAGAATATCAAATCTTTTGGCAAATGTAAGAATTCGTCCTGATTCATAATCTTGTGCGTCTCTTAGAAATTTGCTTTGTTTGCGTTCCTCAACTTGGTTTTCGTATTTGTCGAGAAAGGTATTCATGGTTTTTTTACATTTTTCTTTGTCCTCCTCTTGGTCTGACAATGCTATTTGTTCTTCTAGTTCTTTGATGTTTAACCTTAATTGTTCAATGTCACGTTCAGCATATTTGATTAAAATTTCCATCATTCGTTTCGAGCATTCCATAGTGTTCAAGCCCCATTCTTCCAGCATCTCCGGACTTATGTCAGAGTGATTGGGTAAGATGAAAATCCTTAATCCTCTCGGGACTCTACCTACTTCTATGTATTTTTTCAATGTCATTATTTCCCAACTTTTAGAAATTTCTTTTTTCATAAGACGTTCCAATTGTAAAAACATGTGTTTGACATTATTTGTTGGAGTCATTCCCACGTTTGTCGCAGATTGCCCCTGATTTTGAGAATTGCTGGAGATGTCAAAAGTTAATTCAGCTCTTTGAATCCGTTTAGCTAATCTCTCTTCCATTGTGCTCATAAAATTAATGTTGTTTTATTTAGTCAGAGTAGTAGTATCGGTTGTAACAGGTATGGAGTTGTAATTAAGATGGTGGGATTGTTTATCTGTTAACAATTTATGTGGGTCGACAGATCCTGTGTGGTTTAGTAAGATTCTTCTTTCTTACCCTTGATTTCCACTACTCTAGAGTGAGTCCATTTATTGTGCCATCAGGCTAGGTGGTCTTTTATGTTGATTTAGAAGCCAATATTACTGTCAGGAGTAATCAAGTGCTGTGATGAAAAATGCCGGGGAAAATGTGCTGAATTTAGTATAAACCACTATAATGCTCCTATAGCCCTTTGTGGTTTATATTTTGTACTTTTCTTGTTATTGCCAGAATGCCTTCAAAAACACCGATACTTCTATGTGCTTCTCATTGCAATTATCAGTATTTATTATCGTTTTGGTTAAGTACTGTTTCTTTTGCTTTGTTTAGACACTAGTAATGAAGTGTACCAATCCAGAGGATGTGCCACGTTTACAAAAACACACATTTGATATTTAATAGAGAGCCTACACTGTCAATCTCTGTTTTTGGAAGAGGCTGGATATTTAAGTGAGCACGCGTTCCTCATTTGGCAGTTATAATTAGCACAGTCATTTCTATTTTATTAAATACTGGCACATGTGAGGTGTGACACGTATTTTATGTTTGTATTGCGGCTCGTACTTTGCCAAGCTATGCAAGCTTCAATTCCAAGGTTCAAAAGTTCAAGCCCTCAAACATCAATCATTTTCAGCCACATTTCGTGTTTCTCTAAAACCTCAGTTACGGCAGTGATCATCTTCCGAAAAGCAAAACAGAGTCACGGTGTTTAACAAACACAGAAATGGTTAGGCAAACTTACTTTGTGCTGTTGGCACAAGATGTGGCATAAATTAAGATTACATTGTAATCATGTACAGCTTCGTCGTACTTATTGTGTGCATCCGGCAACAATGTACTAACACACATGGTAAATGCTGCTTGTTAATCACATTGCAAGTTAAGAAAGTTAAAGCCTGCATGGTAAACAGCCAGTATGAACATGGCTCCTTGAACTTATTTCCCATAATGCAGAAGCACACAAGGTATGAGCCGCCACCTGACAACCTCTGAAACCCTTATTACTACCACAGCTGCATAGTCCTAACCATTAAACATAATAATAAAATACTCTTCATACATCTGCCGCTCCATATGATCAAAGAACTTATCAGCTTGCTTGTGCTTAGTATTTCGGGCTATTGTAACAGATTGCTTTTGGACCTTTCTTAATATTCCTTCTTGCATTGAACAAGATTACATACTTTATACAACCGTATTGAACTTATCCAGGCACATACAACCCTTCTCTTTCAGCATGGCACTAGGTTGCTTTCCAAACTGGTAAATTAGATTTGTTTTCCTACGTGAAAAATACCTTTTCATCATTTGTTTTGTATTTCTCTAGGTAGAGACATAAAGGGGGTCATTCTAACCCTGGCGGTTTTGACCGCGGTAGCAACGCCAACAGGCTGGCGGTGCACCGCTGGGCATTCTGACCGCGGCGGTTCAGCCGCGGCCAGAAACGGAAAGTCGCGGTGTACCGCGACTTTCCGCTGCCCTGCAGAATCCTCCATGGCGGCGGAGTGCGCTCCGCCGCCATGGGGATTCTGACACCCCCTACCGCCATCCTGTTCCTGGCGGGTCTCCCGCCAGGCACAGGATGGCGGTAGGGGGTGCCGTGGGGCCCCTGGGGGCCCCTGCAGTGCCCATGCCAATGGCATGGGCACTGCAGGGGCCCCCGTAAGAGGGCCCCAAAAAGAATTTCAGTGTCTGCCTAGCAGACACTGAAATTCGCGACGGGTGCTACTGCACCCGTCGCACTCCAGCAACTCCGCCGGCTCCATTCGGAGCCGGCTTCATCGTTGCTGGGTCTTTCCCGCTGTGCTGGCGGGCGGCCTTTTGGCGGTCGCCCGCCAGCACAGCGGGAAAGCCAGAATGGCCGCCGCGGTCTTGTGACCGCGGTGCGGTCATTTGGCGGTAACCGCATGGCGGGCGGCACCGCCAAAGTAATGATTTCATTTATCACTAGGTTGTTCCTGGAAAAAGGGGTTTTACCTGTACAGTGAAAATGGCTTTTGGACAATTGTTGACTGTGCAGGCATACTATTCACAATGTGTAGCATGCCACATTTTTACATAATAAGCACCCAGGACTGTGGGCGTACACAGCGCAATTTAGGGTGGCTTACCTAATGTGTAATTTTTGTTTCTCTAAATGGCACTGGTACCTTCCCTTGCTATGTGTTACTACAGCACTTTTAAAATGTAGCCAGGCTAGAGTGGAATAGTTTATCAAGATGGCATTTTGGTCACAATGGCTGGTGCTATAAATACATCCTGATGCCCACCTTTGATGTTTAACTTTCCTCTCCCTTGTGCATGCCTATTAGACAATTTCAATGTGAATTACATGTTTTAGGAGTTAAAGTACACATGCTGTATCACTATTTAGCAGGGCCCTTGCATACAAAATCCTAAACTTGCAAAACCCAGTCAAGGAAACATGAGGGAACCCTGACAAAAAATATATCTTTACATACACTTTATATACACTTGTTGATATTGCTGCTGCTGTGTGATTCGCTGGAATGTGGCCAGCGAATCTTCGATACTAGGGAAGAACTCACTGTTTTCTGGATATTAAATGTCTGTCGTTGCCATAAATCCACTCTGGGTTTGATGTGGGTTAATCCTTGGTCTTGAAGCATCCAGTGCCCTTCTCTCGGGTGTCTGAGTGCTTCCACCATCAAAGCCTTGTAAGTTATTATATTTTTGTTCCCTTTGCCATAACAAAGTGTTTGTTGTATGAATGCCCTTGCACGGAAAAGTATTTACACTTAAAGCTATCCTTGGCTTGAGCTCATTTAAGTGCCTCCTTATCGATGATTATGTAGCTCTGGCTAATATGTAGTTGTGAAAGATCTACGTTGAATGAGATGTTTGGTAAATAATACCACAACAAAATATTTAATATTTTGCTAACTGCAATTATTAAAAAATAATCAAATCACAACCAGCCCTCTCCCCATAAAAAACCCAGAGAGATATTTTTGCAAACCTTTTGATGGTATGTAGCTAAATCATTTACCCATGTCATCTTGTCTTGTTCTGTCAAGCCATTACATTACTTGGTGGGATAATTTCTACAAAAGAAACAAGCTTCTGCTGTATGTAGACTCCTTTGTAAAGGTGTGTAGTTTGCAGAGCAACTAAACAGCCATTCTGAAAAGTAAAGTTCCAGTCTATCATAATGGAGTACTGTTGATTCTTGTAAAGGTGATCAGATTTATTACTCGTTGTAAGTGTCTTCACTTTGTAGACCTTGAGGAATGAAAGGCTCATTGGGCCTTGCTGAGATTCAAACTTGTCCTATACACGTGGCACACTGATTTCAGCAGTTAGCACTTAATTCTCTGAATCATCTCGCCTGCTACGTAATATAATTCATATTTTATGAATGAATAAAATTAAATGAATATACAGTACAGAAATAATTACTTCAGTGATCACAGAGTCTTAGAAAAAATAGGTTTTCTAATTATTTGATAGCATCTGTTCATGCCACTTTGAAACTTGCCAGAGCCCACACAGTTCAGCAGCTCATCTCCTTGCCATCCACTGTGGGTTCATGGTTGCTTTCCAGGCTGACATTCTCCATAGACTGCATTCTGCTTTTAATCTTGATATTCTTGGCTTTTGTTTGATTTTGCTTCTTATATTTGTTGACAGCACAATACAAACTTCATTGCATTAAGGTTTGACCTCAATTCAAAAATAAAATCCTCCCAGCCCTCAATCTAACAAATGTGACTTTAAACTGCTAGTAATTGCTTTTCTGAAACATTTGAGAGAGCAGCGGCCGAAAATCAAGAATTTACAAAGTCAATTGCGTTGAATTTTGTATACTGAATTGATGATATGATAGTCACTAACACACACAAGACAATTATGACATGGACACCAGCAGTGCAAGATTCTGTGCCACACTCAGGCATAGACTTCCATCGACCGACCTGCTACAACAAACCAGGAGAAGTGCAAGCTGCACTTGTCTTTTTGAATCATTTGAGTTCCTGTTTGGATCACCTTAGGAGGCACGTAATTTGGCAAGGTCACGAAAAGAGCAACATTATTATTTGGCGCCAAGGAAGTGATAATAATCCCAGCAGGCACTAGATTTTGTGTTACATCTTTACAATGTTCCGCATCGCCATTACCGCCCTATTGGGGGCAACATGTACATTTCTGAAAGACACTTTAGCATAATCCAGACCAGATCTGAAGACTTTGGTGGTCATTATGAGTTTGGTGGTGTTGGACCACACTGCCGGCGGTGGAGGTGCGACTACCGACAGGGTGGCGGTCCGGACCGCCGTAATATGACTCAGATGGGAAAAAGTGAGCAGACCAGCCACTTCACCGCTGCTAGCGCCAGAGCGGGAGAGCTGCCGCCGAAGGTGGTGGCCATCTTCAGGCCGGCGGGAAGGCCCTTCCGGCCCATCTTATTACGACACACCACACTGCCACAATTTCTGGGGCGGAACCACCGCCACACAAAGCCTGGTGGAAGGGAGTGGTACATAAGGAAACACTCACCGTAGAGACACAGACGACGCCAACGCCAACATGGGGTGTAAACTGGAAATTTTCCCAGTGCTGATCCTTGCGACATTCCTCCAGGACCGTGACCGCCAACGAAGACGACACTGGCGAGTACAGCTGCCTAGCACACAAGGGAGTGAAGGGGACAATTACACACCCACATGCCACACGCATGACCCACACTTACTACCACACCCACACACATGCACACCGACACCCTTACATACACACACCTTCACCACCAACACCCCAATGCACACACACCCCAAACTATGTACACGATCTGTACAGGTAGACACTTACCTGACACACGCACAGAAAGAAAATACGAAGCACATACTTGTGTACATGACCCTCCCACATTAAAATGCAGAACATTGCACCAACATATATATAAAACCAGATGCTGGACGCAGAAAAATAAGTACAGACAAGGCCATGGGCCAGTCCTTTCAAATTGTCCCGTTGGGCCCACAAGGCCCCCACTTGACTCCTACCACGACCCTGGCTCACACAGGGAAGGGGCATCAATGGGGCTGGCAGGCACCTCAGGCAGCAGGGGTTAGGGGTGGTAGGGGTGGGGACTCAGGCTTGGGAGGGGGGTTCCTTGGCTTAGGTTTCGGAGTGTGTGAGCTTTTGGGCTAGCCCTGGGAAGTAGTGGGAGTGGGCTTGGACCGGGTGGTGGGAGTGGGATCAGGCCTCCTACATGTTATTTTCCTCCCTGGTGAAGGGGCACTGGACTGAGAAAGGAGGACTGGGGAGGATTCTGACGAGGAAGGAGTGGATGTGGTGAGGCCAAGGGAGGGTTTAGGGACAAGACGGGGTGGGCCAGTGGGTTAAAAAATTTCAACATGGGAAAGGAAAAGCTTCTGAGGTGCAGATGGAGGAGTTACGTAGACAGGTTTGGAAGTGGAGGTTGAGGAAGTGGAAGTATGTGGTGTAGGCATGCTGTCAGTGGATGCAGGTGCCTGCATCATCTGCTGATGTTTGGTGGATGGCTGTTGCATGGGTGAGTGGGTGCTTTTGCGTGTACTGGGAGGAGGGGCGGAAACAGCGGGAGACGACAGGCAGTTAGTGTAGATGGATGTTGTGCGGGTGTCTGCAGGTCTGCTGAGTGTGCAGTAAGTGTCTGTAAAAGTTGTCGTGGTGAGTGTGGGTGTGGGTCTGGGGTGCATGGGTGGATGTCAGCAGTTGTGGTGAATGTGAGAATGGGGACAGTGACAGAGGGTGCAGAGCATGTGGGTGTGCATGGTGAGGTGACAAGCAGGGAGGAGGGGGTGGGCGACACAGTATGGGAAGTGGAAGTTGTTGTGTGTGCACTTGGATATTGGGTGTGTGTCTGCTTATGGTGGGACGTGTGGTGCCTGTGTTCCTCTTTGACTTTCTTGTGTGTTGTCTTGGGTGTATGCTTGTCTGTATGTGTGCTTGAGATGCATGAAGGGAGTGTGGTGCTGGAAGGGACAGAGGAGGTGGGAGGGGGGATGGAAAAACCAGGGACACTGGCTGCCATCAAAGAGGAAGCCAGAGCCTGAAAAGATCTCTGTAGGCCAGACATGGCACTGTGAATGCCTTCCAGGTAGGTATTGCATTGCTGCATCTGTGATGCCATCCCCTGGATGGCATTCAGGATGGTTGTCTGCCCTACAGAGATGGTTCTCAGGAGGTCAATAGCCTCCTCATTGAGGGCAGAAGGGCTGACTGGGGCAGGGGCAGAGGTGCCTGCGGCGAAGGAGACACCCACCCTCCTGGGTGAGCGGGCACGGGCAACTTGGGGGGTAGCTACTGGGAGGGTGGTGCTGGTACAGGGAGTAGTGGAAGATGTTGTAGATCCGATGGTCCCAGAAGGGCCCGCCACCATCAGGGAGCTGCCATCAGAGGAGCTGTCATAGTCACTACCTGCAGTGTAGTTCCCTCTCCTGTGGTGCTCCCCTCGCCCTCCATTCCACTGGTCCCCTCGGCGTTGGTGGTCTCAGCCTCCTGGGTCCCGTTGGCAGCAGCATCCCCACTCATTGGTGCCTCTGCTCCTTCACCAGATGATGCTAATGCACACAAGGACACAAGAACACAGAGAGGGGGGGTTGGGAGAGAAAGGAAGTAGGCTGTCAATACCTGATTGAATGGCATGTTGGCACAAATGCACTCCCACCCATCCCAGACACTATCCCTCAACATCAGCCACGACATCAAGGCAGGTACCTTTGATTGGTCATCTACCTCCCACACAACACTGACCTACCTACAATTTACTGGCCAACTACATCACCATCCATTCCCCAAATTTTCAAATAGGTTGAGTTGCCCCAACGGAGAGGGATGCTGTCCCACCACAATGTGTCCAGTCTCAGAGAACATAGATCAGACCCACTAACCCACCCATGGGACCTGTTACATGGCAAAATACCCACTCCTTCAAAGCAGAAATCACAATCCCACTGACGGAGAGGGGGACACCTGCATGGACACACCTGTGTACGACCCAGCCACTGCTTGCCCACCACCCTTTTGCACCCATCTATACTTCACAAAAAGCTATCTGAATAGTGGTGGTACTCACCCCCTTGTGGCTGCTGTGTTGCCTTCAAGTGCCCATCCAATTCAGGATTGGCCACCGCCTGAATGCGGGCCATTAGGGGAGTCATGCTCCAACTGGCACCCCTTCCTCGTTGGGAGGCCGTCCCCAGCTGTGCCTCTGCGGTCTTCCGTGCCCAGCATCTCAGGTCCTCCCACCGCTTCCTGCAGTGGGTGCTCCGCCGGCTGTAAATCCCCAGGGTATGCAGTTCTTTGGCGATCGCTCGCCAGTATCCCTTCTTGTTATGGGCACTAACCTGCATGTAACACACAGAGGAAAATGTAGCTGTGAATGGAGGCGCACCATTAACACATGGGATACAATAGCACCTGCACATTTACCATGCAAAATTACTGAGCCAACACACGTACGCCCTGGCACACTGCACCTATCCATACCCACATTCTCCTCCGATGCGTTGGCACACATTCCCAGGATGCATGAACACCACTCACCTGGTCCTCTGGTCGCCCATACAGCTTTGCGTACAGAGGTAGGACCCAGTCCACCAGCTTCTCTAACTCCCCCGATGTGAAGGCCGGGGCCCGTTCCCCTATATCTTGTGCCATTTCCAGGACCAGAGTCAGGACACAGCAGCACACGCAGTGGAGTATTGGCCGTCTTGAGGTGCAGGAGTCAAGTGGCATAGGCAACCCAAAATGGCAGTGTAGACTGCAGCGGTGTGCACCGTCACCGCCGGCGGTGATCCTGATTGGCCGCTGAATCACAAAGACAACAATGTTAACCAATAAGTAGTTGCACAGCAGTGAACACCGCCTACCACCATGAAAAAATATGCCAGCGGTATGATGTCACTTCCTACTCTCCATAACCTGTATTACTGGAGGGTGCTATTTCATGAACAAAACGTGTACCCAAACAGGACAGGTATCTGGTGCCATTTCTTCTACCGGCAGGGAGCTAGAGGTGACATGACAAATGCCTATATGACAAATGCCTATACCCATATCATGGTTGCAAGTATGCCTACACTGTTAAATGCCCCTTCCACAGCAATCACGACACATTGCCCATTCTGGGTTTGATCCTGCTTCGGATCTGATACTGTGTAGTGTGTGTGAAATACACATAAATGGATGTGAGCGGTGAATAGAGAGTAATTACTCTCTATAATTACTACACAACCCTTATCTACCTTTTTTACACCATAGCTTCCGGCCCATGTGGAGAGGGAGGACTCCATCTGTCTACAGACCCCTGGTTGATCTGGCTACCATGGAGGAGCGCCACATCATCATCAATTATCACCTGAACCATTACACAATCCGTGAGCTGTGTGCCCAATTGGAGCCTGAACTCATGCCTGCAATAAGAAACCCATATGCTATTCCTCCAACATTGCAGGTACTATCAGTCGTACATTTTTTTGCAACTGGCACATTTCAGGTGACAGTGGGCATGATATCCTAACTAATTTCTTGCTTGGCTTCTTACAACACATGCAGGGTTACATCCAGTTTCCCCAAAGCCCTGATCTCACTACTGTCAAGTCAAATTAATATGCCATTGCCAACATACCACATGTGATTGGTGCCATAGATGGCACCCACATACCCGTAATTCCCCCCAGAGTCTATGATCAGGTCTACAGGAATCTCAAAAACTACCACTCACTGAATGTGCAGTTGGTCTGTCTTGCAGATCAATATATCTCACAGGTGGCTGCATGTTTCCTTGGATCTGTCCATGACGCCTACATACTGAGGAACAGCAGTGTGCCACACATGATGACACAACTACAGGGGAAGAGAGCCTGGCTAATAGGTGGGTGTGTATGCCACAGATTTCCAGTCATACATGACTGTCAGCTTGTTTACATTGCAGTAAAGTGTGTTTTGAACTAACTTTTAGCCCTCTTCCCAGGTGATTCAGGATATCCAAACATGCAGTGGCTCCTGACTTCTGTGAGAAATCCCAGGACAGATGCAGAAAACCAGTACAATGATGCCCATGCTCGAACAAGAAGGGTGATTGAGCGGACCATTGGGCTACTGAAGATTAGATTCTGCTGCCTGCACATGTCCGGTGGATAACTGTGCTATGCCCCTGACAAGGTGTGTCAGATTGTTGTGGCCTGCTGTATGCTCCATAATTTGGTTCTGAGGAAACATGTTCCACTACTGGAAGAGAAGGATGCTGAACTGTCACCCATGGGATCTCAGGGGATGGATGACAGTGATGGAGAATATGAGGGGGATGAAGTTGGCTCCAGGACCCAGCTAATAGAGCTCTACTTCCAATGACTCTTAGGTACATAGTGATATTAGCTAGACTGGGCTGGATGTCAGTGGCAGATGGTGACTGTACCTCCACAGTGCTGTGTGGACAGGAGTATCTGTATGTGTGGATGTTTGTGGATCCACTTTTGGACATCTGCTGAGTGTTGAACAGAATGGTCACAGTAGTTTTACACATCATCATTACCTGCATGACACTGTGATGGCTTTTTTCTCCATATACCTCTGACAGGGCTGTTGTCTGGAGCTCATCTGGATTTGTTTCATGGTTGTGACACTTGTGGTGGAGGATGGGCTGACAGTTGTCCTGGCAGGTTGGCATTCCTAGACACTATGGTGGGTGATGTAATGCTCAGTTTTCATCAGCACCTCTACATTCATATCCATGAAAATGTGTATTTACACATGTCTGAGTAGTGCATAGCCCACATTAGTAATAGGTGCTAACTTTAACCTAGTTTACTATACTGAAATAGGGGGTGTGTGTATGTCTGGCAGCAAATGTGGCTTCTATTGTATTACTACAGTGAAGTTAAAATTGTGTTACATTTCTCTTGCTGACAGATGCTGCTGTGGTGTCCTACTCCTGACATATGGCTACATCATGGATGTTGAAGGGATGTATTTTAGTACACAAAGGGAGAGTATAAGGGAGTAAGAAAAGGCACCCATCGTACTCGACTCCCCAAACACAATACTAAGTCACAAAAGAGAGTACGGGGTTTTTTGGAAATATAAATGGATTGGAAGTGTGCTAATTGCGTCACCATGCCAGTCCTAAATCTCAACTAGAGATACAACGCGGGGTGGTTCACGGTCTGTGGAGGGGGATTTCCTTTACGGACTAGGTGGTCTCACACACTATATAGTGTCATGCTTCATCATATGACCACCTAGCCCCACCCAGGTAGGGCAATACCACCTGGGCGGACTCAACCTCGCTGTTAAAGGAACAGGAGGGAGTGCGTAAATTTAGTTAGATTTCTGGAAAAATAGGGATCCAGCTATGCTATGGGAATAAAAACACCTACTCAGATACCAGGGTGAGTTTTAATAGAAGGTTCTGTGTGGTGTGTTTAAAAGGAATGGGAGACCAGTGTGAGAACAATGACTCACAAGGTCACCTATCTAGCCGACATGTTTCTGCCCTTGTGATTGAGCTATGGAGGGTCTCTGGGCATTCATCAGGGCGTTGGATCCCTGTTGCGGATGCTAATAGCGCGCTGCAGTTTAATTCGCAATAGGAAAAAACGTGGGAAGGGAAGGAAGGGCCTACCTTAGCCAAGGGAATACCTGGGGAGAACCTATGGTAAATACAATAACAGACCAAAATTGGCAGTGAGAAAGATAATTCACGGCAAACCACGGCACACGTGACAAAATATCATGCATAACACAATAGTAATGATTGCAGATAGAACGGTTGCAGCAATGCAGGTTATGCGCGGCGATTGGTAGGTCAGGGAAGACAATTCCTTACCCTAACAATAAAGGCTACTAGCCTCTGGTATCCTGGAGAGGGAGCGTCCCCTTATAGTCAGACTCTAGGGTTATAAAGGGAGAGAGCAGAAGGGGAGTAAAGAAGAGAAATTATATATGAGAGAATAGGGATAAGACAGGGAAAAAAGAGAAAAGAAAAGGAAAAGAGAAGAAAAAGAAAGAAGAAGAAGAAGAAGAAGAAGATGAAGAAAAAGAAGAAGAAAGGAAAAGGGAAAGAAAGAGAAGGGGGAACAAAAGGGAAAAACGGGGAAGGAAAAGAGAGGGAGGGAGCAAAAGGGGGTGGGGGGCAAAAGAATAAGAGGGCTGTAAAGCAAACGTGGAAAGGAAATTAAAGAGAAAGAAAGAGAAAAAGAAAAAAGAAAAAGAAAAAGGAAGAAGAAAGAAGACAAGGGGAGACAGTTTTGGACAAAGAAAGGAGGGCAAAGAGACAGAAGAACAGAAAAGAAGAGAAGAGAAGGAATTCTTATCTGTGTATCCATCGATGGTAGACTCACTGCATCAAAGGTGGGCGCTCGCTGTGCGCCTATACCGACCTCTCTGTCAGGACCGCTTGGGTAAAGTGACCTGAAAGTGGTTAGTTTATATAGTACTCATAATGGGGATAAATTGCCTGCAGCTGTAGGTAATCACCGTCGCGGCCCGGGGGCCGGAAGTAATACGAGCTGTGAACGTTTTGTGCACCGGACTGGCTTGTGGTCCCTTCGGAGGTGGCGAGACCCGGAAATGGTCGTGAATGGCCCACGGAGGGTGGGGCGCTCGTTATTGGCGTAATCACACATGACAAGCCCCCTCCGCGAGGGCCGAGGCTACCGCGGTCAATGACCGCGGCTCTGTGAAAGCCCTGTGGGGGCGGGGGCGCGATCCCGCTAGGGCTGCCGGGAATTGTAGTTCCCGTGCAGCCATGCGGGTCGCCGTCACTCGTAAGCCGGGAAAAGAAGTGTCCCGGCTGCGAGTGAGGCTAGAAAGGGAGAAAGGGTGACGAAGAAAGAAGGAGGGGGGGGGTTTTGAAGGTGAAGGGGTGAAAAAAGGGGGAGGGGTGGGGGGGTTGTATTAAAAAATTATATTAAAAATAAGAAGAATAAAAATAAAATGAAGCAAAGTTTTCCAACTTTTATTCAGCGGTCCTGACAGAGAGGTCGGTATAGGCGCACAGCGAGCGCCCACCTTTGATGCAGTGAGTCTACCATCGATGGATACACAGATAAGAATTCCTTCTCTTCTCTTCTTTTCTGTTCTTCTGTCTCTTTGCCCTCCTTTCTTTGTCCAAAACTGTCTCCCCTTGTCTTCTTTCTTCTTCTTTTTTCTTCCTTTTTCTTTTTTCTTTTTCTCTTTCTTTCTCTTTAATTTCCTTTCCACGTTTGCTTTACAGCCCTCTTATTCTTTTGCCCCCCACCCCCTTTTGCTCCCTCCCTCTCTTTTCCTTCCCCGTTTTTCCCTTTTGTTCCCCCTTCTCTTTCTTTCCCTTTTCCTTTCTTCTTCTTTTTCTTCATCTTCTTCTTCTTTCTTTTTCTTCTCTTTTCCTTTTCTTTTCTCTTTTTTCCCTGTCTTATCCCTATTCTCTCATATATAATTTCTCTTCTTTACTCCCCTTCTGCTCTCTCCCTTTATAACCCTAGAGTCTGACTATAAGGGGACGCTCCCTCTCCAGGATACCAGAGGCTGGTAGCCTTTATTGTTAGGGTAAGGAATTGTCTTCCCTGACCTACCAATCGCCGCGCATAACCTGCATTGCTGCGACCGTTCTATCTGCAATCATTACTATTGTGTTATGCATGATATTTTGTCACGTGTGCCGTGGTTTGCCGTGAATTATCTTTCTCACTGCCAATTTTGGTCTGTTATTGTATTTACCATAGGTTCTCCCCAGGTATTCCCTTGGCTAAGGTAGGCCCTTCCTTCCCTTCCCACGTTTTTTCCTATTGCGAATTAAACTGCAGCGCGCTATTAGCATCCGCAACAGGGATCCAACGCCCTGATGAATGCCCAGAGACCCTCCATAGCTCAATCACAAGGGCAGAAACATGTCGGCTAGATAGGTGACCTTGTGAGTCATTGTTCTCACACTGGTCTCCCATTCCTTTTAAACACGCCACACAGAACCTTCTATTAAAACTCACCCTGGTATCTGAGTAGGTGTTTTTATTCCCATAGCATAGCTGGATCCCTATTTTTCCAGAAATCTAACTAAATTTACGCACTCCCTCCTGTTCCTTTAACAGCGAGGTTGAGTCCGCCCAGGTGGTATTGCCCTACCTGGGTGGGGCTAGGTGGTCATATGATGAAGCATGACACTATATAGTGTGTGAGACCACCTAGTCCGTAAAGGAAATCCCCCTCCACAGACCGTGAACCACCCCGCGTTGTATCTCTAGTTGAGATTTAGGACTGGCATGGTGACGCAATTAGCACACTTCCAATCCATTTATATTTCCAAAAAACCCCGTACTCTCTTTTGTGACTTAGTATTGTGTTTGGGGAGTCGAGTACGATGGGTGCCTTTTCTTACTCCCTTATACTCTCCCTTTGTGTACTATCATAGTAGAGCAGCCTCTCGGTTGCGAGAGTTGTTGACTCTTTAAAATTCCCTTCCCCTTAAGCAAGCGCAGTGCCTTGTTTGCGTCCCATAGCACTTAGGGCCTTACTCCTTTTTCCCTTCTTTTTCTCCATCCCCATCCTCCTCCACCACGCCTGCCACACCATGGCAGAAGGTCTCTCCTTCAACGACGAGGAAGTATCAGCTATCCTCTCAGCCCCCTCACTCTTAGGGGACTCAGCCTTGTCAAAAAGTTTATCCCAACTTGGGGACTGGGAGTCCCTAGTGGAACTAAAACGCTCCCAGGTTAAGACCATGCTACACGGAGCCGTCCTTACTGAGTACTTACGCAGTAATTCGGCACCGAACGGATTACTTGTCACCAATGAACCTCGTATTTTCCTAGACGACCTAGAGTTTCGTAAAGACTGGTCACTCATAGCATGGAAATGCACACGAGATTGGCTGATACTAGTTATAAGAACCGCAACTAGGCTATCAGAAACCTTACTGATTCAAATAAAAACCAGTGAAAATAACCTGAAGACAGGTGTGAGTATTCTCTCCTTCAAAAAGAAATTGGAGGAGGTAAACAAAAACATAAATGAATACAAAGAATACTTAACTCAGCAAAAAATAGGGAAGTTTCAAAAAGATTTGAATCGTTTTTCCCTAGAAAAGATATACCCCTACACAAAACCTGACTACGTAGCCAAAAATTCCTCTAACACATCTGAAACTTCCTCAGGGAGCAACACCAATTCAGATAGCGACAGTAACTCGTCAGGGTACACACGGCAACGCCGCGGACGACGTGGCCAACGCCGAGGAGGATGGAACTATCCACCCGTACCTCCCCAATACCCACCATACTTTAACCAACAATGGGGCTGGCCCAACCAGTATGGCCCCCCTCCGCAATACCAAGCACCTTACCTGCAACATCCTACCCAATGGTCCTTCCCTGAACCCCCACCTCCTTTTTTAGACAGAGGCCATGGGAGGGACAGAGGGAGGAGAAAAGAAGTACAGTGGCGTCAAAAAGAGGATGTCTTGGAAAACCCAATACACAGGGACGCCATACCAGGGACAAGCAAGACAAAGTAAACCTCGATTTAGAGAATACAGTTAACATCATCAACCTAACCAATCGGACCCTGAGTCAAATCGAAACCCAAGCATTGAATAAAGGCCTGAATTTTGTGCCTACCCCTAAAGTAGACCTTTTCAAAACTAGAACAGAACTGGCAGGTCTGTTCCGGAAGATCCGCCTAAAAACCTTTTTCCTCGGTAGAGAATTTGATACTCCCGCGCAGAATACAGGACTACGCCCAAAGTCTACTTTTTGCCCCCCAGCAGGGCAGATGCCCCCGGAGGTACTGGCTTTTGAAAAATCAGTATCCCTCAAGATCAATGGGCTTACTGAGTCATCTAACAAAGTATTCCATAATATGAGTAATACCGAAATAGAGTCACTTAAGAGCCTCACAGCCGATCCTAATATTATCATAAAACCAGCAGATAAAGGCGGGGCCACTGTGATCCTACCATACAAAATGTATAGAGACGAGTGTAATCGACTACTGGGGAATACCAGACATTACAAGCGGCTGTCACGTGATCCCACAATTGATGTCCAAGAAGAGATCACTTTCCTAGTGTCAAAAGGGAAAGAAAACAACTGGATCTCAGATCATGAGGCATCATATTTGATACAAACCAATTCCAAAATACCGTACTTCTACATTCTACCAAAAGTACATAAAGGAAAGATCCCCCCACCCGGTAGGCCTATTGTCTCCGGGATAGGCTCGGCACTTGAGCCCCTGTCTAAGTTTGTGGATTTCTTTCTTCAGCCGATAGTCAAAAGGATCCCAACCTATCTTAAAGACACCACCCATGTTCTCCTTTTACTGGAGTCCATAGCCTTCGACAAATCCAAGGAACTACTAATTACTCTTGATGTGGAATCACTCTACACAAACATCCCGCAAGAAGCTACTCTGGAAGTAATCAGCAACCTACTGGATGTACATATGGGTGGATCCCAAACCCAAACTCCCCCTGGGTTTATACTGGACCTAGCACATCTCGCTTTGACCAGAAACTACTTCAAGTTTGAAGACAGTTTCTTCCTGCAGACACAAGGCACATCGATGGGTAGTACATTTGCCCCTAGCCTAGCATGTCTATACGTTGATCATATTGAAAGACATACGATCCTACATGAAGATAACCCCTACCGAGATCAGATTAAACTCTGGAAGCGATACATCGATGATGTATTGTTAATATGGACCGGTAGTAAAGAAGAAGCCCAGGCATTCGCTATCTGGCTCAACGGGGCCAACCCGTTTTTAACCTTCACCATGAACATAGGTGACAATAAACTACCTTTCCTTGATCTACTAATCTTTGAACAAGACGGCGGATTAGCGACTGAAGTTTATTATAAACCAACAGACTGCAACAATCTATTACAATACCAGAGCTTCCATCCACGAGCCCTACGAGATAACCTTCCGGTTGGACAGTTCCTCCGGTTAAGACGGAACTGCTCATCCATCACCGATTACCGCAAACATGCAGAGAAACTGTCTACCAAGCTACACACCAAGGATTATCCCACACATTTGATTAATAGGGCCAAAAAACGGGCACGTAACAATCACAGAGACCTGTTGCTCAAGCCCCGAGAACAGAAACCAAGTTTGGATAAAATCGTATGTGTCACTACCTTCAATCCCCTTTCCAATGAAATCCAGAAGATCATTAGAGAAAATTGGAAAATCTTGACGTCAGGCGGATTACCCTTTGAACCACCATTGCACGCATTTAAGAGAGCAACTAGCATACGGGACATGGTGGTCCACACTAGACCGATGGAGAAGCGAGGGTCCACACAGACTACACTATGGCAAATGCCTCCCCCGCTGGCCATTACCCTTGCGGCAACTGCAGTGTTTGCCCTTTCACTCATAGATCCACCACCATCGATCTTGACCTCAAAACTCCATGGGTGCAAAAATCGCTGACAAATTGCAACAGCAAAAACGTAGTTTATTTAATCAAATGCCCTTGCCTACTTAAGTATGTGGGTATGACTACGAGGAAAGTGAGCACCAGAATTTGCGAACATAGAAGCACGATTAGGTGCAAACGAGATGCAACGAAGCTCACTAGCCATTTCCTACAAAGAAACCACTCTCCAGATGACATGTCTTGGACGGTCCTGGAACAATTCTCTCCTTCTACCCCCAGCTTGTCCGATAAACTTTTTAGGGCAGAACAACACTGGATTTGGAGATTGCATACCGACATGGCTGGATTGAATGACGAGATACCGTGGTTCTCTCTTCACAATTAGAACCCCCTTTTTTCCCCCCCTCCCTCTCACCTCGCTGGCGGCGCTGCTTCCCCTCCCCGCCTCTCAACTCCTTTCTCTTCCCCTCTGTTCCTTTTTCCTCCCTTTGTCTTTATCTCTCGCCCATACGTTTCCCTTCTTCTTTTTTCTCCACCCTTCCCCTCCCTTCTCCTTCTCGACCTGCAGTCTCTCCTTGAAATCCTCCTTTCCCCTTTTTTCCCCCATTTCCCCCTTCCCCGTTGCTCTTCTTTGTTCTCTGCCGTTTCCTTCCTCCCCTTTTTTACTCACTGCGTCCTCCTCTCCCCTTTTTCCCCCTTTTCCTCATCCCCTTCTGTCCTACACTCCCCCACTCCTACTCCTCCTAATTTCCGACAATTTCAGTGTTCGTTTTCTTATCCATCTATTTGTTCCCCGCCTAATTTTATTTGAGTTTACCTTATTTTATTTTATTAATTTTATTTTTATTTTTATTTTTTATTTTATTTTCCATTTTTTCCAACTTTGCTTCATTTTATTTTTATTCTTCTTATTTTTAATATAATTTTTGAATACAACCCCCCCACCCCTCCCCCTTTTTTCACCCCTTCACCTTCAAACCCCCCCCCCCTCCTTCTTTCTTCGTCACCCTTTCTCCCTTTCTAGCCTCACTCGCAGCCGGGACACTTCTTTTCCCGGCTTACGAGTGACGGCGACCCGCATGGCTGCACGGGAACTACAATTCCCGGCAGCCCTAGCGGGATCGCGCCCCCGCCCTCACAGGGCTTTCACAGAGCCGCGGTCATTGACCGCGGTAGCTTCGGCCCTCGCGGAGGGGGCTTGTCATGTGTGATTACGCCAATAACGAGCGCCCCACCCTCCGTGGGCCATTCACGACCATTTCCGGGTCTCGGCACCTCCGAAGGGACCACAAGCCAGTCCGGTGCACAAAACGTTCACAGCTCGTATTACTTCCGGCCCCCGGGCCGCGACGGTGATTACCTACAGCTGCAGGCAATTTATCCCCAATATGAGTACTATATAAACTAACCACTTTCAGGTCACTTTACCCAAGCGGTCCTGACAGAGAGGTCGGTATAGGCGCACAGCGAGCGCCCACCTTTGATGCAGTGAGTCTACCATCGATGGATACACAGATAAGAATTCCTTCTCTTCTCTTCTTTTCTGTTCTTCTGTCTCTTTGCCCTCCTTTCTTTGTCCAAAACTGTCTACCCTTGTCTTCTTTCTTCTTCTTTTTTCTTCCTTTTTCTTTTTCTTTTTTCTTTTTCTCTTTCTTTCTCTTTAATTTCCTTTCCACGTTTGCTTTACAGCCCTCTTATTCTTTTGCCCCCCACCCCCTTTTGCTCCCTCCCTCTCTTTTCCTTCCCCGTTTTTCCCTTTTGTTCCCCCTTCTCTTTCTTTCCCTTTTCCTTTCTTCTTCTTTTTCTTCATCTTCTTCTTCTTCTTCTTCTTCTTTCTTTTTCTTCTCTTTTCCTTTTCTTTTCTCTTTTTTCCCTGTCTTATCCCTGTTCTCTCATATATAATTTCTCTTCTTTACTCCCCTTCTGCTCTCTCCCTTTATAACCCTAGAGTCTGACTATAAGGGGACGCTCCCTCTCCAGGATACCAGAGGCTAGTAGCCTTTTTTGTTAGGGTAAGGAATTGTCTTCCCTGACCTACCAATCGCCACGCATAACCTGCATTGCTGCGACCGTTCTATCTGCAATCATTACTATTGTGTTATGCATGATATTTTGTCACGTGTGCCATGGTTTGCCGTGAATTATCTTTCTCACTGCCAATTTTGGTCTGTTATTGTATTTACCATAGGTTCTCCCCAGGTATTCCCTTGGCTAAGGTAGGCCCTTCCTTCCCTTCCCACGTTTTTTCCTATTGCGAATTAAACTGCAGCGCGCTATTAGCATCCGCAACAGGGATCCAACGCCCTGATGAATGCCCAGAGACCCTCCATAGCTCAATCACAAGGGCAGAAACATGTCGGCTAGATAGGTGACCTTGTGAGTCATTGTTCTCACACTGGTCTCCCATTCCTTTTAAACACACCACACAGAACCTTCTATTAAAACTCACCCTGGTATCTGAGTAGGTGTTTTTATTCCCATAGCATAGCTGGATCCCTATTTTTCCAGAAATCTAACTAAATTTACGCACTCCCTCCTGTTCCTTTAACAGCGAGGTTGAGTCCGCCCAGGTGGTATTGCCCTACCTGGGTGGGGCTAGGTGGTCATATGATGAAGCATGACACTATATAGTGTGTGAGACCACCTAGTCCGTAAAGGAAATCCCCCTCCACAGACCGTGAACCACCCCGCGTTGTATCTCTAGTTGAGATTTAGGACTGGCATGGTGACGCAATTAGCACACTTCCAATCCATTTATATTTCCAAAAAACCCCGTACTCTCTTTTGTGACTCTGAAGGGATGTATTTAACATTCCTGGACTGTGCAGTGTCACATACTTGCCATCCACTTCTCTGCACAATGTGTTCATGCAAGATGTGTGTACTTAGGTTCATGTTTGATGATGTTGCATACATTGATATTTGATACATTGGTATTAAATAATGACTATTTTTTTATGTGATCTGGTACTGTTTATTGATTTTGTGCATGACAAAAGGGATGGGAATGTAGAAGGGATTGGGCACATAGTGAATGGAATACTCTGTTTAATTTACACAGCTGTTGGTAGCACAGGGACAGAATCCATGGGGCTAATGTGATATGGGCAAATGGCAGTGGACAGTCAACAAGATGGCCCAGTGGCACACTAGGGAGACAGTTCAGAGCAGAGTCACTTCTTGGCTGTGGGCTTGGTCTTGGCTATAGAGTCACTGGGTTGTCTGGCTCTCTGGCCACCTTTGCAAGGGTTTTCCTGGGCTACAGGGGAAGTGGTGCTGGTGCCCTGTGAGTCCTCTGGCAGGGCCATCATTCCACTAGCTGCTGAAGATGTTGATGGCCGGGCTGTGTCCTGGCTAGTAGAAGGGGCCTGCTGGTGGGTGGTGGACTCTGGCAAGATGGCATGCAACCTCTGCAGCACCCCTGCAATGGAGGCCATGGTAGCATTTAGTTGTTTCCATTGCTACATGGCCCCCTGGTGGTGTGACACATGCAGCCTCTGGTTGTCCTGCAACGTGGCCAGGGCAGCTGCATCCCTCCTTGACCCACCCACCCCCGGGCCACTGACACCCTCCTACTGGGCCTAGCCCCCTGTGCCTGTGTCCCCACCACAGGTGGGCAAGTGCCACTTGCACTGGGGCCTTCATTGTCCTGCCTGGTGGTGGGTGGTGACTCTAATCTTGTACAGGTGGGCAGACAGTCCGTAGCCTGGAGACACTGGTGTGGGGACGTTGGGCCACGGGTCATGGTGGTGGCTGAGTGGTGGGGGTGTCAGTGGTGTCCTGGTTGGGGCTCCTGGAGGCTGACTGCCTAGGGCTGTGAAATGGGCCAGGGTATTCCTCTTGGTCCAGACATCCAGTTGCAGTCTCCTCATTGGGGCCTTCTTCTTCTGGTGGGCGACTTGCACTTCTTGCCATCTCATCGGGTGGCATGGGCTGTGGTACCTGTGTGTCACACCAATGAGAATTTGGTTTCCTGCAATGTGTTATGCATTGTGGCTAGTGGGTCATAGTGCAGTGGCAGTGCTGGAGGGGATATGGCATTGACAGGTACTCTCCCTGAGTATTTTCATTGTTTTACATGTGCTTGTTTCATTGTTTTTGCCATTGTCGTATTTTTCTCCTGATTCCTGCCCCCAATGGTGTCATTGCCATATCCCTTGCAGCACTAGCCACCTGTCACTTGCAGGGGCCCTTCTGGATAGGTGTAATGCATTTTTAGTTAAGGCATTTGGTGCATTGAGGTTGATGTGTGCAGCATACATTACATGCACAGGTTGATGATTATGCTCACAGGAATGAGTTGTGAGTTGGATGGGGTGTTGTGGGCATGCAAGGATTCTGGGTACTGTTGTATTAGGAATGTTGGATGTATATGGGATAGGGTGTTTAGTGGTAGTGAGAGGGGTAGGGTGAGACATGCATTACAGGTGGGATACATGGTAGGAGAGGATATATGACTTACCCAAGTCCAGTCCTCCAGTGAGTCCAGTGAGGCCCTCCGGGTGCAGGATACCCAAGACCTTCTCCTCCGGTGTATTCGGGAGGTGGAGGGGGGGCCTACCGCCAGTCTTCTGTACTGCAATTTGATGTTGTGATGCCAGGGAATGTACCTTCCCCTGCAGGTCTTTCCACCTCTTCCTGATGTCATCCCTTGTGCGTGTATGGTTTTTCCCACTGTGTTCACCTTGTTGACAATCCTCTGCCATAGCTCGATCTTCCTGGCGATGGACTTCTGCTGTACCCGTGCTCCAAACAGCTGCGGCTCGACCCTGAGTATTTCGTCCACCATTGTCCTTAGCTCCCTGTCAGTGAAGCGGGGGCGTTTAGGGGGTGCCATGGTGTGTGATGTGTGTGTTGTTGTGAGAGTGTGTTGGTGGGGGTGGTGTGGTGTGTGTATGTGTGGGTCCTGGTTGTGGTTATGTGGTGGTTATGTAGTTTGTGTTGTTTTGTGTGTGTGTGACTTATTTAATGGGTTTGTAGAGTGTGTGCGTGCTGTTCGTGGCAATAGCTATGGTGCTATTGGTGTTGTAAAGGATTGTGAGACGTGTGTGTGTATTTTATAGTGGTGTGTGTGGGTGTGTGTAGTGTGTGTATATGTGTCTCAGGTGTGGGGCTTTTGAATTACCCAATTCATGAGGTTGTTGTTGGTGGGTGCCATTACTGCCCACGGCAGTCCATACCGCCAATGGCGTACCGCCATTGAATGACCATGGGGCTGATTTGTGGATCATGATTTGGTGGGCGGATTTTTGATGACATGGCAGTAACAGGTTGCTGAGTCCCACCTTTCCACCATCGTTGGCCGTGGTGGTGTGTGAGGTTTGGCAGATTTTTGGCCGTTTGGCTTTTTGGACTCTTAATAGGGCGGAATACATTCCGCCGACACTGCTTGTCTTTTGGCGGTGTTTCCCGCCAAACTCATAATGAGGACCTTTATCTGGAATATTGCTTCTAATTTTAGAAGCTACTTCTGGTGTATTGTGCACAGTCTGGTACCCTCAACAGAAATTTTGTGCTCAGTTCTGGAGGCCGCTTCTGTTATGCTATGTTGGTGGGGGTGTCCTCGGAGGCAGCAGCTCTAATAGGGAATACTATACCTAGCCTGACAGGTCGATGAATGGTCAGCTGGTGAGCAGTATTTATAGCTGATGGTCTTTGGATATTGAATATATGGTTAGATAAAGGGTAGATGATAGTAGATGAATGACCCCAGAGTGGATGTTGAATGCGTAATGTCTAGATGTTGTAAGAATTGATTACCAGGTGTCATCAAGGCAAGATGGCCATGTGAGACTGGAACTCCCACACCATCTACAAACATCTTGGAGTTGAGTTTCCAATGAGTGCTCTGGGAAACATCCAACTGGCCCCACTAAACATATGGTGAAACCTTAATTTGTGTGTTAAAAAACAGGGGGGTGATGCCGTGAGAGGAGACTGAGACGGTTCACTGGGCCAACTGCAGACGATGGGCTGTATGGGGCTCAAGCTTGCAGGGCCACAGAAGTGAGTGGAAATCACAGAAAACAAAGGTGCCTTGAGTCCTGTGCTTCGAGCACAGACAGGTTGCACTGGGAGGGAGCAGGACAGAGTGCACACAAAGGACCACTCAGTCGAGCCAAGATTTTGGAGACCGTGGAAAGTGCTACTGATGGGCTAAATAAAAACACGTGGGTTCAGCTATGGCGCACAAGAGGGAGCTACGCAGACCTCGGAACGAGAGCCGGGTGATTCCAGACACAGCAAAAATATGCAGAGGGGATATGAGCACCTCTGCTAGTTGAGTCTCTCCATGACCCCTGTCTCCCCTCCTCTGGCTGCCAGACATGCTGAAAGCCCACTGCAACATAGGCTACTGAGGCCTGGAGCAGAGAACAGCCTAGACCAGATAGCGGCGTTTGCTTCCCAACCAACCTTTATTCTATGGGTTACCAATTCAAAGGTGCAAAGACAGATCTATGCTTCTGTGGAAACAAAGACACTTGAACTCTTGTTTGCCTTAAAATAAGGAAGTCTCCTGGATTCTTTTGTTGACTCTTCTGCACTTGAAAAAATTCATATGTAATCCATCTCACCACCATGGAAAAAAACAGCATAGCTGAGTAAAGGCTCCCTCTAGGATTCTTGGCAGGAGAGTAGGGTGTATGACCATTCAAGCAGTGGGAAGAAATCAGAGTAACTAACAGATACGAGGTAAGAGGGGGTGCTGCTTGGGGGGGACCTGCTTCCCATGCGGGCCCACATTGCTGAGATCTGACAAGACACACTACCCAGTTAATTATTGAATGCTTGTTTGTAGGGTGTCATCCCCTAGGTATGCACCTTCCCAGTGATATGGGATAAGTAAAGGCAGGAGAACAGGAACCACTGAGACACTTAAAAACCCTACAGATCAGGCAGAGGAGAGCAGCGGGGATAATCAAGCCTGGGACGATGCACCACAAAAGGACGCAAAGTCACCAACGGATACAAATATGTTTAACAGAGTCCTTGAAACCATAGCAGCCGCTCACAAAGTACAAGAGACCAAAAATTGACTGAGTAGCAATAGAGTTAACTCTTTCAAAGGAAGATCAAAGCAAGTTAGTGGAGTAGAGTCACAGAGATGGAGTCGGCAATGGTAGGCAGAAGGCCGAGCATCAAGGAGCTGCAACAGCAATGTATAGACTATGAAAAGAGTATACCAACCTGTAAAATGAAGGCTGAAGATGTGGAGAGCTTTCAAATAGGAACAATATTAGAAAAATGGACTTACCCAAGAAATCTGAGGGCCTCAGCATGGAGCTGTTCTTGGAGGAATCGCTTAAGGATAAAGAGGCCCCTGCAGGTCTGTCTTTAAAATTGAATGAGTGCACATAGTGACAGCTATCACTCGCAGATCAGGGGCCCACTGAGACCCCTGGCCAAAAAGTCTTAAACTATAGCAATAGAGGTAACATCCTGCAACAGGCCCAGAATAATGATCCAGGATAAGTCGAAGGAAAAGTGTCCTTATACCCTGACTGCACGATCCAAGTGCAAAAACTATGTAAATGCTTCTTTAAGGTGAAGAAAGGCCTGTGTACAAAGGGGCTCCGGTTTATGCTGATGTTCCTGACTAAGCTAAGGGTCATAGACAGCAAGTTGTCATACTATTCCTAATCCCCTAAAGAAGTCATGGCACGGCGGAAGAACAAAACTCAGGACACGTTGGTGAAATGGATCAGGCACCTACGACAAAGAACTGGTTGGACAAGGACATTGGAACTCTGACATACAATGGCACAGGCCAAAACTGAAGAGCTAAAAGTACTGAAGGAACTGTCAGTTGGAGAGAACCTAGCCAGGAGATCCTCAATAAACACACAGAACTAGGATGTGTTGTTGATGGAGACTCACAAATGGGCATTGGTGATTCTGAATCTGAAACTGATGAGAGACCGATTGTGACATCAAGGCTGGACGAATCTCTGCTTTAATGTTCTGAATACAACAGGCGGAGGGGGTGCAATCTGTCCCCTGCTTGAGGAGATCCTGCATTGGACTGAATATTCAACTGCAAAGTTAAGGCTGTGAGTGACTGATGCAAGAGAAGCTTGTACTGGGTAAGGTGGCGTGGAGGCTCTGCTACTGGGAATATGTCTCTCTCTTTTCTTTCTTTCTTATATGTTTTTTTATTACTATTTTATCTTCTGCATCGAAGGATTAAAACTTGGTTTGCAGATATTTGTGATGTTCTGGTTGAGCTTTAGTTTGTATGCTTCATGCGAACAGATATCATGGGCAACTATGAATAAAGAAACACTTGAGCGCTGCATGAGGTGGATCCATCCTCAAGCTGAAGGCAAATGATATGCCTTTATGCATAGGCTTGAATAATGTACCTAATGTCATTTAACGCTAAATATGGGGTGGTGACATGGAACATACATAGCATTGGGGGATACAACACAAGATATACTTAAGGCTGGGCATACACAATTTTGATCTAGTCTGTCTTCTAGCAACTCATTTGGCAAAAATAGATGATGCCAAATAAGGAAGCAGTGTAAGGGGCAATTGTTCTGTACTGAGTAATTATCATATGCTAGGTGTGCTGAGCTTAGGTTAAGGTGAGGAATCCCATACATTCCACAAAAAGTAAAACTTGATCTGGAAGGAAAATATAGCTTTGTGGCTTGGATGGTAGGTGGGAAACAACTAACACTGGTTACTATTTACACACTCAATATGGTACACTAAGCTTTTTACAGTTCGGTACATAGCCAACTGACAGCACAAATGGATCTTTCATTGCTGGGTGGTGGCCATTTTTTTTAATAGTGTCCCTAATATACACGCAGACAGGACACTTCCAGGGACTTGTACAGCAAAAGCATCAGACACACTGAGGTCATGGCTGGCTAACTGGTGATTGCATGATGTATGGTAAACTGCGAACCAACAGGGCAGGGAATACATGCATTACTCACATGTGCATGAACTCTATTCCAGACTAGACCTATATAGGACTTGGTCCTTTCTGCAGAGTCGTCATAAACGTTTTGCCTTCATTCTAATATTTTCTGAACCGATTTTTGTTGGTGTTTCGGACTATACACACTTTACAAATGCTAACCAGTGCTGAAGTGCTTGTGCTCTCTCCTTAAAACAAGGTACAATTGGATTACACCCAATTGGCATACTTCTTTTACTTGTAATTCCCTCATAAAATGACACTACCTGTGCCCAAGGGTTGTGACTTAAATGCTACTAGTGGGCCTGAAGCACTGATTGTGCAACCCACTTAAGTAACACTTTAAACATGTCTCAGGACTCCCAATGCAGCCAGTGAGTGTGCAGTTTCAAACTGCCATTTCTACCTGGCAAAGTAAACCTTTTGCCAGGCTCAAACCTTCCTTTTTATACATATACCACCCCTAGGGTAAGCCCTGGACAGCCCAGAGGACAGGCTGCAGTGTATTTAAAAAGTATGGCATGTACTTTTAAGTTTTACATGTTTTGGTAGTGAAGACCACTTTAATTTGTTTTGCTATTTCACTACTGCAAGGCTTACCTCTCTCATATGATAACATTGGAGTTCCCTACTTACAATTTAAAAGTGCAATTTCCAAATGGGAACAGGAAACCAGTTTATATTTGGTGTCTCTGGAATTGTACTAAAAAATATCCTAACTTATGGTGAAGTTAGATTTTAGATGCCAATTTGAAAATGCCACATTTAGAAAGTTGCCATTTTCTGGCTATAGTCATTTGGTGCCTGAAGCCTGTCTCTGGATCACATGACTGGGTGTAGTTGACAGTTGAGCTTTGTGTATTCCTCCTCGACAGCCACAATCAATGGGGAGCTTAGGTGTTACTGGATGGGCCATTCCTGGCCGCATGAGAGGGAGGAGCTGGGCCCAGCCCCACTTACACTTGAATAAGCTGTGTCCTGCCTCCACACAAAGGGCTACATTCCAGTGGCGGCTGGTGACTTTTCAAAGTGGTGGGGTAGAAAAGTTGTGGCGAGTTTGACCTAGTGACTAATCTAAAGGGTATTTGGGTTGTCTACCCCAAAAAACTGTTTGAAATAAAAGAGCAGCCAGTGGTACATTATAAAGTTAGTTTTGATGAAGAATTTGGTAAAAAAGAAAAAACTTTTAGAAAGAAATTCTGAACATGTGGTCTTCAAATATTTAAAAACCTATGCGAGTGCCCCATTTCTTGTAGCATTTAATATTTCCAGGCAGTGCAAAGTCATTATAGCGAGAAGGTGAACACACTTTCAAATGCGGAGAATTTCTTGGACATAACCAAGATAAAGAAAACATATATACAGAATATAGATGCTGCTGGTGGTGGGAGGCGGTGGAAGTGTAGTGTCCTGTCAGAAATGTACACTGGGATTGTGGCTATAATCCCTATATTGGTATTGGTATTTAATCAAAGCAATTTTTTTCATGATTTTTCAGTTGTCAGCCTTACAATTATTAAAAACAATGATGAAAGAAATAGAACAAAATAAAAAAATAAGAATTAAAAAGGGCATTATAAAAATATGTGCAATATCGTTAACTGTTAGCATTACAACTACATTCACCATAATTGGTTAAAAAACACACACAACACAATCAGCTAGATGCTGCCACAGCACAATGCATTAAAAACATTATTCAATTCATAATAGGCAGCCAACCAAGTTACCAGTACAGGCCCAAACTGTACAAACGTTCATGTGCATAAGTACATTTTAAAAAGGAAAAAGACAATTTACCCATCAAAGGCTGACCTGGGCATAGCGAAATATACATGGGACGGCTCAAATAGGGAGAGATATGCACAGGTGTATCTGGCACAATCACCTACCCTTTATGTACAGTACTGCAGACTCAAGGAGTTCCTATGGGCAGATCAGACCAAGCTTAGTTGGCAGCTCTCTCAAACAGGGCCAAGCAGCCCATATATAAAATGCTATAGATTAGTGTGCATTCATATTGCTAGGCCTAGCACAAAGCAACAGTGCTGCTTTGACACCATGGAACTAAAAGAGGGGTAGTGACCACTGCCGCTGTGCAGAGTCATATTTTTTGTAGAACAGTATAAGATGGGCTGAGCTGTGTTTTCCTCAAAAACTACAGTTGCAATAGTCAAGCTTAGCTGCAAGCTTGCGAGTATTGATTAAGTAGTACCTAGTTGGTAGAACACACAGCTGACATTTTACACACTTTACTGTTTGTTTGAGTTCGGTGTTGGACCTGTCCCTTTTTGCACGATTACCCCCAAGCTTTTTGTCTTCTTCCTCCTATTTCTTCTGAACTGTTACTGTTGGCTTTAGGGCTCTGCTTACTTTACCACTGCTATCTAGTGCTCAAGTACATATGCTCTCTGTCTAAATTGGATTGGTGATTGATTTCTCCATGATTGCCATATTTGATTTACTAGTAAATCCCTAGTATAGTGCACCATGTGTGCCCAGGGCCTGTAAATCAAATGCAACTAGTGGGTCTACAGTACTGATTGTGCCTCCCACATGCCTGTCTCAGGCCTGCCATTGCACTGCCTGTGTGTGCAGTTTTAAACTGCCATTTCGACCTGGCAAGTGCACCCACTTGCCAGGTCCAAACTGTCCCTTTTACTACCTGTAAGTCATCCCAAAAGTAGACCCAAGGCAGCCCCATTGGCAATGTGCAGTGTATTTAAAAAGTAGGACGTACTGATGTGTTTTACATGTCATGATAGTGAAATACTGCTAATTTCGGTTTTTAGGGTCGAGCCTGCGTCGCATGCGCTCGCGCATGCGTATCGCTAGCGAGGCGCTTTAGGTATTAGAAAAGGGCTCGGAGCCCCGTCGACGTCACGTCAGTGTCTTTTATTGGCACGTTGGCTTGCCTGTTAGAATCCGCTTCCTTTGATTAGTGGAAGGCATGCATAAGTCATGCCTTTTCCGGTGGTTAGCCCTCCTCGAGCACAGCGACCAAGTACAGAAAACATGCGAGGCTCGCTGTTTCCCGTCAGGTTTGTGGACTACATTTGCTCTATTTTTGCAGTGCAATCTCACTGGGCAGAAGTCGAGCGCTTTGCCTACTATCGACCTTGTTAAACAGTTAATTGCACTTTTGCCGGTTACGTTCATAATTGCACTTTTGCCGATAGGTATTATTACGTGTGAACTGTAGCAGCGTGATCGCTCTGTTTTTTTCTTTTAGTGCAAGAAAAATCAGGTTGGGAGTTTACAACTGGGAATAGCTGTAACTCCGACAAATGCGAGACCTTAGTGCATTGCAAATGCTTGTTACTATTGCAAGGCCTATCTCTCCCAAAGGGTAACATGGGGATTGCCTTGAAATATCTTTTAAGTGTAATTTCCCATTGGTACCAGATAGAGATATGGATCTTGGGGTCTCTGAACTAACAATTTAAAAATACATTTTTGGTGAAGTTGGTGTTTGAAAATGCCACTTTTGGAAAGAAGGTTTCTCCTTCTTTTACTGTGGGGAGACTTGTCTGGTTGCATTCATCGTGGAATTATGTGTGAGAAGCTGGAGGTACTTTGAAGGTGGTCCTTCTGGATGAGGGTGATCCTTAGCAACTTCTTGTTTAGAAAAGAGTGGTTGGTGGCACACTACAGAATTCGTTGAGAGGAAGGTTCCCCCACTTTTATTAGGATTTGGCACAGAACTGGCATTGTTTCCAGTTCCTTTTTATTTTGAGTGTATGCAAGAGTTCTGAGTCATGAGGACAACCCTTAAGATGTGTGGGCTCGAAACGTGTTGACCTTAAAGAGCACTCAAAGAGCACAAGTGAAGGTTACTAGGCTAGCAGGGAGAATTAGAATTGATGTTCTGGAATACACAGTACTCCTGTTTTATGCCACATGTACACTGAGAATGTTGTTCCTTTGGACTAGGCTCTACAATTAAGAGCTGCAAATGAATTTAAAATATTAAGACTCTTATTTTGTCTTTTTTCTGAACTTGTTCAGAAGCATGATACCAAGTTTTTATCAAGGTATTTTCATTGTATATGTGCGATGTTCTTGGATATATGTATGTTTTTTGTGGTGCAGGCAGTATTTTTGATTTTTTTCAGAAAACTGTTGGTCCTTTGTGTTTGACATTATTGTTGAATATAACTGTTATAATTCTATTGATATAGTTTAATAAAACAGTGAGAACATATATTCATTTTTCGCTTCCCCACTTAAATAGAACATATTGATGAGTCAGTGTTGGCATTTCTTCTTGTTTCACTTTTAGAAAGTGGGCATTTTCTTGTTTAACCATCATGTGCCTCTACACAACTGGGTCAGGATGTCAGTTGGGCTGTTTGTGAATCCACTCTAGGCAGTCACACAAAATGAGCTGAGGTTTCCCTGCATTTCCTGATGGGTCTTCCTGAGCTAGAGTGGTGGGAGGAGCTGACATTTGCACCTGAATAGGGCTGTGCCTGTCCTTGCACAAAGCAGTCTTCAACCCCCTGGAGTGTGTCTGGAGCCAGGGCAGAAAAGGCAGAGTCTTGCGCACTACAAAGACTTCTCTTTGAAGTTTGCCTCCTTCAAAGACAGAAATGGGTATAAGTACTGGACCTCTGACACCATATAGTTAGAATACTTCTGAACTGAGGACATTCTGCCAGGAAGAAGAGCTGGATGCTGTAGGAGGGATTGCCACTATGCCTGTTGCTTTGTTGTGCTGCTCTGATGCTTGCTGCTTCTATCCTGCGAGTGAAAAGACTGGACTTTGCTTTCTACATCTTGCTTTCCAAGGTTCTCCAAGTGCTTGAACTGAACTTGCCTCCTGTTAAGAAGTCTCAGGGACATCAAATACTTCATCTACCAGTGCCTTAGCTCTTCTGCTGAGAGTCCTGACGTGCCCAGTGGTGTCAACTCCAGCCCCTAGGCCCTTGGAAGTGTGAGCTGGTAACCTGAAGGAGAAAATGCATGCACTGACATGCCATGGCTGAAAAATCGATGCAGCGCCTGCCCTGGGGCAGGAGACTTGATGCAGCGCCTGTCTCACGGCTGCAGAATCAACACTGCACCTGTTTCACTGTGGATCATTCAACACAGCACGTCTGGATTTTCCATGCATCGTCCCCGGGGTATCAATTTCTCATCGACCTTGCAACGCAGTAGGGATCCGAGGCTGCACGTCCGGAAATCAATGCATCACCTTGCCCGTGAGGAAAACATCAACACAGCACCACCCCTGCCAGTAAGGAACCGACGCTTCTCCTCTCCTGCAAGGATATAATCGATGCATCACCTCCCCTGTACAGTAAGGAACCAACACATCGCTTTGCTTTTCAGCGCCTCACCTCCCCTGTGGCCCACTTCACCTTTGTTTTTGAGGCATCCCAGGTACTTTGTGCTTAAAAGTTACAACCATTGATTTCTATGGATTAAGACTCATTTAAACTTTTGAAAAGTGATATCATTACTTGTGTGTGTCGGATTTTTGTCATTTTGGGTCTTGTTTTACTCAGATACATATTGGCTATTTTTCTAAACTGGTGTGGAGAACTTTTGTGGTGTTTTTACTGTGTTACTGCGTGTGTGTACAAATAATTTATACATTGTCTCTGAGATAAGTCTAACTGCTTGAGCCAAGCTAGCAAGGGGGTGGGCAGGGGTTATCTTAGCTGCGTGATTCCCTTACCCTGACTAGAGTGAGGGTCCCTACTTGAACAGGGTGTAAACCTCTGCCAACTAGAGACCCCATTTCTAACATTGGTGATCAGTGGTGAGGATATGGCTGGTATTTGTACTTTACATACAGTGATTGGTGTAAACTACCTCCATAACGCAGACCACTATGCAACAATATACTGTTCCTCCTTTTTCTCTCAATTGGTCATTTTTCCAAATTTACTCCTGCTTCATCTTGATCAACTTGGAACGCTGTGTGGTTATTGCACCTGTGAATCCTTGAAAGAGTTGAGAGTTTTCTTCAAAGGGCCCTGGTTGTGAAGAGGAGATCCACAAGGTGGGATCTTGAGACATCCCTGTACTGTTATGAAGAAACATGCTGGGTAGCATCACAATCAGATGACTCTGCGGAGAACTCTGAGGAGGAAGGCCCCTCTGGAAGTGTAAAGGATGTAAGACCTCGAACTTCCTGGAAGATCCCAAACCAGAATTCCAAGAGGGCAGTGGCCCTACGGAAAAGGCAGAGGAGGGGAAAAACAACTTTGCAGAGGCTCCAGAGAAAGGGGAGCTCACTGAGATGGGGTGCCCTGCTGGATTTACTGCTGGGAGCTGTGTCTCCTCCCACGTCATGTCCCCTGAGGAGTTTAAGGATAGACAGTCTGAGAGGGAACTGCAGGTGCCGCTGGCTCAACCACATGCATAGGAGAGAGGAGGTGAGGCTGACACAGCCCTAGCAAAGGAGAAGAGGGCTGAGGCGGAGAGAGCCTTAGCCCAGGAACAGGAAATGATTTTAGGTCATGAACTGAAGTTAGGAGAGGTGGACTTGGAAACAAGGAAATATGAGTCGAGCTCAGATGATGGCAGCGAAAATATAATGTCCAGGAATGAAGAAAAGGTTCACGTACCCAGAGACTTGGGGGCATATTTATACCCCATTTGTGCTCAAATTGCACCATTCTTTTCACGCAAATTCGGTGCAAAACTAACTCCATATTTATATTTTGACGTTAGATCAGTCTAACGTCAAAATACTGGAGTTTGCACAATTTTTTAGATATGTGAACCTACCTTGCGTCAATGAGATGCAAGGTAGGCGTTCCCATCTAAAAAATGGTGCTAACCCCATAGCCCCATATTTATCCCCCAGATGGGTGGAGGGGCTAAATAATCGTGCAAAGCTTGCTTTGCACGATTATTTAACGCCTGGGTCAGACCAGGCGTTAAGGGACCTGTGGACCCATTTCCATGATTAAACACCACGGAATGGGTCCACAGGTGCCCTCCTCAAGCCCCAGGAACACCCCCACCCACATCAGAGGGACACCAGAGGATGGGGGACCGCATCCCAGGTAAGTAGGGTAAGTATAGGTAAGTCATTCTTTTTTTTAATTAAAGTGTCATCGGGGGCCCAACTTGGGGCCCCCTGCATGGCACAGGGTGCAATGGCCATGCCCAGGGGAGACTGGTCCCCTGTGCTGGCCATTGGGCTGGAGGGCATGACTCCTGTCATTTCTAAGACTGGAGTCATGTGGTATAGATGGTTTTGCGTCAGAAAATGACGATAAGCTGGTTAGAGTCATCTTTTTTTTGCCTCTAAGCAGCCTAACGTAATTTTTTGGTGCAAAACCCCCTTCTCCCATACCGCCAGCCCCACCCAGCTAACGCCATTTTTTTTTACGTTAGCCCACCCTTTGCATCGGCTTGCGCCATTCCATAAATATGACACCTGGCTGATGCTCAGGAATTGCGCAAGCCAGTGCTAAACTTTTTGATGCAAAACTGCGTTAGTGCAGTTTTGCACCAAAAAGTATAAATATGCCCCTGAGTGCTTGAGCCAGATGCGTAGCTCTGTCTCACCTCGAAGTCCTCGTGGAACCTCGAGCCAAAAACATGTTGAATCTTCAGGTGATTTCACCCGTCCTCCCTCTTCTTGTTTCAACTGGATTTAACATGTAATATAAGTATCTATGTAACAAAATGTTCTGATAAAGCTCCTCCAAAAATTTAACCCTGCATGAACCATTGATGTAAATCAGGACTGGAAAAGATACACTTCTAGTGGCTTAGTTGCACAACCAGAAAACATGGGATCAATCTCACATTCCCTCTTTGATCAAATTGTGTGATCTGAGATAATTTGTTTTCACTGTGTCTCATTTTTCTACATCATCAGTTTAGAGCACCTTGAAACATATCCCTTCAGGGCTGTAAGCACAACATTATCTTGTGTATGTTTAGTAGACCTTAATTTTGCTCCAGCTATAATAAGCGTGTCCACATGTAGGGTACACATGTCAATTGACACTTTCCTTGGAGATATGACCTAATGGCTAGAGTTGCTGACCTGGGAACTGTGGAAACAGGCTCGAATTCAGCTACAGTGCCTAAAAACAAATGTGTAGCATAGTTGGGTTATACTGTACAGCACCCTAATGCTGTCAGGTTTTGTTGTTAAAGAGGTGGAGACAGGCATAAACCTGTTGTAAGTTACTCCTTGGAAATAATTACTTCTAAGGAATCCCACACAGTGCAGTGAGAATCGAATTCACTAACGTGAAAGCTTGTGAAAGCAAGTGCGCATGTCAGGAAAGAGAGAGCTAAACACCGGTCCTATCAAACATGAGCACTTGGCTTCCAATTTTGCCCCAGCTGTCCTGAATCCCTGCTTCCAATCAACAGGATTGTCCCCACCCCAAAAGCAGTACGAGTGGGACACACTATTTTAAAATATCAATAATATTTAAAATTACATGAATCAAAGTAGGGTTTCACAGCAGGAGTGCGCCACTCTTCCACTCAAATGGATGAGCTGCACCTGCTGCATATCCCTGTAGCTAATCTGAAGCCAGGACAGGGAAGGCAGGGCACCTGTGCACTTCAAAGGCATGCCTCTAGAAGCCTTTCCTCACTTCAAAGGCGCTACTGGACCACAGACACCAACTCTTTTTACAATTCTGGAACTGTAGATACTCTGCCAGGAAGAAGGAGTGAGGTGCTGCTGAAAGGACTGCCACTCTGCTGGACTGATGTTCAGAAGGACTGCTGCCCTGCTATGGTGACCTGCTGCCCTCTTGTCTGGGTGAGAAGGACTGGAGTTGCACCTCTTGAACCTAGAACCCAGAGGGACTTCAAGAGCTAGTTGGCTGGCCTCCTGATCTGAAACCTCAGAGAGCACAACAGGCCTCCATCAACCTTGCACCCACAACTGGACTCAGGCATCTGTGAGTCCACCCTGTCAAGTGGTGCCATCCCAGTCCTGGACCCTTGGAAGTGGGCATAAGGTGCTCTGCCATCCTCTGCGGATTCACCACAACCAACGCATCTCCTCTGCTGCACACGCAGACCTGAGAAGAATCCATGCATTGTAGCTGCTGCATAGATATAGATTAGACCTGCCATAAAGACCAGCATCACAGGCCATCCAAACTGCTGTTGCACACTGCATCCGCAGGCCCTTACATCCTTCGTCATTGGCAGCTTTGATGATAACACCAGAATCCACATCGCAGTCCAATAGAACTGATGCATTGCTGCAACTGCGCCACATAATCCAGATGCGGACTTTGCATTGCAAGCCCCGTTGATGGTATTATTGATGACAATGCATGCCCTTGCATCGCAGCATCGTTACATCTCCAAACTGACTCGTTGCTTCAGCTGCGTGACACATCTGTGCGAATCGTCACATTGCTTCACCAACCCGGATTTAAGGTACTCTGTTCAGTGAGCCTAACTGGGTCCCTCGAGCCAGCCCATTCTTCAAAGTGGTCAGCCTTAACTTGTGACTTTGTTCCAGCCCAGCATGATCAGATATTCACAGTAGCCGTTTTGTACTTCTTGGTGTGGTTTTCACTAAAATATTTTAAACTGCAAATCTCCAGTTCTACTGATTGGATTTTTGTTGTCTCGGCTCCAGATGGCACGCAGGCACTGTCTCGAACCAAGACATGCTGTAACCAGTTTGGGGGCTTCAGACTACCCTCAGGGTAGCAATTGGCTGGCTCCATCGTCACTCCCCCTTTGTTTTTAGGGTCGAGCCTGTGTCACATGCGCTCGCGCATGCGTATCAGTAGCAAGAAGCTTTAGGTATTAGAAAAGGGCTTGTTGCCCCGTCGACGTCACTTCAGTGTCTTTCATTGGCAAGTTGGCTTGCCTGTTAGAATCCGCTTCTTTTGATTAGTGGAAGGCACACATACGACATGCCTTTTCCGGTGGTTAGCCCTCCTCGAGCGCAGCAACCAAGTACAGAAAACATGCGAGGCTCGCTGGGTTTGTGGACTACTTTTTCTCTATTTTCGCAGCTGTATTTCGCTGGGAAGAAGTCAAGCGCTTCGCATACCATCGACCTTGATACACAGTTAATTGCACTTTTGCCGGTTACGTTCATAATTGCACTTTTGCCAATAGGTATTATTATATGTGAACTGTAGCAGCGCGGTTGCGCTGTTTTTTCTTTTAATTCAAGAAAAATCTGGTTGGGAGTTTACAACTGTGAACAGCTGTAACTCCGACAAATGCGAGACCCTAGTGCATTGTAAATGCTTGTTTACCATTTGTCCTGGGTGTGCATTTGTCATGCCTTTTGCTTTCTTGAGCCCTCCCAGAGCGCACCGACCAACTACTGTATGAACACACTGGTCACCATTTATGTCCTCTGTTCAGGAACTACTTTAGATTTCCATCTGGAGCACTTAAGAGGAGTGCTTGTGGTTCACCGAGTGCTCGCGGTTCACCAGTGTTATCTGGTCACATTTGGGTGCATTAAAAGACAGAGAGCAAATGTCAGACGCTGTTTTCTGAGAGCGCCTTTTTCTTGTCTGACTTCAAAGTGATTGCTTAAATGTTAGTGTGACTGGCAGTCCGGCTGCATGGCTGCCTAATTTACATTCTTTCAGCAGCCCGGAAATATCCTCCATCCTTCCTTCTCATCTAAACTCGTCAATGTTTTCATGAAGAGCTTTGTTGCTGGGTTAACTATTTCTGGACGATTTCAGTCTCTTTGCGCATTTAAAGATTTCTGTGCATTTGACGCAGCATCAGTATTGTTATATTAACCCCACCCCTGCAAGTGTTGCTTCCATGGATTTCGGCAGAGGCGCGTTGTAAGTGCTGAAATCCGGGACTGAGGGACTTGGCGAGGCGGGCTAATCCGGCCGTGCTTATCGCATTATCTGTTCGTTCACAAAGAAGATATGCACATGATGCTGTTCCATAGATTCATTACACATTAAGGTGGTCATTCTAACCCTGGCGGTAAAAACCGCTAGGGCGAATGACCGCGGTAGCACCGCCAACAGGCTGGCGGTGCACCGCTGGGCATTCTGACCGCGGCGGTTCAGCCGCGGCCAGAAACGGAAAGTCGGCGGTGTACCGCCGACTTCCCGCTGCCCTTGAGAATCCTCCATGGCGGCGGAGCGCACTCCGCCGCCATGGGGATTCTGACACCCCCTACCGCCATCCTGTTCCTGGCGGGTCTCCCGCCAGGAACAGGATGGCGGTAGGGGGTGCTGCGGGGCCCCTGGGGGCCCCTGCAGTGCCCATGCCAATGGCAATGGCATGGGCACTGCAGGGGCCCCCGTAAGAGGGCCCCAAAAAGAATTTCAGTGTCTGCCTAGCAGACACTGAAATTTGCGACGGGTGCTACTGCACCCGTCGCTCTCCAGCAACCCTGCCGGCTCCATTCGGAGCCGACTTCATCGTTGCTGGGTCTTTCCCGCTGTGCTGGCGGGCGGCCTTTTGGCGGTCGCCCGCCAGCACAGCGGGAAAGCCAGAATGGCCGCTGCGGTCTTGTGACCGCGGTGCGGTCATTTGGCGGTAACCGCATGGCGGGCGGCGACAGCCGCCCGCCGCGGTTAGAATCACCGCCTAAGTGGCTTGGGTATGTTTTTTTCGGTTGCTTTTCTAAACCACAAACTTACAAATGACCCAGAGAGAAGCTGCCTTGCATATAAATAAACCACTTAGCCACCAAGGCTCTATGTACTCACAGCAAACAGCACCTTTTCATCCTCTCCTACTAAGTAACATAGGGCCAGATGTAGCAAAGGTATTAACCCATTCTGTGTCTATGGGAAAAAGTGTTCGTACATATGGCCCATAATGCCTCCCGTTGTTTGCACTCCCTCCCCTCTTCCTTCATAGTTTACTGCTCTTCCACCCCTCTCCTGTCGCTGTTCCCTGCAGGCAACTACTTCCTTTCTCCCACACCAAGATGTTCCTTTGCCTATGCTGCTGTGCACATGGTTCTGCTTTTTAACAGCGTGCAATCCTTGTTTGTTTAATTTAAAAATGATGCACAGAGCAGAGCCAAGGGCAGCTGTGTTGATAAGATGTAGCTGATAAGCTATCTCTGCTGGAGGATCGGTGTGAGGCAGGCTGTTTGCTGAGGAACTGAGGCCACTATGTAGAATGCTGTAATGATTCATCACCCAGAGCAACAACACAAGCTGACCTCCTCCTTCTTTCTCAATTTGGAAAAATGCGAGACAATGCTTCTTAATATTCAATTATTCATTGGGAGTTTTCATCCAGTACGCAAACAGCATAAGGTCGCTAGAAAGCTTTCAGAGAAACTACACCTTTGTGATGCATGGCAATTACTTTAATCAATGATTTTTTTTATGTCAACTACAGTGTTTTGTTTCACAATTGCTTCTGCTGCTGGGAATTTATGCTACTACGGTTTGTTGATTTGCACTCAAATTATTTTTCACTGCACTGCGCTTTTGCACACACTTTGCGCTTCTTAATGGCTTAGGGTGGGTTGTGATATGGTGAATCATTTTGTATGGACCGCCTCCCTTATTACTGCTTGCCCCCGCCATCTATCATTACTTCTTTCCTTTGAAATGGACGCTTATTTGGACAACAGATCACATCTGCTTTCAAATGTGTTTTCTGTTAGGGCACCTTAATGTGTGCAGCAGAGTATGACCTAGAGCCCGCTATCCATTTCTCCTGCCCTGTTGAAGTCTCGAGTGTGGATACTGTGACTTGTACTGATTCCAATTTCTCTAAAAGCAGTTTAGCACACATTCACACTTTTTGTACTATATTTATAGCGCACACAACTGCACTCAACTCAAATGCACTCAATGCAACTGCACTCCACTCTATGCCGCAACACTCCAATCTATGCAATGCCACTCCACTCTACGCAACGCCACTCCACACAACACCACTCTGCTCATTGCAACGCCACTCAGCTCTATTGCCACGCTAGGCAGCGCTACTCTCTACAACGTCTCTCGACTAACACAAGGACACTAAGGTCATGCACTCAACACAGCATCACTTCACTCTACGCATTGCAACTGCATGCTCCGCAACACCACTCTACTCCTCACCACTCCATACACCTGCACTTTGCTGTACGCAACACCACTCCACTCCACTCTACTCAATGCCAGTCCATCCAAATGCACTCCACTCTACATCACTCCACACACCACCTCTCCACTCTATAAGACTATACGCATCGGCACTCTACGCATCATCACTCTATGCCACGCCATTCTATGTCACACCACTCCATACCAAACCGCTCCATGCAATGCCACTTTGCCGCAAGCAACATCACTCTGCTCCATGCAGTGCCACTCCATTCTATGCAATGCCACTCACCTCTACGCAATGCTGCTCAGCTTTACGCAACGCTACTCCATGCAACTGTACTCTACTTTACAGCACTCCAATCTACACCATGCAATGCCATACAAAGCCACGTAACACCACACCACTCCGCGCAATGCTCCTCCACACAATGCCACTCCATTGAATACCATTCTACACTGCGCATGGCTAAAACATATTGACAACGCCCAAAGCTTAGAGCCTGGCCATTGATGAGACCTATTGGCTTTGCCAATGCTTGTTTAACATGCTGTGGAATCATGTTTGTGTGGTTTCGTCATTTTATTACTGTTTGAAGTGTTCCAAAAATACTCTTCACATTGCCTCTAATGTTAAGCCTAGCTGCTGAGTACCAACCTACCAAAGGGTTGGGCACAAGTTAATTTAGGGTTGGCTTGGCCCTCATCCTGACAACTGTGGTTGCAACCCATTTGCTTACTGCCTGCTACTACAGACTGACTTCCTGGTAGGCTCCACATTGACAGTTACACTTGTGGTGTGGTTGCTTTCTGATCATGCGCCAGTAGTGATTGAGTTCCAGTGGGGGCTTGCGTGGCCATGTGTACCCACGTGTCGCCTTAATCAGAAAGCCCTGAAAGGTTTTACAAAACACTAGAACACAACACATAGATTTGTACTTTGAAATCAGGGGAAACACCAAAACAGACACATGTGTAGCATGAGTGCCTTTAAGGGTTTTCTATGTGAAATCTGTATTATAACAACATTTGGCATCAAAAAAGTCCTGAACGATGGAGCCACGAGACTGGATATACAAATAGCCGAACCAGAGGAGGGGGCGGCGAGGGGAGGTTCCGAAGTGCAGACATCATTAAAACTAAATTCAGGATGTCGATAGCTGCTGGGTAGTTTGCGTCACATAGATTACCAAAAGGCGAAGGCTAGGCAGCACCTGCCTGCTGGCTCGGCAACGCAGTGCAGAAAGGGCCCATGACAGCACTGCAAACAGAGGGGGGAGCAGTGATGTTGTCGCAGAAGGAGATTAATGAAACAATGGAAAAATATTATTCCTCCTTATTCCAAAATGTGGTGTGCTCAGGAAAAACAGCAGACGAGAATTACCTAGCAGACAATGAATGTCCTAAATGACATACAGACTATAGAAGAAATCAAAACAACAATAAAATATCTGGCGATGGATAACACTCATATAGGAAATGGATTTCAAGTGAAATTGCACGGGACATCATCTGTGATGCTCACCCCTAGACACCACAAAATGTATGAGGCAGCCCACGATGGAGGTATATTACCAAAAACTACAAGGGAGGTGATAATAGTGTTGATTCCAAAAATGGGACAGGAATTATTGAAACCTAGAACATATCAGCTGCTGTGGCTTCTCAAGCTGGACTATAGAGTTTTAGCCAAAGTGATGGCTAAGTGAATCGCTCCCTTGATGCCGAGCCTCATTCATAATGACCAGACATGTTTTGTTCCTAGCAGATGCACAGCTATGAATGTGTGCCATCTTATACATGTTATGACCGAGTGCCTCCCTGGATAGACGAATACAGCGATGGTGTCAGTAGGCATGAAGAAAGCATTTGACTACCTAAGATAGGAGCATTTCTTTGAGGGGTTTTTGAGGATGGGTTTTGGTGGATGAATTTTGAGCTGGAATCGCTTGCTACATGGGGAAGCAGTGGCATGAGCCAAAAATGGAAAGATAATATCTGAGGCCTGGAGAATAGAGCGGATGGGGCAAAAAGGCTGGCCGCTATCGCCCCTCCTGTTTTCTCTAGGTAGAACACAGAATGCAGCAGCATGGGGGATACGAATAAAATGGGAAATACACATCAGTGTGTGTGATGTTTTATTGTATTTAAGACATGCCACTGAAATTATAAACAACACTGCGGATCTTTGGAACAGTATCTGGTTTCAATGTGAATCTAGATAAAACTTGCCTGTACCGACTGTTGACCGACCCAATGCCTCCTCAACATATGAGGAAGCCTTAATGGGTAGACACAAAAGACTCATGTTCAAATATTCCTGTGTTCACATATATATATCTAAAATAGATAGTGACCTGATTGATGGTAAAAATCAAAAAGGGATGGCAGGCTTGGCATGGTCAGAAGAATTGTAGAAAAACATTGCCCCTTTCGGCACAAGGCAGAATAGTCATGTCTAAAATGATTATATTGCATATATTATTGTCCTATTTTGCTGTAGTGATGGTTAAACTGCAGAAAGAATTGTTTGGTAGACTGACTGGCTTGCCAACAGATTTCATATATGGAGGGCAGCACCATGTATGTTCCTTGAGGAAATTGTAATTAAATCTGGAGGCACAACTTCAGTGACAGCAGTGACAGAGAAACTGGGACAGCAGACCTGACATATGTGAAGGGAGACAAAAGGGGCAAAGACCCACTGGGATGTCTCCTTAAACCATAGAGCAAACTCTCAGAATACACTGTATGCTTAGAACGTTCTCAAGAAGCAAAACACACGTACTCTTTGTGCTTCTTAATTTTTTGACTTATGTGAACCCTTACTGGATCATAACTGGAATCCAGGGACCCCCACTGAGTCATTACTGGAAGCCGGGGACCCCCACCTTAAGCAATTTCTATGATTTGGTCCTCAAACCAATACACAAAAATACAAAAACAACTATACTGCAAACAAATGCTCAAATATTTAAAAATGATAAGCACTTGCCAATCAAATACAGAAAGCATTAAAACAATTCTGTTTTGAGTCTTCATTTACATTGGCTTTATTAACTTTAATTGATTAATTTTAACATTATTTGATTTTGTAAATTAGTTATGGAATCCCTGAACAGGGCCAGCATTAGCACTGGTGGCGCTCAGAGCAACAATATTTGTTGGCCCACCCCCCTAAAAAAAACTCTCCTTCTCCAATTAATTCCCACACTATCACCGCCACCAGTGCCTCTCATCTCTCCACAGCCCCCTTCTCACAAGCATTGCATTTGTTTCATAGCGCTACTCATACCAGTGTAGGGTGGCAGAGAACTTTACATCACAAACATTATAGGAAGCCAATGAATCATAAGTGTGTGAATCAGTCTATAGGAAATGTTAAATAAAAATGAGGATAACAAGGTGTAGGTGTCCCATGTCTCTAATGCTAGTAGGCAGTATAGTTTGAGTGTTTGGTCTGCAGAAGAGCAAACTTAGGATTTAAAATGTACCATAGGGGTTGGCTTTACTAATAAGAATGTACTTCTACCCAAATGAACCGTTTTAGAAACATTAAGATAATGAAAGGCTAGGGAAAACATGAGTATTGAAGTATTTGGCAGGGTGGTAACCTATACAATGTAATTTGCATGCAGGTCTTTGATGACAGCTCATAGCTCACTTTGCTATATTACGGCTGTAATTTAGGAACTGAGAGTAACAAAAAGTTCTCTGTGACAAAAGCAGTAACCTACTGCTGAATCAGTTGAGTCTTATGTAATGAGCTAGCCTTATAAAATACAGTTCAATAATTTGCTTAGTACACCTTCTATGCAGCTGGCATATTAACCCTCTGCACTATTGTTGAATTTAAATTGCTTGGAGAACTCTTAAAGTTCTCAGAATGTATATACATAAAACGTTCTAAGAATATTTGCATGGGGGGAACGTTGATACTGGCAGTTGTATCCTGGTCGCTATGCTGGTCCGTCATCTTATCAGCAACTGTACTTTGAAATAAAGAATCTCCCAAGTACCTGTGATGGCTCATCTTTTCAGTGGTGATGAGCGAAAGCCTTCCTGACAACCGACCAGAGAGCTATCCAAGAGCTCAGAGTGGGAGGAGCTGCTGAAGCCGATATTGAGATAGCCTTGGCAATGGCATTGCAGGATCATTTGTATCAAGGGAGGCGCAGTGGAACGACAACTCCCATGTCTCAGCAGATTAGTGATTCACACACCTCAGTGCTTGCCCATGCCTGTTTGAGCCCCCGTGTGATCTTCTGCACGCTTGCAAGCGTCGGTCGCCACATCTCTGTCTGGAACTTCAACATGACGCATTGCCTAGGAACCCTCAAAGCGTCACCTGGCGGAACACTGGGATCCGCACGCTTTGGGGACATATTTTAGGGCACTGTGAAATTTTGAATATTATAATCAGCACATTGGTTATCTACTAATTAAATTTCGACTGGCAATTTTAGCAAATTTTAATCAGCAGACATGTGATTCGCACACCATTGTAACAAAACTTGTATTAACTGGAAACTGTGGACCAGGATATTCACTTTTGCATACGGTGTCTACAATTGTGCAGCAAATTACGGTGATTCGCACACCTGCAATTACTTTTATTTCAAGTAATTTACATGTATGTTAAAGGCATAGTGAAATAATATCATTTTTTAGAATACTTTTTCTTAACAATTTTTATATTTATATAACATGCAGCAAAACATCATTCCTCCTGCTTTTCTTTCAACACCAGGAGTTCCCCAAATTGAATGGGAACAACGGAAAGAAGGGCTCAAGGCCTATTTAGAGGTCATTGAAGGAGACATTTTCATTCAAAAACTAAAGTATGCCACATTAAATCATTATTTAGGCCCCAAAGGCAGAAAGGTATTAAAGCATCTGCCTAGCATTAGTGTGATGGGGGAGGGAAATGTTTTAGACGAATATGCTACTGTCATTAAAATGTTTGACGCTCCTTTGAACAAAAAGGAAAATATCATTACAGAAGGACATACATTTTATGCTAGACAACAGTTATAGGGCGAATCAGTTGAATCGCGTTAAGGGGTTTAGTTGCTATTTGTAATTTTGGAGAGTTTGAGGTAGAAATGATAAGGGATCAGACTGTGGAAAAAACAAAACAACAAAGAAATTCAAGAAAAGTTATTAACTACTGATAGTTTGACCCTTGATAGAGCTGTAGAAATTTCTAGTGGCATAGAACATACCACTGTTTATATAGAACAAATAGCGTTGAGATCTTATATGTATGCTCTTTAAGGAAAAGAACCTTTGAAATTTAGGGCGAAAGAAGATGGCGGCAAAGAAAAAGTAACTGAATATTATGATGTGGTAGTAGAAATCACATAGGTAATTTATTGCCTTGCCCAGCTACTGACAAGAAATGTGCCAAGTGTAAGAAAAAAGGCAATTTTGCCAAGGTGTGTAAGTCTACTAGCGTAAGCAATGACAAAATGTCTCCATGAAAAGGGGTATCGGGGACAAATATTGGTGGCCTGGATTGGACAGGGAAGTGGAGCTCTTTGTGAGAGTATGTGTGGCATGTGCCATTAGTGAGAAGTCCCACATCATTGTACCCAGTCCTGTAGAATCAGTTCTCATTCTGGGTAGAGCATTGGCAAAATTGGGTAACGACATACTTGGATCACTTACTTTGGTAAAGGAGAGCTGTAAATAAGGGATACTTAATGAATTCTTTTCACGTTGGCCTGAGCTGAAATTGGTGCAGTCACCTGAAACTTCTGAAGTCATTGGGTTTCCGCAGTCAGTGTCTACGAGAGAAGGTGTACCTGAGGAAGTTTTAACAGTCAATTGGGTTTAGTTTACATCATCTGAGTTTGAGTTATTTCTGTTTCAATGGGGTGTGAGGCATACTAAAACATCATTGTATCACCCTTGCAGTAATGGTCTGGTTGAGAGGTGTAACAGAGTCATTAAAGGCAATATTCAACTTTCCATCGCCAATGGGTTGGATTGAGTGAAGAAAGTAAAGAAGTTTGTTAGAAATGGGGTTTTTGGTTGGCAGTTAGGTTGCCCTCTGTCCAAGCAAGAACCCTCACTCTAGTCAGGGTAAGTCACACACAATCCAAAATCAGCCTGTGCTCACCCTCCGGTAGCTTGGCACGAGCAGTCAGGCTTAACTTAGAAGGCAATGTGTAAAGCATTTGTGCAATAAATCATACAACACCATAATATAACACCACAAAAATACACCACACAGTGTTTAGAAAAATATAGAATATTTATCTGGATAATTGTAGGTCAAAACGATCAAAGTTGCAATACGAATTTGTAAAGATATCACTGAAAAGTGATATTAAGAGTCTTTAAGTCTTTAAAAAGCAATAAAGTGTCTTTCAAGCACAGAGTACCTGTCACGACTCACGTGCTGCTTGCGCCTGGAATTTGCAGATCTGGTGGCGTGAATCTTCAATGTTCGGCTTTGGCCCAAAAAGGGGCGACTCTTTCTGGTAGCCACGGTGCTGTAGGCAATGGAGACACCAAGAACAGACCGTGCCCTTCAGAAAGTAGCGCCAGAGGGAAAAACCCCTTCCAAAGGGGAAAAACCTCCAAACAGGAAAAGTCCTGGAGAAAAACAAGAACAACAAACAGGAATCCAAAAGGAGCAAAAATCAGAAAATACAGAATGCTGAGTCCAAAACCAAAAGGCAAGGAAATCAGGAGCGAAGACACCAACTGAGCAGAAAGTGTTGCAGCGCAAGGAAAGAGGAAAAACACAGCCCTTATATACCAACAAACAGGAAGTGACCCACAGGAAGTAAAAGGACACCATCTTAGATAGGGAAACAATATATAGAACAGAATAGTAGAGGAACCATAGAGAATAGGGAACAAGGAATGCTGGGAAAGCACAGGAATCTGGGAAGGAGGAAAAGACATAAAGAAAGGCACACAACAGACTGCAAAAAGAAGAAAGGACAAAGAAACGAAGAAAAACAGGTAAGAGGGTTCAGAGACCCCTGGGACAGTGAAAGGCAGAAGGAAGAACGAGGCCCCAAGCAAATCTGGGGCCTCGAAACGCGCAGGAGAGGCTGGGGGCGCGCCGCGTCTTAATAACGCGGTGCGCGGCCCGAGCCGAACGCCCGGCCGAAGTCGAGCTCTCGGCTCGCGCCGCACCGTGCGGCGCGACAGTAGGTCCCCCTCCCGAAGGCCCAGGTTTAAGAGGGAATAAACAGTGAAAGCGTTGAGTCAGGAGAGGAGCGTGAACGGAAGAGGCATCTTCCCATGAACATTCACTGAGAGGATAACCCTTCCAATGAATCAGATACTGAAGTCGTTTATGAAAAAGACGAGAGTCACAGATTTCCTGCACTTCATATTCAGGAGCATCATTCACAAGGACAGGAGGTGGACAAGGAAACTGACGTGAGTAAGGATCAGGCACATAAGGTTTAAGCTGAGAAACATGAAAAACCGGATGGATCTTCCATGTATGGGGTAAGTGAAGACGGACAGTGACAGGATTGACCAACTGGAGAATACGGAAAGGCCCATAGTAACGAGGTGTGAACTTGTTTTGAGAGAGACGTGAGGGCAAGAATTTGGAGGAGAGCCAGACTTTATCTTGCAGATGATAATTTGGATTGGTTGTACGTCTCTTGTCTGCAGCCTTCTTCATATACCTCTTGGTATGTAACAAATTAGATCGAATTAGTTTATGGAGTTGGAGAAGGCGTTTGGAGAAATAGTTAATAGCAGGTAGAGGAGAGTTGGATTGTGGAGAAGTAGGGAAAGAGGTAGGATGAAAACCATAGGAACAGAAAAAGGGAGTGACCTTGGAGGCACTATGGACTGAGTTATTGTAGGAAAATTCAGCTAAAGAGAGGTAAGTGCTCCAGTTACTTTGGGTAGAATTGCAAAAGCATCGAAGATATTGCTCTAGTCCTTGGTTCAGACGCTCAGTCTGTCCGTTGGTCTGAGGATGGAACCCTGAAGACAGGGCTCTATTCATATTCAGTGTTTTACAAAAATGCTTCCAAAATCGGGAGATGTACTGAGGTCCTCTATCAGAGATTATGGTATGTGGAAGTCCATGGAGACGGAAGACATGATCTATGAATATTTGACCTAGTTCTTGGGAAGTAGGCAGCTTTTTTAGGCCAGTGAAATGAGCCATCTTTGTGAAAGAATCCACTGTGACCATGATAACCCGGTTTCCTGCTGATGGTGGGAGCGAACACATAAAATCAGTAGAGATAGTATGCCATGGGGCCGATGGAACAGGCAAAGGTTGTAGTAATCCTGCCGGTCTGGTGTGAGGTATTTTGACTTGGGCACATATGGGACAGGCCTGAACGTATCTTTCCACATCCAGTTTCCAGGTAGGCCACCAAAAAAATCGTGAAAGTAATTCTTGTGTGGCTTTGATGCCTCTGTGACCAGCTACAGGGGAATCATGGCACATTTGTAATGCTTTCTTTTGCACCTTGTTTGTAGGGAGGAATATCAGGTCTTGGTAATAAAAATATCCTTGTTTCTTGTACAATAATGGTCTTAGTTCTTCTATGTCATGGTCCGATAGGTTGGCGTATTCTTGTTGTACTTCTTCCAGGAAAGACTGAGCCACTCCAATGATCTTACTGGGTTCTAGAAGATACTGGGATGAGGAAGGAGAACACTCTAGATATCGGCGAGACAGAGCATCAGCCAGAATGTTTTGGGATCCTGGAATATATGTAATATAAAAATCGTACTGACTGAAGAAAAAGGCCCAGCGGGCCTGACGACTATTCTGGCATACAAAATTTCTTAAACATTGTAAATTACGGTGGTCTGTCCTCACCTCAAATGGTTCCTTGGAACCCATCAGAAACTGCCTCCACTCAAGGCAGGCTGTTTTCAGAGCCAATAATTCCCTTTCAAGTACGGAATAATGTTGTTCAGCTGTGGAAAGGATATGAGACAAATAGAAAACAGGATGTTCAAGGCCATCATCCTCTTGTCGTTGGAGTAAGACAGCTCCGATGGCTCTCTCAGAAGCATCAGTTACTACTATAAATTGCTTGGTGGTATCTGGATGTCTTAAGATGGGGGCTTGGGTGAAGGCTCTCTTTAAGCTTTGAAAGGCTGCTTCAGCAGCCTCAGTCCAGACAAACCCCTTCTTTAAATTGTCCTTCTTTAAGGTGTGAGTTATGTGGCTAGTCTGACTGGCAAAGTCTAGAATGAATTGTCGATAGAAGTTTGCTAAACCTAGGAAACATTGTGTTTCTTTTATGGTAGAAGGAGAAGGCCACTCTAGGATAGCTTGTACCTTTTCTTGGTCCATAGCTATGCCGGTGGGACTTAAATGATAGCCCAGATATTTGACTTCCGTTATGTCGAACTCACATTTCTCTGGTTTGCAAAATAGTTGATGATCACGAAGTCTTTGAAGAACTTGTTTCACATGGGAAGTATGGAGTTCAGGATTTCTAGAATAAATAAGAATGTCATCTAGGTAGATCACGACTGTCTGATTAAGTAGGTCTGAAAACACTGAGTCCATAAATCTCTGGAAGATTGCCGGGGCGTTAGTAAGACCAAACGGCATAACCCTATATTCAAAATGGCCAAATGGGGTCCTGAATGCTGTCTTCCATTCGTCGCCTTCTCTTATGCGTAAAAGGTGGTAGGCTCCTCGTAAATCCAATTTAGTAAAACGTTGGGCCCCTCTGATTGCTTCCAGTATGTCCATGATGAGAGGCAAAGGATAACGATCTTTAATGGTGATTTTATTCAGACCTCGAAAATCCAGGCACGGACGAAGATCCTTAGTCTTCTTGGGCACAAAAAAGAGAGGGGCCCCAGCCGGAGACGACGATGGAACAATAAGACCACTCTGTATATTTTCGTCCAGATACTCCTTTAGAACTTCCCTTTCGGGTTCCGTGAGGGAGTACATCCTCCCAAAAGGAACAATTGTGCCGGGTTCTAATGGAATTGCACAATCATATTCTCGATGTGGAGGTAGCACAGGTTTTGACGGTTTTTGGAAAATATCCTGAAACTCCAAATAGTGGTCTGGGACCCCTTGGACCGTATTAATGGACATACCAGTGGCACCTTCAGTAGCTAAGGATCTTTTCGGAGACCAATACTTGTCGGAAGTAAAACAGTTCTCGTGACAAAATTGCGAAGACAAAGAGACTGTCCGGGTAACCCAATTTATATATGGGTTATGTCTAATGAGCCACGGAATTCCAAGAATGATGGTATGGTTAGGGGACGTAATAAGATCGAAGGAGATGTGTTCTTGATGGTTTCCCACCTGTAGACTTAACATCAGGGTAGTGGTGTCTACAGGACCAGAGGATATCAAAGATCCATCCACAGTGTGTACCTGTTCGGGTACTTCTTTTGCTTGAGTAGGAACTAGGTTAGCAGCAGCCCATGTCTTGTCCATGTATATACCACTAGCACCACAGTCTAGTAATGCCATAGTCTTTTCTTGACGACCGTCAGGAAGTTGTAACAGGACAGGAAAGATGAACAAGGCAGTTGTATTGTCATTAAAGGAGCTGATGGAAGGTATAGCTGTAGATCCCGTCCCCTCCCTTCTTACAGAGGACGGGAGGTGGCGTTTCCCGAAGGTCTGGACGGACGTACTGGACAGGTACGGAGTATGTGACCAGCAGAACCACAATACAGGCACAACCCTCTCTTGCGTCTGTCTTCTCGTTCACTAGCAGAGAGCGGACCTCGGGTAGTATCCACCTGCATGGGTTCCCCTTCGATGTCTCTAGCAGGAGTGCGAGGTTCCTCGGAACGCTGCAGGTATGCACGGGAGCTACTTGGTTGGGTAAACCCTCTACTCCTTTTCTTTTCCGATCTCCGTTCCTGAAGACGATATTCGATGGACAGTGCTTGATCCATCAGGCCACGAAGATCTTCCGCTCTGGTAGAATGCACTAGTTCATCCTTTATTTCTTCTTTGAGTCCTCTACGAAATAATGTTACCAGAGTACGTTCCACCCAAGTGGTCTCTGCCGCCAGCTGACGAAAACGGGTTATATATTGCAGGACGTCTTGGGAGCCTTGTTGGATGTCGCACAAGGCTTCTTCAGCGGAGGCTTCCAATCCAGGACGGCTAAACATTTGTTTGAAGCGACTCACAAAGGCGGAATAGTCTGACAATACAGGGTCGTCGGAGGACACCATCGGGGTTGCCCAGGCCAAGGCTGGGCCGGATAAGGCACTGATAAGATAACCCACCTTGGTCCTGTCGTGGGAGAATTGAGTAGGTCGGAAGGCGAAATACACCGTTAAAGCATCCAAGAACTCGCGAAGCTTGGTTGGTTCACCAGAGAAACAAGGGGTAGAAGCGGAGATTGTCGGAACATCACTGGTGCGGAGGGCCAAAGCCTGTCGTAACGCAGCATTTTCATTACGTAGTTGTTGCAACTCCTGGGCTTGTTGCTGAATCGTGGTTAACAGAGATTGCTCCGGATCTGCAGCAGCCGCCACTGTATTATCCATGGTGTTTGAGGACGTCGGAATGGTTAGGCGCTGCAATCTGTCACGACTCACGTGCTGCTTGCGCCTGGAATTTGCAGATCTGGTGGCGTGAATCTTCAATGTTCGGCTTTGGCCCAAAAAGGGGCGACTCTTTCTGGTAGCCACGGTGCTGTAGGCAATGGAGACACCAAGAACAGACCGTGCCCTTCAGAAAGTAGCGCCAGAGGGAAAAACCCCTTCCAAAGGGGAAAAACCTCCAAACAGGAAAAGTCCTGGAGAAAAACAAGAACAACAAACAGGAATCCAAAAGGAGCAAAAATCAGAAAATACAGAATGCTGAGTCCAAAACCAAAAGGCAAGGAAATCAGGAGCGAAGACACCAACTGAGCAGAAAGTGTTGCAGCGCAAGGAAAGAGGAAAAACACAGCCCTTATATACCAACAAACAGGAAGTGACCCACAGGAAGTAAAAGGACACCATCTTAGATAGGGAAACAATATATAGAACAGAATAGTAGAGGAACCATAGAGAATAGGGAACAAGGAATGCTGGGAAAGCACAGGAATCTGGGAAGGAGGAAAAGACATAAAGAAAGGCACACAACAGACTGCAAAAAGAAGAAAGGACAAAGAAACGAAGAAAAACAGGTAAGAGGGTTCAGAGACCCCTGGGACAGTGAAAGGCAGAAGGAAGAACGAGGCCCCAAGCAAATCTGGGGCCTCGAAACGCGCAGGAGAGGCTGGGGGCGCGCCGCGTCTTAATAACGCGGTGCGCGGCCCGAGCCGAACGCCCGGCCGAAGTCGAGCTCTCGGCTCGCGCCGCACCACGCGGCGCGACAGTACCTGGTTTCTGGTGGGAAATCTCCTCAGAGGGCCACAGGAGAAGAGATGCGGGGAAAAAGGGGTGTGTGCGTCGATTTCCGCTCAGCACACACAGACTTGCGTCATTCTTTTCCACGCGGGGAAGTCGGGCGTCGTTTTCCGGCGCGCAGACAGTCTCTTTTTGTGGATCGCGAGGATTACCAGATGTCCCGGGTCTGTGCGTGGATTCTCCTGCTTATTTTCCGGCTGCGCGTCGTTCTGCGGGGCTGCGCGTCGAAGTTTCGATCTCACGGTAGGCGTCGCGTCGATTTCTCCTTGGAAGTCGGGCGGCGTTGTCCTTGCGAGGCCGTGCGTCGAAATTTTGGTCTCACGGCAGGCGTCGCGTCGATTTCTCCTTGGAAGTCGGGCGGCGTTGTCCTTGCGAGGCCGTGCGTCAAAGTTTCGCACTCACGGTAGGCGTCGCGTCGATTTCTCCTGGAAAGTCAGGCGGCTTTGTCCTTGCGAGGTTGTGCGTCGAAGTCTCGATCGTCCCGAGGGCGTCGCGTCGATCAGCGTCGGTGTGCGGCGTTTTTCTCGCCGCGAAACAAGCTGTGCGTCGAAATTTTCGGCGCACGGAGCGTCCAAGTGAAAGGAAGAAGTCTTTTTGGTCCTGAGACTTCAAGGAACAGGAGGCAAGCTCTATCCAAGCCCTTGGAGAGCACTTTCACAGCCAGACAAGAGTTCAGCAAGGCAGCAGGGCAACAGCAAGGCAGCAGTCCTTTGTAGAAAGCAGACAGGTGAGTCCTTTGAGCAGCCAGGCAGTTCTTCTTGGCAGGATGTAGTTTCTGGTTCCGGTTTCTTCTCCAGCAAGTGTCTGATGAGGTAGGGCAGAGGCCCTGTTTTATACTAAGTTGTGCCTTTGAAGTGGGGGTGACTTCAAAGAGTCTCTAAGAAATGCACCAAGTTCCCTTTCAGCTCAATCCTGTCTGCCAGAGTCCCAGTAGGGGGTGTGGCAGTCCTTTGTGTGAGGGCAGGCCCTCCACCCTCCCAGCCCAGGAAGACCCATTCAAAATGCAGATGTATGCAAGTGAGGCTGAGTACCCTGTGTTTGGGGTGTGTCTGAGTGAATGCACAAGGAGCTGTCAACTAAACCTAGCCAGACGTGGATTGAAGGGCACAACAAGATTTTAGTGCAAAGAAATGCTCACTTTCTAAAAGTGGCATTTCTAGAATAGTAATATTAAATCCGACTTCACCAGTCAGCAGGATTTTGTATTACCATTCTGGCCATACTAAATATGACCTTCCTGCTCCTTTCAGATCAGCAGCTGCCACTTCAACAGTGTATGAGGGCAGCCCCAATGTTGGCCTATGAAGGGAGCAGGCCTCACAGTAGTGTAAAAACGAATTTAGGAGTTTTACCCTACCAGGACACATAACTACACAGGTACATGTCCTGCCTTTTACCTACACAGCACCCTGCTCTAGGGGATACCTAGGGCACACATTAGGGATGACTTATATGTAGAAAAAGGGGAGTTCTAGGCTTGGCAAGTACTTTTAAATGCCAAGTCGAAGTGGCAGTGAAACTGCACACACAGGCCTTGCAATGGCAGGCCTGAGACAAGGTTAAGGGGCTACTGAGGTGGGTGGCACAACCAGTGCTGCAGGCCCACTAGTAGCATTTAATCTACAGGCCCTAGGCACATGTAGTGCACTCTAATAGGGACTTACAGGTAGATTAAATAGTCAATCATGGATAAACCAATCAATAGTACAATTTACACAGAGAGCATATGCACTTTAGCACTGGTTAGCAGTGGTAAAGTGCTCAGAGGTCAAAAGCCAACAACAGCAGGTCAGAAAAAATAGGAGGAAGGAGGCAAAAAGTTTGGGGATGTCCCTGTCAAAAAGCCAGGTCCAACATGACCCCCCACCAGCCTAAAGCCAGGGGAGAACAATCACGATCCTGATGTACTTCCCTGTTTGAGGCGACAGAACAAGGACCCAGGCCCACAACAGCAGGGGCATGCTCCAGTTCTTCGCCTTCCTGACTCCCATTGGATCCCTCTGTCCATACTCTCAGGGCCCACTAAGCCCATCCATGGGGAACCTTTCTCCTTTCCTGCGGATCCCATCTGTGCAGCACCTAACCTTACTTTGCTCACAGATGTATCCCAGGAGCAGGATAGTACCCCCATGACCAACATAGTGGTGTTGCCCACTCTACCCCTGGGGTGTGACACTTGTCCCCTCCCCAGGGATAACTCTGTCCACCCGGACAGCAAGCCACAGTGATTACTGACAGCTGCCAGGGATGAGAGCCAGGCCCCAGGCCTCTCAAAGCTCTCCAACCACTGTGGCTGTGGAGAGTGGGGGGCGGTAGCCCCAGGTGCTGGGCACCCTTTAACCACTCTCCCTTCCACCAGGTCAGGGATGACAGCCTGAACCTGGTCCTCCCCTCTGGGGCTTTGTACCCTCCCTCCTGGAGCGGTACCCCCAGAGTCCAACATGGCCAGGGGGCTTACAGAAGTCGCCCTGTACCATTCCTCCACCAGTGCAGGGCTGTTAACCTGCCACTGGCCCTCCAACCTGGGGTCTGTGCCTTCAGGTTGGACTAGGGCCCGGGGTGAGGCTTCCCTCCCCTGCCCTCCCTTCTGGGGTCCAGCACCCTCCAACTAGGAGTGGCCTCCTCAGAAGACAACATGGTAGGGGCACTGTTATCAGTAGCCCCTCCCTCCAGGTCCGGGGGGACACCCTGAACCTGGTCTTCCAGCCCAGGGTCTGTACCCTCAGACTGGATCACCGCCTGGCAAACCAGGACTTCCTGGGAGGCACACCTACCCCCCACCAGGTCAGAGTTTAACCTCTGCACCTGCCCATTCAACTCAGAGTTACCACCCTGAGGTTGAACAATTGCCTGGCACGCCAGGACTTCCTGGAGGGCACACTGACCCTCCACCAGGTCAGAGTTTAACCTCTGCACCTGACCATTCAACTCAGAGTCACCACCCTGAAGTTGAACAATTGCCTGGCACACCAGGACTTCCTGGAGGGCACACTGACCCTCCACCAGGTCAGAGTTTAACCTCTGCATCTGACCATTCAACTCAGAGTCACCACCCTGAAGTTGAACAATTGCCTGGCGCACCAGGACTTTCTGGGAGGCACACCTACCTCCCACCAGGTCAGAGTTTAACCTCTGAGCCTGGTTCCCCAACCCAGGGTCACCACCCTGAGGTTGGGCAATTGCCTGGCACGCCAGGACTTTCTGGGGGGCACACCTACCCCCCACCAGGTCAGAGTTTAACCTCTGAACCTGGTCATCCAACCCAGAGTCAACACCCTGAGGTTGGACAATTGCCTGGCACAGCAGGGCTTCTTGGGAGGCACACCTACCTCCCACCAGGTCAGAGTTTAACCTCTGAACCTGGGTATCCAACCCAGAGTCAGCACTCTGAGGTTGAACAATTGCCTGGCACGCCAGGACTTTCTGGAGGGCACACTGACCCTCCACCAGGTCAGAGTTTAACCTCTGAACTGGGCCATTCAACTCAGAGTTACCACCCTGAAGTAGAACAATCGCCTGGCACGCCAGGACTTCCTGGAGGGCACACTGACCCTCCACCAGGTCAGAGTTTAACCTCTGAACCTGGTTCTCCAACCTAGGGTCACCATCCTGAGGTTGGACAACTGCCTGGTACACCAGGGCTTTCTGGGGGGCACACCTACCCCCCACCAGGTCAGAGGTTAACCTCTGAACCTGGATATCCAACCCAGAGTCACCACCCTGAGGTTGAACCATTGCCTGGCAGGCCAGGACTTTCAGGGAGGCACACCTACCTCCCACCAGGTCAGAGTTTAACCTCTGAGCCTGGTTCTCCAACCCAGGGTCACCACCCTGAGGTTGAACCATTGCCTGGTATACCAGGACTTTCTGGGGGGCACACCTACCCCCCACCAGGTCAGAGTTTGACCTCTGAACCGGGTTAGCCAACCCAGAGTCACCACCCTGAGGTTGGGCAATTGCCTGGCACCCCAGGACTTTCTGGGAGGCACACCTACCTCCCACCAGGTCAGAGTTTAACCTCTGAACCTGGCCATCCAACCCAGAGTCGACACCCTGAGGTTGGACAACTGCCTGGCACGCCAGGACTTTCTGGGGGGCACACCTACCCCCCACCAGGTCAGAGTTTGACCTCTTCACCTGGTAAGCCAACCCAGAGTCACCACCCTGAGGTTGAGCCATTGCCTGGCATTCCAGGACTTTCTGGGGGGCACATCTACCCCCCACCAGGTCAAAGTTTAACCTCTGAACCCGGTTATCCAACCCAGAGTCACCACCCTGAGGTTGAATCTTTGCCTGGCATGCCAGGACTTCCTGGGGGGCACTCTCACCCCCCACAAGGGACACGCCGTCCCCAAGGGCCACACAAGAGTCTGGTTGGCGCAGGTCTCCCGACCTCTGCCCATCCGGCAGAGTCTGGGTTTCCCCCAAACCAGAAACGGTCTCACCTGGGTCATTCCTGGGGGGCTCTGCTCTCAGAGCTGACCCCTGACTTTCAAGATCCTCCACTGGGGTCTGCCACCCCCTCTCAACCCTATGTCTGGACTTCTGCACCCCCTCACTAGGAGTGGTACTGCCAGACACCAGAACTGTTGGGATGCTGTCTACAGTCATCCCCCCAAGTTCTTCTGACACTGCGGGGCTTCCCTCAAAAGGTGGCCCTACGGTACAGGTTAGGCTCTGAGACCTACCTGGGACACTACAATCCTCTCCCACCTCACTTGGTCGGGAACCACCTAGACCACTCCCTTCAGGAGCACCCCCAAATGCCTCTTCAGACTCTCTGGTACTCACCCAAAAGTCTGCCTCCACTGTAAGTTCCCTGGGGTCAGAGAACTCACACTCCACCTGGTGTTGGCGTAGCTCTGGAAAATAAGGACCAGACATATGCTCTCCAGCAATTACATCACTCTGCCCTTCACATGTATTAACCACAGTACCCTTCACCCAACCACCTAGTAACTCAGCCTTGGAAAAGCACTCTACATCACCCTCTTGAGACTGGTGAGACAGTTTCTGTCTGTCCCTGACACTCAACCCAAACTCTTCTGGGATGTCTCTACACTCTATATCCAGGACGTCCACCAGGGGGGAACCCTTTTCTCTGTCACTCTCTGCTAGAGTCAGTAAAGTGTCCCTCCCCCCAGTAGGAATATGACTCCCTGTGCCAGTTCCCCAATTCTTCTCAGGGACCCTGTGCATAACGGGAACTACCTCATACCCTTGAACTGCCTGGGGTGTGTCAACTCCCTTCTTCAAGTTGGGCACCACATCTCTGGGCTTGTGCCCTTCTTCAGCAGTACTAGATGCAAGATTTTTGCTGCCACCATCTGAACTGGACTCAGCCCTTCCGGCCTCCAGTTTCAGCTCTTTACAGCTCAGCTCTTGAGCTGCAATCTTTTCTTCTTCCAGGGCTAAGAGACTTGCTGCCTCAGCCTTTTCAAGAAACTCATCTAGCTCTTCCATCCACCGTGCTTGAGCCATGAGCCATTCTTTTTTCACTGGGTCTCTTTCCTCATCTGAGTCGTCTTCCTCCTCATGTGAGTAGTCCTCCTCCTCCTCTGAGGGGTACTTAGTCATTTGGTTTCTTGCTGCCTCTCTCTCTGCCCATCTGTCTTCCTCCCAGACTATGTAGGCATGTAGCATCTCTGCTTTAGTAGATCTCTTTGCTACAGGAAGGCCACATTCTCTGCAAAGCTTCCTTAGGTCAGCCTTAGTGAGGTGGTCAGTAGGCAAAAAGAATAAGTAGGTAAGCGATCCCATTCTGATAGGATCTTACCAGCAAAAACCAAAATCCAAAGTCCAAAATATCAATAGTATATCCAGGAGGACATCAGAGACCAAAAGTCAAAAGAGATGAAAAATCAAGTTGACCTTCAACTGTGGGTAGGTAGTGAAATACTTAGCTACTGTATGTCACTGCACAAACACAAGTCCTATCCTCACCGCTGATCACCAATGTTAGAAATGGGGTTTTTGGTTGGCAGTTAGGTTGCCCTCTGTCCAAGCAAGAACCCTCACTCTAGTCAGGGTAAGTCACACACAATCCAAAATCAGCCTGTGCTCACCCTCCGGTAGCTTGGCACGAGCAGTCAGGCTTAACTTAGAAGGCAATGTGTAAAGCATTTGTGCAATAAATCATACAACACCATAATATAACACCACAAAAATACACCACACAGTGTTTAGAAAAATATAGAATATTTATCTGGATAATTGTAGGTCAAAACGATCAAAGTTGCAATACGAATTTGTAAAGATATCACTGAAAAGTGATATTAAGAGTCTTTAAGTCTTTAAAAAGCAATAAAGTGTCTTTCAAGCACAGAGTACCTGGTTTCTGGTGGGAAATCTCCTCAGAGGGCCACAGGAGAAGAGATGCGGGGAAAAAGGGGTGTGTGCGTCGATTTCCGCTCAGCACACACAGACTTGCGTCGTTCTTTTCCACGCGGGGAAGTCGGGCGTCGTTTTCCGGCGCGCAGACAGTCTCTTTTTGTGGATCGCGAGGATTACCAGATGTCCCGGGTCTGTGCGTGGATTCTCCTGCTTATTTTTCGGCTGCGCGTCGTTCTGCGGGGCTGCGCGTCGAAGTTTCGATCTCACGGTAGGCGTTGCGTCGATTTCTCCTTGGAAGTCGGGCGGCGTTGTCCTTGCGAGGCCGTGCGTTGAAATTTTGGTCTCACGGCAGGCGTCGCGTCGATTTCTCCTTGGAAGTCGGGCGGCGTTGTCCTTGCGAGGCCGTACGTCAAAGTTTCGCACTCACGGTAGGCGTCGCGTCGATTTCTCCTGGAAAGTCGGGCGGCTTTGTCCTTGCGAGGTTGTGCGTCGAAGTCTCGATCGTCCCGAGGGCGTCGCGTCGATCAGCGTCGGTGTGCGGCGTTTTTCTCGCCGCGAAACAAGCTGTGCGTCGAAATTTTCGGCGCACGGAGCGTCCAAGTGAAAGGAAGAAGTCTTTTTGGTCCTGAGACTTCAAGGAACAGGAGGCAAGCTCTATCCAAGCCCTTGGAGAGCACTTTCACAGCCAGACAAGAGTTCAGCAAGGCAGCAGGGCAACAGCAAGGCAGCAGTCCTTTGTAGAAAGCAGACAGGTGAGTCCTTTGAGCAGCCAGGCAGTTCTTCTTGGCAGGATGTAGTTTCTGGTTCCGGTTTCTTCTCCAGCAAGTGTCTGATGAGGTAGGGCAGAGGCCCTGTTTTATACTAAGTTGTGCCTTTGAAGTGGGGGTGACTTCAAAGAGTCTCTAAGAAATGCACCAAGTTCCCTTTCAGCTCAATCCTGTCTGCCAGAGTCCCAGTAGGGGGTGTGGCAGTCCTTTGTGTGAGGGCAGGCCCTCCACCCTCCCAGCCCAGGAAGACCCATTCAAAATGCAGATGTATGCAAGTGAGGCTGAGTACCCTGTGTTTGGGGTGTGTCTGAGTGAATGCACAAGGAGCTGTCAACTAAACCTAGCCAGACGTGGATTGAAGGGCACAACAAGATTTTAGTGCAAAGAAATGCTCACTTTCTAAAAGTGGCATTTCTAGAATAGTAATATTAAATCCGACTTCACCAGTCAGCAGGATTTTGTATTACCATTCTGGCCATACTAAATATGACCTTCCTGCTCCTTTCAGATCAGCAGCTGCCACTTCAACAGTGTATGAGGGCAGCCCCAATGTTGGCCTATGAAGGGAGCAGGCCTCACAGTAGTGTAAAAACGAATTTAGGAGTTTTACCCTACCAGGACACATAACTACACAGGTACATGTCCTGCCTTTTACCTACACAGCACCCTGCTCTAGGGGATACCTAGGGCACACATTAGGGATGACTTATATGTAGAAAAAGGGGAGTTCTAGGCTTGGCAAGTACTTTTAAATGCCAAGTCGAAGTGGCAGTGAAACTGCACACACAGGCCTTGCAATGGCAGGCCTGAGACAAGGTTAAGGGGCTACTGAGGTGGGTGGCACAACCAGTGCTGCAGGCCCACTAGTAGCATTTAATCTACAGGCCCTAGGCACATGTAGTGCACTCTAATAGGGACTTACAGGTAGATTAAATAGTCAATCATGGATAAACCAATCAATAGTACAATTTACACAGAGAGCATATGCACTTTAGCACTGGTTAGCAGTGGTAAAGTGCTCAGAGGTCAAAAGCCAACAACAGCAGGTCAGAAAAAATAGGAGGAAGGAGGCAAAAAGTTTGGGGATGTCCCTGTCAAAAAGCCAGGTCCAACAAAGTTGTTGTGAGCATTTCACACCATTCCCTATGCCATCACTGGTGTGTCCCCTTTCATAGGCTGGGAACCTATGGCTAAATTAGCTAGCCCATGGTTGGGGTGTACCATAAAGGAAAAGAAGTTTGGAAATTGTAAAATTTAAATTTAAGACATCCCAAAAGAAGTATACTTACTTTGAAGAAACAGAAAGGCTTCATACTTCATCCACCAAACCGGGGGATTTGGTCATGGTTCGCCTTCCTGGTTTTGGTTTTTAGGGTCGATCCAGATTTTCCCAACCTAAGAAAGTTGTGAAAGTCAAAGATTGTGTGGTGGTGTTGGAGGGTAATAAGTGGTGGAACAAGGAGAGGATATCACCACAGCAAGGCAGCAACAATGTCTTTAAACAGAATGGTGTTGACCTTAAAGTTAATGATGAACATGTCATGAGGCCATCACTTGTTACGAAGTCTCCCAAAAGGTTTCAGGATTATGTGATATCCAATTAATAATAATTGCAATAATTTCAAGGTGCAGGGCTTTGTTTTTATTAATGATTACCATCTTCCGTTGTGTCAACTTGTATAGGGGGGGAAATGTGTTCGATTTTAGGTGCTTGGAAAACACTTAAGCTTCTCAGAATGTGTATACATAAAATGTTCTAAGAATGTTTGTGTGGGGGAACGTTGATACTGGACGTTGTATCCACGTTCCTGTGCTGGTCAGTCATTTTATCAGCAGTTGTACTTTGAACTAAAGAATCTCCCACGTACCTGTGATGGCTCATCTTTTCAACTACTTTAACATGCCATTAGACAAAACTCTGATCTCTGTCCAGCAGGAAGATTAATCACCAGAGTTACCTACACATTTTTATTGTTGCGTGGAAACCGTGGAAAGCACACCGAAGTCGGCGCCAGGTGCACTGGTTACACTGCCCTACAGCCAGATCTGCTCCTGATTGGGTCTTGCAGACCCCCAGGGCTTTTCAAACCATAGGTTAAGTCTTGCAGACCCCCAGGGCTTTCCAAACCATAAATTGAGAATCACTGCTCTAGACTAACCAAGCACATTGACACTAGGCCTGAGACGCAGCGGATGTGAAACAATTTGGGGACTTATTGGTAGGTTTCGTGTATTTCAGTCGCTCAGATATGTCGCTCACATACTAGCTGCACAATTTATATCCTTCATTGAAAAATTGAAGTAATCCAGACAGTATGGGCCTCGAAACCTGAACCCCCACCAATGCCTATTGCACTGACAGTCTTTCTAAAGATGGGTGGCTCTCACAGAGCATGACACAAATTTATAATGCATCGATATCCATGACCAAACTGCCATTGACGCCACTAACAGGAGATAATAGATGACAAGTAGAATTCTATAGGTGCATACCCCCAAAAAAAGTGTCACGAAATGCCTGTTTTCATTTATTTCAATTTTTTAACATCCTACACTGCCTATCTCACCGAACCTCTCCACAGAATGTTCCCTAGTGAGTCTCATAGACGCCTGAGATGTGACACATCTGGGACAGACCTAGAGCACATGTTCTGGTCTTGCACAGGGCTAGTGGGATACTTGAGGGAGTTTTTTTTAATATAAAACGGAGTGACCTAGAGAAGAGCATAGATGTATTGTAGCTGGATCTTCTGCCACGAGTCAAACGAGATAACGCTGCATGCTAATTTGCAGACCTAGCTGTAGTGCTGGCCAAATGGCAGATAGTGATGTGCTGGAAGTCAATGCTGCCCCACCACTTGAGAGGTGTATATGGAACATGAAAATTGATGGAGGCGGAGACTACAGTTTTGGCCACACTGCCTAGAAGTCACACAGGGGCAACGATGTGATGAATGGGATCTGTAGTTGATCACACTGAAAACATTAGATAATACCAGGCTCCGTAGTTAACTGTGACAAAGGAAGGGTGAAGCGAAGTGATTTCAATTGAAAATATATTGGGACAAAGATCTGGGCTTTGGTGAAAAATGTAATACACTGTAGCAGGATGGACTGGGGAAGAAATATATTTTGTAAACTAAAAATACCCATGTCTAGTAATAACCTGAAAACAAGTACTGGAAAACCTCCTGTACAGAATTTCATGAGTTCAAAGATAACATGAGGCAGAAAATGACGTACTGCGGTGTATGTTTACTGTTAACTAAAATAACCATAAAATAAGTTAAAACAAGGATGGATGGAAGATGCTGAATTACTGGTCAGTACTGGATGGTGAATGGATTGTATATTGTAAATGAATGATAGATGAATCAGTGACCAGTGATGAATGGTGAATGGTGAATAGATGGTAAATACTGAAAAGATTGTGATTGGGTGCTGCATGAGCATGTTTAACTGCACTGCCCCCTATTTGTACAGAGGCAAAATTATTTATTCCAAAACAACAACAAAAAGTATGTCTTGCAATTAGCCACAGAATATCTGTGTTTCTTAGTTTGAGCCTGGAACTTTTCATGCAGTATGATATTGTATCATATACTCAGGCACTTTCAGTATTTAAAGTTGGGACCAACAATGGGCCTTCAATGGGATTCTATGGTCTTTTTAGGTCTGGGTTAGGCAGGTGTATTTGGATTGCAGATTTTATGTCATAAACACAAAAACATATACAGAAAAATCAGAGAATGTGCTCGAATCAGTGCCCTTCAGCCATTGTGCCATTCACGTTTGTAACAGCACCATTGCAGCTCTTTGGTGTTTAGCATGCCATTAAATGGCTTATATGGGCTTGTTAGTGCATTGGGTCTTGTCTGTGTGATCTTTCCATATCAGGAGAATCAATTTTGGCTTCATGACTGACATTCATTTGTTAAAAAAGGAAGGATAATCCTTGTCACGTTTGGATCCTGAGAAGTAGCACACTTACCTTGGCAGCTATGTTCCAAAACATCAAGTTAAGGTAAGCTGACATTTCTTAGTTTCAAGAGGCCTTTCGTCAGTGTCAATATGTGAAGCAGGGCAGAGGCTGAGGTGAGAACAGTCTCCCAGCAGATGCCTTTCACCTTTGCTACACTGGAGAGGAGTGAGAAGAAAAAATAACTTTTGGTGCTCTGTGTGGGATGGTGAGCAAGGGCAGAGAGGTCAGTCACCACATTTAAAGTGGGTGCTCAAAAAAGAAGAACATAACAATGATTCTAGAAGCTATTCTTGTGACATATACCGTGAAAATGTTTACCTTTTTTTTTTTACCTGACTAGTTAGTTATTTGTTGCAGTACGAGATTTTTAGTCTCTTTGTGAAGTTTAGAGAAAGTAGGCATGTCAGCAATGAAGTCTTTACCAATGTGTAAAACAATAATTTGGCATTTGCCCCCTGTTTTCTATGCAAACACACAAGTGGGTTCAGTGTATGTAGATCTGAACATTACACAGTTGAATCTTTCTTTAGCAAGGCACCCAGGCAGCTAACTTGCCAAGATGTGTTTACTTGACATTTCAACAATGAGGCCTTGCTTGACAGTGTGACATGGTTGCTTTTCAGCAGAGGTGCTACTTTCCGGGTGCCTCATGTGGGTATGATGAGTATTTTAGTAGGACATCTGGGGTATTTGACTTTTACCCCTCGTGGGTCTTTTTGTGCTTTTATGCTAAAGTTACTGACACGTCAAATTGGTCAATTGATATAGAGAAGTGGTCACCATAGTTTTAAGGAAAGGCATTTGAAGTGAGGACTGCTTGAACATTCCTCACTGACAAGAAGCCTGAGTTGCCAGTGTTCAGCCCCAAAAAGCAAAAATAATTCCAGAGGCCCGTATGTAAAGATGGGTTTTCATACAACTAACTGAGAGCATTTATTCACTGACACCTCTCGACCGAGATGAAGCTCTATGTTCCATTTTAAAAATAGAAAAGAAAACCACACATGAGATGTTGCAGAAGGGAAGCATCACCGCAGAAGGGTCAGGAGCGAATGGGAAGAACCTTACTGAACTACTGAGGTGTTAGCTCTTCCCTCCCATCTACTGCAGCTTCCTCAGAAGCGAAGAGTGTCCGACACGTTCATTAAGACGTGAGCCCTGAACGCATAATGTTTTCTATTAAGCTGGAGCCATTTCACAAATTAAAATCCAACTGTTTGCGATGACTCGATTAAGCGATCTTCCCTTCCCTCTGCTCTCACTCTAAATGACATTGCTAACTCATTCGAGGAGGATGCTAATGGGCTGTAATGGCCCAGGGGTTCTAACTAATGACGTGGGACTTGAAGCACCGGTTAGTTTCACATACTGAACCTGAAGCACTTTTCCTATTTCAGTTGCAAATGTGGGAAGAGATCAGTGTTTTGAAGAATGCTTATGGTTTAAGACACACATTGGCATTTTTAAGCTTACATGCCATTTTCAGAAGTTCAGCCTTTAGAGAACTTTGGATTACTTGAATCTTGCAAAGATATTTTAGAAAAAATAATGAATAGTATAAATTGTAAAAAATCATGTTTAGAACAGTCATCATCATAATCAGTTTTTGAGTAGTGCTTTAAAGGACGTTTTTGCTGCAAATTAGCAAAGTGCTAATGTTGTCATCCGTGTAATTGGTCACAGTAAGAAAACCCGTTCCCAAGCAAAGGTGCATGAAGTATTCTTTACAGTTCGGCAACGGGTTGCTCTGTCACAACTGTGACGAATATCTCGTCCGTCGTATTACAAGTGCAGAAAGATATATTGCACTTGTAATGCGGCGGACGAGATATCCACCGCGTTTGTGATGGAGTAACCCATCCCTGAACTCCAAACCTCCTCTCAGATTTTTAATGTCACTCATTAATGAGAAAGTGTTTTTTTCATTGGGTCTTTTTTAAAATCCACTGTTCGTGTGCGTAGGTCTATTCAATTTTAATGTTTTTACTTCTTGACTGTTATTTATGTATGTTTTGTGTTTTGTATATGAAATTTGCAAATAAAGTTTATATGATGACGATGAGCTCTAAACCAGGGTTTTAATCTGAGGTGAATTTTTTTGGCATCTTACTCAGAAATACAAAAGCCAAAAGTGCAAAAGTGACCGTGGGGGGTGGGAGGAATAACAAGTGTTCCTCTCTACTAGCCAGAGTGATAGCAAGAAACCATGAAGACCACCTCCAGACATGCTGCATACTTCCACGTTTCCTCTCCTGTAAGTCCCACCTTGGGAGCTCCAGCATCAGGAAGTAGCCCTGGTTTCCGCAGCAGGCTCTCAGCCTAGGTTTCCGCAGCAGGCTCTCAGCCCTGGTTTCCGCAGCAGGCTCTCAGCCCAGGTTTCCGCAGCAGGCTCTCAGCCCTGGTTTCCGCAGCAGGCTCTCAGCCCTGGTTTCCGCAGCAGGCTCTCAGCCCAGGTTTCCGCAGCAGGCTCTCAGCCCTGGTTTCCGCAGCAGGCTCTCAGCCCTGGTTTCCGCAGCAAGCTCTCAGCCCAGGTTTCCGCAGCAGGCTCTCAGCCCAGGTTTACGCAGCAGGCTCTCAGCCCAGGTTTCCGCAGCAGGCTCTCAGCCCTGGTTTCCGAAGCAAGCTCTCAGCCCAGGTTTCCGCAGCAGACCCTCAGCCCAGTGTGCAGCAGAATGTTAGCTGGGACCATTTTTGGTGGTTTATTTTTAAACTTTGCCAACTTTGTGCTTTGCAAACTGTCAATTCTTTAAAGAAAATGCCCCTTCATGCCCATTCTGTGAATGATAGGTGTAACTATTTCCAAATTTAATACTTATCAATTTATTGATTTCAGAGAGACTGAGGGCTAAACTAACCATTCCTAGATTAAAACCTCTGGCTTGACGTTCACCTCTGGTATCAGCAGGCAGCATTGTACTAACTGGCTGAGTCATCTCTGGGGTTTAGTATAGGCCCCAGCTTTAATTTGCATTTGCATGAATTGCAAATGTGGTTCTACTAAGGATTCACCTCCTACAGTGCCAGAAAGCTGTTAGAGACCTTTTTTCAACTGTTTATCAAGTAATTCGACTTTTTGTCTCCAGATTCCTCGTTTTGTTAAGTGAAGCAGGTTAATTACTTCGACATGGGATTTGCATCTTTTTTAAGCCTGTTAAATTTAAGTAGTTACAAAATAGATGTTCAAAATAAAATAGACTTGATAAAAATGGAGGTACTTAAATTACAGCTTGTTATAGCAAACTAAGACATTAAGGTGCAGGCTGCCTCTGGTGATGACTCGAAATTAATATAATCCATGGCAAATGTAGGAAATAGAGAATAAGCAATTTGAGCACAAATATTCAAAACAAACACTAGCAAAGCCAGTTGGTCATGACCTTTTTTTTAAAAAGCATCGCCAAAGCCAATAGATCTGGATTGCTACTAAAAATGGCAACTTTGCTAATTAGTGTTTGTATTGCACGTTCAGACTCATTGCTTTTCTGCACTTTGTCTCTGTCAAAGACGTGCTATTAAACAAAGAGAAAACACTATAAGTCCCTCAGATAAGTGTGATTACTACGCCCTGATAGGTTTGGAAAGCTGCAATCAGCTCTGTCCGGATGCAGGCTGCATGGATATCACTTGGGGTCTCTCCAATTAGACATAGGTGCTTACTATAGGAAGCTGGAGTGCCTTATGCAGTTAGCGGGTGTCCCTGAAGTCAAATACATTTTTTTTCTGCAGCAAGATCCTTTGAGCCAGACAAAAATATTTTTCTGTAGCGGGCTTAAGTAGAGATATCCAGGGTCAGAAAAAATCATTCGAAGGAGAGTGCAGTACCCTAGTCTTCTGGAGTCAGACATATTTTATTGTTGTAATCAGGCTGTAGTGCATTAGGTTATTACTGTATGAATTAATGAATAAATGAAAGCATTTCTAAGGAGCACAGCTTCTATGTCAGTGTCCTGGCACTAATGCAAAATGGCCAAAAGAGAACCTCATCAAACCTACAGTTTGAACAAATGTATTTTTTACTTGATTCCAAAACACAGTTTTATCTGGAATACATCTGAATTGGAAGGGAAGCTTGTTCCAGGGCTTACCAACCAAAACAGAGCATGCTGACCCACCCAACTTCTTATGCTTGATGTGGGTAATGACTAACAGGCTGTCAGCGTAAGGTTCTTTTAGAGTCATATTCAGATAGCCTGTAGGACAGATGTTTAGGATAAACCTTGTAAAAAGCTGCTTGGTGCATGAAAGTCAAGGCTTTACAAATAATCCTTTTTTCACTGGAAGCCAATGCAGTTGTTTATGGCAGTAAGATACTGAGGCCAGTTTAAGGATTTTAAACAAAGGGTGAATTGCTGTGTTCTGCACAGTCTGCAGCTGCTGTATTGGGTAGTCCGGGATCCCCAAATAGAGAACATTGGCTTAGTACAAACTGCAGAGGATCAAAGCCTGAACCACTGATTTCTTGCTTCCCATGGCAGGAAATTAGGACATTTCCTGAGCATCCTGAGTATCCTGAGTATCCTGCAAGAGGTTTTAACCACTGCAGAAATCTGATATTTAAATGATGGGTGAATATCAAGGAGCACCCCTAGGTTCTTAGCCACCTCTGTGGGGGGAAGGGGGAACAGGTAGTAGTGTGCAGCTGCTCAGCCAAGCACCTGACCAACCGAGAAGGGGGTTAGCGCCAAACAACAAAGTCTGTGTTCTCTCGGGATTACATTGTAGGCAGCTGGCTTTAGGCAATCCCATTACCACTTCAATGCAAGCAGCAAATTGAATTGTTCCTAGGCTTCCATCGTGTCATCATCATAGGTCAGTAGAAGCTGGGTATCATCTGCGTAAGAGACCACATGGATACCAAAAGATTCAATCAGATATGCTAGCGTGGTCATGTAAATATTATAAAGTGTAACTCCACACTTAAGAATGTTGCCCTCCAAGAAGAATTGCTTAAGACACACGGTCTGGTCTCTATGGTCTGTAAAGGAATCCAGCCATGCTAAAGCTGAACCCTCCACCCCGATCAAGGCTAGGCGCAGCAACAGGATCTCATGTGATCTTGTTAAATACCACAGAGAGGTCTAATAAAATCGGGCATTATGGCCAGCATTCATAGTTAACTTAATGGAGTCGGTTATTTCCATAAGTCTCAGTGTCTATGGTGAGCTTTGAAGCATTATTGTGATGGAAGAAGAAGATTGAAGGAATTCAGAAATGTTGATCATTGGTTGTTAACAATCATCTCAAGTAACTTTGAGATCCCCAGGAGCAAGGAGATGGGTCTAAAGCTAGACAGGATGTCCAAATCAGCATTTGTATTTTTGAGGAGAGGGATAATATTCGTCCTTTTCTAAGAGTTGGAGCACAATGAAGCACCAAAAAGATCCTGATATCTTGGACTTAAACTGTCCCCTGGATGCCTCAACATATGGGGAGGTAATGGATCCAACAGGGAACCAGATTTGCATTTGTTTAAACATCCCTTCAGTTTCTCCTCGCTTGGTGGAATAAAGTGTGACCATTTACCCTGGACAGGGAGCAATTTTTTAATCAAAACTACACCTGTAGACTCATTACCATTCAGCCTCAAAAAATTATACTGAATCTTTAAAATTTTGTTCACAAAGAACACGAGCAACCTCTTTCAAAATTTTTTATTCCGCTCAAATGAGGGGGAGGTTACTTTCATATTGATGCAATCAGACACAATTTTGAAGATTTCTTTGGCATTATTATTAGCGCTTCTCTAAATCTATTAGAATAAAATATGTGTTTTGTAAGATTAACGTTTTATGGTATGTACTCAGGGCTGTTTTGTACTGGGTTTTACCTTTTTCAGAGTAGTCAAGTCTCCACAGACTTCTAATTTCTTATAATATTTCCAATCTCGTGCTACTTCGTTAGCCAAATAGTGGGCAGAAGGATGGTGTCTAGTGGCCCTAGAGCTAGATTCCAGGGTGACCGTGTTGGTGGCCGCTGTAAGCCATTTGTTAATCGCCAACTCCTCTGTCAGAATGTCGCCGGAAAATGTTAGAATGGCCTGCAATATGGCAATATCTACTTTATTTCAAGCACGCCTCCTAGGGGCCAGACCAGCTCTCATCTTACCCTTGGGAGAGGACAAGGGCCAGGAGAAGTGCAATAGAAAGTGGTCTGACCAAATGTCTTTGCTAGGGCTCGAAGTGTTAGAAAATATACTGTCAACTATATGACTAACTCTGTGCATAGGTCCCATAGGGATCATAGACAGGTTGAAAGCCCTACATGCATCAGACTAAATCTGGACTAAGCTATTTGTTAAATTGTCCATCTGAATATTAAAATCACATTGGATCATAAAATGTGCATAGTTAACAATCTAGTGTGCAACTGCTTGGGTGATGGAACTAATAAAATATCCTGCATAACCCAGGAGTGGTCAAGCAAAACTACAGCAAAGGTGAGATGCAAAAGCCCAAAACTTCAGCACCTGCCAAGTCTTCAATCTGGAAAGTGGAGCATTTCAGCATCTTCTTGAATGCAATGCCTACACTACCACCCAACCTACCCTCACTAAGTGTATACAGGTGTAATTCGCAGGTGGGGCCAACTCCAAATTTGGGCAAAAATCCTCACTTAACCAGATTTCTGTCATGAAAAGGACATTTGATTGTGGGTCATCTATCAGTTTATAAATGTCCAAAGCATGTTAATGGAGGAAGCGTACATTGATTAGGGCAGCTTTTAGACTAGTCTGGGTCTCTGGTCGATCTGTCCTCTCCTCAACTTCTAGATTTAGAAGATGAAGTGGAAGTCTGCAATTACGACAGTTCACAGGACCACTGCATTTCAATAACACAGGGTTACAAACTTCCCCAATGCGGGTTCTTATGTCAGCTTAGCGGAAGTACACTTCCACTAAGCTGACATAAGAACCCGCATGTACTTCAGGCATGCAACCAGCATCATGGCAGGAGCTGGCGATGGTTGGGATGCAGATGAGCTTGGCGTTGGTGCACCTTTAGGATGCCAGCAGCACATGCGGGCTGCATCCATCATTAAATATGCAGGCTTAACCAGGTGACTGGTACGTTAGAATGATGAAGTTCGCAAGATGGTGACTCTTTTTATCCAAATACACCTCAACCTCTTTACTAGCCCCGTTTCAAAACAAAACAGTAAAAGCCTAGTAATGTTTACAATTCCTTATGTTGCTCTAAAAACCACCTTTCACCCCCCCCCCCCCACCTAGCAGCATTCAAATTCAAACAAAGTTGTTAGCGGAGTTGCCTCCGGTATGGTCCAAATGCCTAGCGCATCGGCACTGCAGCCACTATTAAATATGCTGCAGTCCACAAGATAGCACCTCTTTTTGTCCCAACACACCACACACTACAGCAGGGATACTCAAAGTACGGCCCGCGGGCCTCATGCGGCCCCTCTGACCTTTACATGCGGCCCCTGGGGCAACAGGAGCACCTGGCAGCTTTTTGCTCAACTCAACAAAAATATTAAATACACACACAATCATTTATTTCAAACTTAATTGGTGTTAAATAAAGGAAGTAACTAGGGACTCCTGCACTTAACTTTAGAAACGCCTTCATTTTTAAAGACATCTTGCAGCATGAGTGTAAAAGAAAGACAGTCTCTTCACAATTAATTAAGTGTATTTAGTTAACATGCAGAACCTTTTCGTCTTAGTACAATTTATTTTATCAGTGCAATAAGATGCATTCATTATAAGTGATAGTTTTCAAACATAAATTTGGAAACATTAATTATTTCCCTTACCTTGAGAACACCACCAATAGTAAATTAAAGAGGCAAGTCACTTGGTGTGTGCACTTTATGGGTGGCCTGGGTTCCTATCATACATAAACAACATTATAGTTTATTAAATCAAACATAGAAGCAGGGCTTGTGCAGCTCACACCATGAATCATGTATTTCGAGGTCATCTTCAATGTGATAATGCAGAAAAAGGAGGGAAAGTGACACTAAACAATTGCCTAGGATCACAAAATTTGGAAAAGTGGGTAAGCCGGGATTAATTCCAGGGTTTCTGGTTTCCCATTGTTTATTTCACCTACTAGATGTATATCCTTTGCTTCCCCTACACCTACCTTGCCACCAATCCCCCTAGTCACCCCACCCGACCGCCACCGCCCAGGCATCAATGCGGCCCCCAGGCACGTCACAGACCAAACTTTTTGGCCCCTTGGAAAATGTTTGCGAGTACCCATGCACTACAGCAACCTCGTTATTAGCCCCATTTCTAAACACAACATTAAAATCCTAAAAAATATTTAAATTCCTCATATTTTTCTAAAAACCGCCTCTCCCCCACCTAGCAGCATTCAAATTCAAGCAAAGTCTTCAGTGGAGTTACCTCTGGTATGGCCTAAATGCTAAATACCATAGATCCCAGACATATGCTTTGGCTGTAATCAATCTTCAGTAGTGTAAGAAATTGGGTTACTGGCTGAGGGGGAGTGAAACCCTAATCAAGCAGGAACCACAGTCCTTGTCAGGGTGAGGAATAAACATACTTCTAATTAATTTGTGCTCAACCCTCTGGTAGCTTGGCACAGAGCAGTGAGGCTTAAATAGAAGGTAATGTGCAAAGTATTTATGCAGCACTTCAAGCAGTAACAGAGTGAAAGCACAACAAAAGAAAAATCCGACGCCAATTTAGAAAAATAGAGTACATTTTAATAAACACATAAATCCAATCGACTAGAACCAGAAATATACAATTTAAAAGATTGCAGTGAATATAGTGGCAAAAAACACAAAGCGACAACTGTGGACATCTGGTCCCACTAGACTGGAAGAAAATCACAAGTTCAGGCCATCCATGATGGAGCCTGGGCCAGCTACAGGGACCCAGTTGGGCCCACTGAACAAGAGTAGGTTAAATCCTGGTGATGAAGAGTTGAAGACTCTCGTGTTGAGGATGCGTTGTGCAGCTGAGGTGATGCGGGTTCCTAGTCGGAGATGTGTTGCGCAGTGTTGGTTCCAAGTATGCGATGCCGCAATGCGAGATCCTGCATCGTCAATGAGGAGGCTGTCAAGAATGAGGCTTGCAATGCAAAGTACTGCATCGAGAATGTGCTGCACACTGGCAGGTTTAGTAGAAGCTATGGGGTTTGCAATGCTGAATCCTACGTTGTTGTTGAGGTTGCTGTTGATGAGAAAGTCCTGTTTCTGGGATTTGTTGTGTAGCAGTGGTTCCAATGGGGCTGTGGGCACAATGTGTAGTCCTTGCAGCAGAGTTGATACTTCATTTGTGCTCAGGGTTGTTGCAGCGGGTAGCAAAGGAGATGCATCGGTTCTGCGGGGTTCACAGATAGGCTGGCAGAGCAACTTCAGGCCCACTTCTAAGGGTCCGGAATAGATATATATACAGGGCACCACTGAATAGTGAGCAAGTAATAATTACGTGAGGAATGATTACTTCTGATATTCTCTTCCAGGAATTGGAAGATCCTTGTACCCAGACGTGGTAAAAGTTAGAAGGGGTTATGGTGGGATTAGAGGCTTCAAAGACTCCACAAAGATCAAAGAAAGGAAAAGACCGGCAAGAAAATAAGCGTGCTGTTAAGGTCTGTGATGTTAAGGAAAAATGTGAAATTCAAAACGAAAACCAAAATGGTCATTGGATTAGTTTTGTGATCACTCTGATTTGAAAGGAAGTTTGAAAGAAATACATTTTGGTAGTTGAAACTCCGAAATGTAGTGCCCAAGTCCGGAGAGACCGAAGAATGCCCCCCAAAAAACATTGCTTAAAAGTGAAAGCACAATATAAGAGCGAGTAAAAATATAACCAGACATACCGCGCAAAGCCGAATAAGTAAAGCAATCATTATGGTTTAGATATTGATTAAGTCATAGTCTGTAAAGAAACAATGGTCAAATATAAGGAAAACTAATCTTTGGAAAAGAGTATGAGAGAACAAATATATTGATAATAACAGTTTTGATATAGAATGTTGGGTAGCTCGAATATTGCGTGCGAGTTAATTTTAACAATTAAGGTCTAAGATTTTTCAAATACTTCATAAGTCTGAGAGGCCACCTTATTAAAAAAGAAAGGAAAATGTTGGAAAAATGAGCTAAGACCCTGGTTGTGAATTGTATATAATAAGCAGAGGCTCGGTGTCTTCAGGTAATAGTATAAGTGTAGCAATAGTGCTACGGTTCTTACCTGTGAAGCGCGAAAGATCAGGACGCCGCAAATGGGCAGCAGAGTAAGAAACGGGACGGGCGCGAGAGCGCCAAGGTCTCGTTTAAGTACCTGGTGCGGAAGAGGTAGTCCTACCTCGTCTTCGTTTTTAAGGGTAAAAATAGAAAACGGACTGCCGGTCACCAAAGTGGAAGGCGCCATCTTTAGGAACTTTTTAGAAATGTTACCATCTTATAATGGTGTACCCCCCCCCATGAATGTGGTATACCTGTTTCACAGGGTCCTCCTGGGTACAGCACTTCAACCATATCCCTACCTGGCCCTTCCTATCATAGGCAGGATAGGTACACCCACTTTCCCACTGCCAGTTGCAGAGGGGACTGCCCAGGGCCCTATGGTCATGCACAGAGAGCCAGCAAAGACTGGTAGAAAAAAGCAAATAGTTTCAGGAAAATTCCCTCAACAGATCCATATCCATATCCATATCCATATCCAACAGTCCACAAATATAGGAGTGTACTGAAGAGTTGGGTCTAAGGGTCCAGCATTTAGACCTGGTGCCCACTTTTAAATAAGGAAGCTTCTAGAGGATTCCACCCCCCTTAGGTGTCAGGTATCCCCTTTTTCCATGTCCGGACTCCAGCTTGTCCCTGGATCGCAACAGACTAGAGACAATCCCTTTGTTAGAGTAGTCAGGCAGTGCCTTTATGATGTGCAAGTGTGGTAGATGACAGCTCTTCCCCCTCTTTTACTGAAAGTGGCCCATCCTACCAATACCTAGCATCAATTTGACTGACTGTCTGGGAGCAATACATAAAGATGAACTGCCAGCTACATCTAGTTATGTGACCCAGAATCAAGCTGCAGGCACCACATGGTTAGAACAAGAAAATGCCAACTTCCTAAAAGTGAATTTTCCAACCTGTGATTAAAAAGTTTGACTTTACTTTATGAAGAGGACCTTGCCGACCTTGCTATTTTCTGAACATAGAACTTAGCTTTTAATACAGAGGTGGATGGGTATGGTTCCATGGATAAGCACAATGTTTTGGTCATAGTACCTAGTTTCAGAAACTTTTTAGTCTCCAACAGTCTGAAAACTGTGAAAGTAGACTGAGATGAGATTTGTTTGAAATGGCATCACAGGTGTTGCTTATTTTGAACTAGAAGTCCAGAAGCTTTTCATATTGTTGTACCGATGCACTAGTGTTGTTTTTCAGGAAACTTAGATATGATATGATTTGAACCTCACTGAAAATCTCCCTCAAACGTTTGGGACAATATTAACGTGTCAGTAAGGAAGGCCTTTTGATAAACTTGTGGTATCCTCTCCGTGGTATTTTCTGGCTCTCTCACAGAGGTTTTCAATCACCATTGAACTGTCCCATTTAAGCTCCAGTTTGCTGCTAATTAATTTCAGTTCAGCCAGTTCCCCATTCAGTCCTTTGTTGGTAGATTTGATACTCAGTTTTGGTCTTCTTGGGCTGGCCAGCTTACAAATAGTAATCTATGTTGGTGCTAAATGTAAATAAGCTCCCTCCCATCCAAACTGGAAAAATATTACCATTATTGAAGTATGTTCTTCCTCTTTATCCATTTGCAATGTAGAAAAAACCAAAGAGATAAGTGGCTGAAGATACCTGATACAGTATAAAAAGTCCTTTTGGTAATGTAGCAGTACAGAAAAAAATGATAGATCAGCTGACACGTTCCTTCCCCCCAAAAGATAAGATATAATCTACTGTCGGTCACCAGTAGGTAATTATAGTTAGGACCATGTTTCCATGGAGAAAGCGTTTTTTGACTTGCCTATGTCTTTTGCACCGTTTGAGTAATCTTCACAAAAGTTTTCAAATAAAGTGTGCCTGTGATTCTTGTTGCACACTGACATTTTCAAAGTTATCCGTCATATAGAGGCCGAGAAAAAGGGGAGGGTAAATGTGCATTTCCCATGTGAATTCCCATAGGAGTTTTAAACATGACTACAGCCCAAACTGCTGGACGGAATTACACCAAATTTGGCAGAAAGGTATCTTACAGTACGCAGATTACACTTCCAGTTATTTGATGTAAATCCGTTCAGTAGGTATTGAGAAATTTAAGGAAATCCAAATTTGTATATCTCTGGCTGCGATGACCGCGAATAATGACAAGCTCATAAAGGGAAATGCAATGCTCTGATTGGATGCCAGTACTTTAACCAGGAAGTGTTAGCAGCCATCTTGGGACTCAACTTCCCAAGTTTGAAACCATAGAGACTTTTATCTCCCCGGGGCCAATGTCATTTGCTATGTGAGTGGGGGGGGAGGGCGCACAGCCCCGGTGACCACCACCTCTCAGGGCTAAAATAAAACAATGAGAGAGGTCCACCTCCCTGGGGCAATACACATTGGAGGAGGCCCCCCTCAAGGAGCCAATGATGGCCCTGGTGACCGCCACCCCCCCAGGGCCAGCCCCTGCTATGTCCCGGGATGCCCACCCCCAGGACATAGCTGTTTGCTCTGACTTGGCAGGATCTTGGACAGATTCCTTCAAGTCAGAGCAAACACTCTGGTTCCAGCAACTGAGTGTCAAACAGATCTCACTTGTTGGAAGCGGAGGTTTCCTCTGTTTCCCTGCCTGCACAGATGCAGGCATAGGAAGAGAGGAAACCATTGCTTTCACATAGAGATTGGGTCCGTGGGGGCAAGATCGGCCAGGGCGGGGTGCACAGCCGCCTTTCCCCACAAAAACAATTAAGGGCCTGGCGCAAGAAAAGTGGTGCTACATCTATTGCAGCACCACTTTTCTTGCGTCACTTAGCGCACCCCCTTAACGCCACCATGTGTGCACTGTATTTAATATACGGTGCACCATGGGGGTAGTTAGGGAACTGACATCAACATTTTCAACACTAGTTTGGTGCTTTGCAGGATCAGCGTAAAAGATGTTGACGCTAATCTTGCAAATAATCTTGCAAAGCACATTGAGGCCCATTATCAATAATGGTGTGCATCTTTTTAAACCCTTCTCTGTGGAGGCATTAAAAATGCAGCAAAAAATGGCACAAAGAAATCTTTTAGATTTCTTTGCCCCATGTTTTCGAACTCCCTAATGGGGGAATGCCCCCCTTGCATACATTATGCCTTGCGCAGGTATAAGTAGTGCAATGGGTTACAGAGTGGTGCAAAGCATGAATTGCGCCACTCTGTAATTCTAGCGCTGTAATTTTGGCTTCGTTGGGCCACATTAGTGCAAACAAATGACACTAATGTGGCACAAGGAGGTGCTAGGCCCTCTTAAATCTGGGCCTAAATATTGAGGCTGGGCCCAGAAGATGGGGTCCCGAGGCCGAGATTATTGACTGGGTGGGGGTGGGGCCACATTGCACCCTCCCCAAAAGATAAATATATTAATACCGGGCCTTGGGGAATGGGGTCCCTGGGGCCAAAATCAGTCAGGGACCGGGTCCATGCAGCCCCTCATGGAATTGTAGTGGGCCCCGGGGAATGAGGTCCCTGCGGTCCAAATTGGCAGGGAGAGGAGGGCTACCCAGATTTGCAATCAACTCCCACTGCCAAAAGCTGTGCACAGCATGGGATTGGGTGGTTAGGGGGGTTGGTCGCATGGACTGGATGCAGGCCAGGCCCTGCAGCCAACCACACCACGCACGGCCAAAGGCCGTGCATGGCGCAAGGTTAGGTGGTTATAAGGGGTGGCGTGGCCATGCACGGCGGTGGTTGGATTAACACGAGGGCACGTTATAGTTACCTTAGGGCTCGAGTCATAGCTTGAGATAACTATAACTATAACAGGTGGATTCCTGTAGTTTTGTACATTTAAAATGTGACCCTAACTATAATGTCCCTGCAACCTTTGGTTTTGTAAGTGAATTTCTATTTTTTTTTATTCTATTTTCTAACTTTAACATTTGTTACCTTTGTTGTTTTTAGTGAAAAAAAATACACACATATATATATATATATATATATATATATATATATATATATATATATATGTATTTGAAGAAATGAACCGTCACTGTACTGGATAATGCAAGATGGTATAAAAATGAAGTCAGGATATTTCATATATAGGAAGAAACACAAATAAAGGGTGACTCTCTAAGTCTCTAAACTACTACTCTGACATATCCTTTAATAAAGGCCAGACCTTGACAATGATCCATGTATGGAAAAGTTTGTACCAACATCAGAGTGAAGGGTAGAATGTGCAGAGTGCACTGCCAAGCATTGGTCAATGTCACCACTCTTGCACTGTTGCAGTCCAAAAAGGCTCTGGGTCATCCGGTTTTCGATGATTGACAGCATTACCGGTGTCCTCAAACTGTCGATTATTACGTTTTTTCTAGTCCTAGTTGAGGTGGGTATGAGTTTGCTCGTGCCGTGTAGGTTGGAGCTGTTTTTCAAGTTAGAGGTAGATGGAGATGAAGGAATGGTTCAAACAGGTCGGTAATTGGACCTACACACTGAAGATGTTATTGCTGTGTGTTAACACAAGATTTATCGTGTGTCCACAAGTAGTGCAGCCCATTGCCTGGTTAAAATGTAAAGCCTCGATGTTTTTGAGGAAGTCTGTTGCTGGTTTAGTATCCCGATGATGGCTTATCAAGTGGAAGTCACTCATGGTCACTTTTTTGGCTCCTGCAGTCCAAATGGATGAGGTCATTTAGGACGATCAAACCAAGTCTCTGTGATGCTGACTAGATGACATTTGGTTTTGAAGAGAAGGTTGTGAGTAGTTGGGGAGTACTTTTGTGCTGTGTGTGTATTGATGAGACCTCTGGCCTTATTTAGCGTTGAGGTGATGCAGAAGTTGAATCAAAAAGCTGTGCATGTCCTATTCACCGTACCAGGAAATAAATGGCACTCCCATTGTGGTGGATGGGACTTCTGCCAATTTTTTGAAGGAGGCTCCACTGTGAAAAGGTCTAAATAATGCGTTAGTGTTGTTCAGAACCGATGGTTACCTAGAGAGCCCCTGGGAATACCTATGCCTTTAATTTTGGAAAATCTATATTAGAAAATTGTCTCCCCTGTTCCCTGTGTGCGTTTTTCTTTTAAAAAAATCTAATTTTACCACTGTGAGATTTTCCTATCTACTTCGATAATGTCACTTCATGTGCTGTAAACAGTGCCAAAAATGTTGTGATGTCACTTCTCCCCATGCATTTGGAGGTATCAAAGGTTCATGCTTCTGTGGACAGAGTGGCAAGAGCATGCAGGATCATATGCTACATCTATGGTTTTCATGAAATTGTAATACTGGTGATGGTGGGTTTATAAACAAATTTAAAAGGAAGGCAACATTAAATCTTGGTAGCCTTAGAGCATGGAGGTATTTAGGTCAAACTAATTTTCTCATCCAGTGTGTGAAAAAGCAAGTGAAAAATCTTAATGCAATTTCGGCATGTGTCGAGTGGATAAACGCCTCAAAGATAAAACGTTGCTCTGAGCTGTATGTCAGCACCAAATCGAAAAGGGAAATCTCCTCTGATTACTTCACTCTGCTCCAGACAGGCTCCAGACATGGTGTGATTGAATATGAAAGATGTCTGTTCACTATCTCGTTTAAAGGTGTTCATTTATACCAGCGATAAAGAATGCTGGGTGCATTTTGCAGTTCTGTGAAAGTATTATTTGTCACCTATGGGGAAAACGGGTCCACAAACCGCAGCAGTGCACAATGCAAATCATTTTTATGCATTTGTTTCTCAGAAATGTGATTTATTTTCAGGACATTTTAATGCGTTTCATTCTGTGATCAGATACACAGAGGCTGATAGTCAAAGGATGTTGCCATAGACACAAAATGGAGAAAAACATAAACAAAGGTGGCTCTGCACATGCACTTTGAGTGAGGTTTCACACTTTATTAAACGAATAGATGGTGGCTAAGTGGATTAATGCATCCTCTCGGAACCCTGTATTTGATCTCATGCCTAGAGGCTCAAAAGCCAGCGAGTCCAATCAGCCTATAATCCTTCTGAGGTCAATAAAATCAGAGCCATTGATTTCGTTCAAAACAAACATCTGATATTCTGCACCAAGAGGAAAAGAGGCCTCAAAGGGTGAAAGTGTGCTTTACACATACGAGTCATGTTTGTTAAGAACAGAAATAAATGAATTATCAGAGAAGAAAGCAAGGGACAGGCAAGGTACAGTAGCAATGCTAGGTGTGAGCAATTGTGGGCCATAAAGAGAACTAGTCGCAGCACTTCCCACCCACAACGTCCGTAAATACTGAGAAACAAATGTCTGCATCTCATGCTTCCACGTTCCCGTAATTCCCTCAGAGATTGGGGACCCTGCTATCCTGGCTTTGTGTGGCTTTGTTAGTGTAACGTTTACATGCCATGAGTGCGAAATGTGTTTAATTTGCTTTTGCCAAATTGTGGGAAATTATGCAAAGTGTAAAACTGGAATTGTGTGCTACATTTTATTTTAAAATGCATCCTTGTGTCCAGGGCCGCTGATAATCTCTATCCCCAGTAGCAACCTCAGGGAAACTCTGAGAAAACTCTAAGGAGTTGGGAATATTGATCTGACAACAGTATTTGCGAGTGGGTTCCCCCACCCCAAGGATAGCTTTACTGGATCAGGAGCGAAATTAGTCGAAATAGAAGGAGACAGGAGAGGGTTGAAGTAGGGTGGAACTCGATAACAGAAGAGCAAGGCAAGAAATGGAATAAGGTCCATACAAACTCAAGGCTGGAAAGATGTTGCAGGCTAGGGCACCAGGGACAGTCTAGAAGGTTTAATCTCATACTGAGCAAGCTGATGAGACACCATTAATATGGTTGTACCTTGCTATAGGATTTCCTGTGACCTTTTTATTTGTGCTGGTTAGGTGTGTTAGAAAGGGGACGATTAGCCGAGGTGATCTCTACTGTTTGAAAACAGAGATTGCTTGCCAGTGGCTTCCAAATTCTGGGCCTGATTAGGGCCTTGGCGGATGGGATTACTCCATCACAAACATGATGGATATCCCGCCCGCCATATTACAAGTTCCATAGGACATATCAGAACTTGTAGTATGGCGGTCGGAATATCTGTCTCGTTTGTGAAGGAGTAATCACCTCCACCAAGGTCATAATCAGGGCCCCTGTGTGATGGTAGTGGTGTGTCTGAGAGCCCCTTGCTGTGTGGACAGCCACAAGGAACTTCTTCTGCTGTGACTGTGCTGTGTGGTGTCTGATTGTATCTGCACTGCCTGCTTTGGGTGATGGAATGGCAGTATGTTATGAGCTGTTGTACCTATACTGGGGCTCACACTATATGCAAAATAGTTTGTTAATTAGTGTTGGAAATGGCCCTTCTGCAGGGTTATCCCCAGACTTTTTTTGCCTTCCTCCTTCTCCTTTTCTGACCTCATTTTTGCTGGCTTTTAGACTCTGCGCACTTTACCACTGCTAACCAGTGCTAAAGTGCATATGCTCTCTCCCTTTAAACATGGTAACATTAGATCATACCCAATTGGACTATTTGATTTACCTATAAGTCCCTAGTAGAGTGCACTATATGTGCCCAGGGCCTGTAAATTAAATGCTACTAGTGGGCCTGCAGCACTGGTTGTGCCACACACTTTAGTAGCCCCTTTACCTTGTCTCAGGCCTGCCATTGCAAGGCCTGTGTGTGCAGTTTCACTGTCACTTCGACTTGGCATTTAAAATTACTTGCCAAGCCTCAAACTCCCCTTTTTCTACATATAAGTCACCCCTAATGTGTGCCCTAGGCAACCCCTAGAGCAGGGTGCTGTGTGGGTAAAAGGCAGGACATGTACCTGTGTAGTTTACATGTCCTGGTAGTGTAAAACTCCTAAATCCGTTTTTACACTACTGTGAGGCCTGCTCCCTTCATAGGCTAACATTGGGGCTGCCCTCGTACATTATTGAAGTGGTAGCCGCTGATCTGAAAGGAGTAGGAAGGTCATATTTAGTATGGCCAGAATGGTAATACAAAATCCTGCTGACTGATGGAGTTGGATTTAATATTACTATTCTAGAAATGCCACTTTTAGGAAGTGAGCATTTCTTTGCACTTAAATCTTTCTGTGCCTTACAATCCACGTCTGGCTGGGTTTAGTTGACAGCTCCTTGTGCATTCACTCAGACACACCCCAAACACAGGGTACTCAGCCTCACTTGCATACATCTGCATTTTGAATGGGTCTTCCTGGGCTGGGAGGGTGGAGGGCCTGCCCTCACACAAAGGACTGCCACACCCCCTACTGGGACTCTGGCAGACAGGATTGAACTGAAAGGGGACCTGGTGCACTTCTAAGCCACTCTTTGAAGTCTCCCCCACTTCAAAGGCACATTTGGGTATAAAACAGGGCCTCTGCCCTACCACCTCATACACTTGCTGGAGAAGAAACCTGAACCAGAACCTGCATCCTGCCAAGAAGAACTGCCTGGCTGCACAAAGGACTATCCTGACTGCTTTCTACAAAGGACTGCTGCCTTGCTGTTGGCCTGCTGCCTTGCTGAACTCTTGCCTTGCTGCAGAAGTGCTCTCCAAGGGCTTGGATAGAGCTTGCCTCCTGTTTCCTGAAGTCTCAGGACCAGAAAGACTTCCATCTTTCAACTGGACTCCCTGAGCGCCGAAAAATTCGACGCACAGCTTGCTCTGCTGTGAAAAATTCACAGCACGCCGATCTGGAAAGACGCCGCTCGACCCCGAAGGGAAAAGATCGACGCGACGCCTGCAGTGCGACCGGAACTTCGACGCACGGCCTGCCTGGACAACGCCGCCCGACTTCCAGAGAGGAAATCGACGCGACGCCTGCCGTGAGGGAGAAAATTCCACGCACAGCTCACCGGAACGACGCGCAGCCGGACAACAAGCCCAGGATTCCACGCACAGACCCCGGGACATCTGGATCTGCATCTTTTATCGTTTTGACCTGCAAATATCTAGATAAATATTATATATTTTTCTAAACACTGTGTGGTGTATTTTTGTGGTGCTATATTGTGTTATATGATTTATTGCACAAATACTTTACACATTGCCTTCTAAGTTAAGCCTGACTACTCAGTGCCAAGCTACCAGAGGGTGGGCACAGGATAATTTGGATTGTGTGTGACTTACCCTGACTAGAGTGAGGGTCCTTGCTTGGACAGGGGGTAACCTGACTGCCAACCAAAGACCCCTTTTCTAACAATTAGGAGTTAAGATGCTGATAAAGCGAGGGCACAAAGGCTGTCTTATAAGAGCAGACTGTCCCAAGGGGCATTTAAATAAAACCTGCAGTACCACAGATGCCTCAATAATACCAACAAAGCAATTTTAATATAGGGTCCAAAGACTGGCTCCCTGAACGTGTTTTATTATAAAATGGGTAGCACACCAACTGCGCAGATTCCTCACTCTGGAGAAGCTCCTGCTAGGTGTGCAATTACAATGCAGATTTCAATTTGGACTAGGTATATTTCTTACAAATATGTTCTAGTGAAGCTATATCCAGATGCCCCCTAACAATGTAGGTTTTTGTCTTAGACTAGCTACATTTCTTATAAATATACTTTAGTGTTTCTACAACATCGCATTTAGCCTTTTAAGAATATATCACAATATTTAGCAGCACAGTATGATATAATACAAAATATGATGCAGGTAGTATTCCCTGCGAGTAGGCAGTGTACATAGTCTAACCACATCAATACGAAGAACGGATTTCCAGCTTGAAATGTGGATCAGAGAAAATAGGTTTGTTTCTACAGGACAGGCAGAGTTTCAACTTTGTCCCCCTTTGCCATTCCTTAAAAGATTAGGTTTTTCTCTAGAGAATCAGTTCATTCTGTGATACAAGGTTGACACTTTAACACATTAAGGGGGTCACTCCGACCCCGGTGGGCGGCAGGCGCCGCCCGCCGGGCGGAGACCGCACCGCGGTCAAATGACCGCGGCGGTCATTCTGACTTTCCCGCTGTGCGGGCGGGCGACCGCCAAAAGGCCGCCCACCCGCCCAGCAGGAAAGCCCCAGCAACGATGAAGCTGGCTCCGAATGGAGCCGGCGGAGTTGCTGGTGTGCGACGGGTGCAGTGGCACCCGTCGCGATTTTCAGTGTCTGCTTTGCAGACACTGAAAATCTGAATGGGGCCCTGTTAGGGGGCCCCTGCAGTGCCCATGCCAGTGGCATGGGCACTGCAGGGGCCCCCAGGGGCCCCATGACACCCGTTCCTGCCAGCCTCTTCCTGGCGGTGTAAACCGCCAGGAACAGGCTGGCGGGAAGGGGGTCGGAATCCCCATGGCGGCGCTGCTTGCAGCGCCGCCGTGGAGGATTCCCTGGTGCAGGGGAAAACCGGCGGGAAACCGCTGGTTCCCCTTTTCTGACCGCGGCTTTACCGCCGTGGTCAGAATTGCCCCAGAAGCACCGCCAGCCTGTTGGCGGTGCTTCCTCCGTCCCCAGCCCTGGCGGTCCATGAACGCCAGGGTCGGAATGAGGCCCTAAGTGAGTTCTGCCATGTTTGAATTGGGATTTGGTGGATGGGAGAGAAGGACAAATGGAATCCAGTTTTGAGCGGGTTAAGCTTTAGGTAGTGAGCATCGACATTTAGAGGTCCTTAAAGTCATTGGCCACAATCTTTAGCGGAGACAATTTGCAGACAGAGAAGCAAATCATCAAGGTGATTTGGTATGTCAGAGTGACTAAGAAAGTACTATAGAGTATCTATGCAAAGACTGATGGGGATAGGAGAAGGAATAGAACTCAGGGGGATCTCTTTGTTGCATGGTTGTAATGGAGGCGAGGTTAGGCTTTTTTAAGTATTGACACTTCAAGCCAGATGTATCATCACGGCCCTTTGCGATTCGGAAATAGAGATTTTTCAGAAAACGCTATTTCCGACTCGCAAAGTGCCATGTATCACATTTGCGGTTCAGTAATAGCGATTTCTTAAAAATCGCAAATGCTATTACCGAATCGCAAATTGCGATACCGGCCCCATTCGCAGCTTTGGGCCTGTTGGCCCATATCTGCGATTTTTTTGCATTTCCAAAATTGTGATTTCTGAACCAGAAATCGCAATTTTGGAAATGCAAAACCCCAGGGTGCTGGGGGGCTAAGGCCCCCCTCTGCTGCACCCCAAAAAAACTTTTTGGGACATGTAAGGTGCACACATGCCAAAAGGGCATGTGTGCTTTACATGTACAATTTAAAAATGCATTTTTTAATTTTGCACCAGGTTACCACCTGTTTTCAGTTAATGGTATTTTGCATGTGCAAAATGCCATTCTGCGGAAAATCGCTATTTGCGATTTTTTGATGCATGTCTTTGCGACTTAGATTTTGCGAGTCACAATTTGCACCTCACAATTTCCTACTGGAAAACCTGAATCGCAAATTGCGACTCGCAAAACTAGGTCGCAATGCTAAAAATCACAATTTTTGCGATTTCTTATTTGTGGTCTGCTAATGCCTTTCATGCATCGCAGACCACTTTTTTGCACTCGCAAACGGTCGATTTTTGCGATTCGCACCGTTTGTGAGTGCAAAAAATGTCATATATCTGGCCCTTGATCTCCAGGTGTGATTAGAACCAGCAGAGAAATGAACAAAATATCTTTAGGGATGCTCAGGAGGGTGTGCCTTTCCCCTTGTTCAATGCTGCCATTATGTCATGGTAGATGAAAAGCCCTAAGCCACCCCTATCTAGTTCGTGAAGATATTTTTTAACGTTTATCAACGCTTCAGTTTCAACACTGCATCCTGTTAAAATGGTGGACGGGAGGACTAGCAGCAGTAGAAATAAAGACAACATTGAGTGAGATAATATTTCTCTTACTTCCTAATCTGTTTCCTTCAACCCCAGTTACTTACAATTTACAATCAACACTCACATTGGAGGTTTCATCCAGAAATATGGGTGAACCGGCCAGACCCAAGAATCATACACACAGAAAATCAAACACAAGATCACAGAATCACTGAAACAGCGTAGGGCAGTAGTTCCCAACCTTTTGACTTCTGTGGACCCCCACTTTATCCTTACTGGAACCCAGGGACCCCCACTGAACCCTTCTTGCAATCCAGGGTTCCCCCCAATGAGTCATTACTGAAAGCTGGGAGCCTAATCTGTTAAAATTATATAATTTTCTAAGCAGGAGGCTTCGTGGCCCCCCCAGGGGTCCCCAGACCACAGGTTGGGAACCTCTAGCATAGGCAAAGACAATGAGAGCCCCAGAGGCCAAGCATTGGAAATCAGCCCTGGGCAAAATTTCTACTAGAACAAATGAATCGTTTGTAATTTAACTAATTTTGCGTTATGCTTTTAACGAGAAATTCCTGAAATGACGCTATTTCTGTGCTATTTCGACTTTCTTTCATTACTTCTGTAATTACCAGCTGTTTGTAGCATAAATGTGGTGCAAGCCTCCAGGAAGAACCAAAACGACCAGAATGAAAGCAGATGCTGATTATGAAACCTGTGTGTCGTGGGCTGTTTTTATAGTCTGAAATGCATTCTTATGTCCAAAATGGACACGGGGACACTCTTCCTGCTAAAATTTACCGGCAAATGCCACTTTTACACTTTGAATAAAAATGCATAATTTTGAATAAGTATTTAAACACTTTACATAATTATGTGACTACAGGTTATATGACTTTTGCGCACCCACGCGATATTAAAAAATGCAGCTGATTTCCTGCTACAAACGAAAGGTGCTCGGACAATCTGATTGGGCACAGCTGTGTCAATTTAATGGTGTCCTTTTTGGAATAAACTGACCCTGTCAATTTAGTGTTGTCTATTTCAAAACAGAATGGCTGTCTTAATGTCTGTATCATAATGAGCGAGCTATGGATTATTCCCACGTCTTTGAATTTTACCAGATACTATCTTGGTTTTGGTAGCTGCCACAAATGAGCCATAATATAACTTCTCTGTTGTAGGATATCAGTCTATCAGGTTACATAAGACAGTATTGATTTGAGCTGCGATGACGAGTGAACATTATATAGAGAGAAGGAACACAGAGGCAGTTTTCTGTAAGGGTAATCTTGGCTCACCATTAATAGCTTGCCCTGAGCACCAATAATATATAATGAGAACCATGAATGAGGTGTTCTATGAAATAAACTGAAACAATTTAAATAAAATGCATTTCACACAAATGATGAAAAATAAAAAAGTGTTTCAAATGTTATTGAGTGAAGAAATCCCACTGAAATACACTTTAAGAGGTCTCCGAACACTGTCAGCGCAGTGATGTTGTGACAAATTGGAGCTTGCTTCAGATGAATCTTAGTGGGTTTCCCGAGGCATGAATGATGTGAACGGGTTAATACAGTGTGCTCTATTCATTGAGGTGAGTCGGAAGCCACATGGTTCAATACCTTAGCCAGAGTCTTATAGAGGGAGTCAATAAGCTCATAGATGAAAAACGCAGATAGAGAATATGAAAAAGTCTCTCTTCTTCAGAAGAAAACTCTGGATTCCCTCTGATCATGTCAACCCCACAAAGATGGTTCTGTTGTCCTGCAAAAAAAGACAAAGGACAACAAATTGCATTTTAAGGCGTGGATACATAAGAGGCGCATTCCTTGATTTCCAGAAAAATACTTAGTAATTAATGTACATTTTGAAAGATTATTCCAGTCTCAACAGTTTTGGTTTCTTTGTGTTTGTCTGGTATATGGGTGGTACTAGGGGTGTGTACACTTGACTTTCACTAATTACGCCAAATTGTGGGAAAAGTATGTATAATTACGTGTAATTACACAAAATGCAAATCCAATATTAAGCGCTATATTTTAGCGTAAAAAGCAACACATTTTGGTTTGAGCAACAGCTGCAGGCGTTCTGACCTCACATTATTCCCAAGCACTTGTGGTAAAAATGTGCCTTAAACTGCATGCAATTACAATGCATGCCGTAATTCTGGGAATTTCAAGTAACAAGCTTAAGGTAAAGTTCCTGAAATTATGTAAATTACACCAGTGAAATTAAAATTTCACCCAGACCTAGTTAATAACAGTTGGTCCCACTTTCAATGAGCTCCGCAGGATACATACATTGCCTTAGGAGTGATAACGCTCCCAGCCCTTATAAATTACCTGTACCTGGACACGTTGGAGGTCGGTGAATCTTTTAACCGAGTCGGGCTCTCCTCATCCTAAAATAGTCGAGTCACTCAGATCAATAATCAATAACTATTGTAATCGGTAATCAATACTCAATTAATAGATCAATATAGCACATCAGAAATCAATAACAGTTGGTATTTCGGCGCACCATGACCTTTCAGTCATGAATAACCACACCAGTTTATTAAAAGTTAGTGAATTTATTTCCCTATATTAACAAAGCTAACACGATGTATATAAGTCTCAAAAACAAATGATATATGTATATGAACGTTACTGGCTGTCCATAACGGCGGAAGAAACGCAATCTACGCAAAATCTGGATGATGATACACTCAGTTATAGCAATGCAAATCACTAATATGACTAACTGTATTTGACTAATTTCATACATTGGTCAGCATAACAAGATTTCAATTTAGCGTGATACATTGAATGAATACCTCGACTAACCTCTAATTAGCATTGGCATGTGGGGCTTCATGCAAAACGAATTTAGTCAACACAAATTTGGAAAACTTCTAGCTAGGACCCTATCAAAATAGCAGTTGGTACCTAAAAGGAAAAACACAATGCATAATACATTTATCCTTTCATATTTACCAAATACAATCAGCATTCAAGAAAAGTCTTCGTCCTTCTGGTACCGGTTGATCAGCATGGGGCAAGTTTCAAAGGGGCAAAGTTAAGGGCAAGCTCCCTTGCAGCGGCAAGGAAAATGGGGCAAAGTTACTGCATGGGCAAGACGGGGGCAAATCAAAGTTAAAGTCTCTAGGGTGAGAATTCTTAAAGTCTCTTTCTCTCAAATAGAGAAAAGGGCATCAGGGTGTCGTCCAAAATGGAGCCTGGCATCTGGCTTCAAACTGGCATCGAGGAAAATGGCTGACTTCTCTTTGTCCAGTGGGTTTAAGTAAGAAACATTCCAAATTCTGCAGGGTCTTCCATTGGAGGGTTCATAGGTTGGCTTCAAATTGTCCAATGAAAATTGTCTTTTACTAGCGCTCATTTATGCATACACTGTCCTTGGAGCCTTGGAACACAAGTTGTAACATGGGTTGCCAATTATTTTACTATCTGTACCTTCATTGTCCGCCCCTGCAGACTGACCTTGTATCAAAGGGGATGAAACCGGCCTAGTACGAAACCTTGGAGATAAGTGTATCAGTCAGCTCTACTGGAAAAATACAACTTCAAGCAAGAATATATGTTTCATTAGTTCAAGGAAAAACCACGCAGTTAGAATTTGAAACCAAGCAACTAGGCCAAAGCCTGTACTAAATTTAAGCTAAGCAAAACGGTTTTCAAACAAGAAATCATGGCATACATTTGCAATTATGACGGATTACTACATTTTCAATAATTCATGATTAATAAAGCTCGTTTACAATGATGGCGAACTACCCAGAGGGCACAATTTCCCTCGTACATTATTTCTTTACTAAAATAACACTTCATTATATGTTTTGATTACACGATATGTATGAATATATGTCGGACCTTCTTTTTCTGCGTCATCAATCCCTCCTCTGATGACTAATTATGTCATCACATCAAATCTACCCACAAATTTTATTCCATTAAAATTCTGTATAGTAATTTGGCACTTCAGTCAATTCCCTTTTTCTTTTAGTCCCTTTTGATTTTTCTCTATATATTTCCACCCTTTTGTTCTCTATTTTCTCTTTTCTTTTTCTTTTGTTCCTTGCTTTTAACATTTTGAAGGCTTTCCATGTTCCCCAAGAACCTAATAGACAAATTAATATTATTAATATTCCCTTTACTATTTTTAGTAACAATCCGTTCCAAACGTTGCTGAGCCAATTTCCCACAGAAGCAAATCCTTTTCCAACTTTCTCCCAAACTCCGGGTTCTTTCAATTCCTTTAAATCTACACTTTCTTTAGTTAAATTTGTAAGCATCGTTCTAATTTTTCCACTGCTGTCTGGTATATATGTACAACAGTGACATGTACCAAGCATTTTGCAAACGCCGCCATCCTTTGCTAAAAGAATGTCTAAGGCAAGCCGATTTTGAAGAGTCATAGATCTTTCTGCAGCAAGTTCAGCATCCATCAGGATTATAGCTCCTGAAAACTTTGTCAGCATGTTATCCACAATAGTAGACAACTTTCGTATTTTGATTGAATTCAATATGACTCCTACTGGAGGAATCAATGCTCCGAATATATCTCCTACCACACCAGAAGCTGTCTCCCTTTTCTGAACGTGATGTGATTCAGACAGCCTTGGAAATTTCTTTAAGTCGTCTAGTTGGTAAATCTTTGGGAACACTATTCCCAAATAACACCTCCCATACCATCCTTTAGGAAGACGATAATAGGCGTTGAGTCCACAAATATAATATATTCCAGGAATAACTGGGTCTTGTCCATTCAGCATGAACGTCCACTTAGGTTTAAATGCATACATATGTTTGCATTCACTCGTTCCCACAAAAACTGTGTCATAATATGATTCAGCTCTATATATACAAAATTTCCCTACGTGCAATGTATCTAAAGCTATTTCTCCTTGTGTCTTTATTGCGGAAAAAGCATAATTATCTACAGATGTCCTTTTGTGTAATTCCCTTTCTAATTCCTCCTTCATTTCTTTCCTCCTATCATCAGTGCGGTCTAAGAAATTTATTTCTACTGGTGAAAGCAAGCATGTAAGGTTCTCTCTATGTGCGTGAGCTGTGTGAAAAGGTGACATTGGTTCGAAGAATTCCCTCATTAATTTGGCATAATAATCTCTAGCTATTTTACTTAGGTGCCCTATTATGGGGACATATGCAAAAGTAACATCATAATTAGTGTAAAAATAATGAATGTATGTTTGACCATAAAATCTGGTAGCTATTATACTACATGTAATTCCATACGTAAGAGGCATGCTGTGATACGTTACTCCTTCCACTACTGAGGTAGGTATTTGTGTACACACATAACAATCTTTCGCATCCATGGTCTCAACATACTTACTCAGCAAGCGATAGAAAATGTTAGATGAAAGTTCCTTTTTCTCATGCAAATGTCTCTCGTCTTGTTCGAGTCTCTTTAGAGCTGTTAGTTCAGTAACAATAATAGGTTTAGAAGTAGAAGCATCATTCGTTTCACTCTCATTTTTACCATGCATTCCAAGAACTATTGCTACAATGATTAGTACGCATGCGGTTATTAAACCTATACACATGTATTTACAACACTTCATTTTACGCCCCTGTGTAGTGAAGCTAGTCATGATCTGTATAGAATCAGAAAGTTGAAGACACTTTATCAAAGCGTATTTGCAGGTATTTACAAAGCTGAACGAGTTCAATGTTCACAGAGTTTTCTTTAGCAGCTTAGTCTCTTATCGGTTAGCAGCGTTGTCTCAAAATCGGTTTCAAAGTCAATCAAGTTAGCAATGTCTTAGCCGGTTGAAAAGTCAAACAGGTGATCAATGTCTTCAATCGACAGAGTCCATAAAGTTTTTATTTCCAAAATGAAGTTCTGCCTCTTCGTTCTCAAGACTGAGGGATACGAATTCGTCTGACCAATCGTTATTGGCTACGTATGCCCACTCCGGACCGGAATACCTCCTGCTCGGTATCCTTTTTCTTTTCAATTTTGCATCTCTCTTTGATTCTTTCTCACTGGTACTTTCCTCTTTGGCCAAGTCCTTTTCTTCACTTGGTGTTGGTACTACGACAGACACTTCCTTTCTTTTCTCTTTCACTCTTGGCCCTTCACTGTCGTTCAACGTTTCTCTAGTTCTTAATTTTACTGGCGATATGCTTGGTCTTCTTTTTGCACTGTGTCCATTTGATGGACCTGCAATCTCTTCTGAAGGAGTTTGAGCAGTTTCGTTCTGTTCTGCCTTGTCCCCTCCTTCTGGGGAGTCAATCAGGTTTTCCTTTTCTTTTTCTGTATCGTCTGCTTCTGGGAAAGCCATCCTCTGATCAGGCTCTCCTGCTTCTTCACCTGTTTTGAGGCCTTTGTCATCGTTACTTTCTTTAGGCTCTTTGTCACTTTCAGCTGCTTCAGGCTCTTTGTTACCTTCAGCTGCTTCGTCGCTTTCTGAGGCTCCTCCTTGGTCTTCCCCAAGTGAATCAGTTGCTTCGTCCTCAGAGAATATTTCTCCCTCCTCTATTTCTGCCTGTTCGCTTCTAGTTCTCTTTCGCTCTGTCTCAGCGCTTGGTAGTTTGTTATCAGGTACTGGCAACTTCAGCGCTTTAACTTCCTCGTCTGTAGGACACAATACCCTCTTTGTGTGACTGGCGTGAATCCAGTTGGGAACTCCCGCACACTTCACAGCGGTGGTAGTCGTCAGAATCACTTGAAAAGGTCCTTTCCAACGGGGTTCCAAACACGACTTCCTCACGTGCTTCTTTATCACGACCCAGTCACCTGCTTTCAGGGCGTGTCCTGGACCTTGGATCGGTGGCAAGGTGGTTGCCTCCACCTGGTGAGAGAAAGAGCGAACCACATCAGCTAGACCTTTGCAGTAGTCTAACACCATATCATCTGTAATATTCAAAAGCGCATTTGCAGGAACTGATGGAAGTCTCATAGCTCTGCCCATGAGAATCTCGTGTGGGGACAGTCCAGTCTTTCTGTCAGGGGTGTTTCTCATTGACATTAGTACCAAAGGCAATGCGTCAGGCCATTTCAAGTTTGTTGATGCACATTTTTTCGCCATTCTTGATTTCAATGTGCCATTCATTTGCTCCACTAGACCTGATGCTTCAGGGCGGTAGCTACAATGCAGCTTTTGCTCAATGTTCAGTGCTGCACAAAGCAATTTTATGACTTCGTTATTGAAGTGACTTCCCCTATCTGATTCTGAAGAGATCGGGAATCCAAAACGTGGTATTAGCTCTCTCAAGAGTAGTTTTGCAACTGTTAGACTGTCATTCCTGCGTGTAGGGTATGCTTCGATCCAGTGACTAAAAATGCCCACAACCACCAACACATACTTCAAGCCTCCATGCACAGGCATCTCAATGAAGTCCATTTGCATCCTGCTGAATGGACCCCCTGCTCTTCCTATGTGGCTCAAATTTACTACGGTTCCCTTCCCTGCGTTCATCTGTTGGCAAATGACGCAACGGTGGCAAAGCGCTTCAGCAACTTGACGGAATTTGGGGTTAAACCAATCAGTTTTAAACAATCTAATCATGGCATCCCTCCCAAGATGAGCTTGTCCATGGTAAAATCTGGCTATCTGTGTCAAAAGGCTGTTTGGAAGAACGAATTTCCCTTCACTTGAAACCCATAATTCATCTAGTCTCTTTACATTGTGATTTGGTCCACAAGAGTTTTTCATCCTCACTGACATCATTCTGTAAGGATTTCAATTCGTCCATCGTATCTACCACCTTTAGAGCAAAGATTTCGCTTGGTTCGAGTTCTGGTTCACTTATCAAATTCCATTCATCCCTAAGCAATATACAGTTCAATGCGCAAAACCTTGCGACTTGATCTGCATATCCATTTCCCAGAGAAACATAATCTTGTCCCTTTGAGTGTGCACTGCATTTTACCACTGCTACTTCTCCTGGTAGTTGGATGGCATGTAACAATTCTCTTATTCTTTCACCATTTTTCACTGGTGATCCTGAAGAGGTCATGAAGCCTCTCTGTGACCACAATTGTCCGAAATCATGCACTATTCCAAACCCGTACTGGCTGTCAGTGTAAATGGTAACTTTCATTAATGCAGAGAGTTGGCAAGCTCTAGTAAGGGCTACCAATTCTGCTACCTGTGCAGAGTAAACTCCTTGAAGCAAAGATGCTTCCAAAACACCTGTTACCGTACATACAGCGTACCCTGCTTTCAATATACCCAGTGCATCTCTTAAACATGAACCATCAACAAAAATAATTTGATCATTTTCTTCCAATCGGGTATCTTTGATATCAGGTCTTGGTTTGATGCAAAATTCAGTCACCTGAAGACAGTCGTGCTCGATGTCTTCAGCGTTCTCAATTTCGGCATTTTCACTGGGAAACAAGGTTACTGGATTCAACGTAGTGCACCGTTTCAGCTGCACGTTAGGTGATCCCAGAATTATTGTTTCATACCTTGTGAGTCTAGCACCAGTCATGTGCTGTGTTCGGGAACGTGTCAAAAGTATCTCGACTGAGTGAGGGACCATGACTGTTAAAGGGTGTCCCATCACTATTCCTTCACTCTGAGTGAGGCTGATACCAACTGCGGCTACGGCACGCAAGCACCCTGGCAGTGCTGCTGTGACCGGATCCAAAGTAGCTGAAAAATATGCTACTGGTCTGTTTACGCCACCATGGGCTTGGGTCAAGACAGACAAGGAACATGCATTACGTTCATGACAAAACAATGTGAAAGGCTTTGTGTAATCAGGCATACCTAAAGCTGGAGCCCTGCACATGCATTCTTTCAATTCAATAAAAGCATCCATCTCATCTCCTTTCAGCTCAATTTCATCCAATGCATCCTTCGGGGTCAGTTTCAGTAAAGATTTTGCTAGAGTTGAGAAGTTGGGAATCCATTGGCGACAGTAGCTCACCATTCCCAAGAACTTCCTCACCTCCCTCCTCGTCTTTGGGGGACTCATTTGGAGTACACTCGTTATCCTTTCCTTCATAATCCTTCGTGACCCTCTCTCTATTTGGTGACCCAAATATTTCACTTTCTTCTGGCAGAATTGTAATTTCGAAGGAGACACCTTGTGTCCATTCCTTCCCAAATGGTTCAATAGGGCAATGGTGTCAGCTGTGCAGTCACTTTCTGTCTTGGATGCAATCAGTAAGTCGTCAATGTACTATACTAGGGTTGACTCGAATGGCAAGTCCAACGCTTCCAAATCTTTCTTTAGAATCTGATTGAAAATTGACGGTGACTCCGAAAACCCTTGAGTAATTCGACACCAACTGTAAACTCTGTCTAAGAATTTGAAACAAAAGAGAAATTGGCTGTCCTCATGAAGAGGCACCGAAAAGAATGCTTGTGACAAGTCGATGACTGAGAACCACTCAGCATCACAAGGGACTTGAAACATTATCACAGCTGGATTTGGTACTACAGGGCAACATTTTATTATTATGTCATTTATTTTCCTCAAGTCCTGCACAATTCGGACCTTTCCACTTGGCTTTATTGGTCCCATGATTGGCGAATTACATGGACTGCTTAACACTTCTTTCAGTACCCCCTGCTTTACAAACTCATCAATGAGTTGGGCGACTTTCATGAGGGTGTCTTGTGCCATATGGTACTGTGGGGTCTGGGGAAAGGTTACATTGGGTTTTACGGTCACTTTCACTGGTTCCACTCCTTTCACCAATCCCACCTCTTTCCCTGTCATATCCCACACTTCTTTCCCGACTGTTTCCTGTAACTCAGCAGGAATATTTGCTTCAGTGATCATCGGACAAAGGGTAATCAGGGGATACTCTTCATCGACAGTCTCCATCTGATCCCCTTCTACACTGTCTTCTTCTTCCCCATCACTGCTCGTCTGAATTCTAATTCCATCGTTCGAACACATAATCGAACTTCCCAATTTGCACAATAGGTCTCTCCCTAACAGTGATATCGGGCTTGAGTCACATACCACAAAATTATGTGTCCCTTGATAGTTACCAATTCTGACTTGTACTGGATCTGTGATTGGGTTCGTCAGGTACCTGTTTGCTACTCCCACTACTTGAACTGTTCTCCCTGAAAGTGGCAAATTTGGTACTTCAATGCTCCTGACAGTGGAACGTGTAGCTCCTGTGTCAACCAAGAATGAAACGCGATGACCCATAACTCTTCCCTCCACATACGGACCCTTTTGATCAACTTCCAAGGATGCTGCAAGCACACAATTTCCCTCCTCATCTGAACTTTCACTCTCCCATACATCGTTTATTCCATTCTCGCTGTGTAGTGAGAATTGGTGTACTGTGTCATTTTGACTCATTCCCTGACCCGTGACCTGTTGAGGAAGCATTGCTTGCTGCTGATTCATTGGTGCTAAGGGTATTTGCATTTGCTGATTAGGTACCATAGGAAACTGCTGTTGCATTGGCTGCAATTATGTCATTTGCACACGGGGCATTTGCACCTGTTGCGGTTGCATGGGTTGTAAACCCTGCAGCTGGTTCATATTGTTTTGGAAATTTGGGTTTGGACCTCTCAGTTTCGGTCCTCTCATAGTCTGGAATGCATTGACATCATTGTTTTGCTGACCTACACCTTCCTGCACCATCATTGGGCACTCCTGTTTCCAATGCCCGACAATTCCGCACGTGTGACATGGCATCACCTTCTTCATGGCCTGTATACCATTTGGAATCATAACGGTATTCAAATCAGGACCATTATTCACAAAACCTCCTCGGCCTCTGCCTCTCATCTGCGGCTGAAACATAGCATTTCCCTACTGCTTCTGCTGCGGCATCTGTTGTTGAAAACCTTGCAAACCTTGTAAACCTGTCTGAGCTGCTCTGAGCTGCATCACCATCACCTTTTCTTTCAATCTTTTCTGTTTGGTCTCAATCTCATCACTGCAGTATTTCGCATAATTCAACACTTCATCGATCGACTTCGACTGCCAACAAATCAAATGCGTTTTAATCATCTGGCTGATTTCGGGTCTCAACCCTTCCACAAACCTGAACACAAAATGGAGCATGTCCTTTGCCTCAATCGTTTCCGTGCCACTGTAATTTTTAAACGCTTTCAACAACCTCTCATAATATGCATGTATAGACTCTTTAACCTCTTGGGCTGTTCTGTCAATCCTCTGCCAATCCACATTTTTCGACACAACCTTGGTTTTCAAGTGCTCGATCACCTTGTGGTACAAACTCATTACCGTAGGGTGTGTCCCTATCTCTCTCTGGTTCACTCGTCGGCCAACCTACAGCCCTTTTACAATCTTCCCACAAATCCGCCGGAACCACAATTTCAAACAAAGTATTCAAGTCTTCCCAGAGACACTTCGCGAGTTTCACAAATCTATCTGTTTGTTGATACCACTCAATCGGCTTCTCTCTCAATTTGGGAAAGTCATCCGTAAAGGATTGAATATCGCACCTGTGCCACGGTACATGTACAAGTTTTCCCCCTGCTGTCTCTCTCATTGGTAACATAGTTATCAGATCGTCATTCTGTTGTTTTTTCTCGTTCCGTTCTGGAGTATTTTCTTTCTTTTTGTCCTTTTTCTTAACCCACCTGCTTTCCCACTTGTCTAAACATCTCCAGACCTGTGCACTCTGCAGTATCTCTTTAAGGTGTGTTTTCATCCCTGCGGATCTCATGTGTTCAAAATCTTTTGTCTCAAAGTCTAACCTGTAACTTCTGCTCAGGTGTTTAGTCTTACTTATATCGATCTCGTTTCTGTCTGCAATTTCTTGTAATTTCTTATGTATGCTGCTTACTTCTCTTGTAATCCTAGGGCACATGTATCTTAGTTCTTCCTCTGTGTATGATTCTAATCTGTTCAAACCCATTCTTCCCTCAACCAGTTCATCTGCCTCCATGCCTAACCTTATTTTATTCAGGTATTCTTCTCCCTTCCCGCTAGATGCACTCTGTGGGGAGTTCAGGCTGTTGAACCATTGTGTAAACTGTTGCGCGTTCAGTCCCATCAGTGTAGCAGTTACATCAACTGCCACTGACGGTTTCTGTAATGTTTCAGTCTGTGAGGTTAACGGTACTAATAGTGGTGGATGTGACCTTACCACGGTTGACGGAGCACAAATTAGAATTGGACTAAATTCCGTCAAGGACCCAGATCCATTTGGCAGTGCCGCTATCGGAGTTGTCTCTGGAGTGGTTTCTATGCATCTTTTCCCTGTCCCATTCAGTATCATTAACCCTTGGTCGCTTGTGCTTGAATTTGCCTGTATGTACAGTGGTACTGGTGGACCTACAGTGATAGGTAGAGATATTGCGTCTGGATTCTGTCTGTTCCCCGAATTCTATGGCATGTTAATCCCCACATTGTGGTTCATCATTGCTGGCATACCTAACTGGCTTTCTATTACTCGCACTTCTTGTGTCTGCTTTTGGGGCATCGAGAACTGTGTTGATTCAGCTTGAATCAATGTCGGTCTCTGATAGTTTTTTCCTCCCTGCGCCATTGAATCAGAAGTCATTCCCATGTTATGCTCATCACAACAGTGCCTTTGAACCTGTGGCTGATAGTTACCAGCAGGTTTCAATGTCAGCACGTCTGGGTATATTCTCTGAATCTGTGGTATTTGTGGTGAGAAAGGCATGTCGGAGCTGCTCGGCCTCTGAGATATTCTCAAATTTGGTGTTACAGTACCCTGTATTGGTTCTGGAGGGGCAGTGCTAATGCTTGAGCCTTTTTCGCTTTCCACGTATGGTGGTGGGCGATCATTCAGCAATTGTATAATGAACTCTTCCTCATCTGACTCGTCTCCCCTTTTCGAGTTTCTATTGTTCTCTCTCTCTCTGGACTGACTCCTGTTTGTCTTATATGTGGCTTTCCTTCCTTCCGTCTCCGCTTCATCAGTGATTGCTGGAAACAATTTAATCCCCTGCAATACGTCTGATCTCCAAACCTTCTGTGTGATGTCCCATCTAGCATCCGCTAGTGTCTTTTCTACTTTTCTTATTCTTGTCTCAAATTTCTTTTGTTGTTGGTTTCTAGCTATTAGCTCCCAAATTGCTAGTGCCTCAAACTGTACTGGTCTTGGAGGTACTTTCATGTCGTATAGCGCAAATCTCAGATTTTCTAAAACTCTTAGATTAAACATCCCGTGGATAGGGAACGCTACACTTCCATGTTTCTCTGTTAATTTGCACCATTGTTTTAACCAAAGACACCCTTTTCTTCAATGACAATGTAAGATGGTGTACCCTCAGGCGGTGTTTCTTCTCCTACATTTGCTTTAATATAAACATCTCCCCTCATGGCACTCTTAAATGCTTTGAAAAATTTCATCTTTCCGTCTTTTGTTTTTTTCTAAAATATGTAATCAATAAGCGACTTTAATTCCCGGAATACTCTTCGCTTGCCTTTCCCCTTCCTATTGCGCTTCACGGACTGCGTCCAATCCGTGCGCGACCCTTCTCACCAACCGACCTATCCCAGCGCGGCTCCTAGTGACGTCACACTCACACACTGCGGCTGACAAAGTCCTGCGGCTTGTCCTCTTTTCATTCGGCTTCACTCATAAACTAATTTCTGCAATATAACGCGAGCACTTAACCAAAAGAATAAAACAGATCTGTCGGTTTACTACAGGAAAGGTAATACGATCGCTTCAGAAACCTTAGGGATTTTTCACTAGCCTCGGCAGTTACTCCATCTTTCTCGGTTTCCCACTTTCGCAAGCAAAATTTGACCCGCAAACTTTACTCTCAACTGATCAATGAACTATTCTAGTGCACTTTAGAATTCGTCAAATCTCAAAGTCGAAGTTTTCTTTCACTCCGCAACATTCATACCGACTTGTTGACCACGCCCGATCAACCTATTAAACCTGACCAGATCACAACATCAAACAAGTGTCACATACACTTTTCAACATACTCCGGAGTCTCTTGACCTCGCAGGGCCCGTCTCAACATCAACAACCACGTGGACAATATTTTTCTGCTCAAAGCGCTACACACACGTGAAGTTCGACGACTTCCCTACTCTCACACCTTTGGAGTAACACTCCTCTAATATCTTTTTAACCCCCCTTAAAATCCTCACAAACTTCTCAATTAATCTGAGGCGATAAGCTGTGCAAGCGCGAAACCCTAACTTCACTCATACCGTCACTAGAAACGCTGAGACCATTCTCATACCTCCATGTTCCTCCTTCGCAAGCTCCGAGATTCCGGGAAAGTCATTGGGGACTTAGGGCATCATCATCTCTCCAACTTGTTTTATCAAAGAAAATTCTAACTTGACTCTGTCTATTGTTCGGATGGGGTCCCAAAGGGCTAAACCATCAATCTCTGCTACCATCTACTGGTAACGCGTCCAGCCCTTATAAATTACCTGTACCTGGACACGTTGGAGGTCGGTGAATCTTTTAACCGAGTCGGGCTCTCCTCATCCTAAAATAGTCGAGTCACTCAGATCAATAATCAATAACTATTGTAATCGGTAATCAATACTCAATTAATAGATCAATATAGCACATCAGAAATCAATAACAGTTGGTATTTCGGCGCACCATGACCTTTCAGTCATGAATAACCACACCAGTTTATTAAAAGTTAGTGAATTTATTTCCCTATATTAACAAAGCTAACACGATGTATATAAGTCTCAAAACCAAATTATATATGTATATGAACATTACTGGCTGTCCATAAAGGCGGAAGAAACACAATCTACTCAAAATCTGGATGATGATACACTCAGTTATAGCAATGCAAATCACTAATATGACTAACTGTATTTGACTAATTTCATACATTGGTCAGCATAACAAGATTTCAATTTAGCGTGATACATTGAATGAATACCTCGACTAACCTCTAATTAGCATTGGCATGTGGGGCTTCATGCAAAACGAATTTAGTCAACACAAATTTGGAAAACTTCTAGCTAGGACCCTATCAAAATAGCAGTTGGTACCTAAAAGGAAAAACACAATGCATAATACATTTATCCTTTCATATTTACCAAATACAATCAGCATTCAAGAAAAGTCTTCGTCCTTCAGGTACCGGTTGATCAGCATGGGGCAAGTTTCAAAGGGACAAAGTTAAGGGCAAGCTCCCTTGCAGCGGCAAGGAGAATGGGGCAAAGTTACTGCATGGGCAAGACGGGGGCAAATCAAAGTTAAAGTCTCTAGGGTGAGAATTCTTAAAGTCTCTTTCTCTCAAATAGAGAAAAGGGCATCAGGGTGTCGTCCAAAATGGAGTCTGGCATCTGGCTTCAAACTGGCATCGAGGAAAATGGCTGACTTCTCTTTGTCCAGTGGGTTTAAGTAAGAAACATTCCAAATTCTGCAGGGTCTTCCATTGGAGGGTTCATAGGTTGGCTTCAAATTGTCCAATGAAAATTGTCTTTTACTAGCGCTCATTTATGCATACACTGTCCTTGGAGCCTTGGAACACAAGTTGTAACATGGGTTGCCAATTATTTTACTATCTGTACCTTCATTGTCCGCACCTGCAGACTGACCTTGTATCAAAGGGGATGAAACCGGCCTAGTACGAAACCTTGGAGATAAGTGTATCAGTCAGCTCTACTGGAAAAATACAACTTCAAGCAAGAATATATGTTTCATTAGTTCAAGGAAAAACCACGCAGTTAGAATTTGAAACCAAGCAACTAGGCAAAAGCCTGTACTAAATTTAAGCTAAGCAAAACGGTTTTCAAACAAGAAATCATAGCATACATTTGCAATTATGACGGATTACTACATTTTCAATACTTCATGATTAATAAAGCTCGTTTACAATGATGGCGAACTACCCCGAGGGCACAATTTCCCTCGTACATTATTTCTTTACAAAAATCACACTTCATTATATGTTTTGATTACACGATATGTATAAATATATGTCGGACCTTCTTTTTCTGCGTCATCAGGAGCAAAGGTTCACATCCATTGCACTGTGCATCATTGTGTAGATTGTGTGTGACTTATAAATTTCACACATGCACTGAATGTTATTTGTATTCATTAAAAATATGTAAGTATCAGTGGCTGACTGGTAAAACTTGGACAATATACATATGTAATTTGTGTGCACCCTCGCAGAGGCTCGTACCTGTGCCTTGCAAAAGCTAAATTGTTTGTGGTTTCTCAGCTTCAAATGTATAATTATTTTATTTACTTATCTATTTTTAAATTGCTTAAACCATGCCCAGAGCGTTTATTAGTAAGTTTCCCAAATCAACTGGCAATTATAAATATATAAGTTATATTAATAGAAGCAAAATGAAAACAGTCCAATAGCATAGTGAGAAAAGACATTACCAATAACCGTATAAGCAAAAGTGTCATGGATATAACTTATGCACATGTCATGTGCTAAAAATACAGTCAAATTCCAAAGGTTCAGTTTTCAAGGAGAGTCCAAAGAAGAATGTTAGAGGCTGGCCCTCTATGCAGTGTGCAAAACCAAGCACACCATGAAGAGGGTTCAGACAACCACACGTTGGTTTCCAGAGGTAAAAATCAGACCACCTAATGCTCTAATGTTTGTGGTAGCTGGTTGCGCAGTTAGGCTAATCCAGGAGATGTGCTAAGTATTTACTGTACTCACAAATCCAATCATGTGCCACACACACTCAATGAACAATTCGAGACCAGAATTTATAAAAAATACTTCAGACTTTTATATAATTTTTAAGACAAAAATCTTTAGAATACGTTAAGCACTCTTCTTGTTATGACTTTTTAAAGTTTTAGCAAAGTTTGGCCCTCATCATGTCAATGGCGGTAATGACCGCCTACCGCCGCGGCGATGGCCGCCAAAACACCTTCGCTGGAGCTACCCACCATTCGCCATATTATGACTGTAGCTGGAATTCTGCCAGAAGGATGGCAGAATTCCAGCTACGGTCATGGTGGTGAACGGCGGTAAGGTGGCGCTGCTGCAGCAGCAGCGCCACGCCAGTAGACCGCCGCAGACCGTATCATGATCCATGATACGGCCTGGCTGTGTTCTGCTGGCAGACGCTGCCGCTGGCAGCAGCGCCACGTCCCATCTCCTGCCAGAGGACCCCCTGCAAGCAGGTAAGTTGGGTGCTCCGACAGGGGAGGGGGTTGGGGGTGTAGTCTGTGTGTGTGTGGCGGTGTACGTGTCTGTGTGCATGCATGTGGGTGTGTGGCGTGTGGAATGCATGTGTGCATGAATGGGTGTGAGTGTGCATGTATGTTGTGTTGTGTGAATGCATGTGTGCTTGTATGTATATCAGTGTGAGTGGATGTTTTTGTGAATGTATGTATGCATGCATTGTTGAATGTGGGAATGAGTGTGTGTATGCATGTGTATGCTGGTGCGTGAATGTGCATGTATGTCATGGGGGTTCGGGAGGGAGAGGGTGCGGGAGGACTCTGGGGAGGGGGAGACCCTTATCTGTGTCAGGGAAGGAATTCCTTTGCACTGATAGTGCCTACCGCCATGGTTTTCGTGGCGGTAAGGAAGCCACGAAAACCACAGCGGTAGGTGGAGTCATAATCCCGCGGGTGGGACAGTAACGGCCGCTTGGCTGAAGACTGAAGTCTCCAGCCCAGCAGCTGTTACCGCCCTGGCGGACGGAGTGGTACATTGGCGGTTTCAAACCGCTAATGTCGTATTTTGGGGAAAGGTACCGCCAGCCTGTTGGCAGTACCTTTCTCCAAAATACTGCCGTCCGCCAGGGTTGTAATGAGGGCCTTAGTCTTTTTGTGTGTAATTACGCACCATTGGAATCAATAGGCAGTCACTTTTAAAAATGCATTAAAAATCGCACATTTAAGTTACCAGTCTTTTCTTTTGCAGGGTGGTCGCAGCGGTAGGTGGGCACACTGTGCCAGCTGGAGAGTCTCGGGCAGCTCCCGGTTCCGGCAGGAGCAGCGTTGGAGAGGTTCTTGGCACAGAGCCACCTGGAAGGGGCCACTTGGAGAAGAAGCTGGTTTGCAGAATTAAAGTTGGTGTCTGGGGGTCCCCTTGGGCTGTTGAGGTCGCATTGGGTTGGGGACCCTGGGCACACAGCAGATCCCGGGATGCAAAGCCCAGGGCATTTTGGAGGTCTTGGATGCTGTGCGCAACGGAGTCAGCTGGAGCTGGAGGTGAGTCTTTTTGAAGGTGGCTTACAGGACAACAGAGACATGCGGAGGTCCAGGGTGTTCCTGAAGTCCCTTGTCTGGGGCTTTCTCCTGATCCTTTTTCAGCTCTGGGGGAGCTGGTTTTCGCTGGTCCGACGTCAGCTGACCAGTACCCAGGGTATTGCTGTTTCTTGGCCATTTGGGGGAGCAGTGCCACCAAACGTGGCACAGTTGTAGGGCACTTCCAGGTGGTCATTGCTGTGTTGTCGGGTCTGGCTGTGGCTTCCTGTCGCGGAGATATTGGCAACCTAATGAAGTGGCCTTCACTGGTTTGTTGGTCCTTGGCAGGTTTCTTGTATTTCTTGAGTGGTGCCTCCACTCAGGAGGGAAATTTAGGCTATTTGTGAAGCCTGGAGGTCCTCTTGGGCTTTTGAGGTCAGTCCAGTGGTCAGCTCCTCCACAGCGGCAATTGTTGGGACTCTGGAGCAGCAGGCAGGGGTCTTGGAGCCTCTTCTGGTGCAGCAGGACCTCAGTTCTTGTCCTGGTGGGTTTCTTTAGTGCTGTCTTCTTTCTTCCTGTTCAATCTAAATCCCTGGTCTAGGGGAGCCCACTAAATACTGAATTTAGTGGGCGTTTTAGGGGGAACCTGGTAGTGTCCAATGGGACACTCACTCCTGGGTGGCTACACCCACTACAGTGACCACATCCTTGGAGGAGGGTAACTTCCCTAAACCTGGTTGGCTACTTTCCTTCATTCCAAGATGGAGAAAAATGAGATAGAGGGTCCACTTTGCATGCAAGCCCTTAGGGGTGGTGCATGCTCAGTGAGGCCACTCCTCCTACCATTTGTCTGGTTTCCTGCCTTTGCTCCCGCCCAAAGTGGGGGCTTGCAAGGGGTGAAGCCCTCTGCTGCTAGCAGCAGGCCTGGGGGCTCGGGTTTCAGGGACTGTAGCCCTTTGAAGCTCACTGCCAGGGTGTTGCACATTCCTGAGGGGGGGGAGGTAGCTCCTCCACCCAGGAAGGGCATTGTCTTACAAACCAGAAAGCCATGGCTTTCCTCCAGGTTCATATATTGGCCGTCTGGAGTGGCAGGCTGGATGGAACCAGTCGGCAACTCTGCCAGTTAGGGTTAGCTTTTGCAGGGGGCACCTCTAAGGTGACCCCTGGGTACTTTTAGGGGTAAATCCAATACTCATACCAGTTTGGATTTATTATTCTGAGTTGTTTGATACCAAACAACCCAGGGTGCAGAGTAGCCATCCTGTAACTGGGGAACTCGTGTTTGACCAGTGCCCAGTACATGCATGCAAAATGGCTGCTCTGTTCACTCACTATGTCTTGGGTTTGTCAAGGACACAGTGGGGGCATATTGCTCATGCAGCTATGCCCTCACACATACTATGGTGCACCCTAACTTAGGCCTGGAAGGCCTGCAAGAGGGTTGACTTACCCATAATATATGCAGTGTAGGGAGCACAGGGTCTTTTTAGGTCTGCCCCAGTACACTCAGTCTGCAATGGCAGTGCTGGGTGCATCTGGGTGCAGGGCCCTTGGAGGTAGCACAATCAGTGCTGCTGCCCCCAGGGGTCTACTCTTAATATCCTTTGCCCTGGGCACTGGCGTACCCATTTACTAGGGACTTATAGGGGTATTTAAGAGGATATCCTATTGTGCCAATCATCACAACAGATTTTGGGAATCTTCAACCAACTTCAAGAACACGTCAACATCAGACAAAAAGTGGGGGCAAACCATGCAAAAGAGGCCTCCTCTCACAAAGATATAATTGGAAGTGAAACCTAAAAAGAAGACTGCTAAAGACTTTCTTGAAAGATGATTAAGATAAATTTCTCTGAAGTCTAGAGGGCAGAAAATTCAAAGGACCAGATTTTAAACTTCCCAGTGCCTCCTTGCGCCAAATTAGCATAATTTTCTAGGATGCTAATGTGGCTCAACGAGGCCAAATGTGCTGCGCCATATTTACAAATTGGCGCAATACATGCATTGCACCACTTTGTAAACCCTTGCGCCACATTATGCCTGCGGCAGGCATAATGTATGCAGGGGGGGCGTTCCCCCATTAGAGGACCACAAAATGGGCACAGTGGAATATTAAAGATTTCACTGTGCCATTTTTAGGGTCTTTTTTTTAACACCTGCACAGAGCAGGCATTAAAAGGGGGCATACTATTGTTTTCATTGGCCCCTATGTACTCTTCAGGATTAGCGCCAAAAATGTTGGTGCTAATCCTGCACAGTACATCAATAGCGTCAAAGCTTTTTACGCTATTGCCCTTCCCCTGCACCATGGTGCGCCGTATATTAGATGACGCACACATGGTGATGGTATGGGAGCACTAAAAAAAAACGGCACTGCTGTGGATGCCCTAAATTCGGGCAAAAAAAGTTTTAATTACTTGATGACAGGTTTGTTGCTCACTTTATTTGAAAGCTGAAATATTCCAGGAAAAATTGTTTTCCAACTTCTAAGAGAGAAAATAGACTGTACCACACATTCTAATCCACTTTCTGGGATAAGAAATATTATCTCACGTAGAAATCTTTATTAACATTGGGGATCTCTAGTTAAAATGTTGAAATGCGTCTGAAGGTTCACCCCCTTATCCAGTATGAATCCAAGAGTTTGTGCGCTCAGTGACTGCATGTCTTTAACGTAAATCCCACAATTTCTCTACACCTCTGTGATACGGGACAATCAGGTATTCGTCCCAAATACCAATCAAGGTAATCTGCACATTGAGAGCTTTAATTGAGGCCAGCTTCCCCTCTCGCCTCCCTCCCCATTAGGTACATCTATCAAAACTATAACAGATGGGCAAGATGCCAAGGTGGAGAGGAAACTGACCTCAGTCAACAAGCCTTGAAGACTGCACCTGTCCTGCAGATTTTTGTGCTGTATAAGTCAAGTAAGGATTATATAACATTACCGTCCAGCCACACAGAAATAAAATTAATGTGTTTCAGTGATTAAACATTCCAACGCCAACTAGAAATCAATGCTCTTCCGAGGTAAGTGAACTAAAACAAATAAACAACCTTGTTTATAGCACTGCTCAGCTATGTGGCTAATTTCGTCATCAACCAGGAAGTGTCAGCAGCAACAGAACACTTTAAAGAGGGAAGATAACCGGGCACACGTGTTTATCAGAGGTCGAAGGGACACTAAAAAATTGCCTCATAGGTGGCTTAAAATATCTCCAATCAAAACATTTTAGACTTTTCAAGAATAACATTGGGAAGGTTTTGGCATCCAGGTTTGCCTAATGACTACATGCTTCTGAATTAAAGTATTCCTCTGCTCCCACTTTACTGATTGAATGCCCTGTTTGAGATACAAACATATTTACAACATTGATTTACTAGTCTTTAGATTTCCATCCAAAATTGAATGGATAGAAGACTAAGGTGTGATTTTGTGCATGAATATGGCATCTTAATATATTCTCATTAATGACACTACTTGCATAAATTGTGGCTACTTTCTCCAAGCTAACCAAGTTGTCATCCAAAGGTGGTTTAAACTTTTTCAGTAGATGTCATACATACTTGCAGAAGCTGCATCAACATATATTGAAAGTTAGGATTTTCTATGTGACATCAGAGCCTTAAAGAAAGCTGCCCTGCCACAAATATTTTCAGAATGTCATGCTCCCAAAGTGCTCCTTGAATCCTGCACTACAGCATAACTCTCAGGTTGCCCTAGTCTATGCGTGAGTATATCATCTAGGCCTTGAATTTTCCTTGAATTCTGGGACTTGTACTTCTGGTTTTATAATGGGTTAAAGAGGAATATATATATCCCAGCCATGAAAGAAATCTTGGATTAGATGACCTCCTGATAATTGGTAGAGGGTAACCTGAAAGCACGGTATCAGAACAGCAAATTCAATGGAACTGATATTTTCTTTAGAAGAATACTGCTCCCTTAATATTTCTTAACGCTTAATGCTTCTCAAGTCAACGCTGGTCTCACTTTCCCAGAGTTTAGCTGCCATCATGCTATGTGAAATCATTATCAAATATCTAAAGGGGCATCCTCTTCACCTTTGGTATGATTTATTGCATTGGTATCATACATCCACAACTAAACTTTCATATAGGATCAGCCATTGTGATGAATTGGCGGAGTTAGTAAGTCCACAATGATAATATACCTCTAAGGGTCTGCTTCAAAGAGGCCCTTAGAGAAAAGATGGAAAATAACAAATCCCAGGAGAAATTCAAGCATTCAGATGCAGTGAAAAACTTCCAAGGTTATTTCAACGTAGAAAATGTAAGTATGGGCATTTTTCATGTTAGTGCAAAATATTTTTTCTATGAAGAAGCTTCACCCTGCACACTCCCATTTAATCTGAGGCTCTTTCCACCATTTACTCACCTGCATGGGCAGAATGCCCCAATATTAAATATCCAAAGTCCCCCCAACTCTGAACTTATGAATGTGGCAGATGGAATTGCTGTATTCAAAACTGCATCTTACAAATACATTCTTCTAACAATCCTTGCTCTGTAAATAATGGTGTGCAATTTCCATTCATAAATCGCAGTTTAGTGTGGTTAACTTTACCTTTTGTGTGTTCAACCATTAATGAATCGAGCTCTAAGGCCCACATTAACAAAATGTTTGTGCTGGTTTTGTGTGACAAAAATGGTGCAAAGCTGTGCAAAATTATTTTTTGGGATTTACTTTCCACTGCAAAACGTGTTTTGCTCTGGAAAGTTGCCTAAAAGTAAGGCAACACAGGTCAAGGCAATGCTTCACATTACTGTGTGTCAAAGAGGCGTTCCATGGTTGAGAATGGGTGTTCCCCTGGAATCACCCAAAGTTTTTGATGCAAAAATGTATCTACTTAAAATAGTAGACAGGGTTTGCAGCAACAAAATAACACCACTTTGAATTAGGCGTTAAAAGGGAGAAATATTTTTATTTCTCCTAACTTTTCGCACTTAGCATATTTGCTGCACTGTACAGCACATATCACAAGCAAGGACATTATTTGGGGTTGCCAGGGGCCCTTTTTGTGACCTGTGGCTATCCCCTTGTCACTGACTTTGCAACCTTTGGTCTCATACGTGGCAAATCAATGCCAAGAACACAGGGGCAGCTCACATTTTGTATTTTCTGACCGTTTTCATTATACAAATAGTGAAAAATATTCTATTATTACTAAAACTACCACTTTTAAAAAGATGGTCATTTCCTGCCTAAACTTTCTGGGGTTTTTCTGCAAGATTCCAACTGCCTGGGATGGTGATGGCTCGACCACTGGGAAATGTGTATTGGAGACGGATAGTGCACAAAAGGGCTTGGCTGTAGAGGGGAATGGATCTTCTTGGCAGGCTAGGGAGAAGCTGTGCATGACAGAATGGAAAATTGCTATCTCATGTCTAAAAAGCAACTAGGCTTTAATTTAAACAGCATCTGCATCTTATGCAGCAAAAAAACTCCTATTTTACTGTGAATTCAGATTTAATCAATTCCCTGTTTTGGCTCTTCGGGGAAAATCTAAAGGCTATATGTGAAATTCTTCCTTTTCTACATGTGATGTGAAAACAATATAAAACATATTAGGAGACTTTGACTGAGTCCTCTTTCATTACAGATTGTGTTTCATAGTCTGCTCCAAGCACTTTTATTTTGCCAAGGCATAGGAATTCCAATTGTTCAATTTGTAGATGTCCAATTTATTTAGAAAGCTTGACTGTGTGAGATACCTTTAGTTGATGCTTGAAATAACATACTGTGCACTTCACTCAGTGTGATCCTCTTTTTGTTCTTTCCAGGGATTTTTATTCTGATTGTTATTTTCGCCTTCACTTTCAAAGATTTGATAAATTATTATATATTAAGAATCCAAATTCTAGTATTGCATACCAAGAGACCCAAAGCTGACATTAAGGCCCTCATTATGAGTCTGGTGGTCCAAGGAACACCAGACTCACGGTGGCGGTCTTACCGCCGCCAGGCCGGTTGTAAAGACCGCCATATTACGACTTTGGCAGTTTGGCCAAAATCATACCACTGAAACGCCACCCGTACCGCTAGGGCAGTCGGACCGATGGCCCGGAGGTGAGCACCTCTGGCCCGGCGGTAGATGTAATACTGCCATCGGTTTTACGACTCGGCAGACCGCCAACATTTTCTTGACGGTCGCACCACCACACAAATGTTGGCAGTCATGCACACGGTGACAGAAATCTCCAATCCTATCGCCGGCAGACACTCCTCCATATGAGCACACACCTACATTCATGCACCCCCACTCACCCACACATTTGCTTACATACACCCCCACACACTCGCACCCAAACATGCACTTAGATACACCCATTCAATCGCACACACGCACTCAGATGCACCCATTCACTCGCACACTCTCACTCAGACACATACAATTGCATGCACGCACTCAGACACATACACTCGCATGCATTCCCTCAAACAGACACAATCACTTGCATGCACTTACTCAAACTGACACATACACTTGTATGTACGCACTCAAACAGACACATACACTCACATGAACGCACTCAAACAGACACATACACTTGCATGCACTTACTCAAACTGACACATACACTTGCATGCACATAATATGGCGGTCTTTTGGCATCCACGGGTTCGGTGGTCTTTCGAACAGACTACTGAAGTCATAATGAGCACCTAATTGAGTGATAAATTCATGATCTTCAATTAAATGTGGCCTGCAACATCTGAATGCCTCATTCTGATTTGTGATTTTCTTATTCATTCTGGATTTCTAGACCTGTATTTATAAAGGAAATATTACAACCTTTATCAGAATGTAAAGAAAACTCACTGAATGAGGAACTCTGGACTCAGATGGGACCGAATGAAAACTGGTTAAACACAAACCTCTAGTTCTGGTACCTTAGTTTATCAAGCTGGCTTAAAGGGATTCAAGCTTTTAACCTGCAGGTTACTCACTGGTCTCTGTAGCAGAAACTGGACTGCCTTATGTCTGTCAATTCTGCAAAGGCGTTTCATAGTATGCTGCCACGTCCCCTGCTAGTCCATACAGGTGCAAAATATTGCTTTAAAGAAAAGTGAATAGTAGAGTCTCCAAACTTCCACCAATTCCTCCTTGGTAACAATTGCAAAAGTGCAAATGTACTCACCCTGCAGCACTACTATGGCATTTTTATCAAATACGTTCTTTCAAATCAGAGCAAGGTCTTAAATATATTGGTTCTACCTATTTTCACACTCTCCTGAGCCAATCCGGAGCCAGGAAAGGTCATTATCTCTTCAGCACTGACATCAGTGCACTCGTAGTAGAGCTGATGTCCTACACCCATCCAACCAGTGCTTAATTTGTAAATAAAAACGTGCCGGTGCTCAAAGCCTTCCTCTTAAACACGTGGCTGCTGCAATTAAATGTGGGAGCACGGAATACTGAGGCAGCGTACTCCTGAAGCCATCTCGGGCCTCTTCAATCCATTTACACTCACTCCCTGCTCGTCCTGCTCACTCTTGCAGCTCTCTTCTTTCTTCCATTGTGACGCTTTTTCGTTTTTCTCTTCCTCTGTCTTTCTCATAAGTGCCTTTTGCTCGCAGCAAGTGCTGGGGGCAGAAGAATAAGCGCAGGCCATCAAAAATAAGTGCCGGTGCTCAGAACCGAAATCATCATGCACAAATTAAGCTCTGCGTCCAACTCTACATAAGGCCCAACATAATTTTCAAACCAAATTCAAATTACCATTTCTCCTGATGATTCAAGATGCCCCTTTTAAGAACCTTGGCAAAAATCGATGCTTCTCCAGCAGAGTTAGGCAACGCTAAGCTGGTCTTCATTGTCCTGTGCCTATGTTTTTCAATACAGGTGTTAAGAAGTGACATGGGACATCGTTACATTTACAAAAGTAGTTAAAACACATGTTTGTCTACATAGATTTATCATCACATGGGCAAACATGCATTTCCCAATTTTGTGTCTATCCTGGAGGAGGGCGCAGAGAATGAAGTGTACTGCGGTGTAAATCTAGTCAATGGACTTCTTTGAGATGATGTTGCCATTCATACTAATTGCAATTCCTGTTCCAAAGTACTGGACAAAATTTTAGCATTTCACTGGTGGTTCAGAGAATTCCTAAAAGTAATATCTGTCCATTCGAAGTTGCAGAAATTCTCTTCTCCAGAGATTTCTAATTCTCAGATGCTGTAAACAAGTTTCAATACCCCAGTCTCACACCTCTTCTAATGGTAAAAGCCAATTAGGGAATGTTGGTGCTCTTGCTGTATTGCCAGAATATTGAGATTTAAATATATCCTAGGCTTAATTTTCCAAACTATCATGAAGTTATGCGTATATATGAGGGAACACACATGAAGCATGTTTTCGATCTCTCACGGGACGGATCTTTTTACAACAGCTCTACCACCAGGCAGGTTTCTTCAGGCCTCCTGGCTTATAATTTCTACTATTAATTTCTCAGGTAAATACGCAATGTCCCATCCAGGCTTATTCCGGGGTGCTCTAGCACCTCATGGAAGAGTCTGGTCTTCTTCAGGGCCCTGCAAAATCTTCTCACTTTCTCTTCTGTCTCCTCTGCAGAGGTTTTTAAGTTGGGACAGAATGTTTCAGACAATAGGTTCCTCTGTCCAAACCTGTGATTCCACAGCATCACTCTACCCTTGTCCCAACTCTCCTTCAGAGCATCTTGGGCATTTCAAAATGGCGACTTGAAGTCGTATATTGGAAGACCTCTCTGTGAGCCTGGAACCATATCACTAACATTTACAGCTAGTTGGGTTCTTCCCTCCAAAATTCAAAGGGGAACCTCTTCTGTGGCTGACTCCAGGGGTCAAGTCTTCTCTCCTTATCCTACTTGAAATAAGCCTACCCATGCCTAATGCAGTTTAAAAAGTCACTCCCAAACCACTTTACCAGAGTTTAAAGTGAGTAAGACTCACTGTAAAAGTCCAAAAACCGGGTAGTTCAAAAGGAAAACTTCCCAGGTTTACATGAGTTGGAACCCATCTTCCTAAATGTACTGCAGGTTGAAATAAGAAAAGCCACCATTGCTTGTGCTGCATAGTGAAAAAAACACTCAATCTGTAACCATGATTGGAGGATTTATTTTTCTAATTTATACATAAAACCCACCACTCTTAGGTGTATCTTATTAAGAACAACCACTGAACTGAGCTCTCAACCTAACAGTGACCCCAGTGCACACAGAGTATTCACTTTTTGAGTGATGGGTCATGCTTGGGCAAGGGCAACCTATCAAATCCAGGGCGGTTCTATTGGCATGTGCTCACCAAATGGTGTATACTGGCTGGAGAGGTGACTAATATGTCATCCTTTAAAAATGAAGATTTGAAAATATTAACTCACTAAAAATTAGCAAATGTGTGCCTTATGAATTACACATGCTGCCCACATTTAATTATATATCCAGTATACCAAAGGAGAAATTAATTTTTATTTTACTTAGTAAAAGACATACGGACATCATGTCATCTTCAGATTCAGCAAAATGTTGTAAGAAAAGGCTTTTATCCCACTTTAAAACTAGACTTTCTTTTATCACACTAGGTAGTTTGAATGCTGTTTGGCAATTAACCGTCACTAAAATTTGCTTATGCTGCACGTATATCATCTGTGCTGCCACTCAGTTTTGGTGGCTAACAATTACATTATCAGTGCATTCTCCACTGTTCCTCTGTCATAATGGTCACTGCTCCAAGACTTGTCTCTTGGATTCTTTTGGCGCTATAAACCAGAACACATAGACGTTGTATACAATGATCTTCCGTAAGTTAACAAATAATTAATCAGTAGCACTGTGGCAAGAGCCAAGAGCCATTTGCAGAAGCCCGAGGGAGGATTGCATGCAGGGCTATTTCTAGCTGCACACCTGGAAAGCAATTAACCCCCATTGAAAGAGTTCATCAGAAAACAGCCAAGGACATAGTCCGTCATCCCTTTCATTTCTAATCTGTTAGGAGCCTCGCCTCGCAGTTAACCTCTGACGCCCCAGGCTTGGAGAGCCTTTCCCTTATTTGATAACATGGTAGGCATCAGATTTTACAAGTCAAATGAAAAGCAGAGGGTTCTAATTAGATATTTTTCTTTCTGTGCCAGTCTTTGGGAACAGCCTTATTAATATGCAAATTATAACAAATTATACAAATGAAATAACCTACCGAGTGAGGAGCTGTCTGATCCTTTCTCATTAATGCTAAACGATCCCATCCTCGTGGCAGCTATGAGAAGCTAGCATTAGAGTGGATAGAGCAGCTCGTGATGGTTATATCTGTCAGAACATCAGGAGGTAGCTTAATGTGGTTCGGGGTCTGTATTTGCTTTAGGAAGCATTGAGGCTATGGCTCAGTTTCTTGCTATGTGTGATGTTATTTTAGCTAGTATATTTTTTATTACTGTTCATTAAATAATAAATGACTTTCAGTTTATTGTTAGACATAGTGGCATACTATTCGAACAGACAGTTGTACTCTAAAGAGTCCATGATGTCGCAAGAGGCCTAAAATCCAACCAGACATCACCAAAAATAAAATAAGCATTTGCAATGCAGTGGGCCTCGCGTTTGCTCGAGTTAAAGCTATTAGTGTTGTAAATTCCTAACAGGACTTTTCTTGCCACTGAAATTGAAAATGAAAAGTAGAACAGTTGACGTAAGGAAGCCGATTCAAAGCGCCATGTAGCCATGTGCATAAGTGCGAAGGAGAGACACAAAAAGAAGAAGAAGTTCGCTCGCAGTCAAACGAATCGGCAATCATGCAATTGTCCATGTGACGAAGCAGTCTCCAAGACTGTAACAAAACCGCCACAAGGAGGGACAAACATAAAGCATTTACCAATGATAACAAAGGATTTTTGATAGGCAAGCCCACAAACGAGTGAAAGTGATGGGCGTGCATTGGGCGTGGATAAAAACCCACAATGCTTACTACAGGTCAAAGAACTTGCGTGCTCGACCTAAAAACACCCTTGAATGATAGTTTTTGCTTGTGACTCATTCTTTGGTGATGCAGCAGGGAGGGATCAGAACTTTTTTCCTCAACACCGAATGCCCCCTTTAACTGTTATAAGGAATTACCATAAGTGGTAAACAGCCTCAGCAGCAGTTGATGCTGTGGCAAACATGCAGGCGGCAGAACACAGGATTTAATGTATTCCCAGCAGCTGACAAAATACAGCAAGGGGGAAAATCTTTTTGCCAGTGAAAAAACACATGCCCCAAATAAGTGGAAGGGCCTCCATCGGACTAACAACTCTTTCACCGTTACCAGATAGTTTATTGAACACCCATAGATAGTGACATTCTAACTCTGCTGTGCAGATCTTCCTCTGTATCCTGCAGGTTTCATAACCCCCAGCAGAGTTTCCAACATTTTACACATTTTCTCCACATGTTTTAATTTGTAGGTATAACATACAAATATTCTACCTTTGCCTGAATTTCCAGGCCCAGGCACAGCATGAGTACATAGGAAGGGATGGGGGAATGGCTGTGGGCTAAGGAGGTGGAGCCCCAGCTGAAACCATGAACACAGTAAAGCAACAGTGGCTGAGGTGCTTGCAGGTTAGGATAAACAGTGCACACCTGCATGGTGGTGTTTGCTGCACCTGCACGCAGCCCAACGGTAGCCTGTGGCTCCCACATTCTCTGTATCTAATGTAAGTGCACTGCTAAGAATGCATTATTGTCTCTTCTGAACATCCAGGTATGTTGAAAATATATACAGTGAGTGCAGTACCTTGTTTATTAAGTTTTTTGCATCATAGAAGAGACATTGAGATGATTATTTTCAAATGGTGTTTCCACGGATTTCCCAGATTGGTCCAGACGTAACCCCCTTTTTTTCTTTAGAATTTTGTAAGTATTTGTGCAAATGCTCACATATTTAAAAAGTAGAATGGATTTTGTGTCTGCTGCATGGGCGTAGCTACAAGTGGTGAAACAGATGCAGTGCTCCAGAACACAGACCCTTTGGGGGGCCATTGAGCCTTGATAATCGCTGTATTTTACTACTACAGCAGCAATCAAAGGGGCCCTTTTCATTCCTTGCACCAGAGCCCTTGGCATCCTTGCAACGCTATTAGTCTGATGAGAGGTACTTCACTCTTTTCGATTGGAAGGTGTTATACCACAGCTAGTAATTAACTAATTAAACAGGAGGGCAAATATTATGCTTTGTATATGGCCAATATCGTTACCAAAGGGCCACCGTGGGAACAAATGTATCTCAAGCCATTCAGGTGATTCAAGGTTGCCTTCTACTTTATTCTGTGTTGCATACTAATGAGACGTGGACAATGAGCTACTTATGTAAGTGGCACAGTCAGTGCTGCGGCCTCACTAGTAGCATTTAATGTACAGGCCCATGGCTCATATAGTGCACTTTACTACGGACTTATAGTTAAATTAATATATGCCAATTGGGTAGGAGCCGATGTGGCAATGTTTAGGGGAGTGAGCACAAGCACTTTAGCACTGGTTATCAGGGGTAAAGTGTGCAGAGTCCTAAAACCAGCAAAAACGAGATCAGAAAAATGGAGGGAAGCAAGCAAAAAGTTGGGGGAAGATCACCCTAAGGCTGTCAGATGTAACACAGAGGAATCTTTTAGATAGACATAAAATATGATTGCTCTTAACTTGTGTGAGATCTGAAATACAGTATGGATGCAGAGAACTCTGAACTCTTTGCAAAACATTGTTCAGAAAACAAAAATAATCTGCAACACTCACCGATGCAGCTCAGATTTACATATAAAGCACTAATGTAGCAATGTGCTAAATGCATTTTTAAACGCACTCCAGGAAACGGCCTCACAAAAGCGAAAATAAAGGCCTATGACCAGCACCCTAAATCTATGACTTTACAATGGCATGTAAGTTTAAACTTTAAATGCATGTTGAGAATTACCAGGTCATAAAATTGCCCCACTGCTAATCTAATACCAGACCTTCCTTTTTTACCCCATTGCAACTGTGTCGCTCCATCCCGAGTTTTGGCATTTGAATAAAGTGCAGACACAGTTTATTGCACCTGAGAACCACAGGTTTCTTTACTAACGACCTTCTTTCTCTATCCAGTTCCGCCAAGCAACACATTGGCGAATTTGTGCTGAGAAATACTCAGAGAAGCATTATTATAGCACAACTCCAAAATGAAAAATCATGAGCCAGCAGCTTTGGCACATGACTTTACATACATGAGGCCACATGAAATAAAGACCCAACAGAGACTTCTAAAAGCATGGGCAAAGTCGGCCATTGACTTGCATGGATGTCATTTAGGGGTCTCCAAGGGTCACAGCTACAACTCCTGGGTTGCTCCTTGGGACCCCTTGCACTGCCTATGTGACACCTGGCCTCAGAGGTGGCAAAATCAGTGCCAGGAACACAGTGGCAGCTCATCCTTATAGATGTCGGTTGGGGGCTCCACACTCACTTTCTCTCTCTTTCAGCCTAATCCCAAAATCAAACATAAACATGACAAAAGTGGCTAGGGTATGAATCCCCAAATCCCCTAGCCTTGGTGCTGGGGTCCCCTTGGACAATTTGTTTTTTTTTAATTAGCAAAATTCATGGAGAATCCCAGAATTTTGCTGTAAATTAAAAAAATATATATTCTATACCTAATGGTCAAGGTCTTGTGCTGTCACTCAGTAGGCTGAAGGTTTAAATCCTAGTATCACTTGGCAGTGTGTTTGTTTATTTACTAAGGGCCTCATTAGGAGTTTGGCGGTCCCACCACTGGACCGGCAAACTCCCGGGGAGGATGCCACCGTGCCCTGAGGTAACTATAATTTGCGCCCTCGCCGTGCACTGCTAATTACCCCACAAATTATGACACTCATTACATCTTTGATAACATAATTGATAATCTCAATGTAATATATGCAGTAAAAAAAATTATGATAAAACTGTGCATGCTGGGGGTGCAAGTTATTGTTACATTAGGACTTGAGTTATAGTAACTTGAGATAACTCTAACTATAACAGGAGAATTTCTATGGTTTAGTATTTCAATGTTTTTTTAATTCTACTACCTAACTATAACGTCCCTGTAACCTTTGTTTTTTCAGTGAATGTATATATATATATATAATGTTTACTATTAGTGTAACTAAAATGGAGTTCAGTAGAATATGGCCTTCCCTGGTAGACAAGGTAAGTAAACAAATGTATACTGTGCGCACGGCTTGAGGCTGAGAGTGTGTTTATGTGACAGTAAGTATGTTTGAATATGTGTAAGCATGTGTGTCTGAGTGAAAATGTAGTTCAAAGGGTGTGTGATGTCACTTGCACTACCCCTGGCATTTTTGTGAATTGCCATGGATGTTGCCTTGGGCTCCCACCTACCAGAGGGTCCCTTGTGAAAGTGAACATTCTCTGTATCTCACATCTATTTGTCCAGTGCAAACTTTAATGTATGGTTCAATATTGCTTGTCATAATGGAGCTTGAATTATCAGAAAATAGGTAATGAAAATACAAAACTGTTCTGGACAGGGCCCCCTAAAGTATATCTTGCTCAGTGCCCCTGGGTCCAAGTGGTGATTCAGCTCACAAGGTACAATGTAATGCATCATATGCGACTTGACCCAGGAGACAGTATTGAATGTTTTTCTGCTGGGCTTCTCAACATGTCCCTGTGTGCCTAAATTCCAAAGGCATCTTAACTGAGCATCATCTTACCGGGATGTGGATAGACAGCTGATGATGAAGCATGCCACTATTAAGTCTGTGAGGCCTCTATTCCAATTCTTGAGAGGTTAGTTCTGATTTTTAAAAACCCATCCTGGACAAAAGGTCCTGATACAGAAGTATTCCCATTGTCACGAAGGCTCTTATTATTCTAATGAGACTACTGGATTTTGAGTGGCAGAATCGCCTGTGGTGTGGGAGACTGAGTCTGACCCACTACAGGTGACACCTGTCACTCCAATCCAGGTTTTGCTCCGACTAACTAGCAGTGCCTCACCTCTACCCAAGGGCAGGGGTGATTGGGCAGCCGAGCACATGACATAACTGGTTTCTCAGGGAAGCCGTGGTCACTCAGGTCTCATCTGCCTGCAGGCAATCCCTTGCTTCACAGGGCCAAAGGCCACGTACAGCAGGGGGTGGGTGCCAGTTGAGTGGAAATACATATTTAGTTTGTAAGCCTTCGGGGGGAGGGCAGATTCCTGCAGGGCAGCAGGTCTTTTATTTTGTTTTTAAAAACCCTCTTTTATAGGCAGGTTGTGGCATAATTTGATTTTCTTTATTAAACGGAGTATGTTCTGCTACAAGTATGTAAGCAAGTATGTTAAATTCGTGTTAAGATCATAGATACTAAACAGGCTGCAGCCTTCTACTATAGCTGCATAATAGCATGCAATAGCCTGTTGACTATAGATTGTGTTTGTATACCAGTAGTAGATGAAAGTGCAGATTTAGTGAAGGTATGCAATTCGTTTTAAATATATATTGCTCTACAGGGGAGGCTCTACCAGTGAGGATTCAAAGATAGGTCAGCCATGCTCCAAAGTCCTCCTTGCAATTTCAGACAGTAATTTGACTGTGGAAACTGAGCTAAAAAATTTTACAGGTTTACTTTTATTTGGCCAGAGAAATTACCAATTTTCTGAGGTCATTCTTGTGAAAGTTCACATAGCTAATGAATGAATCCCACAATCCTTAAAGCGTCATTGTGCAATCTATTGTCATGATCAGCTTAGGCTCTAGTAGAGCATCATATTTAATGAAATAAAAGCAGACAGAAATGAAACAATGCAGCCGCCCTAAAAATATTAAACTCATGAACTATTACATAAGGGCAATTAAAATGATTAATCCATCATACATAAACATGTATGGTTATATATTTGAATGCATTTACATTATTCAATTGTATTAGAATATTGGAATGTTGACAGTTGCATAAAAAAGAATTAAGTGGCAGAGGGTAATAAACACTGGTACATCCCTTCTACTGCCACTATCTGTCTCAGTACAGAGCCCCTGCCTCTCTCCTTCGGTGGAGTTGAGAGAAACTGAACTTGTGGGAAGGATGAGGACGTTTTCCCTTTCCTGCTCTTTCTCTGTTATTCTTGGGCAGTGACTGCGGGAGCGCCAGAAGGGAGAGAGAAGCCTCAAAGTAACTCGCATCTCCCCTGCATAATGGCAGGTCCACAGCACTTTCTGAGGGTATTCCACCTAAATATCATTTTACAAACATTGTACTACCATTATATCATAGGAACACCGTCTAAGACAAAAATACAGACAAGGTAAGAATTTATAGGTATTAAGAGGTTTACTTTACTTAACTCCACATGGATGTATCTTGATAATCTGGATACCTTCAAGGTAGGAAGGTGTGACATTAAGAATAGGAACTCTATACTTAACTATGTGCACTCACCTTCTCAATAATTTGTTTCTTGATATTCTGTCCATGATACTATGGTTGAGAGCTGTTTTAAGCAATATTTTGACATGCAACCCTTTGACAGGGTAGAGGCATAGTCCTCCTGGCTCCTGTGGCCCTCTATCTGCTGCCCGAGCCATCCTAACCGGTGTCTGAGACCCCGACAGCAGCTGTCATGCAGTGGTGTTAGAAGCTGAAGGAGGATAGAAGTTACCTGTCAATGCTGCAGGGAATTTTTCACATCTGTCTGTTGAGTGTTTTTTTAATTTTGTTTTTTTGTTTTTCTGTGTCCATTGGGTGTGACGTTTTAATACTTTTATTGCATTTGCAATGGGCTTTAAAGCCATCAAGGTGCCTCTTCCTTGATAATGTCAATCACCTTCAGCTCAGCCAGTAACATTAGAGTGGATTTTAATGGCTGGTACACTCCACTGGAGCAGGTTCTAGAGATGCAATATGGTGCTTGGAAACAGCATGAAAGACAGCACCCTGACATGGGTAAAAGAGATACATTCTTCGGATGAACTATCAAGACTGCAAAACCCTGTTGTCAAGAGACTTCTCAAGAATTATTATGACCTCAAGGACGTAAATGAGACAGTTCTGAGAGAAATCAATGTACCAGAATGCATTGAAGCAGCATCAGTAATTACAAATGATAAATGTTGTGTGCAGTAACTTCACCCCTGAGCACTGCCGAAACACTGGTTAATGTCTGGTTTAAATTGGCCTTCTGGGAAAAGGACATATACCACACTTGATGAGGTATTATGGAGCTTGGCTTAATCAAGCAGCTTGCCTGTTAATACCTTGACTAGGATAAAGAGATGAGCTCTTCTATATATTTGTTCAAGAGAAGTTGTCTGAGCTAATTCAAATACATGTGTTAACATTTTTTCTCCACAGGGAGAATATTTTTCTTAGCCGACAAACAATTTTCCTTATACTCCCACAGATGTTATGAGCTTTAATTTTCCCGTATCCATTCTGAAAACTGATTTCCCCCTGCAGTTGACAGGAGTAAACCTACCATTTACCTGATTCGAATAAAAAAATGGGAAACTTTTTATCTTCCACAAACAAGCAAGTTTTTGGATGTTGTCTATTTATTTAAAACATTCTGCAGCGGAATGCCCACTCTTTACCCATGTTCGAAAACTGGCTACACATAAAATAAGTGTAAATAAATATATTTACTAATGTAAAACTGCCTTGACTGATTTAAAATCATAGCTTTAAAAATATGAAAAAGGATTTTGCACACGCATATCCAATTTACACGTGCACAAGGGCCCATAATGTCAGCAGCATTTTGCTTACTACTAGTATTTTCTCTCTGTACAACATTGTTAATTAGTATTTTTTATCTGTGCCCTCTCTGCAGGCTCACCCTCAAACGTCTAGCCTTTACTGCTGTTTTCTGAATTTAGTTTTTGTTGGCATTAGAAATCTATGCATCTTACCACCGTTAACCAGTGCTTGAAGTGTATGTGTTCCATTTAAAACATGGTATTATTGACTTTTATCTGATTGGCATATTTGCTTTACTTATAAGTCCCTCGTATATGGTACTATGTGTACCCATGGGCTGTAAATTAAATGTTAACAGTGGCCTGCATTGTACCATCCACTGAAGTAGCACTTTTAAACGTCTCAGGCCTGCCATTGCTGCTTGCAGTGTATTTTAAAGTTTCATTTTGACCTGGCAAAATAAACATTTGCCAGACCTAAGCCTTTCTACTTAAAACATATGTCACCCCTAAGATAGACCCTAAGCAGGCCACAGGGCAGGGTAAATTGTATTTAAAAAGTAGGATATGTTGTTTTAATGTTTTAATGTGGGTTTTATATGTCCTGGTAGTGATGAACTCCTAAACATGGTTTTCAATACTGTAAGGGCTATTTCTCCCATTTGATACCATTGGATTACCTTATTTCATTTAATACATGCTCGCTTTTGATTGGAAACAGATATGAATGCCAAGTTGGGTCTCAAATGAACTGTAATTTAAAATCCACTATAATGAAACGATCAGATTTTAAGTCACAGTTCTGAAAATGCCACTTTTAAAAAGTTGGTACTTTATTGTCCTAGTGGTAGACCTTTGTGTATTCCTCCCAGACAGTGAGACAAAGGGTGACTAAATGTTGGCAGGATGAGCCATCATGCCATGATGGGTAGTGCAGAGCTTCTCCCTGCCCCACTTATATTTTAACAGGCTGCCCATAGCATACACAAAGGAACCTAATACCAGTCACCCCAGACTCTTGAAGCCTTGGTAGGAGAAAGGAAACACTTTCCAGAACAAGATGTAGGTGTGGCAAGGATGTCATCCCCCACTTCATAGGCTGGCATCAGGTATATATTGGACCTCCTTAACCATCTTTTCAGTTCCATCCTAGACCTGTGGGAGACTTCAGAAGGACCTCCTTGTATTCAAGAGGACTGCCCTGCTGATTGAGGCCTCATTTGGGCTTCAGAGAACTGCTGTGCTGCTTGAGGCTTGTCTTGCTGTATTAAAGAGAGAGAACCATCTCATAGAGCCCAGTACTACCAGAGTGACTTCCAGGGCTACTTGGCTGGTCTCCTGTGTGAGCTACAGGGACATAGCAACCTCAGGAGACCTTGGACCCTGCACCTAGCCTCTGCTGGAGTGAGTTCTGATCTCTCAAGTGCCTCCTGGGTCCTGGACCTTTGGAAGTGATGTATAAAGATGCTGCTCCTGCCTATCCCTAAAAGTAGGAAACATTTTCACCAAAAAGTGCCAGAAATAATTGACCGAAGAGTAGGACCTACATGCCAGTAGATCCATCCAAAATGCATTGCTGGTCAGCCTGACTTTGCAGGAGATCCCACTACATTATTCGCAGCAGCAAATCCTGTTCAGCAGGACCTCCTAGTGACGGTATCCAGCCTCACAGAGCACTCTTTAGCTACAGCCTACAATTTTATCCAGCTAGAGGTATTTGACTTCCAAAAAGTTGTCCAAGTCCAAAGGGAAAAACCTTCACTGGGCTCGACGGTGATAGGCTCATCATGGACTACAACAAACTCCTCAGCAAGGAAATATGTCTTCTTCTGCTTGGAGCTTTTCCCGCCATCATTGACAGGTTCATCGACACCTCGTCCTGTGATTCCTGGCTACCGAAGGGTTAAGCATAGGTCAATTTAGTGACTTTTCCTACAAGTATTGCAAATCAGACATCAGTACTCAACCAAAATGGTGCGTTTTGATTAATTCCTAGGCAATATTTACCCAGAAGATTCATAGCTAGTTCTTGAGACATGCTTTATTACAGAATCAACCCATATATCACTATGATCTTTTCTAGGTATATGTGAAATTTGAGAAACTTATTTTTGCGTAACTACATGGAGTTTCAGGAAAATTATGTGAAATCACAAGTAATTACATGAAATGCAAATCCATCATTTAGTGCTATATTTTAGTGCAAAATGCATCCCTGCATTTTTTTTTGGATGTAAGGATGTATCCTGCGCTACAAAAAGTATGACAAACACCAAATGTAATGAACTAATACCATTTGCTTTCTGGTTGTTCACATTGTTTCAATGTGATATTTTTGGTGCAGGCTGTGCCATGATTATGGAACATGGTGTAATGGCACAATGTCAGTAATTTTGCATTACCAGCCTAACACAAATTGCATGAAATTATGTGAATTAAGCCGCTAAACTTACATTTTGCCTGGACCTACATTATTCATGTAACAGCTGCCTGTGGCAATCACAGGGTGTGCCTGGACTGGGAGACATTTTGTTGGAAATAATAATGCTAGAACCATTCACCTTACTGTGCATAAGCCTGAAGATGTACATTAAAATTGTTCTCATGTCTGTTGCTACAAGTTTCTGTTATAATTGGGACCTAACCGAAACATCTTTACTATATGTTTGCATTATATATTTAGACAGCATCTTGTGACAATTGAGTGGTCCTTAACTGTTTTAAAATAGTTGCCTTATTGTTCTGTTGGTCTTACTACACATAGTAGCAGAAATCTATCTCTCTGCAAAAAGCTTATTGTACCTCTAAAAAGTCTACTCTCATGCATTTAAATGTATCAGCAACAAATACTATTTCCTACAAAATGTTACTGTTTAAAAACAAGGGTAGCCTTAAGCAACAGAGAGGATGGATAGTCAGATGAACATGTGGAAAAGCAATACTGGGCTTAGGTAGGGATAAGGGGTGGGGTCAATCTTCAATCTGCTGTACGTGGATGCAAAACAGTGGGAAATTCAGTTTTTTCCCAATCTGTGTGCTCCTGATCAAAAAAGGAAATGCCCTAAAGAACAAGAATCCATTATACTGCACAGTCAAAAATGCATAAAATGAGAAATTAGTCTGCAGTCCAGCACTGTCAGTGGCCAGACAGAATAATTGCCTTAATGTTAATTATATTAAATTACTCGCAGTGGTCAGCACCTACCACTGCTCTTCAAAGCACTTTTCCTGTAGGAGACCTTTTGTGTGGTGCCTGCCTGCTAGAGTGCCAGGAGGTCCCTTTAGGAAGCTGTGGCACTCAAACATTCATGCTGGGGAAGCTGCTTTGAAGTGCACTGTCAGATGCCAGGTGCACATGGAGGTAAATACACCTCCCAGCTCTTCACTGTGCTTCTAAAAACAACTGTAATTGTTTCCACCCATGGAGCAGCGGACCAGCCCCAGTTCTTCTCCACAGAGTAACACAATGTGAGATTCTCGTGTTTTTCTTACCACAAAGGAATTTCACCCCCCTCTAGTACACCATTAATAATTGTATCCGTTTAAAAATATATTACCTCATTGATGAATAGAGCCCATACCTAAACCCTCAATGCACTGTACTTTGATAGAATGTATACATGCTTTATTATAATAGTAACACAGATTAGATAAACATGATGTCATCTAAGTGACATAGTCCTCGATTTTGTGTCCTTAACTTTCAGCTGCAAAAGCTAGAACATTTTACATGCTATGACAGGTCGAAGCCAATTACTATGCTAGCTCAAAACGTATATAACTGTTGCAACACAATTGTTGGGACTGGTTTAACATAAAACGTTTTGAATGTAGATTCCTGAGACAAATATGCCACCTTTATGCCTTTCATTCTCAGCCCTTGTGGTAAATTGGATTGTTGGATCACTGGGATGTGAGCCCTGGCAAAGCAGCAACCACAGTTCTTGTCAGGGGAAGGCACAGGCAAACCCCAAATTAACCTATGTTCACTCTGGTAAATTCACACAGAGCAGTCAAGAGTAACTGGAAGTAAATTGTGTAAAGTATCTGTGCAACACTTCAAATGTAAAACAGTTAAACACCACACAAAAAAGGGGCTAACACCAACATAGAAAAATAGAACTTAATTTATTAAATAAAACAAGACCAAAACAATAAAAATCCAACAAGTAGAACTTGAGTTATGAATTTTTAAAGAATAAACTATAAAATAGAGCTTAGAAGCCAGAAGCTCCAGCAGGGTCTATCGGGTCACACCGGACCAGGACAGAATCAAAAGTTCAGGCCGACCATGATGGAGAATGGTCCGGCTACAGGGACCCCTGTTGAGCCTGCTGAACAAAGTACCTTAAATCCGGGTTGCGGAGCAATGTGCTAGTTCTGAACCCTGCAATAAAGGGGCTGAGCTGCTTTTTCCCCTGCAACAGCAGCGATGCACTGGTGTTAAGATGCCATGAAGCTGTGGTGTGAGTTCTTACTGCATCGACGTTGAGGAGCTGAGGTGAAGTCGAGGCAATGCGACTGTTTCGATGAGAGGAGAGACTGCAATGAAGAGTTTCAGCATTGTCGTAGAGTCTGCTGTGGACGGGGATGTGAGGACCTTGTGCCGAGAAAAGCACCAGAGAACTGGTTCTGAAGGCAATGTGCTGGTGTAGAGATGCGAGGGACAGCAGCAGTGTGAACTAGGCTGCGCCGGTTATGAATCACGGAGTAGACCTGATGCATTGGTTTTCTCCACACACGAGCGGTGATGTGATGTTTCTGCTCCCACAGCAGAGGATGTGTCGGTTCCACTGCAGCAAGCACCTTAGGTCCACCTCCAAGGGTCCAGGACTAGGGTGGCACCACTTAGCAGGGCAGACTCACAGTTGACAGAGTCCAGGTGCTGGAGCAGGGTGATTGGAATACTGTTATGTCCCTGAGGCTTCAGATCAGGAGGCCAGACAACTAGCCCCTAGAGTCACTCTGGGTTTGAAAGATTCAGGTCTCATCCTTCTCACTCCCAGGCAAAAAGGCAGGAGGCATGGGTCAGAACAGCAAAGCAGTAGTCCAGCAAACAGCAGTTCAGCAGAGTGGCAGGCCTCCATCAGCATAGAAGTCCTTCCTGGCAGAGTATCACAGGTCCATGAGTGTACTGAAGTGGTGGTGTCAGAGGTTCAGTATTTGTACCCAGTGGTGTCATTGAAGTGGGGGGATTTCAAAGATACACAGATGTCCTGCCCTGCCTGCCCTGGCTCTAGTCTCACTACAGGGAGGTATTCAGCCCTTTGTGTGTGGAAAGGACACTCAGCTGTAAATAAAGCTGTGTCCAACTCCTCCCTCCCATTTTACCCAGGATTGACCATCAAATCACACATAAACTCCCTTTGTGTTCGGCTGTCTAGGGGAAATACAAAAATCCCAGCTGTCCCCCTCCTGAAACAGGATCAGAGACAGGCAGCAGGCATTTTTAGAGATGCAACTTAAAATACAACTTCACCAGAAATTGTGATATTTTTTAAATTGTGATTCCAAAGAAACCAAACTCGAAAGGTCTATATTTTATGGTTTGTGAATTACACTTATAATGTAAGGTACTTATAATGTAATACCAATGTTAACCTACAGGAGAGATAGGCCTTGCAGTACTGAAAAAGGAATTTAAGGGTTTTTCACTACCAGGACATGTAAAACTTAAAAGTACATATCCAACTTTTTAAATACACTGCACCCTGCCTAGGGCCTACCTTAGGGGTGACTTATACGTATTGAAAAGGAAGGTTTGGACCTGGCAAAAAGTGCACTTTGCCAGGTCGACGTGGCAGTTTAAGCCTGCACACACAGGCTCTGCAGACAGGTTTCAAGGGCTACTTAAGTGGATGGCACAATCAGTGGTGCAGGCCAACTAGTAGCATTTATTTTACAGGCTCTGGGCACATGTAGTGCACTCTACCTGGAATTTCGAAATAAATGAAATACGGCAATTGGGGATAAGCCAATGTTACCACATTTTAGGTAAAGAGCTCAATAGCACTGGTTAGCAATGGTAAAGTGTGCACAATCCTAAGGCCAGCAAAAACAAAGGGGGTCATTCCAACCCTGGCGGCCAGTGGTATGTTGGCGGTGCAAGGACCCCTGCCCTAGGGATTATGAGTCCCCGACCGCCAGCCTGTCCGTGGCGGTAAACACTGCCATTGAAAGGCTGGTGGTAAGGGGACTGGGGGTGCCCCTGGGGGCCCCTGCACTGCCCCTGCACTTGGCATGGGCAGTGCAGGGGCCCCCAGACATAGCCCCATCGCGCATTTCACTGCCCGACTTTCGGGCAGTCAAATGCGCGACGGGTGCTACTGCACCCGCTGCACATCAACATTGCCGCCGGCTCTATTACGAGCAGAGCAGTGTGCCCGTGGCTCAACTCCATAACTCGAGTAGAGGACCTTCTCTACAAGAGCAGTGTCACCTTTACAGTAGAACTTGTTATCCACAAAATAATAGAGTCATACAAAGGTAGTTACTGAAACATACCAAGCTTTTACTATTTCTGCCCTACACACCTTGAAAATGATTGCTCATTTGCAACTATAAAGTTTTCCATCTTCAATACTATAGTACGGAATGACAATGGGCCAGATTTAGAGTTTGGCAGAGGGGTTACTCTGTAACAAACGTAACGGATATCCCATCCACAGTATTACAAGTTCCATAGGCTTAAAACTTTAAATCAGGCCCTATATCTCCAATAAACAGTAAGAATTCTTCCTGCATCTCTTAGCTTGATTGAGAGTTCTGCACACTGATTTTTTTTTTACATTTTGTACTCTTGTTCCTAAGCCTCCAGAGAAAAATGGTTAATTTGAACATTTTTGTAACAGTTTCCAATCGCAAGCTTCCTAAAATGTATTATAATCTTGAAAAATTGGGAACTCCAAAGAAGACAACAAAGTGGCTTGAGGCTTATAAGTGCCTTGGGACCCTACGGGTGATTAGCCACGCTTTAAAAATCACTGATTGATTGATTATTGTGAATAGCACACATCTTCTACTCCAATATACTAATCCTTGTCTTCCTGTTTCTACTTATTTATTAACATACATTCTTCCCACAGGAGATTAAATGTTCTAACAGCGTTATAGCCCTTCTACCTTGGACTATACAGCACATTCCTGCTCTTTCCCTTTGATGAAGGGCAGCACAGGAAGGTGATTTGCTGTGCTGCCCAGCATCAAAAACCCATATATATGGTCCTGAGTTGGAAAAGGCATGATTGGGCATGGTTGAGTCTGTTCGCCATAACTGGAGAAGACCTGAGTCTAGTAGACAGCGAGACCATCTATAGATTTGTGAATCATTATGAGATTTAAGACAGATCATTTGAATACCGATACAAAGTCAGTAGGGTGAATTAGAGATAGATTTGCAAAGGTTAGACAGAGTTGAGGTGAGAAAGTATCGGATTTTTTAAAAGTTTGGGAGGCGTACATCTTGCTCAGTGAAAACTGAAGTTATCGTTTACTACTGCTCTTCTCACTTTGTAGTTGAAGGAGTGTCTTTGCTTTCTGCAGACAGAAACAGCATCCGTAGACACCCCAAGCACTCATAGTACTTATCCTTCAAAAATTTGAAGCACCAACATGACTGAAAAACAGGCCTTAAAAATTCATAATATCTGGAGTATCTTGTATAGGGGTAGGCAGTGAACTCCGCTCACTGAGTTTTTCCCTCTCCGCACTCCAGGTAGAGCTCAGAGTTCCAAAAAACTCTGCGAAGTGGGACGGAACGGAGTTGTTTCCTTGCTCATGCTTGTCAACGGTGAGTTGGTGAGCATGATCAAGGAAAATCTTACTCAAGACCACCTCCTGGCGAGATTTCTCAATGCAAGCGGTCGCAGTATGGTTGCGACCCCTCACGTTCAGAAACCTTCCATTCGCGTTGAGGTAGCTGCCGCTCGAGTAGAAAATCAACTTGAGCAGCAGAAAAGAAGCAGTGCCTTCTTGAGCTGCGCAGGGAGCCATTCGTGTTGATTTTTCAGCATGGGACAAACACCTGGTACTAAAAATCTGCATAAACGGCGTGACCTAACGCACTCCGCTGCTTGCAGAACTCCGCGTAGTGTGCAGAGTTTTTTTGGGCACTTCGCAGAGCTCCGCATAGCGCAACTCCGCAAACTTCGCCCAGGCCTAATCTTGTACCACACATTCCATTCCTCAATGTGTCTTAAAAATCCCATTATTATGAATATTGAATTGAGCAAATGAATTTTGACAATAACAGTTTTTCAATCCCTGATATGGCTGTTAAACCCTTCATCCGTATGCTTAATTCTACCACCCCTTTTTGTCCTCCACAGTTTGACATGCAGAGGGTAACACTGGACGAACTGAAGCACATCCTGTATCATGCATTCCAGGATCATTTAACTATGAAGGACATTGAGAACATCATCATCACGGAGGAGGAGAGTCTGAATGAGAACTCTGGCAACTGTCACACTGAGTTCGAAGGAGGTGGGTAATTCTTAATGCTCTGATGTGATGCTCTGATGAATTTTGTCCCACGGTCAAATCTACTTTGATCAGACATTACTTCAAGAACTAGTATTGGTGTCATTATAAAGTAGTGATTGCAATAAAAAGCGCATACAATTCCCTCGTCATTAAGTTATATGCATATTTAGGAATTATTATCTTTCTTTTAATATAGTACACATACATATTTAAAATAGTCCTTTTTACTGCAAAGGTAACACCAGATAACTTAATTGAAAGTCGAAATCGGGTTTTTGCTCTTGTTTTTAAATCGTGCCAAACTTAGCGCTATTTGCCCTCTCTTTCTGAATTTTTCATGAAGAAGAAACCTGGAAAAAATGGACCTGACGTATATGAGGTGATACCAATTGCAATCCAATAGGAAAGATGTTTTCGTATGTTATGAAAAGCGACACAAAATTGCTGGCAATCGCAACTTCACAGGAATTGTTTTTTGCATGAGATGCTAATATCGCACCTGCACTGAGTTCTCTGACATCATTCGATAATTTTGCTTTTCTCAAGTCCATTCTGCCCAAAAGTGAGCTTTTCGTAATGAGCAAACACTTTGAGAAAAATGTAGTTTCATTTAACTGATGCCCAAATGACCCAATCCTAGCCTGAATGCCGTGCTTCAGACAATCCCCTACCCACCTCCCCTGTGACTGAATCTTCCCAACGCATCAGCATCAGTCAATCCCCTTAGTATTTTCTCTCTTTCTTTATGTTTTTTTATGTAATGAACAACGAACACAAAGTACATTAAAGTGTTTTAGGAAAGGATGCCTAAAAATAAACAATTAGATAAAAGCCAGGCACATTTGATTACACCACAAGTAAAGAGCCAACAGTTACATTAGACAGACATTAAAATAATTAATCGGAGCCAAACGGAAGGAGGAACGAACACCAGAGCCAGGTTTTCAGAAATCTCCCGGAAAGGGGAGTTCAGTAATGATCCACAAGGAAAGGGGAAAGGAAGATAGGACCAGGGCCAGACGGGAAAACAAACGCATTCCTAACAAACATGTTCAAATCAGCTTCGCTCCCATCCCATTGGCTTAGTCTGTGGTTGGTTTATTTTTGTTAAGGTTTTTGCAAAACCTTATTGTAGTGTAAGCTGGCATGCCCTTATCAATCTTTAAAGAAAACATTGTCCAAAAGCAGAAATATTTTTGACTTCAAAAAGCACATGTTGCCATTGTCATACCTGGCACTTAAGGGGACTACTTTTGTGTGTGAAGGCTCTCTTCATGAAAGGGTAGAGGACCGTCACTCATACCAAACTTAGCCAATGGCTGAAGTGGGCTGACCCATTCCCCCCTGCTGTGAATGATCCAATAACAGACCAATGGATGAAGATGGCAGGCTGAAAGCCCCTATCAAAAAGTATGTTTTGCAAATAATTTTAGTAAAATCAAACACAAAAACGCTGTAAGGATTAAGGTCAAGGAGAGTGCAGCTTGAGAAGTCAGCAATGTGCTTCAAAGCTAAGCACGAGTATCTCCCGAGTATCTGCCTATTCAAAGCATTGGTCTGACATGACAATAGGACCAGAGAGGTGTTTTGGAAGGTCGTGAAAGTGTTTGTTCACTTTTCACTGGGGATTAAAGGCCATGCAACATAAATGCAAGCATTTTTCCTTCTGTGTTGTGTGGAAGAGTAACAGACTCAATCCTGCAATAGATCAGGACCTGCACTGAGGACAGTAACACAGTTCACATGCAGCAGTTTGGTAAGCATATTCTCTGCAAACAGACTGATCTAAGCAAACTAAATGTGGCAGACCTAGCATCCAAAAGGCAGCCTCTGACATCTATGTATAGATACCCTGCAAGATCACCTGTAATCTCTCAAGAAGCTCCTTCCTAAAGTTAGGGGAAGGATACCAGCACCAAGGCTTGAGTTGATTCTACCTGTATTTCCACCTTGCTTGCTAGGAGCCAAATGCTATCCCAGGAGCCAACATCAAAGCGAAGAGAAGCCGCAGATAGCAAAAAAACACAACATGGTGCCTGGAAACTCAGTTTCCCAACAGTATTGTTGCCAGAGTTGTTCTCATGCTGGCTACCTGTAGATGGAACCAAACACTATTAGTCTCCCAACATAACGTGTTGCTACATTCAAGAAACCTAGTCTGTAGGTGTCTTGAGACCAGTGCTTAATTTGTGCTTGTTGTTTCCGGTGCTGAGCACTGGCACTTATTTTTGAGGGCCGGCACTTAGTCTTCTGCCTCAAGCATTTGCTGCGAGCAAAGGACACATTTGGGAAAGACGAAGGAAGAGAAAAACGAAAAAGCGTCACAATGAGAGAAGGGAGTGACTTTATATGGATTGAAGAGGCCCGAGATGGCTTTGGGATTACGCTGCCTCAGTATTCCATGTTCGCACATTTAATTGCAGCAGCCGCGTATTTATGGTGAGGGTTTTGGGCACCGGCACCTTTTTATTTACAAATTAAGCACTACTTGAGACTGTCAAGTTTAACATAAAGTCAAATTATTGGTACAGTTTAGCAGAAAAGACTCAGTTTCAGCAGGAAATCCCTAAACATGTTGGAGGGCTATGAAGCTCAATCAGATAAACATTCATTGCTTTAAAGAATGTGGTGATTGGCAGGTCGCATGTCTGAGAGCATCAGCGGGAATCAGGCTGTCTTTCTCTTGGAAGCAGTTGAAAAATGAATACCATAAATGGCTGTTGCCTATTATCTACAGGACATGAATATATATATATATATATATATATATATGTATATATATATATATATTCACTTAAAAAAACAAAGGTTGCAGGGACGTTATAGTTAGGTTCAGAATTTACTTGTAAAAAACAGAGAAACTCAGCAGTTATAGTTAGAGTTATTTCAAGTAACTATAACTCACGGCCTAAGGTAACTATAACTCGTGCCCCCGCCATGCACAGTTTTTTCTTCAATAATTTAACTTTTATTGAGTTATAAAAGTTGTCATGAGTGCTGTAATATCTTGGGTAATAAGCAGTGCATGGCGAGGGCGTGCGTTATAGTTACCTCAGACCTTGAGTTATTGCTACTTGAAATTACTCTAACTGCTGAATTTCTCTGGTTTTGTGCGAGTAAATTCAGAACCTAACTATAACATCCCTGTAACCTTTGCTTTTTTAAGTGAATTTCTAAGGTTTTTTAAATTCTGTTTCCCAACTATAACGTCAATGTAACCTTTAGTTTTTTCAGTGAATTTCAGTTTTTTTAATGTAAAGTAATTTGCATTACTATACATTAATCCAACCACTGCCACACACAGTCTGCATCCAGGCCCTGCGGCCAACCCCCTGTAACCACCCAACCCCGTGCCATGCACGGCCTTCGCCCATGCGCAGCGGGAGTTGGCTGCAGGGCCTGTCTCTCTGGGTGTTAGAAGAGGTGTGAAGGGGTGCCTCTGGGTGTGAGAATGGCTGTGAGAGTGTCTGTCTGGGTGTGAGAGGGTCTATGTGGGTGTGAGAGTGGGCATGAGAGTGTCTGATTGTGCTCTAATAGATAAAATATGCATTCACTTCCACAAAGTATTTCAAATCGTTTTTCAATATGGAATTGTGGAATAAACACATTTGCTTTGCCTTTGCCAAGTCTAGGAGTTAGGCTCATTTGTCTTTCCCAGAAGTTGAAGCTTTAACTGGGACACCTGCTACGTTTATATTTGTAAGTGCTTCCTTTTAAGGTTTAATTTTAGTGAAATGAGCATCATGGCCATAACAGAAGCTCACCTACTCGTTTGTCCAACAAGAGTCCACAGTTTGCACAAAATGTCTATCCAACTGGAGCACTTTCTACTGGTTAGTTAATAAGGGCTACCTCGTTGGGTTAATTGCCTGTGAGGGGGTAGGGGGGCCCACAGCCTACCCCGGCTGATTTTGGCCCAAGGGACCCCATCCTCTGAGGCCCACTACAATTCCATGGAGGGAGCAGTAAAGCCACCTCCTTGGGCCAACCTCGGCCCGGGGGCCCCATCACCCGGGGCCTGGCCTGCAATAAATGGAGGAGGGGAGCCACACAGCACCCTTCCACAGGCTGATTTCGTCCCCGGGGACCCCATCCCCCAGGGCCTAGCCTTAATATATATATATATATATATATATATATATATATATATATATATATTTTGGAGGGACGGGGGCAGAGAGGCCCCTTTCCCCCAGCCAATTTTGGCCCTGGGTACCCCATCCTCCTGGGACCACTACAAGTCTGTTAGAGGAGCCGCGTGGCCCCCTCTCTGGGCTGATCGTGGCCATGGGGACCCCATCCCCTGGGGCCCAGCCATCAATATAGGAGTAGAGGGCCACGCGACCCCCCTCCTTGGCTGATTTTCGCCCCAGGGACTCCATCCCCGGGGCCTGGCCTTAGTATAGTTATCTTTTTTGGAGGGAGGAGGGCAGCGCAGCCCCCCTCCTGCCCAGCAAATTTCAGCCCCTAGCACTCTATCATTCGGGGCCCAATACAATTTCATGGGGGGAGCTGCGTAGCCTCCCTGCCCGGGCCAATCTCGGCCTTAGGGACCCCATCCACCGGGGCCCAGCCTTAATATATTTATTTTTCTTGGGGGGGGGGCATACTGCCTCCCTCCTCTGGCTGATTTCGACACTGGAGACTCTTTGGTCCATTACCCCCATCTCCATCTCCTGGGGCCCAGCCTTAATATGGCCCCTCTCCAATATTGTATTTGCCTCTGGAAGGTGATGGTCCCTGGGGGCTGCAAAGGACCCTCTTCATTCTTTTATTTCAGGCCCAGGGAGGCGGGGTGGCCCCACTAATTTAAATAAACTGCCCTGGGGGTGGCCCCGGGGCTGCGGGGGTCTTTGCGAATCTGCCCAATCTCATGCAGAGATCTGATTGGCTGCCAACACTTCAACCAGGAAGTATTGGCAGCCATTTTGAGACTCAGCTTTAGCCGAGTATCAAAAACAAATTTTGAAAAAAAAGAAAAGGGGGCAGGATATGTTTACCCTAACCCCCTAGCCTTGGTGCAGGGTGCACCCTGCAAGCATATTATATTTTAAAAATTTCTTTCACTGTGAATTAAAAAAACAAAGAGCAAATACGGTCCCCCATGCTTGCTTTTAATTTTGCCCCTGGGTGGACCAGGTCCTTGGGGCATACTTATTTTAATTATTAAGGAGTGGGTTGTACAGCCCCTGAGACCACCACCTCCCCAGGGCTATGGTTTAAAAGTATACAGGGGGCTGCACGGTCCCACCTGAGCCCCAGGGGCCACCACCTCCACAGGGCACATTTTTAAAATTGATTTTGAGGGGGCTGTTCAGACCGTCCCAGGCCCTGAGGACCACCACCTCCTCAAGGCTATAATAAAAAAATGTACGGGGGTGAACAGACCGAGGACCACCATCTCCCTGTGGCTAAATGCAGAACATTGTTGGGGGGGCTGTGCGGACCCATCGGCCTCAGGGATCACCACCTCCCCAGGGCCAAATTGAAATTAACAAAGAGGAACGGGTCCAAGCGGCCCTGTTCCTAGAGCGATAAATGGCCCTGGGGACCACCACCCCTCAATGCCGACTCCTGCTACCTCCCAAGGTGCTCACCCTTGGGAGGTAGCCGTTTGCTTTTGCTTGGCAAGAGCTGCAACAGCTCCCGCCAAGCAAATGCAAACACTCCTCTTCCAGCAAGTAGGGGCTGTGAAAATGCTCCCGCTTGCTGGAAGTAGAGTTTTCATCTCTTTCCCTGCTCCCTAACATGGAGGCAGGAAAAGAGGTGAAACTATTGCTCCAGCACAGAGGAGCTGCGTTTTCAACAGCTCCCTGTGTGCAAGAACAATGCCGGCTCCCGCAGGAGGCGGGGAGCGGGCTGGAACCGTGGGGGCCTTGAGGCTCCCCCATCGGTCCCCAAATCATCCTAACGACTAGCGCAAGGCCAAGGTAAAGCAAGTGTGTTTTCTCTGCATTTCCCCCATGTACAGTTATCTGTAATCCTTGCTGGAGGTGTTTGCATGTTTGCTTTTTTCAAGCGCAATATCTCATGTAGTGTCTGTGACCAGTGGGTTCTTTCTTGTCATCTGCTGCAAAGACCAAAGATTTAAAAAACTACACGTATGTAAACTTGCTTAGAAGACCTGCCTGTTTGGCACCACTCTATATATACTAGTGATATGCAATGTCTTCTCCCCAATTTTCCCTGGAAGATGGAGGGCTTACTAAAAGAACCCCACAAGTGCGATCCCACCGATTTTATTATGGTTGCCTTGGGGCACGAGTTATAGTTACTTGAAATAACTCTAATTATAACAGATTAATTTCTATGGTTTTGTACAGTTAGATCATGAGCCTAACTATAGAGTCCTTGTAATCTTTGTTTTTAAAAATTAATTAGTGAAGATATATATATATATATATATATATATATATATATATATATATTCAGTTAGGTTCAGATTTTACACGCACACCACAATAGAAATTCAGTAGTTAAAGTTACAGTTATCTCAAGTAACAATAACTCCTGTCCTAAGGTAACTATAACTTGCGTCCCACCATACACAGTTTTCTTATCAATGGTTTTACTGCAGATGTTGCAGTGATATTATTTTTGATGTCATAGAAGATGGTTTGAGTGATGTAATATGCAGGTTAGTTAGCAGTACATGGTGAGGACATGAGTTATAGGTACCTTAGGGCATGAGTTATATGTACTTGAGATAGCTGTAACTATAACTGTTGAATTTCTATGGTGTTATGAGTGTTAAATCTGAACCAAACTATAATACCACTGTAACCTTTGGTTTTTTAGTGAATTTCCAATTCTATGTTCTAACTATAAAGACATTGCAACCTATGTTTTTTTCTATGAATTTCTACGGTTTGAGTTGAGCAGATTCAGAGTGTTGCTGGTGTTGTAAGGTGCTCTATACTGGAGCTGCTCTCCACCTAAACTTGGGAACTATCCAGAGTTCTCTCTTCTTTTGTGCATAATTTATGCATCATTCTAACCCTGAAAGAGTGTTGTTTTGACTTATACTGGGCAATCCTTAGTGTCTGGGCAAAACTAAATCTCACTGAAGAGCTTTGATGATAGTTAAAGACATGTCACGAGTTGCTTTTATTGATTTTAGATTGACTTGGATAGTATCTTACCAAACCAAAGCTATAATACTGTGGAGTGGTAAAAGGCTTGTGTAATTTCACAGCTTGGCATGGATGGCACTAGCTAATCCTACGCCTAAAGACATAGCTGTAGAAATGGCAAAGGACTTTGTCCCTTTCTAGCTCAACATGGATGGCACTGTGCTAATCCTAAGCTTAAAAGCTTTGCTAGAAAAACAGACAGTTGTCGGTCCGGGTTCAGACATCAGGTCAGCTGGGCAGTTCTGGAGAGAGCTCTGGAGCTTGTTATGTTCCTGTAGCTCATAACAGGAAGCCAGTTGCTTCACATGCGACCTACAAACAGGCTGCAGCCACCAAATACTTATGCCAGGATAATGCTAACTTAAGTTAAACCCAAGTCAATAGTGCAAAACAATTCAAAGACAAAACTTTATGAATCGGACAGTAATCGTTTTTTGAAAAAGTCATATTTTTCTTGGTTGACTGAAAATTAACTACCTTGTAGCAAATAACCATGCAACACTGACTGCCCTATGTACCTTCTTCCTCAAAGTATTATGGCAAGATTGTTTGTATCTCAGTCCTGTTATGGCTCTCACAACACTGACCACCAAGACATAGTAATGCATTAACACTTGGTAAAAGTGAATTTGCACCTAAAATGTTTTTCTCTGAGGGAACATTAGTGGGAATTTATTAGAAATTGGATCTCTAGTTGGCAAAGGTGTGTGCCCTGTCCAAGTAGGGACCACAATCCTAGTCAGGATAAGCTAGATACACACTTAGAGATAAGTTATGCTCCCCTCTGGTAGTATGGCACAGAGCAGTCAAGCTTATTTAAAGAGACAATATGTAAAGTATTTGTGCAACACACACACACACACACACACATTAACACAATGAAATTACCACAAACGTCTCCACACAGATATAGAAAAATAGATAATACTTTTATGAGAAATGTAAGACCAAAACAACAAAAATCTAAACAGTAGATGTCAAGATATTAATTTTTAAAGAAGAAACCAAATATAATTCTTAGAACTCAATAGCACTAAGAGGTTACTTGAGGTTGCACTAGACCGGGGTAAATCCAAAGTTCAGGCCAACCGCGATGGAGGGCGGGCCAGCTACAAAACCCACAAAGGGTCCACAGAGAAAGTACCTTGGATGGAAGAAACGTTGAGGGCTTGATGCGTGGAGGAGATCATCGCTGTTGGTTGAGGAGATGAGGCGATGCATCTGTTCCAAGCTGTGCAGTGTTGAGGACGTGTCAAAGATCAGGTAGTGTTGGGCATTAAGGCAAAGTGTGGTCGTTGAACCACTGGGTTGGAGCAATGCGCCAGAGCTGAGCTGCGCAGAGTCAGAGATACATCTGAGTCTGGGGACAATGCGTTGCGAAGTTGTCGATGTGGTGTCTGTGGCTCGAGCAGCAGCGATGCATTGATGTCCAGTAGAAATGCACCAGTTCTGATTGGCACAAACTCAGAGCAGACAGAGTCCAGGTGCTGGTTGCAGGCAGTCATTGATGTACCTGAGACTGTTTGAGAACAGGGGGTGAGCCAACAAGTGCTTGGAGTCACTCTGGGTTCAGATAAGAGGGTCCAGTCCTTCCTCAGCAGGGCAGAAATCAGCAGGCAGCAGGGTGACTCATCAAAGAAGAGCAAAGTCCTTCATGGAAAGCAGTCCAGCAGAGTGTCACTCCTTGTAGCACAGCAGTCCTTACTCCTGGCAGAGTTCTTCACAGGTCCAGTAGTGTACTGTCTTGGTAGGGCCAGAAGCCCTGTACTCATACCCCAAAGTGCCTTTCAAGTGGGGGTGACTTCAAAGAAGGTTGGTTTAATTGCATAGAGGTCCTGACTCCTTTCTCCCTAGCCCTGGCTCCAGACTATCAATGGGGAGTAATCAGCCCTTTGTGTGAGGATAGGCACTCCCTATGCAGGTGTAAGTGCCACCCCCTTCCTCCCTTCCTGCCCAGGAAGAGCAATCAGAATGCAAATGAATACTGAGACATACCTAATCTTCCTGTGTGGCTCTCTAGAGGGACTGCACAACGTGTAGCTGTCACTCACCCTAGACATGTATTTGGGACAGGCTGCAAGGCACACAAATCAGTATGAGAAGAGAAATGCCCACTTTCTAAAGTGGCATTCTTAAATTAGTAATGTTAACTCCAACTTTACCAGTGAAGAGGATTTGCTATTACCATTCCAGTGGTCTCAAACATGAATCAGCTACTCCTTTCTGATCAGGAATTACAGCATAAACATATCAGAGTTTCCAATGCTGGCCTATGAGAGGAGCAGGACTCACAGAAGTGAAAAACATCTTTGGGAGTTTGTCAGCACCAGGACATGTAAAACTTAAAATTACACAGTGCCGGACAGCAGTTTTACGAGGGAGGGGGGCGGGCGGGAAGCACACTCACACTTTCACACACACATGCACGCATGCACGCAAATCCATTAACAACACTCATGAACATTCAAACATGGACGCACACACCAAACATTCATTTAAAAAGATCACACACACACACACTTACCTTCAGTCTTGGAGGTCCCAGGAGGGTTGGGACTGCTGCCTTCCCTCACTGGCTGACCTTAGGTCAGCATTCCCAATTTCGTCAAAGAGTCAGATTGGGTCAGTGAGACTGCTGACCCCACCCCACTCTGTGACGAGGTGTCACTGATTGACACTCGCCCTGGGCACTTCAGGGCTTAAACCTGAAGCGCCCAGGTCAAAGTCAATGGGTGACGCTTCCCTCCTCACCCGGGGGAGGGCCTGGAGGCACATTTGCTGAGCCAAGGAGGTCACGCCCACAGGAGCTGTGACCTATTCAGCCCAGCAAAGTTCAGCTCAGGCAGCCAGGAGTCTGAGCAAATCACGCAGGTCTGCTCCTGGCTGCCTGACCTGAACATGAAGAGTGTCTGTCAGGCTGACCTTTGTTCAGCCTGACAGCCACTCTTCATGAGGGGCAAACGGTGGGGGGGGTGGCCCCTCCGCCCTAAAAGATGGCCCCGTCTGAAAGTACATGCCCTACATTTTAGTTGCATAGCACACGGCCATATAGGCTACCTAGCGCCTATTTTAGCGGTGACTTATGGTGAATAAAAGGGGAGTTCGAGACTTGACGAGTCGTTTTAGAAGCCGTGTCGAAGTGGCAGTAAAGTGTACACATAGGCCCTGCAGTGGAAGTCCTGAGACATGTTTGAGAGGCTACCTGTGTGGACGGCACAATTAGTGCTGAAGGCCCAATAGTAGAATTTGATTTGCAGGCCGTGGGTGTATGGTATACCACTTTATAAGGGTCTTACAGGTAAATTGAAGATGCCAATTGTGTACCATGTTTAGGGGAGAATCCATACACAGTAACACTTGTCAGCAGTGGTAAAGTGCTAAGAGTACTAAAGCCAACAAAATGATCCAGCAGAAATATGAGGCAAGCAGGCAGAAAGTTTGGGGGAAAACCACTCTAAGGCTGACAGTTCTAACAGGATTGCCACATCCTCAGATTCTGCTTAATTAGTAATTACAGAAGGCCAGTTTTGGATAAAGGGCAGTGAATAGTGGCTGATGGGTAAAGTATTACTTGGGAATGTTTTTTCGATGTACAGATTCTTATAAGAAAAGGAACTAGAGCTATAGTTTGACAGACACATATATTTTGGTGATTTAATGAAGTTTCCAACAAGAAGATAATATATCTTATTTATTGTAGATAAAGGCCCTCATTCTGACCCTGGCGGTCGGTGATAAAGCGGCGGCCAAGCCGCCAACAGGCCGGCGGTCTAAAATATGCAATTCTGACCCTGGCGGGAACCGCCAACACAGCCCGCCAACTTAACACTCCGCCCGCCACAGCGGTACAAACAAACAGCGCGGCGGTTCCCGCCAACAGCCAGGCGGCAGACAATGTACCGCCCACCCTATTACGACCCACCAATCTGCCACCTTTTCCGGGGCGGGAGCACCGCCGATAAGAACACGGCGGAAACAGACTACGAACGGGAAAACGCTCACCTCTACGCACTCCACGCGAGATTCCGGCAGCATGGAACCAGAGTTGCAGGTCATCCCCGCACTCCTATTCCTGCTCATATACCAGGAGCACGCCCGGCGGCGCGGAAGACATCGGTGAGTACTGCACCTACGACACAGGGGAGGGAAAAGATTACCGGCACACACCCACCCACCCACACCCACTACAACACACACATCAATGCATTCCCACAGATCACTGTCACAACCCACAAACCACCCCCCTCCGAAATAATGCAAAGACCAAAAGAAGAGATCATAAACGGGCAGATATATTGAAATATGGACACCAGTAATCCCAATAAATAAATAAACTATATACAAAATATATACATCTACTAAATGTAGTCCAACCACTGTCCGTGGATCACAGGGTTCCTGTGCAAAGGGGCAAGGCCCAGTCCCACGACAAGAACTCCACGGAGAGAACACTGCAGGGGCATCAGAAAGAAAATCGGACAGGCACCTCAGGGGGAAGGGAAGGGGGGGCACCTCAGCCACTTGAGTACACGACGCCAGATCCACGAGGGGACTCCATGACCACTGGGCCATCCTGGGGAGAGCAAAGCCACAGTCCAAACAGTCCATACAGTGGGTGGCCTGCCCACTGGGCCATCATGAGGAGAGCAAAGCCACAGTCCATACAGTCCATACAGTGGGTGGCCTGCCCACTGGGCCATCCTGGGGAGAGCAAAGCCACAGTCCAAACAGTCCATACAGTGGGTGGCCCGCCCACTGGGCCATCCTGGGGAGAGCAAAGCCACAGTCCATACAGTCCATACAGTGGGTGGCCCGCCCACTGGGCCATCCTGGGGAGAGCAAAGCCACAGTCCATACAGTCCATACAGTGGGTGGCCCACCCACTGGGCCATCCTGGGGAGAGCAAAGCCACAGTCCAAACAGTCCATACAGTGGGTGGCCTGCCCACTGGGCCATCCTGGGGAGAGCAAAGCCACAGTCCAAACAGTCCATACAGTGGGTGGCCTGCCCACTGGGCCATCCTGGGGAGAGCAAAGCCACAGTCCATACAGTCCATACAGTGGGTGGCCTGCCCACTGGGCCATCCTGGGGAGAGCAAAGCCACAGTCCATACAGTCCATACAGTGGGTGGCCTGCCCACTGGGCCATCCTGGGGAGAGCAAAGCCACAGTCCAAACAGTCCATACAGTGGGTGGCCTGCCCACTGGGCCATCCTGGGGAGAGCAAAGCCACAGTCCAAACAGTCCATACAGTGGGTGGCCTGCCCACTGGGCCATCCTGGGGAGAGCAAAGCCACAGTCCATACAGTCCATACAGTGGGTGGCCTGCCCACTGGGCCATCCTGGGGAGAGCAAAGCCACAGTCCAAACAGTCCATACAGTGGGTGGCCTGCCCACTGGGCCATCCTGGGGAGAGCAAAGCCACAGTCCAAACAGTCCATACAGTGGGTGGCCTGCCCACTGGGCCATCCTGGGGAGAGCAAAGCCACAGTCCATACAGTCCATACAGTGGGTGGCCTGCCCACTGGGCCATCCTGGGGAGAGCAAAGCCACAGTCCATACAGTCCATAACAGACCCCACTGCCACTGGAGGAGGCAAGTTGGCCAGAGGACATCCTGCAGCCCTGCCCGAGATAGATCCTGCCCTGCCACGTCTGCCAAAGGGCCAGCGGTTCTTGCCTTGAAGGGCCCAGTTCAGCGGTTCTTGAGACGGCGGGGCCCATCGGAGCGGTGCTTGAGACGGCGGGGCCCAGTTCAGCGGTCCTTGCCCTGAAGGGCCCAGTTCAGCGGTTCATGAGACGGCGGGGCCCAGCGGAGCGGTGCTTGAGACGGCGGGGCCCAGTTCAGCGGTTCTTGAGACGGCGGGCCCAGTTCAGCGGTTCTTGAGACGGCGGGGCCCAGTTCAGCGGTTCTTGAGACGGCGGGGCCCAGGTCAGCGCTCCTTGCTATGAAAGGCCCAGTTCAGCGGTTCTTGAGACGGCGGGGCCCAGTTCAGCGGTTCTTGAGACGGCGGGGCCCAGTTCAGCGGTTCTTGAGACGGTGGGGCCCAGGTCAGCGCTACTTGCCTTGAAGGGCCCAGTTCAGCGCTCCTTGCCTTGAAGGGCCCAGTTCAGCGGTTCTTGAGACGGCGGGGCCCAGTTCAGCGGTTCTTGAGACGGCGGGGCCCAGTTCAGCGGTTCTTGAGACGGCGGGGCCCAGTTCAGCGGTTCTTGAGACGGCGGGGCCCAGTTCAGCGGTTCTTGAGACGGTGGGGCCCAGGTCAGCGCTACTTGCCTTGAAGGGCCCAGTTCAGCGGTTCTTGAGACGGCGGGGCCCAGTTCAGCGGTTCTTGAGACGGCGGGGCCCAGTTCAGCGGTTCTTGAGACGGTGGGGCCCAGGTCAGCGCTACTTGCCTTGAAGGGCCCAGTTCAGCGCTCCTTGCCTTGAAGGGCCCAGTTCAGCGGTTCTTGAGACGGCGGGGCCCAGTTCAGCGGTTCTTGAGATGGCGGGCCCAGTTCAGCGGTTCTTGAGACGGCGGGGCCCAGTTCAGCGGTTCTTGAGACGGCGGGGCCCAGTTCAGCGGTTCTTGAGACGGTGGGGCCCAGGTCAGCGCTACTTGCCTTGAAGGGCCCAGTTCAGCGGTTCTTGAGACGGCGGGGCCCAGTTCAGCGGTTCTTGAGACGGCGGGGCCCAGTTCAGCGGTTCTTGAGACGGTGGGGCCCAGGTCAGCGCTACTTGCCTTGAAGGGCCCAGTTCAGCGGTTCTTGAGACGGCGGGGCCCAGTTCAGCGGTTCTTGAGACGGTGGGGCCCAGGTCAGCGCTACTTGCCTTGAAGGGCCCAGTTCAGCGGTTCTTGAGACGGCGGGGCCCAGTTCAGCGGTTCTTGAGACGGTGGGGCCCAGGTCAGCGCTACTTGCCTTGAAGGGCCCAGTTCAGCGGTTCTTGAGACGGCGGGGCCCAGGTCAGCGCTACTTGCCTTGAAGGGCCCAGTTCAGCGGTTCTTGAGACGGCGGGGCCCAGTTCAGCGGTTCTTGAGACGGCGGGGCCCAGTTCAGCGGTTCTTGAGACGGCGGCCGGTCTATGGCCAACTGCTAATTGCCTGGTGGTGCCCTCCTGGGCAGCGGGGATGGTGCTCCTTCAATGCCCACCTGGGCTGTGGGTGGTGGGGCCCTCCTGGCCAGCTGGGCTGGGTCCTCCCTGGGCAGCGGCTATGGGGGTGGTGGGCTCTCCCGGGGCAGCTGTGCCGGTTCCTCCCGGGGCAGCGGCTATGGGGGTTGTGGGCTCCTCCTGGGCAGCAGGCCTGCTGCCTGACCTCTCCGACTTGCTGCCCTTGCCCTCCTTAGTCGTGGGCCTGTGGCCCTTTCCTCCCTTTGGAGCTGTGGCTGGTGACTGTCTCTGGGTGGTGTCCGGGGGGGATGTAGAAGGCGGGCTCCTGCGGCGCCCCTTCCGCCTTCTGCTCCTCTTCCCAGGGGGTGGGCTGCCTGTCCCCTTGCTGCTGGGCGAAGATCCAGACATGCGGGCTGGCGGGCTCCAATACCCCTGCACCCTTGTCAAGGGGGCTGCAGGGCTGGTGGTGGCTGAGGTGCTCTTCTTACCCCGACGAGAAGGAGGGGGGGGCTCAGGGTCAGGAAAGAAGTTAGTAGTGGCGAGGAAGAGCTTCTTGGGACGGATGAATCCTCCCGTGTACCGACCGCTGGTGGACCTGTCGACAATGGAAGAACGCCACATTATCCTGACCTACCGTCTTAACCGTGCCACTTTCCATGAACTGTGTGCCCAGATGGAGCCCGACCTGATGTCCCCCATCCGCCAACCCACAGGGATTCCCCCTCTGGTGCAGGTCATGTCAGTACTCCATTTCTTGGCAAGTGGGTCATTTCAGACAACCGTGGGAATTGCTTCTGGGATGTCTCAGCCCATGTTTTCGAAGGTGTTATCCAGAGTGTTGTCTGCCCTGATGAAATCCGTGAGGAGCTACATCATTTTCCCTGAGGTGGGCGAATTGGCTACAGTGAAGGGTGATTTCTACGCCCTTGGACATATTCCCAACGTAATTGGTGCCATTGATGGGACCCATGTGGCTTTGGTTCCCCCAAGAGACAGGGAGCAGGTGTACAGGAACAGAAAAAATTACCATTCAATGAACATCCAGGTGGTGTGTTTGGCTGACCAGTACATCTCGCATGTAAATGCCAAATTCCCAGGGTCAGTGCATGACGCCTACATCCTCAGGAATAGCAGCATCCCTTACGTGATGGAACAGCTACAGAGACACCGTGTATGGCTAGTGGGGGACTCTGGGTACCCCAACCTGTCGTGGCTACTGACCCCAGTAAGGAATCCCCGGACCAGGGCAGAGGAACGGTACAATGAGGCCCATGGGCGTACTAGGAGGGTGATCGAACGCACCTTTGGCCTCCTAAAGGCCAGGTTTAGGTGCCTGCATATGACAGGTGGATCCCTAATGTACTCACCTAAGAAGGTGTGTCACATCATCGTGGCCTGCTGCATGCTTCACAACCTGGCTTTGCGCCGCCAGGTGCCTTTCCTGCAGGAGGATGGTCGAGACGGTGGTGTTGTGGCAGCGGTGGAACCTGAGGAGAGTGACGAGGAGGAAGACGACGGGGCTGAAACAGACAACAGAGACAGAATCATTGAACAGTACTTCCAATAGGACACAGGTAACATTTCAAAGATAATTTAGTAAATGTTAACTACTCTCCAGCATCTCTGCTGCCTGTCTATTTGCCCCATTGTATGATGACTGAGTTTTGGCTTTTCCCTCCCTATTTCAGATCTGGGGTCCCCACTACGAGTCCTGTGCTTCGTTTCCCCATGGACTACAGCTTTGTGGCAGCTGTTTGTTGACTTCACCATGTACAAGGACATATTTGCACTGTCATGTCAATTACAATCTATTGAAATCACAGCCAGACTCCAGATATTTTGGTGCAAAATAGGTGTTTATTGAAGTGCTCAAAATGGGATGGGTGGTTTCAAGTGGGTGGGGGCTATGGTGAAGGAATGTCCATGGCAGAGTCCAGAGTAACAGTCACACAGGTGCATTGTCCAGAGGCCTGTGGAGAGATGGAGCATGGGCAGTTCAAGGATGGACAGGGTGACAATGTGGGACAGTGGGATGACATCAGGTGGTATCCATTGCTGGCGGGGGTCTTGACATCCTACTCTGTCTTCTTGCGAGATCTCAGGGCCTTCTTGCGGGGTGGTTCTTCTCCTGCAGGAGGTGGGGGTCTGGTGGGCTGCTGCTGTGCGGGGGCCTCCTGTCCACTAGTGCCGGCGGAGGTGGTTGGCTGTTCTTGGTCCAGGCTAGTGGCAGGGGCCCTTGGGTGTTGTTCAGTGTCCGCCCTGGTGTTTACGAGGTCCTGCAGCAGCCCTACCATGGTAACCAGGGTGGTGTTGATGGCTCTGATGTCCTCCCTGTACCCCCGATAGTGTTCCTCCTGCAGTGCCTGGATCTCCTGGAACCGGGCCAGTACCGTCGCCATCGTCTCCTGGGAGCGGTTGTATGCTCCCATGATGGTGGTGAGGACCTCGTGGAGAGTGGGTTCCCTGGGCCTCTCCTCCCCCCCCTGTCGCACAGCTTCCCTCCGAGTTCCCCTGTTTCCCTGGGCCTCTGCCCCCTGGCCGGTGTGCCCACTACCACTGCCCCCAGGTCCCTGTTGTTGTTGGGGTGGTGGGTTATCCTGGGTGCCCTGTAGTGGTAGACACACCGCAGATTGACGCGCCCTGGAGACAGAGGCATGGGCCCGCTGGGTGGGAGCTGTGCTGGTGTTCCCAGAGGGGTTAGGGTCTGTAGTGGCCTGGGCCTGTGTGAGGGGAACCGACTGTCCAGAGGTCCCCGATGGTCCGGGCTGGTCATCGGTGTCCAGGTCGACAGAGCTGCTGTCATCGCTGACGGCCTCTTGGGTGGGGGGTGTGGATAATTCTGGCCCCTCCGCCGCGGTGTGTTGACGGTCGGGTCCTGCAGGGTATAGGGGTATGGTTATAGTTTCAATGTGTGGCATATGGGTGTATCTGTGGGTTCTCGTGTCCCCAAGTGCTGGCATTCGTGTGTGGGGGCTTTGGTGAGGGTGGCTTGTGGGGGGGATGTGTATATGCATTGGGCATGCTTTGGTGATGGGTGTCCATGCTTAGTGGACGCATGCAGGCCTAGGTTTTGGGATGTGTGGGTTGTGATGGTGAGACATTGGCGGGGAATAGGTGTGCTGGGGGTGGGGGTGAGGATGGTGGTGGGGGTGAGGATGGTGGTGGGGGTGAGGATGGTGGTGGGGGTGAGGGTGGGGGTGAGGATGGGGTTGGGGGTGAGGGTGGGGTTCGAGGATGGGGGTGAGGGTTGGGGTCTGATTTGGCATGCAGGTGGGGGGGAAGCAGTATTGAAGCTTCAACTTACCAGTATCCATTCCTCCGCCGACTCCTGCGAGGCCGTCAGGATGCAGGATGTTCAAGACTTCCTCCTCCCATGATGTGAATTGTGGGGGTTGAGGTGGGGGTCCTCCGCCAGTCTTCTGCACGGCGATGTTGTGCCTGGATACCATGGAACGCACCTTCCCCCGTAGGTCGTTCCATCGCTTCCTGATGTCTTCCCGATTTCTGGGGTGCTGTCCCACTGCGTTCACCCTGTCGACAATCCTCTGCCATAGCTCCGTCCTCCGGGCAATGCTAGTGTATTGTATCTGTGTGCCGAACAGCTGGGGCTCTACCCGAACGATTTCCTCCACCATGACCCTGAGTTCTTCGTCTGTGAAGCGGGGTTGTCTTTGGGGTGCCATGGGGTGGTGTGTATGATGTGTGGGGTGGAGTATGTGTATTTAAGTGAGTTGAGTGTGGTGGTGTGTCTTGTTTTGTGTGTGGATAGTGTGTGGGTGATGGTGTTGAGTGGCTGTGGCTGTTATTTTTTGGATGCTGGTGTCTCGCTCTTGCCTTCTTTACGAATTTTTTAGCGTAGGGGTTTGTGGGTGATGTGGGTGGGTGTTTTATATTGTATTGTGTGTGTGGGAGTGGTGTGTGTATGTGTATCAGGTGTGTGGGATTCAAATCGTCCAATGTGGCTGGGTTTTGTTCGTTTGTGTGTATTCTGACCGCGGCGGTGTGTCCTGCCAATGGAATACCGCGTTTGAATGACCGCCGCGTGGATTCGTGGGTCGTAATGGCATGGGCGTATTTCTGTTGGCGTGACGGTGGAGGTTTTGTCACCTCCACCTTTCCGCCGACCGCTGGTCTGGCGGTCTGTTGTGGCCGTCGGATTTTCGGAGGTTTGCCTTCTGCGGGTCAGAATGACCGTGGCGGGTTTCCGCGACAGCGGCGGGATTATGGAGGATTTCTGACCGGCGGTAGGCGCCTTTTACCGCCGAGGTCAGAATGACCACCAAAGTGTCTTTTATAATGTTAATCCCCAAGAACGTTTATTAGTAATGAGTGGATGACACAACTCATTCAATATCATTTAAACTATTGTGCCAGAAGCTCTCTTCTTTATTTATTCTTCATTTCCATTCTTATTGTTCCCTTGTCCTATTTATTATCCTATAATGTTTGTTTACTGTTTGTTTATTGTTGCAGCTTTATAATAAAGACATAAAATTACTAATCATAAAATTAGCAACTTGCAAGTTTCCTGAGTGCATGCAATGCATTAAAATAATGCAAAAACACCCATGATACAACATATAAAAACACTTCCTTCATTATTCACGTTTTCTTATTAATGAAATACCTCCCTACTGCACATCATTAGTTGTAAATTACAGCATAAGCAGATGAAAAGTAGACCTCAGTGGGATAACAGTCAGTCTAAATGACTTTCTTAATTAGGACAGCATAAAAAATCCAATAAATTATTTTGGCCATAGGCAGGAGGCATAAAATACCTACTAGCAACAAAATTATATTTGGAAGAGTAAAATATCTCCTACCCAGCAAAACCCAGATAAATGTAACATGTCTACTAAAAAATCTAAACACATTACATCCACATAGATAGCAAAAAAAAATCAAAGTCAAACAATTTCTACCGTTTTTTTTTTTCTATGAACTTTTTGGGCCATATGTATCATTTCATTAAATTGCGATCACCTAATTGCGATTCCCTGCGAATCGCAATTAGGTAATCGCTATTCTAATGTATGAAACTCATGGAGTTTCATTTTGCATTTCGTAATGGGTCGCTAAGCTTCCTACCTCTTTAATATTTATGAGTAGGAAACGCTACAATCACAGGAATGGTGGCCTGCTGGGCTCAGCAGACTAGGAAATCTGAGCTTGCTTTTAAATAAAGCAATTTCTTTTCAAAATGCAGCCCGTTTTCCTTAAAGGAAGAAGAGATGTGTTTAAAAAAGAAAAATTAAAACTTTTCTTTTCATTTTTTAAGAGTAGGCAGTGGTCCGTGAGACCACTGCCTGCTCTTAAAAAATATTTACACATGCATTCACAAAGGGGAAGGGGTCCCTTGGGGACCCCTTCCTGTTTGTGAATGGCTTACCACCTACTTGAAGTAGGGAGTAAAATGTGAATATTTTGTGACCACATTTCGGTCACAAAACATTCCTGCATACCGTTGTGATTCAGTATTAGGAAGGGATGTCCTTGACATGGCCCGTCCTAATATCGAATTGGTATGTAGTCGCAATTCCAATTTGCGATTCGGTAACAAGTAACTGAATCGCAAATTGGAATCTATACATACACAAATGCATTTTTGGAGTTGCAAACGGCCCGATTGGGTGGTTTGCGAATCGCAAAAATGCATGATACATCTGGCCGTTTATCTCCAAATTGTGATTAATACAATCAATTGTATAGTGGTGATGCCTCCCATATTCTGCATACCTAAACATTACCCCATTTGAAATTGAAATAGAAATTCTATTTTTAAAATATTGAGAATTATAATTAGTAATTTTGACTCGGATAGTGCACTGAAACCTGCTAACCAGGCCCCAGTTTACATGTTCTTTCCATAAATTATTTGTCGACATGGTAATTCACTGATTGATAAAACTTCACCCCTTTGTAAGCCCTTAGTAAATGGTAAACAGGGTACTCAGGGCATAATGCTTAAATGGGTCCCCAGGGCTGCAGCATGAGTTTGTGCCACCCTTGGTGACCCATGCAAATTACTGATGGCAGACCTGCCATTTCAGACTGCTGGAGCAGTGCAAACTGCTTGAGTTTGACTGTGCCCTCACCAAGAGTGGCACAGTCCCATGCACTGCGTTGTATATATGTCAGACACCCCAAAGGAAGTCCTCGGCAGCCCAGGAGGCAGGGTGCATTATATTTAGAGGCAGACATATAAGCACAAGCTTATTGTCTCCATAGCGTTCTTTCCATTAAGGTGTTCTATAAGTGCACGCCGGTCCATTGGATAACATGGGACTTAAGTCCTGGCAGACCAGGGCTGCTAACTCCATTATAGTTGTCAAATAATATGCTTTCTCTCCCCCAATATGAATCTGGTGTTGAGGGACAGCTGGATTGCACCCAGGTGGCACTCTAGAGGTTGCCCACCTGGTTGCCACCCTTCTTTGTGCTCTGGCCGAGCAGCCCATGCTTTTTAGTGCACTTGCTGCTGCCAAAACAGGTTTCTGAACTCCTGCCAGGCAGCCTGGGCACTCCCAGAGGTCAGGAGCAAAACCTAAGGCAGGATGGAGATCACACCTTCTACCCCAGCCATGCTAGTGAATAGGACCACCAGGGCTGTGAGCTTCAATGGCTTCACTGCCCCTAATAGTCATCTGTGCTGTCCCCCAGGGGGGAACCAGCCCTCCCCCTTCCCCAGGCACATTTGCTTGTGGGCAGGTGGAAAATTAGATTAGCAGGACTGTGGACACCCCCGGCAGCCTGACCACATCTTTAGGGTGAGCAGCCCGGTCTGTGCATTACATTTTGATTTCTGCCATCTTAGGAGTGGTAGAACAGCGGGTTCTGGGTAGCTAAAGGTGACCTGTCCCACCGGATGTGGTCACTTTAGGGGAAGATTAGCTGTAGGAGCTAGCTGCCCATTGGCCACTGGTCTCCATACCACTAACTCCCCTAAATCCATGATTTAACACCAGTACCTCATATCTGATCTACTAACTTCAAAGAAGAATGAGGGGGAGCTCTGCATCACCAACAACCGGACTCTGCCCTCTGCAACAATGCAAAAGAGGGATAATCTGTCCCTGAGGCAACAGACTGGGAACTGCATGATTGACCCTCGTCTTTGGCTGAAACTCGACACTCCCGACCAGAGGGACTCCTGTTGAAGCCAGAAGCACTTTGGACAAGTGGGACTAGCCCTGTGCAAACTGCAGGTAAAAATACCCGCAGATTCTGAATTTTCACTGGCCATCAGGCCCGCTGTGGTATCATCAAAAAACAGGTGGTCCAGTGTCTTAGGGGAGTTGTAGTCCAGTTTGCCTCTAAGTCTTAGGCTGCTACACCGCTCCCTCAAACGACAAGAAGTTCCTAAAGGATATCCACACCCTTACAGCTGCCAAGGCTTGTTGGTTGCCAGTCTGGTAACTAACCCCTTTACTTGATGCTGCAGATGCAGGGCACAGCATCCAACCCTCATCTGACATCTGCAACCCAACACCAGCTAAGATTTTGCATCCCTTTGTCAGCGACGTCGTGCAAGCGGTAAAATCAGCACCAGCCAGGACAACTTTCACTTTGCACTCAGACCCCACAGACCACCTTAACCCTGCACCACTTTAACCTTGCAAGGGATCCCCGCAGATCGACCTCCAAGTGTCACCAGTGGCTCCCTGCCATTGACTTTAACATGAGTCCCATGCAGCTCCACGGACAGGCAGGAAAACTCTGCACTCAGACACCATATGCCAGGTAAAACTGCACTGACTGTTGTGAACTGGTCCTAGGGACTGCACAACCTTAACCCCAAAAGGGTTCCACAAAACCTGCTTTCTAAATTTATTTTTGCATCCAATTATATTTCTCCTATAGACTTCAATGCAATGTTTAAATGCCAGTTATGCTGTGGTTTAATATTGCTCTGAAAATCTAAAACTCCGGTTATACTTATCCAATTCTGTTAATTTTGGTGTCCACATTTATATAAAAATAAGCTTGTTTTTTAAATTGGTGTCAGATTTCTTTCAGGTTATGTCAATTACTTATCATCCATGTTTGTGCTGTGAAAGGCTTAACACATGTTCCTGTAAGTAAAGCCTGACTGCTCTTTGCCACACTACCAGGACTGAGCTAAGGATTTACTAGTGTGAATATAAGGACCATCTCTGGGGTATTGTGAGAGTATTACATGGCGAGGACTAACTTCCACACCACATAATACTCCACTTTTCTAAAGTAACAAAATTGATCGAATAAGATACTGATGTGGGTGTCTTCTGGAGATATACATAACACAAGTTAAATTTCCAAAACTAAAGTAAAATGAATATAAAGTTGAAGAGACCCCATGCTCAGAGAATGTTCTCTGAATTAATTGGGTGCTGCATATGAGGAGGTGTGAATCACTTTTTAGTCCTTGTCACTGGGATTTGTTCTGCAATGAAGTTTCAGAATTTGGTTTAAAATAGATACAAAGTAGGATGCAATCCCAACGTTCCTAATAAAGAGGGGCAGATGAGTTACTTATGCTTGTGCGCCCATTGAACCATATGAATAGAAATATATAAACATATAAATCAAAGATTTTGCAACAGATATTCTGCTTAGACACCTACTACTGATCTTCACAATAAGAGGGAATTTGTGCCCATTACCAAGGTCTATATGTCAAGAACACAGTGTTTAATAGCTGTGTAAAGTTATCAGAAAATTGAGAATATCCCTTAAGAGCAATAACATTGAAGTACTTCATAAGAAAATACAAAATATATTGATAGGAAGAAAAGGAGATGTGTTCTAATGGTTAATTGGATGAAAGTTGAACCTGCTGTTTGCATCTTTAATCAAGATGCAGCAGAACCATGGATGCCTTGCATTCAGATTACTGAAAAATTTAGTGACCCAAGTTCTAATCCCGACTTTCCCTACTTTACCAAAATTGTTTAAAAAATAGAAACCCTTCCCATTTACTGTGTGCTAGATATCCACAGAAATATATATGGGTATACATATCATGCCACTTTGTACCTCTTCTTTGCAGTGCTGAATTTGAGCTGGTGGTTTCCGGTTGCCGGCACTGGCACTTAATCCTTCACATTGGTACTTGTGACAGTCCACCACATGGTGGCACAGTCTGTCTGATTTCGAGATGAGTGCACCCGTGTTCAATAATACAATATACATTTAAAATGACACTTCAGACTATTCCAGGCCATTCTTTTGATTTTGGGTGGCCTGGATTGGTCTGAAAATTCACACTTGTAGGAGTGCGATGGTTGGTAGTTGCTTGGTACGGCTACTGGCAGTGCTGGCAGGGGCATTGGGAGGTGCAGGCTTCAGTGGCTTCCTAAGAAGGGCCCGGGCACTTACCTTTTTTTTTTTCTCACAAATTAAGCACTACTTCTTTGTAACCCTGTATAGATATTGCATAACTTTGGCGCAGTGAGCATAAACGTAAACTGGGCATATCGATTTTGTTGGACCTGGCTCTTCTTGCATGGTCACCCCCAAGCCTCATTCCTCCCATTTTTTCTGATCTGTTTTTGTTGGCTCTATGACTCTGGGCACTTTACCATTGCTGACCAATGCTAAAGTGCAAGTGCACCCTGTCTAAATTGTATTGGTAATTGGTTTATCCATGATTGGCCTACTTGATTTACTATTAGGTCCCCAGGGCCTGTAAATCAAATGATACTAGTGGGCCTGCAGCACTGATTGTGCCACCCACATGAGTAGCTCTGTAAACATGTCTTAGACCTGCCACTGCAGTGTTCATTTGGGCAGTTTGGAACTGCCAGTTCAACCCATGCCAGGTCCAAACCTTCCCTTTTATTACAAGTAAAGCACCCCTGAGGAAGGCCCTAGGCAGCCCCATGGGCAAGGTGCAGTGTATTTAAAAAGTAGGAGCTGTACTGGTGTGTTTTACATGTCCTGATAGTGAAATACTGCTAAATTTGGCTTTCACTATTGTAAGGCCTATCTCTCCCATAGGTTAACATGAGGATTGCCTTGAAATATCTTTTAAGGGTAATATAGATAGAGATATGGAGATAGGGGTCTCTGAACTCACAATTCAAAAATAAATATTTTGGTGAAGTTGTTTTTTAGATTGCAAGTTTGGAAATGCCACTTTTAGAAAGTGGGCATTTTTTTGCCTAACCATTCTGTGCTTCTGCTTGTCTGTGGAATACGCACACGTCTAGGTTAGGATGACAGTTGGGCTGTTTGTGAATTCACTCTAGACAGTCACACAAAGGGGTCTGAGGTGTGCATGAATATCCTGATGGGACTTGCTGGGCTAGAGTGGGGGGTGGAGCTGACACTTGCACCTGGACAGGGCTATTCCTGTCCCTACACAAAGCAGTCTCCAATCCCCTGGAGTGTGTCTGGGGCCAGGGCAGGAAAGGCGGGATCTTGTGTACTACTAAGACTGTCTTTTAAAGTTTACCTACTTCAAAGGCAGAAATAAGTATAAGTACTGGACCTATGAGAACACAACTTCAGAACACTTCTAGACTGAGGACATTCTACCAGGAAGAAGAGCTGGATGCTGTAGGAGGGACTGCTACTCTGCCTGTTGCTTTGCTGTGCTAACCTGCTGTGTGCTGCTTCTGTCCTGGGAGTGAAAGTACTGGACTTTGCTTTCTACATCCTGCTATTCAAGGTTCTCCAAGGGCTTGAACTGAGTTTGCCTCCTGTTAAGTCTCAGGGACATCAAAGACTTCATCTCCCAGCACCTGGACTTTCCTGCTGAGAGTCCTGATTTGCCAAGTGGTCCCAAATCCAGTTCATGGGTCCTTGGATGTGAGTTCTGCTGGATCCAAGAAGAAACCAAGTGGATTGTCTTCAGAGAAACTTCAGAACCAGTGCCATTGACTGACTCTGTGCCGCTGCCTGTACCAGAAGCTGTGGTCCCTGCCAGTGCCGCAGGCCTGATGCTGCTTTAGTGCCTCCAAAGTCCTGCCACAGCGTGAGTCCTGAGTGAGGGACACCCAACTCCGACTCTGCTGTTGCACATGTGGCCCCATGGTATGAGCGCAACACCACAAATTTTATCCCGTACGTCTTGACCCGGCGCCGGATCATAAGGAGCCCATGCCTCGCCACCAATGCCCCATCACTTCAGCCACTGTAAGGAACCAACGTCTCACCTCCCCTGATGCACTGTAAGGAACCAATGCCTCACCTCTCCAGTAGCAGTAAGAAACTAATGCCATGCTGGCTCCAGCGACACCTCACCTTCCCGACTCAGTGCAACATCTTTGTTTCATCGTTTTCAAAAGTACCGTTCCTGGGGGTCCGTGTGACTCTGTGACCGGCCCGCACTCCCTTGCAAGTGGCGTTGGACTGTAGGGAATGACTCTGTCAACAAAACTGTGATAGACTCGGTTGGAGTTATTGTGTTTCTAAGCGCTATACTGAAGTTTAATCTTTCAAAATTTGTATCTTGCTTGTGTATGTTGAACTTTTGTCATTTTCGTATTGTTTTATTCAGATCAATACTCCAGGTGTGGAGTACTTTTGTGGTGTTTTCATTGAGTTAGTGTGTGTGTGTGTGTGGGGGGTGTATGTGTGTGTGTGAACAAATACTTTACACATTGCCTCTGAGATAAGCCTGACTGCTTGTGCCAAGCTACCAATGGGGTGAGCAGGGGTTTTCTTAGCTGTGTGGCTCCCTTACCTTGACTAGAGTGAGGGCTCCTATTTGGACAGGGTGCAAACAACTGCCAACTAGAGACCCCATTTCAAATATTGGTGATCAGCGGTGAGGATAAGACTTGTATTTGTACTTGACATACAGTGATTGGTGTACACTACTTCCATATCACATATCATTACGCACCAGCATATTGATTTTCTCTTTCCTTTTTTGCAACTCTTGACTTTTGGCCACAATCATGTATCAGTCTGGTGATCTATCAGCGGTAGCTGCAAATTTGGTTTTTGAGTAGGAGAGTTTGGAAACCCATAGAGTGCCTCAGCTCAAAAGGTTCTGCAGGAAGTTCAAACATCCTTTTTAAGGCCTCCCCAGGAAGGAGGGTCTGCAAAAGGTGCTGGAGGCCTGGTTGGAGGAGCAGGAACAAAGTCTGCACCTGGGACTGCAGGACGATCCTGCATCATCTGTGGGGTAGAGAGCTAGTCGGAGTGGTAGAAGACCACCCTCCAGAGCTGGCAGCAGTGTATGCTCTCCAGGTCTGTCTCCAGAGGAGCTGGAGAATAGGCAGAGAGTCAGGAAGCTCAAGTTGGAGTTGGTAAAGCTCAGGTTAAATCAGGAGAGAGAAAAGGCTTTGGAGGAACTGAGACTGGCCCTTGAGGAGAAGAAAGCTCTTTTAGCTCAGGAGTGCAGTCTGATGGAGCAGGAAGCCAGGAAGACTCAGCTCAGATCAGATCCTGGCAGCGAAAGTACCATGTCCAGTACTAAAGAAAAGGTCCACATACTAAGAGACAAGGAGGTGGGGTGACATACTCTGGTGGGCTCAGGCATATGAGGTAGCTCCAGAGGTGTGCATAGTCCCTGAGGTGGATTGGGTAACTGGTACGGGGAGTCATATTCTCGGTGCTGGGAGGGACACTCTACTGGTTCTGGAAGGGAGTGATGGGGAGAGGTGTACCCCCATGGAGGAAGCCCTGGTTAGGGAGTATGGAGTCACCCGAGAGGAGGGTACGTGGACTCTCAAGGGCAGTCAGATACTGTCTTACCAAATGGGGGATGATGTGGGGTACTTTTTCAAGGCACTGGATGGTTGGGTGAAGGGTAGCATGGTCAAAGCATGAGGGGCTGTACAAATGGATTGCTGGTGAGCACATGTTCAGTCACAGTTTTCCAGAGCTACGCCAGCACCTGGTGGAGTGTGAGTTCTCTTACCCTAGGGAGCTTGCACTGGAGGCAGACCTCTGGGTGAGTGTCAGAGTGCCTGGGATGGCATTGGGGAGTGATCCCAAGGGGGGTGGCTCAGGGTTTCCCCTTCAGAGTGAGGGGAAGGGGTGCAGTGACCCAGGCAGGTCCCAATATAGTAGGGGACAGAAGGGTCCCACATCCTTTCCAAGAGTAGAAGGAGTGAGAGTGGGCAGAGGCCCAGTGCACCCTATCTTTAACCCTAGTGCTTGGATTGCTCTCAGAGGGAGCACAGCCAAGGGGACCTGGTCTGTACCAGGTGACCATCCACTGACTGGAGTCCGATAGTGTCAGGAGAACTTGGGGGGCAGCTGTCACAAGCATTCCACCGGTTCTGGTGTCTGGCAGTACCACTCCGGAGAGGAGGGTGCAGAAGTCCAGATGGAATGGGGGAGGGGGAGACAGTCCCCAGTGGAAGGACGAGTGAGTCAGAGGTTGCCCGCTCTTAGGTCAGAGCACCCTAGGAATGACTCTGGTGATGCCTCTTTTGGCTTGTGAGGGCTTGATGCTCTGTCAGATGGGCATGGGGTCTTGGAGACCTGCGCCTGGAGGACTCTCACACAACACATGAGGAATGTGTTTCCCTCTGGGGGGTGGTTGCACTCCCTTGGAAGTCCTGGTTTCCCAGGCACATGCTCAGACTAAGGGTACAGACCCTGGGTTGGGGAACCAGTTGCAGGTTAGCATCCCTGAACTCGTGGGAGAGTTGTGCAGGAGTCTAGAGGTACCACTCCCAAAAGGGAACAACTCCATCAATGACATTGTGATAGCCCTAATTGAAGCTATTGTGTATCTAAGCGCTATACTGAAGTTTAATCTTTGAAAATTTGTATCTTTGCTTGTGCATTTTAGTCTTGTTTTATTCCGATAAATATTGGCTTTTTTTCTAAATAGGTGTGGAGTACATTTGTGGTGTTTTCCTTGCGTTACTGTGTATGTGTACAAATACTTTACACATTGCCTCGGAAATAAGCCTGACTGCTTGTGCCAAACGACCAAGGGGGTGAGCAGGGGTTTTCTTAGCTGTGTGGCTCCCTTATCCTGACTAGATTGACGGTCCCTACGTGGATAGGGTGCAAACCACTGCCAATTTGAGACCCCATTTCTTATAGGTTTAATAGGTGATTCAAGAGATGCAGAATGTCCTTGGGGATTGCTTTGCCCTTGGCACATGCCAATATGCTGTGGAGGTTTTTGGGCAAGGAGGGGCCTCCAGAGGAACAACTGAGTTAAGAAAATAAATCTAAAAGCCCCAGAGACCCCTTCTCATGCCCTTCCCCTGCCTTCACTGGGTGTATTGTTGATGAAAGAACAAAAACTTTGTTCTAAAACATTTAAGTGGTAATTATGAACTTGGTGGTCAGGTTACTGCCATGCTGGCCATAGCAGTACTACCGTCTCCAGGCCGGCAGTAATGACCGTCAAATAATGACCATGGCGGTGATCCCTCCCTTAGACAGCCAATGTACCACAACAACTGCCAGCGCGGTACGACCACTGAACACGACGGTACCCACCTACAGGCAGGTGGGAGACAAGGATTTGCTCACCATATTATGACATAGCACACCACCAGGATTTCCGGGGCGGTAGCAACGACACCGAAAGCCTGGCAAAAACATGTCATATAAAAGGAGAAACTCACCTCCAGGGACACAGAGGAGTCCGCGGCTGCCATGGAACCTGAACTGCTAGTGTTCCTGATGCTTTACCACGCCATGGCCGTCCTGAAGCATCAACACCCACAAAGATGATGACTGTGAGTACAGCCGCCTAGCACACAAAGGAGGGAGAGAGGGATGGGAGAGTGACACACACGCACACACAACACACACCATACACACACACCACACACCCAGCTGCAGAGTAAATCAATGGTAACAGCACCCAGGAGCAAAGAAAGCCAGGACACATACTTCTGTTATAACCACTGTAATCATTCAAAATCCAAAAACATGCACAACTGCATATGTACATGTAGGCCCAGAGGCCAGTACAAAGTCTCTAATACCCATGCAAAGTTCAAGCCCCAACTTGACTCCTGACAGCAACGGGACTTCACTGTACAGGGGCATCATGTTGGAAATGGGCAGGCACCTCAGGGGGCAGGGGGTTCTTCTCATTGGGAGGGGGCTCCTTGCCCACTGCTTCTGGGAGGGGGCTCCTTGCCCGCTGGTCCCAGAGGGGGCTCCTTGGCCTCCGTTTTGTGAGGGGCCTCCTTGGCCTTAGTTTTGTGCGGAGCCTCCTTGGTCTTAGTTTTGGGAGGGGACCTCCTTGGCCTTAGTTTTGGGAAGGGCCTCCTTGGCCTTAGTTTTTGGAGGGGCTTCCTTGGCCTTGGTCTTGGGAGGGGCCTCCTTGGCCTTTGTCCTAGGCGGGGTCTCCTTGGCCCTGGGTTTTGAAGGTGGCTCCATGGTCTTGGTTGTCTGATTGGGAGGGGGGGCACTATATCCCTCCATTTTGGGGGTGGAGTGTCCTTGGGGCAGGGTGCCGGTGTCCCACTCATGTGCCCCTTAGTGGCAGCTGTAGACTTTGGGGGTGGTACAGTGTCAGGCTGGGTGCTTGAGGTATTGGGCTGATGAGGTGGGTTCTTCCTCTTACGGGCAGGATGGGGGGTAGTGAAAAGGTCAAGGTGGGCAAAGAAAAGCTTCTTAGGGCAAATAGGGTGGGATGTGAGTGGAGGGATGGGAGTGGAGGGAGAGGGCATGGTTGTAAGAGGAGGAGATGTGGTGGACTTGGGTACAGGTGCATGGACAGTGTGCGTGTGTGAGGTGAATGGCTGTTGGGGGTCTGAGTGCAAAAGTTTGTGTGTCTTTGGAGGGGGCAGACAGGGTGGGGGAGGACAAACAGGACGTGTGGATGGATGTTGTGGTGTCTGCAAATGAAGTGGGTGTGCTGCATGATATGGTGATGGTGGAGACCTTAGATCCCCAGCCTACCTACTACCCTGTGGTGTCCCTCAGGGATCATCACTTAGGCCCACTTTGTTTAACTTGAATGTTGCTCCTTTGGCCAAACTGATTCGCTCGTTTGGTTTCAGACCTACTTCCTATGCAGACAACACCCAATTGATCATCCCAGTTAACAAAAACTGTGAGGAAGTGGCGGATCGCTTTAATAAATGCATGCAGGCAGTCAAAATTTGGATGAAGTCTAACTGGCTCAAATTAAACGGGGGCAAAACCAAAGTACTTTGCTTTGGATCAGGAAGTAAAATTTGGAATTCTCGTTGGTGGCCGACCGACTGCGGCACTCTCCCAGTCCCTACTCCCGCTACAAGAAACTTAGGGGTCATCTTCGACAATTGTCTCTCTTTTAGACTACATGTCAATCACATTGGGAAAACTAGCTTTTGGACTCTAAAAATGCTAAAGAAAGTCTTTCCCTCTCTTCAAAGGGAATGGAAAATTGTAGTTTCCTTGGCGTTGGTGATGTCCAAATTGGACTGCTGCAATGCCCTGCTGCTTAATCTAGACAAATCATCTCTGAACAAGCTTCAGCTGATACAGAATACTGCTGCTTGAGCAATCCTGAACCTCCCTCATTCAGCTTTGGCTAGCGACAGCTTAAAACAAGTGCACTGGTTACCAGTGGCCCAGCAAATTATTTTCAAAACCTTATGTTTGACCCATAAAGCAGTTCATGGAATCGGCTCCAAATATTTGGCCTCTAAACTGTGCTGGTATAGACCCAAACGTTTTCTTCGCTCATCTGGAGCTTTTAGAATTCATCTCCCTGCACCTACAAAGCAAAATGGGGAGATAAAGCCTTTACGGTGGCCGCATCAAAATGCCGGAATTCCTTGACAATCAGGAAGGAACACTACTTATAAACCACAGAGGGTAACCCATAAACCCCGAAAGGGCTTGGTGAAAAGAGATCATTACATACAACACTGCCCTGAAGGGGAAGACCAAACAAATTATTTATACATCGTAGAACAACATAGGTGAGAGTGGAAAAACTATTTATTCATATAAATATATATTCATTCATCTACATATACATCTAAAAACCATCTTTATATATTCATCCTATAAGACCACCCCATCTAATGAACAACACACCGAAGGACAGGCAGTGTAGGAAAAAGTGCTCGTGATAAATGACAGAAAGAATAATAAATATTCAAATAGATCCAAAACCTATACAGAAAATATTAAAAACAGTCGGTTGGTTCTTTTTTACTGCATTGACTCCATTCCAAATCCTCAAAAAGTCTAAATCTCTTCCTTAAGTCCTCCATAAATATCCTATGCAGAAACCAATCCGAACTATGACATGTACGTCGACGTTTCGACCCCTCAATATCTTGGGCCAAGTCACCGCTCCACAATGGGTCTTCTTCAGGACTGACTGATCCCTTATCATATCCTCTGACTCCGTCACTTTTTTACTTGTCTACTTGTCCAGAGATTGAATCTGATTCTAATTTTCAATTTCTCACCATATACCGAGTCAATCATCAATTCCATACAATCTTCATCCGTGTGTGAGCCCTCGTAAAACCGATTGTTATCAATCAGGAAGGAATAGCATTTTTAAATTTTTAAGGAAATTAGTCAAAACTTGTCTCTTTCCGCGCTAATTGCCTTCGCTTGATTTCTCTCTCTCACAGCGGACGCGTCTCTTACCTTTTTAGCGATTTGATGCTTCAGCCGGAATGCGCTTTATAAATACAAAAATACATACAAGTACATACATACAAAGACGTGACAGGAAGGAAGACATGATTGGTGGGGTATGAGATGAGATGAGATGAGATGAGCGACGCAAGGGGGATCGAGAAGGCACTTATCGAGTCTGAAAGGGAAGTGACACCCTTTCTGACTCCTTCACGAACCTCGGACAGCTCCAGAGTTCCTTTGAGTGACCCATCCGCCCTGTAGTTAGTGGAGCTGTGTGGTTGCCATGGTAGGATGGGTTGCATGGTGAGGGGTGCTATTTGGAGGGGTGGAGAGTCAAATGTGAGCAAGTCCACCCCTTGGTGGGAGTAATGATGACAGACATGTGAAATATGGTATTTGGGTAAGATGCCTGGAGTAGGAGAAAGATAAGGCGTTTGGAGTAAAGGAGGTAAGGAAGACATAATGATTGGGTTGAATTGAGTAGAACAAGGTGGAAAGACTACATAAATCCTTATGGGAAAGTATTTGGAGGAAGGTCAAAGAGGTTACAGTTTCAGTATGTTACTGTTAAGAAATATTGTTTGTTACATGTTATAGTACTTATGCAATCCTGTCCTCATAAATGGCCTGAGTCTTGAGTGTGAATGCCTTATGAATGCTGATGTTGCTAAATGCCAAGGCTTTCTAATTCTAATTCCACCTTATGCCTCTTTATTCCACTGGTTTAGTCTTCCTTGACAAAATCAGAACTCCTTTTTGACTGGTGGTATTGCAGGTTATTGGTGGTAAATTAAGGCAATGTTTTTATCACTGTAATATGAAAGCAGGTTTCTGGAGGCAGTAATGTTTGACAAGAATGTTTGTGCATACATTGAGTTTAGCATTTTGTTGTGGTAGTGATGACTTCTATTGTTTTTTGGTGCTGTGTTTCTGCTCTGAATTATTGCAGCGTGATACTTTGTTGTACTGTCATTGCTTTGTTATGTTTTGACTGTTAAGTTTTGTGCCCTCTTATGGTTTAACTGAATTCATTAGTTGTTTTGTGTTTGCTATTGTGCTATGTTCTAGTGTTACCTTAGTTGTGTCAACAAACAATGCTACTTTACTTGTCACAGGCAGCACATGCCGTTAAAGGGACCATCCAGTGAAAAGAAAAAACAAGAGTTCTGTCTTCCCAGTTTTGCATCTTTAGCAATGAACAACAGTGGACATTCTGGAATGTTGCTTTCTTTCATGATATCTACTTGTGGTTTGAGACGTCATTACATCATTCACTTAATGGGCTCTTCAAATTTCTTATGACAAGCAACCATTTAGCAATGTGTAAAGCATCCCATTCAGTACTAACATAATTTGATATGAGCCCCAGTATCTCAAATTGCCTCATTGTTTTCCTATGTTTATCTTCCTTCCTCTTTCCTCTTTTTCTCTCTCTTGCTGTCTTAAAGTATGATGATGAAAAATAAGTGGAATGCCTCCCTACAATTCCCCGCCCCCGGGAACCACCATTGTCTGAAATGAAAGGGACCACCTGGTGAATGATGTCACAGTATGTCTCAAATCCCCTGGAAAGCTCACTGATATTTAGTGATGCAGGCTTTTCTCCTTTGGTCGGCTCTTTTTATTGTAAGCTAAAAAGAAATGGGGATGCTCATTCGTCCCAATGCCCCTCCTCCATAGGATGGTGAAGCACAGACTTCCTGCTCCGCACCACATCTTGTTATGTGTCTGCTCACAAACACACAGGGCCAGCTTTATCTCTGGTGGTGCCCAGTGCAGCAGTCTTTTTTGGCACCACCCCCACTCCCAAGACCACCTCCTCGGATTCCCTCACTACTACCCGGCAAAAGTGCCCTCATCACTCAAAAGCCCCTCTTTCACATACATTTCATTTGTTATAAAAGCGCTTGTAAAGTCTGGCTTTACCAACCCACTCAGCTATCCACATAAAATATAGTTCTGTTCTTTACAACAGCCATATTAACACTCTGCGCTATTTTATTTTGAGTCAAAATTCCCACTGGAAAAAATACCATCTCTCTCTCTCTTTCTCCAGCAAGACTATTAATCACAAGAGGTATCTTGACATTTTAATTGCTTCATGAAGGCTGGACACACAAGCAACTTTTCAGCAGGTGCTTTAAATTGCAAGTTTTATGAGTTAGTGCTAAACACAGCACCCCCCCCCACCAAAAGGTAATTGCCCCTCCCCATCCAGATCAGCTCCCTGTGCGGACGCACCGGTCGCACCACCCTAAAGTTAGCACTGCATACACAGTCATGGTCAACATCAAGGAAATGCTGGCTTCGCCAACGACTGTAGAACTGCAAGGTTCCCCGGCCGGAGATAGCTATAACTAGTAGTTAGCTACTTGGTCATATTAAACCATCACTCTGGGTATTAGATTTTTGCATATAAGCTCATTAAGCAGAGCTTGTGCACTTGTTATTTACTCACCTCACTGGATATTATTGGAGCAGCCTCATCCTCATGCTAATAATTTTCGCTTCGGTTGCCAGGAATAGGGTAAACAGTACATTGTGGCTAAGACGAGACTTACCAAAAGGCAATTTTGCTTTACCTTTCATAAATTAAAAAATTGCGAGGCACATATTTTACTTACTAAAGCATGATAAGAGCAAATGTCAAAGACTGACCAAAGCCAAAACAAAAAACCTTAAATGCTGTGAATCACAGACAATGACGTTTTTATTGAACGCTCTCCTTTGATGTTCTTCATTAGAGATATACAAACAATTTTAGGAATACACCCCTGTTTAAATCTTCCCAGAGCAAAATGTCTGGTGGGAATACCAGTGATGTTTGCATCCCAGCAGTTGAATTATGATTTATAGTCTATCTTCTACTTATTTTTCAGTTTGAGTGTTTCTATAGCACCTGCAATGTGCCTTGTGACCGCTTCAGGGCATTTTCATACATGGCTCCATGTGCTTTAATCAAGCAGAGAATGGGAAACAGTGCATACACAAGGGTAGGAGGTAGGTGTGAGAGCGGGCAGGAGCGTGATTTTACCATCTCTCATCTGATGGATCTTTTATGTTGAGACACAAAAGGAGTTAACAATGATAAACAATTCAAACATGTGTGAAGCCCATTTGGCCCCACAATAAGGACCAGGAATCAGTGATTGAAGTGAAATTGATTTTTTCCCAATCAATAGTCAATCAACCATATATGCATGCAATGAAAATAGTAAAAAGATACAGAATTACAGCTGGTAATCTGAAATATTGCAATTGATTTAGTCTCATAAGGTACAAAGCAATAATAACCAGTGCAAAACAGAAACTAAAAATTAGAAATGTGTTCCATAAAGAAACTCCTGTTCTCTCAAGAGCATGAAATAATTCTAAAATCATCTAGTCAAAGTTCTAAGTAAGCAATGAGGATGTTTGGAATAAAGGCTTAAGAGTGATTTGAAAGAAGTCTTAGGGAAATTTGGAAATACGAGAAGGCTTCAGCATAGAGAAGCCTTCGGTAGAAGTCTTCCAGGAAGGAATAAGTGTTTAGCATAAGGCTTCACATTTGCAAGAAAATTGAAGCAGAGAGGTCTCCACCTCTCAAAAGTCAAGGGAATCTGCCTTAATTTATAACAGCATGAGCATTAGTCAAAGCTAACAGAACCTTCAACATCAATGGAATCTTTCAGGGACCAGCAAGCTTCTCATCCATCACATAAATTGCAACATCACCCAGATTTATTATCCCACAGAACTAGAACAGTCTCTGCAACCTTGAACATCCCACGTTCCTGGGACAGGGTGAATAGGAGACTTGAGCAGCTCATTAAAGCTTCACATCTCTTAACAAGATTTGTTTTCTTAGACCTTACTATCAACAAAACTAATAGACAAGCTATACTCCTTTTTCTCTAGTTACTGAAGCCTTGAAATGCACCTGCAAGAAAGAACACTAACCAAACAGAAATGCATTTCACAATTAAGGCCTTTAGTGAGGATAACTTTAACTAAACAATTATTATGCTTTTCGAATACATAGTTATGCATACACACTTTTTACAAAAATGCAGACATGAATGAGATTACTTTAATATTTGCAACTTACAATATAAATGTAAAACGTTAATAATAAATATATGTAGGCATTTTAAATGCACATTAGTGCACATGTTTATAAAGCTTTCAGTTTCTAAATGGTTACATTTCAATAATATTGTTATATAGCGTATACAGGTTAATGTTATTAAGGTGCACAGTAAACATAATGCCAATTATAAATGTGTGCAATGACGTTGTGTAAAGGATTGAGTCTAAATTGTGCTGCTCCAGGTGTGTTAGAAATGGGGTCTCTAGTTGGCAGTCAGTTTACACCTTGTCTAAGTAGGGTCCCTCATTCTAGCCAGGGTAAGGTAGTCACACACCAAAAATAACCCCTGCTCACCCCTTGGTAGCTGGGCATGAGCAGTCGACTTTTCTCAGAGACAATGTGTAAAGTATTTGTACATGCATAACACACACACAGTAATACAGTGAAAATACCACAAAGTACTACACACCAGTTTAGAAAAATAGCCAATATTTATCTGAGTAAAACAACCAAAATGACAAAAATCCAACATACACAAGACAAGATACAAATTTTCAACGATTAAACTTCAGTATAGCTCTTAGAAACAAAATAGCTCAAACTGGGGCTATCACAACGTTGTTGGCAGAGTCGTTCCCAACAGTCCAACACCATGCTTGTCACGGAGTCACACAGACCAACAGGTACAGTACCTTTGAAAGTAATGAGGAAGCAAAGACATTGCACGGAGTGGGGAATGTGAGGCATGCTGAAGCCAATGCGGCATTGGTTCCTTACTGTTACTGGAGAGATGAGGCATTGGTTCCTTACTGCGAGGCCGGGGAGGTCAGGCATTGGTTCCTTACAAATGCAGGAGAGGTGATGCGGCATCAGTGGTGAAGCATCGGTTCCTTTCGATCTGGTGATGCTGATGAATCCAGCAGGCCAAGATGTGTGGTGTCGTCTTCGCGGTGTCATGATCAGACCACGGGGACACAGCCGAGGGTTCCAGACATCAGGGACATGGCACTCAGGACTCACGCTGTGGTAGGACTTCAGGGGCACTGCTACAGCATCCAGCCTGCAGCTGTGCACTCAGCCGGGACCACGGCAGTGGCCCAGAGTCAGACAGCAGCACTGGTTCCAAAGTCGCTCTAGAGTTGATGCACTTGGTTTCTTCTTGGTCCCACCAGAACTCACTTCCAAGGGCCCCGGGGACTGGATTTGGCACCACTTGGCGAGTCAAGACTCTCAGCAAGAAAGCCAGGTGCTGGCACATGAAGTCCTTTATGTCCCTGAGACTTCTTAACAGGAGGCAAGCTCAGTCCAAGCCCTTGGAGAACCTTGGAAAGCAGGATGTAGGAAGAAAAGTCCAGTCCTTTCACTCCCAAGACCGAAGCAGCAAGCCCAGCACAGCAAAGCAACAGGCAGAGTGGCAGTCCCTCCTACAACATCCAGCTCTTCTTCCTGACAGAATATCCTCAGTCCAGAAGAGTTATAAAGTTGTGGTCTCAGAGGTCCAATACTTATTTCTGCCTTTGATGTAGGCACAATTCAAAGGAAAGTCTTTGTAGTGAACAAGACCCTGCCTTTCCTGCCCTGGCCCAAGACACACTCCAGGGAGTTGGGGACTGCTTTGTGTAAGGACTGAAACAGTCCTATTCAGGTGCAAGTGTCAGCTCCACCCCCCACTTTAGCCCAGGAAGACACATCAGGATACGTAGGGGACACCTCTGCTCCCTTTGCGTGACTGTCTTGAGTGAATTCACAAACAGCACAAACTGTCATCTTGACCCAGACGTATATTCCACAGACAGGCAGAGGCACAGAATTGTTAAACAAGAAAATGCCCACTTTCTAAAAGTGGCATTTTCATACTTACAATTTAAAAACCAACTTCACCAAAAGATATATTTTTTAAATTGTGAGTTCAGAGACCCCAAACTCCTGATCTCTATCTGCTCCCAATGGAAAATTACACTTAAAAGACATTTCAAAGCAATCCCCATGTTAACCTATGCCAGAGATAGGCCTTCCAATAGTGAAAACCGAACTGAGCACAGTATTTCACCATCAGGACATGTGATCACACCAGTACATGTCCTAACTTTTAAATACACTGTGCTCTGTCACGCGACACCATGAAGTCGACGCCACACATCTTGGCCTGCTGCTAGGGCAACTTTAGCAACAAAAAAGGATGATGGACGGAGTGCTGAACAATGCAAACACTCACCCCCAGTCACAGATCTGGGTTTAATCCATTGTTCTTTTGCTTACCATGCCACCCCAGTTTGGACCGAGCCATATGCAAATCAGTCTTGACCCTGTTCCTCATGGGAACAGTCCAGTCCGAACTGCCAAGCCAAGCCCTCCCTGGACTAGAAACAAGCATCCTGGGACCGGTTTCAGGGTTTCACCCTTCATCATCCAGGCTATCTTGAATCCAGTGGCACAGTGAACAAGGGACCCACGTCTGGGCAAACCCTTACCACTTAGGGCAACTTTAGCAACACAAAAGGATGATGGACGGAGTGCTGAACAATACAAACACTCACCCCCAGTCACAGATCTGGGTTTAATCCATTGTTCTTTTGCTCACCATGCCACCCAACCCCAGGGCATATCTTAGGGGTGGATTACATGTAGTAAAAGAGAAGGTGAGGGCATGAAAAGTGGGTTCTCTTGCAAGTTCGAATTGACAGTTCCAAACTGTTTACACAGATTCTGCAGTGGTAGGTCTGAGAAATGTTTACAGGGCTACCAATGTAGGTGGCACAATCAGTGCTGTAGGCCCACTAGTAGCATTTTTTTTACATGCATCTCTTGTGCATGTTAGTAGGGACTTACTAGTAAATCAGATATGTTAATTATGGATAAACCAATTACTAATTCAATTTATACAGAGAACAATTGCACTTTAGCACTGGTCAGCAGTGGTAAAGTGCCCAGAGTCCTAAAGCCAGCAAAAATAAAGTTCAGCACAGGATCAAAACAGGAGGTCAGATGCCAAAAAGAAGGGGAAACCTGAATTGACAAGTCTAACACAGTGCAAATGGGTGAAAGTAATGATGGTAGTGTTTTAAAGATACAGTTTTAGAAATGGGTTGATGAGGTGTGGGAGGTGCATGTGGGTAATTGGGGGAAATGTTTGAAATAAGGATTATGAGGGACGGGCAATGTCTTTACAACAGTTCATATTGGTACAGCTTGCTTAGACACCTAACATGGATGATACTTCAATGAGACCTGTCCTTGAAAAGTTAGTTTTCAAAGCATATTTCCTAAAGTGAATTTTTTTATGGAAGTGGCTACTTACCCGGCTGCCCGCTAAATAGTACTTAACATCTGCTATTTACCCAGTGGCCGGCAAAACAGTATATAATCTAAGCTGTTAATCCAACCACCTGCTAAATGGTAGAGATGACGTACAATTTGACTGGCGTCTGGATAAATAGTGTGAAAGAGGTCTTTATTTAGCCGGCCTTAAATAGAAAAGGGTAATGTTGGCAATGTGATAGTAATCATATAATGGGAAAGCAACATGTGTGAGCCATTTGAAGATAAGTGAATATACACATGTGCTATTGTGTGTACAAAGGTAATTGCATTAGTTGAGCTAAGCTGCTAACAGATGAAAAACACTAAAACCAATTTTAAATAAAACAGCTTGTTAATATTAGTATTCAAATCTGAAATGTAGGAATCAAATGTCTTTTTCAGGAGCTTCAGTTTATGGCACACAGGTATTTTGCACTGCAGCCTAGGAGCATTTAGCTGTTGGCAAACAATAATGAGTATGGTTTTAAATCATGTTTCATGAATGTTTTATTCACTCATGAGAATCAAGGGCCATATGTATGAAAACTGGGGTCTGCGAATCGCAAATAGCGATTTTTAAGAAATCGCTATTTCCGAGTCGCAATTGGCCATGTAACAAAATTGTGATTCGGAATTAGCAATTTCTTAAAAATCGCTATTTGTGGTTTGCGAGGCCCATTTACCTAATCGCAATTTGCATTCTCGTAATTTGCGGGTTTTTTGCGATTCTGTAAAAAATCGCAAATTGCGAGAAAGTTCGAGAATACACACCTGGAGGATCCTGATGACATCACCAGCAGGAAATGAGTCATCCCAGGCAGTTTCAGGTGCCACACCCAAACCAGCATCCTGAGAGAGAGCAGCCCAGCCACATAGAGCAGCACTCAGCAGGAGCAGAAACACCTGAGCCAGGATGGAGACCCCAGGAACATCACAGGAGAAGCAGGAGAGGAAGCGCAAGCTCAAGTTTAGTGAACAGGAGTTGGAGGTACTGACTGAAGAGGTTGTGAGGAGCCATGACCGCCTGTTTGGGAAATCTTCACTCCAGGTTCCTGAGAGCGAGAAAAGAAGGTTATGGCTGGACATCCAGGGAAAAATCTGCGCCATTGGAGTGGCACAGCGCTCCATAGAGGAGATTAAGAAAAGGTGGTACGACCTGCGCTCCCGGGCAAAGGAGAGGGTGGCAAGGAGACTTGCGGAGGCCAGGGGCACAGGTGGCGGACCACCAACCGAATCACCATCCACACCACTGGAGGACCTGTTGGAATCCACACTCCTCCCTGAAGCTGTGACAGGGGTCACAGATATCAACACCTCCGGTCAACCGAGTACCAGCCAAGGTAAGTGCAATGTTGTTTGTGAACCCAATATGTGTATGCACAAAAGCCCCTTAGGAATTAGCATGTAATGTGAAGTAGTGTGTGAAGTAGTCCAGTCCACATCTTAGAAGCAGCACAACAATGCATTATGGGAGTTGCGGTCCACAAACTAGTACAGACAGTAGCATAACAATGTAATGAAGCATACTGACACCCAAGGTAACACAACACACACAACACCATGTAGAGCAGTACCTGTACCTTTATTGCCATTTTCAGACAGATAATGTAACATACAGAACTGACATGCTGCATATTGTTGTTGCAGGTGGGCCAGGCCCAGCAGCCACACACAGTCCATGTGTAGGGGAGACGGACACCCAGCTGCCCTCTGACACCAACACCAGTCGGTCCCTCCACATCTCCACTGTGCGCCGCAGTCCCAGGGCACTACCACTGCCAGACTTCAGCGGCGACTCGGATGTGCAGCAGGAAGGGCCAAGCACACCGTCTGCACCAGCCAGGCGCAGCCAGATACTGGAGGGCAGGGCTCAGCCAGCACAACGCAGGAGTGCCACAGTGTCCCAGCAGCAACCTCATGAGGCAGGTGAGGGTCCGTCCTTGTTCGGGGGCCTTGAGGCTGCTATGTTGCAGCAACAGGGCCTGCAAAACAAGCACATACTTAGTTTGGACCGGAACCTGAGAGTCCACAATAGACACATGATGGGCCTGCATCGGCAACTAGAGGCACTGAACAACAACATCACACAGCTGTGTGAGGGACAGGTGCAGGCTTCTGAGGACACTAGGGACCTTACTAGTGCAGTGCGTGACCTCTGCCAGGAGCTGCGCCATGAAAGGGTTAGCCGACGCAGACAGGAACACCGATTCAGGACAATGTTTGGCAGCTACTGCAGGTCCTCCAACAGGATGGCGAACTCCACAGCACTCATCGCCCATCGCGCTGTGGCGGCACAAGTGGAGGCTGCAAACACCAGCAGGGACGTGGTCCAGTGCCTTGTGCACATCAGTAATGTGATTGAACTTGTCATGGGACAGAGATCTGCCACTCCCAGTGAGGTAGCCTTGGGGGACACTGAGGACAGTTCTAGACTCAGTAGTGTGGCCGTACCTGCAGCAGACACCAGACGGCGCAGTGCCAGGCGCAGCACTGCCACTGAAGGTGACATTCAAGGTGCCAGTGAGTTAACTGGGTACCCGAGTGGTGTGCGTGGGAGGAGAAAGTGACTCTTGACGCATTTACACTGGTATTGCCACTATGACGTAATAGTGCGTGACTCAGTTCTTTTGTTAATTTTAGTTTTTTCCATCACCTGTTTACTTCATTTATCACTCATTCATTACCTGACGTAAGGTAATAAATTTCGATCACTACAGGTACAGTTGTCAGTGGATTTTTGTCATTCATACTCACGTCTGAAATGGTTGTGTGTGATGTCGGAATGCCTTTGCCTTCCCTCTGCTGCACTGGTCCTGTCTGCTGGCTGTAGAGGTGGTATGGGATCGTCATCCTCATCTGATTCAGTGTCGCTGATTTCTATAGGTATGCCCCTGGTTGTAGCTATATTGTGCAAGATTGCACAAGTAGCCACTAGTCTACATTTGGTTTCTGGACTGTACTGTAGTGCCCCTCCACTTTTGTGGAGGCAACGGAAGCGACTCTTCAGCAGGCCAAATGTGCGCTCCACAATGTTGCGGGTTGCCCTGTGTGCTGCATTGTATCTCCGTTCTGCTGGTGTTGCGGGATTGAGGTAGGGCGTCATCATGTAGGTGCGCACTGCGTAGGCACTGTCTCCTGGAAGGGACAGAAGGTGTGATGAGTAACTCTGCCATCTGACATGGGTTTGTCATCTATGCGCCAGTGCACAGAGTGACATTACCTAGTAGATATCCTTCACCAAACTCCCCAGCTAGCAGTCTTGTGTGAATGCCGCTGTGGCGAAAGATGTAAGAATCATGTGTGTTCCCTGGGTACCTGGCCACGAGATCAGTTATGATATAGGAGGCATTGCATATCACCTGTATATTCATGGAATGTTGGTATTTACGGTTTCGGTACACATACTCTGTGACTGATGGTGGACATATTGCCACATGTGTGCCATCTATGGCACCTAGGACGTGGGGGAACTGTGCTATCTGGTAGAAATCAATTTTTGTCTGCTGTATTTCCTGTGGGGTGTGGGGGAATCTGATGTACTGTTGGAGTTTGCTTAGCATGGCGTTGATAAATGCATTGAAAAATCTGGAGAGGGTACTCTGTGACACCCCCCCAGCCGCTGCTATGACCCCTTGATAGCTCCCTGAGGCGAGTAGGTGTAGGGAGCATAATACCTGCACATGGGTGGGTATGCTGTGAGTCCTTAGTGTTCTGCGCTGCAGTATGGGTTGTAGCTCAGCTATCAGATCAAGTATCATGGCTGAGTTCAACCTATACCTCTCAAATATTTCCTCCTCTGTCAGGTCAAATAGTGTAATGCGCACTCAGAAAATGCGCTCCTGTCTCCTCCTCCCTCTCCTCAAACCTGCCAAGATCCTCATCCTCCTCGCCATGACATAGAGTGCAGCCATTGTGGAAAAGAGTCTGAGGCATTCTGGGCCTCTTTATATAGGTTGCACCTGGTTACCACCTGGTTTCACTTAGTGGTATTTTGCATGTGCAAAATGCCATTCTGCGAAAAATCGCTAATTGCGATTTTTTGATGCATCTATTTGCGATTTGGATTTTGCGAATCGCATTTTGCGCCTCGCAATTTCCTACTGGAAATACTGAATCGCAAAATGCGACTCGCAAAACCAGGTCGCACCGCAAAAAATCGCAAATTTTGACTTAGTTTTTGGTCTGCGAATGCCTTTCATGCATCGCAGACCACGTTTTTGCACTCGCAAACGGACGATTTTTGCGATTTGCACCGTTTGCGAATGCAAAAACGTTTGATACATCTGGCCCCAAGTGTTTTAATGTTCATGATCATCTATTTGATGATTTTTGAGGGCTGGGCCATTTTTGGGCTTCTTATGGAAGATTGTGCTTGCTTAGAATTTCAAATCTGTCAACACAGCAACAGTAAACAGAATGCATAGAGGTAGGTGGTATCGGGGCACCAGAGTGAGGGACATGAAAACTAGTCTATTAGTGGAATACTTGCAGGAAATAAATTGAATTAGACACACTAATGGGACTTTTGTGGCATGGGGAAGTGAAAGCAAGAGACAGGTAAGTAATGCATCATGGTAATTCACATGAGGAGGTCTCTCTGCTGCCTGAAAAAAAACCTGCTTTTTCATACTATTCACACAGGAAAGTAGGTTTGAGGCATAGATGCTTATTGGTCGCATGTCATCAGTGACCCCTTCAGCCGCCTGACATAGTCACCTGCACAATGCATCCTGGGAATAGTAGTTACGATTTCTAACATGCCAAACAGTGTTTTAAGTGGCAAGATATGGTCTTGACTGAACCCTCATTTCTGTCCTTGACTGTGCTGTCTCAGCTACAGAAATCTGGAAGCCCAAACAAATAAAAACGTGAGTAAAGGCTTAAAAGCTGTACCTGATGAAAGTCTTGGTGGAGGGGGCTAGGAATGGAAGAAGTGGGATTGGTAGGAGGGGGATAATGATAAGTAGGAGAATAAGGGCCAGGTGATGCACCACCGGGAGGGTTAGGATGACCAGAGCCACCAGGACAAGAAGAACCACACCCAGGAAGACCTATTCTACAAGAACCACAGTTACCAATGCCTGAGGGGACCAAGATCAATAAACAATGAGGAACAGGGCAAGGAAAAACAGGAGAAGAGTGAAAAAAATAGGAGGGGCAGGAGGATGTGGTACGAGGGATCTGGACCAAGTGGACAATAGCCCAAGGAACAGAAGGACTGGGCGAAGAGGTAACAGAAGGCCCTGGACCATAACGACATGGAGGGCTAGGAGGGCCTGAGTGCACTGACCAGGAACCAGAGGGATGAGAATGACGAGTGCCATGTGTAGCAGACCCTGGTAGACAGAGCAAAGAGGACCAGTATCAGGGAACCAATGGAAGGAAGGAGCAGAGACAGGAGGGAAAAGACCACAAAGGTCAGCTCAAGGAGTACCAATGGGTGAGAAGTGAAGGGACAAGGACTGGGAAGACAACAATCGGAAAGGGCCAGGGCTAGCTGGGCCTGGGGACCAATGGGATATAAAGGATAAGGAAGACTTGACCCAGTGGGATCAGAATTAGAAGGTCCATGAAGGTCAGACTCGGGGATTCTAAACCAGGGTAACAAGGACTACAAGAACTTGGATGACCCGCAACATGGAATCTAGGAGGACCAGGGCCAGAAGAATGAGGAAGACCTGACCCAGAAGGACCATTACTAGGAGGATCAAGATAGAGGGGACCAGGGTCAGATGAACATGAACAAGATGGAACAGGCAAATTAAGAGACAGGAGGACTAGGGACCTGGGAGGCCTAGGGAAACCATTGGGACCAGTACCACCAGAAGACCCGATATATGATGACAAGACAGAGGAGTACCAGAACAAAGACCAGGACTTCATGGACCTGGAGAACCAAGAGCAAAAGCATTAAGAACAGGCAACCTAGGGGAATACATAAATCAAGGGTTGCAGGACCAGGAAGAGTGACGGCAAGTGAGCAGGACCAGGAGGACTGATGGATAAGAATTAGAGTTCTGGGGATGAAAAGAAGACTGTGGAACAGGTGACCCAGGATAGAAAGCATTAGGTACAGGAGTACATGAGAAGGATGACCAGACAGAACCAGACGTGCAGGGCCAGGACGTTTTCAGGCTAGCATGAACTGGATGTCAAAGAACATCAGAACTAGGGAAGACTTACATGATCTGTGGTGGGCCAGGACAAGTGATTGCAGAACCACGAGGGAAAGGATCTGGAGGACTAGGGCCAGGAGGATGAGGAACACATAGGAGGCTGGCCTGGGTGTGAGCTACTTCTGCCAATGAGAGAGTAGGCACCCTTTTCAGGAAAGGGCTATACTGCTAAAAGAGATAAAACACCTCTCCACATCCAACCTTTCCTGTCCACTGCCTGGGAGCAGTCCATATCTCGCTACAGGGGCGACATTCACCAGACATGTAATACTTGATACTGGCAGAAAGGCACATTTGACTTAGGTAGGAAAACAACAACTTTCTAAATGTGTTATTTTTAATAGTAATGTAAAATCCGATTTTACCATTAAGTTGGATTTTACATTTATATCAAACTGAAACACTGAATAATTTTTCTAGCCACTCTCAAACTGAAGTTAAGTGCTATAAGGTCTTATAATGTAACCCAGTGTTCTCCTTTGGAAGAGCCAGCCTTGCTACAGTGAAAAATGACTGTGTAGTGTTTCCACTGCCAGGACATTTAATACATTAAATATACATGTTCTGCTTTTTAAATACCCTGCACCCTGCCCTTTCGGCATTGGGCCTTCCTTAGGGGTGACTTATGAATATTAAAAACAAAGATTTAGACCTGGCAAAATGTTTATTATGCCAGGTCAGCATGGCAGTTTAAAACTGCACACACAGGCTGCCAGGGAAGGCCTGGAGACATATTTTACTTTCCTACTTTAGTGGGTGATGCAATGAGTGCGGGCCCTAGGTACATTTACTGCCATATACTAGAGACTTGTAAGTAAATTAAGGGGGTGATTCTGAGACTGGCGGGCGGCGGAGGCCGCCCGCCAGTCTTCCCCCGACAAAATACCGCTCCGCGGTCGCAAGACCGCTGAGGGTATTTTGAGATTTGCCCTGGGCTGGCGGGCGGCCGCCAAAAGGCCGCCCGCCAGCCCAGGGCAAATCTACCTTCCCACGAGGACGCCGGCTCCGAATGGAGCCGGCGTAGTGGGAAGGTGCGACGGGTGCAGTTGCACCCGTCGCGTATTTCAGTATCTGCTTTGCAGACACTGAAATACTTTGTGGGGCCCTCTTACAGGGGCCCCTGCAGTGCCCATGGCATTGGCATGGGCACTGCAGGGGCCCCCAGGGGCCCCGCGGCACCCCCTACCGCCATCCTGTTCCTGGCGGGAGACCCGCCAGGAACAGGATGGCGGTAGGGGGTGTCAGAATCCCCATGGCGGCGGAGCGCGCTCTGCCGCCATGGAGGATTCTCCCGAGCAGCGAAAAGTCGGCGGGAGACCGCCGACTTTACGTTTCTGACCGCGGCTGAACCGCCGCGGTCAGAATGCTCGACGGAGCACCGCCAGCCTGTTGGCGGTGCTCCCGTGGTCGGTGACCCTGGCGGTCACCGACCGCCAGGGTCAGAATGACCCCCTAAATGTGCTTATTAGGAGTATGTCGATTTTATCATGTTAAGAGGGGCGAGCACAAGCACTTTACCACTGATTAGCTGGAGTAAAGTGTGCAGAGTCCTATGGCCAACAAAAATGTGAAGACAAATGTGAAAAAATGACTATGAAAACAAACAGTACAAAATATGAACAAATCCTACATGGAATTCCTCTCTACCTATTAGACATTTTCTGTTATGTACCCCTTAAAGTAACATGGTAACCCACTGGTCTTTACTTCTTTTGATCTGTTGTCTGACGATCCTACTCCCAGTAAGCTCCCATCCATTTAGAATTACTACTTGTACTTGGCACCTTCTAGTCTCTCACCGTGTTCCCATTGAGCATACTCATTTCTAAAAAACTTAGCTTTTGCAATCGCATCCATTAGTACACCTATTTATTCTCCCTTTGTCTCTGCACTCTTCAATCATCCACCCCATTTTATGCTTTCTATTGTACTTAAAATCTGAACACATAGAATCTCCTACACAGTTAATTGCAGTTTCTAAACTCCAAGATCATTAAACTTCATGGAAGTTCTATTTCTATCACACAGCTAAATGGCAGAATTTAAACTGTCTCTTACTCACATACATACTTGGCATTCACATCTTCACATAATCACCTTCAAGCGTGTCACATTTCCTTTCACTTTCCTCCTGTCAGTATACAATTTACTTTTTTCACATTTGCCTTTCAGACTGTGCCATCGCCCTCACAAGTAGGGGGCTATGGGAGGCCGTTCACATCAAAATTACAGATCCCCATATAGGACCCGTCCTGAAATGCATGGCATGCTGCAAAATAAACATGGTACATGTAAAAATGACAGTAATATGTGTCAAAATAAATAAGATACCTGGCAGAAAGAATCTGATTTGTACTAGAACAAATATGAAACATGGCAGAGTGAATATGCTCCTCAGTGATTCATTTGAATAACACACAGTGAGAAATTCTGTCTTTAGTTGGCAGCAGTATGCACCCTGTCCAACTAGGGACCACAATCCTAACTAGGGTAAGTGAAATACATGACCTAAATTAACCTGTGCTCACCCTCTGGTAGCTTGGCACAGAGCAGGCAGGCTTAACTTAGAAGGCAATGGGTAAAGCATTTGTGCAACATGTAAGGAAATGCCTCCTTGGCATGGTTGCCCCCTGACTTTTTGCCTTTGCTGATGCTATGTTTACAATTGAAAGTGTGCTGAGGCCTGCTAACCAGGCCCCAGCACCAGTGTTCTTTCCCTAACCTGTACTTTTGTATCCACAATTGGCAGACCCTGGCATCCAGATAAGTCCCTTGTAACTGGTACTTCTAGTACCAAGGGCCCTGATGCCAAGGAAGGTCTCTAAGGGCTGCAGCATGTCTTATGCCACCCTGGAGACCTCTCACTCAGCACAGACACACTGCTTGCCAGCTTGTGTGTGCTAGTGAGGACAAAACGAGTAAGTCGACATGGCACTCCCCTCAGGGTGCCATGCCAGCCTCTCACTGCCTATGCAGTATAGGTAAGACACCCCTCTAGCAGGCCTTACAGCCCTAAGGCAGGGTGCACTATACCATAGGTGAGGGTACCAGTGCATGAGCATGGTACCCCTACAGTGTCTAAACAAAACCTTAGACATTGTAAGTGCAGGGTAGCCATAAGAGTATATGGTCTGGGAGTTTGTCAAACACGAACTCCACAGCACCATAATGGCTACACTGAAAACTGGGAAGTTTGGTATCAAACTTCTCAGCACAATAAATGCACACTGATGCCAGTGTACATTTTATTGCAAAATACACCCCAGAGGGCACCTTAGAGGTGCCCCCTGAAACTTAACCGACTATCTGTGTAGGCTGACTAGTTCCAGCAGCCTGCCACACTAGAGACATGTTGCTGGCCCCATGGGGAGAGTGCCTTTGTCACTCTGAGGCCAGTAACAAAGCCTGCACTGGGTGGAGATGCTAACACCTCCCCCAGGCAGGAGCTGTAACACCTGGCGGTGAGTCTCAAAGGCTCACCCCTTTGTCACAGCACCGCAGGACACTCCAGCTAGTGGAGTTGCCCGCCCCCTCCGGCCCCGGCCCCCACTTTTGGCGGCAAGGCCGGAGAAAATAATGAGAATAACAAGGAGGAGTCACTGGCCAGTCAGGACAGCCCCTAAGGTGCCCTGAGCTGAGGTGACTCTAACTTTTAGAAATCCTCCATCTTGCAGATGGAGGATTCCCCCAATAGGGTTAGGGATGTGACCCCCTCCCCTTGGGAGGAGGCACAAAGAGGGTGTACTCACCCTCAGGGCTAGTAGCCATTGGCTACTAACCCCCCAGACCTAAACTCGCCCTTAAATTTAGTATTTAAGGGCTACCCTGAACCCTAGAAAATTAGATTCCTGCAACAACAAGAAGAAGGACTGCCTAGCTGAAAACCCCTGCAGAGGAAGACCAGAAGACAACAACTGCCTTGGCTCCAGAAACTCACCGGCCTGTCTCCTGCCTTCCAAAGAACTCTGCTCCAGCGACGCCTTCCAAAGGGACCAGCGACCTCTGAATCCTCTGAGGACTGCCCTGCTTCGACGACGACAAGAAACTCCCGAGGACAGCGGACCTGCTCCAAAAAGACTGCAACTTTGTTTCAAGAAGCAGCTTTAAAGAACCCTGCAACTCCCCGCAAGAAGCGTGAGACTTGCAACACTGCACCCGGCGACCCCGACTCGGCTGGTGGAGAACCAACACCTCAGGGAGGACCCCCGGACTACTCTACGACTGTGAGTACCAAAACCTGTCCCCCCTGAGCCCCCACAGCGCCGCCTGCAGAGGGAATCCCGAGGCTTCCCCTGACCGCGACTCTCTGAAACCTAAGTCCCGACGCCTGGAAAAGACCCTGCACCCGCAGCCCCCAGGACCTGAAGAACCGGACTTTCACTGGAGAAGTGACCCCCAGGAGTCCCTCTCCCTTGCCCAAGTGGAGGTTTCCCCGAGGAAGCCCCCCCTTGCCTGCCAGCAGCGCTGAAGAGATCCGTTGATCTCTCATAGACTAACATTGCAAACCCGACGCTTGTTTCTACACTGCACCCGGCCGCCCCCGCGCTGCTGAGGGTGAAATTTCTGTGTGGGCTTGTGTCCCCCCCGGTGCCCTACAAAACCCCCCTGGTCTGCCCTCCGAAGACGCGGGTACTTACCTGCAAGCAGACCGGAACCGGGGCACCCCCTTCTCTCCATTCTGGCCTATGCGTTTTGGGCACCACTTCGAACTCTGCACCTGACCGGCCCTGAGCTGCTGGTGTGGTAACTTTGGGTTTTCTCTGAACCCCCACGGTGGGCTACCTTGGACCAAGAACTGAACCCTGTAAGTGTCTTACTTACCTGGTAAAACTAACAAAAACTTACCTCCCCCAGGAACTGTGAAAATTGCACTGTGTCCACTTTTAAAGTAGCTATTTGTGAATAACTTGAAAAGTATACATGCAATTGAAATGATTCAAAGTTCCTAATGTACTTACCTGCAATACCTTTCAAATAAGATATTACATGTTAAATTTGAACCTGTGGTTCTTAAAATACACTAAGAAAAGATATTTTTCTATAACAAAACCTATTGGCTGGATTTGTCTCTGAGTGTGTGTATCTCATTTATTGTCTAGGTGTATGTACAACAAATGCTTAACACTACTCCTTGGATAAGCCTACTGCTCGACCACACTACCACAAAATAGAGCATTAGTATTATCTATTTTTACCACTATTTTACCTCTAAGGGGAACCCTTGGACTCTGTGCATGCTATTCCTTACTTTGAAATAGCACATACAGAGCCAACTTCCTACACAACACACATACAGCAATCACAATTAAACACCACAAAAATGACTCCATAAATGTGTATTAAAAAAATAGAGATTATTTATCTGAATACTCAAGACCAAAATAACAAAAATCCAATGAATATTCACTTTTAAAGGTATCAGAATAAGCACACTTTGTACGGGGCCGTTACAGAGCCCTTATGGTATTTTTCAAGAGTACGAGTGCCCTTCTACAAGGAGTGCAGCGAAGACTGATCATGGCTGTTCAGTCAGCCTGGGTAGGGAATGCAAGATGTTTACCCCCTGAATGAAGAGAGCAAAGCAGAAACTCTAATACCGCTTGGGCATTCCTGGTCTGGGAATGCACTACCGAAGCTGCATGTTTTGGGCGAGGTGATCTGAGTCAGGCTGGCACAGGGGCAAGAAGCAGGGATGTGCCCAAGCACAGCTCATCAGCTGAGGAAGTGCAAGAGCATGTAGCACGTCTCCGTCACTTGGCAACACAGGCAGCAGCAAGCAATGAAGCTGCTCCGAAGACCTGGTGAGATGGGTGGTTGGGCGCAATGAAGCCACTCCCAAGTCTTGATTAAACAGGCGGAATAATGCAATGAAGCCGCTCCGAAGTCTTGATGAAATGATTGGCGGGCTGCAATGAAACCACTCTAAAGTCTTGATTAAATGATTAGCAGGCTGCAACAAAGCTGCACTTGATGTCTTTGATGTCCCTGAGACCTGTAGTAGAACCAGGGACATGTTTGCAAGCCCTTGGAGTCACTCTGGGGGTGATTGTTGATTCTTGGGTTGCTGGGCAGAGATCAGCAGGCAGCAGGGCAGCTCAGCAAGGGAGGACAGCAGTTCCTTGAAATTGTCAGGCACAGCAAAGTGGAGATCCTCCAGCACAGAAGCCTTTACTCCAGCAGAGTTTTCTTCAGTCCAGAAGTGTACTGATATGAGTGGGTCAAAGACACAGTACTTCTACTAGAAAGTGCCTTTGATGTTGGGGATTACTTCTAAAGGTGTCTGTAAAGTTCACAGGTTCCCCTTTCAGCTCAGTCCTGGTTCCAAATTACCAGTGGGGGGTAACTGGCCCCTTTTTGGGTGTACTCTGGTCACTACCCTTTGAAGTGTAAGTGTGAGTCCATCCCAACCTCTTCCCCATGAAGATCCATCTGTGGGCAGATGAATGCAGATGCAGTGACGTTTCCAGTGCTGTGGGTATCTGAAGGCACTGCACAAGTGTAGCTATCACATAGCCCAGGTCAGACATGTTTTGGAGACAGGCTGAAGTCACACATGGCAGTGAAAGCAGAGAAACCTTCTAAAAAGTGCCATTTATAGGATAGTAATAATAAATCCGACTTTATTTATCATTATCAATTCCAATGATACTCAACATGAAATAGCTACTCCTCCCAGATCAGAAATTACAGCTTAAAAGTATTTCATGGAGGTCACAATGCTGGCTTATGAGAGGGGCAGGTCTCACAATAATGAAAAACGACTTTGGGAGTTTTTCATTACCAGGACATGAAAAACTTTAAAGTATATGTCTTGCCTATTACTTATGTAGCACCCTGCCATATGGGCTACCTAGTGCCTCCTTTTGGGGTGACTTACATGCACGAAAAGGGGAGTTTCAGGCTTGGCAAGAGGTTTTAAATGCCAAGTTGGGGTGGCAGTGAGACTGCACACACTGGCTCTGCAGTGGTAGGCCTGAAACATGTTTACAGGGCTACTTGGGTGTCACAATCAGTGCTGTAGGCTCACTAGTAGCATTAATTTTCAGGCCCTTTGTATATGGAATCCACTTTACAAGGGACTTATATGTATATTAAATATGTCAATAGTGGATACACTAATGTTACCATGCTTTATGGGAGATGCACATGCACTTTAGCACTGGTTTGCAGTGGTAAAGTGCTCAGAGTTCTAAAGCCCAAAAAAGATACAGCAGCAAAACAGGAGGTAAAAGGCAAAAAGTCTGGGGTAAGACCACCCTAAGGATTTCAGGTCTAGCATTCACAATCTGAATTAAATAAACTGAAATATATATCAATTATACTGAAATGAATATGTCTCACTGTAAACAATATAGGAGACACTGAAATTAATACAATATGCATCAAAGAGAATGAGCATTACTTGAAACAAAGACATATGCCTAGAGGAACATGACATGAGTTGAAATGAATGAGAGATAGAAATGAATTTCAATTACAGCAGTAAATATATATTATATTCTGAAAAGAATATATTGTACATTGAAAATATCACATATCTTAAAATGAACATTGCACATGTTTCAATGACTATGAATTGAGTTGAAAAGAACATTACCGAAATTGGAATGAATATGAAATACACAGAAAGGATATAAGATTATTTAAAATGAATACAACTTGTCTTAAAATTAATATAAGCACATTGGAATGAGTTTGACATGCCTTAAAATGAACACTGAAATCCTCATGACATTCATCAAAATGAATATGGCATGTATTGAAATTAGTATGATGCATATTAAAATAGTTATGATGCATTGTAAAATTCATTTGACAATTGTTAATATGAGGAAAATGACATGCTAAGATGAATATGATATGTACTAATATGCATATGAGTTTCCTTGAAATGAATTTGATGTTAATTCAAAATGAATATGAGTAACATTCAAATGAGCATGATATTTATCAAAATAAATATGTTTTGCATTGAAAGTCGTATGATACACATTAGACTGAATATTATACGTGTTGAAATGGATGTGGCTTTTGTTAAAATTAATATAAGAAGTTTTAATATGAATGCAACATCCATTGAAAGGAATATGACACATGCTATGAAATGTGTTGAAATTAATATGATACTCATTGAAATTGAAATTCAACATGTGTTAAAATGCATATGAAAAATGCTAAAATTTAAATGACACTTGCCAAATAAATATGGCATGCTCTGAAAGTAACCTGACACACATCAAAATGAATATGACATGTATTGCATACTTATAACATATGTTGAAATGTATATGACCCATGCTAAAATGACTATGTCAAGTGTTAACGTGAATATGACATCCATTGAAAGGAATATGACACATGTTAAAATGAATATGAACCACTTTTAAATGACTAAGAAGCTTTTAGAAATAATATGGCTCACATCAAAATTAATATGACCATTAAAATGAACAACACTTTTTGAAATTATAATGAAGCTATGTGAGATACATTTAGCATGCATCGCAATGAATAAAGCACATATTGAAATGAACATGAGCCATTTTTGACTGTATATGACACATTTAAATGAAAATGGCATGCATTTAAGTTATGTTGTTTGCTTAAAAATTAATATTAGGTATTGAAATTAATACAACATATATACTGAAAGTATAAGATATGGACTAAAATGAATTAATTAAAATGAGTATAACAAATATTTAACCGAATATAAAAAAGGAAACATCCTTTACCCCACATCAATTACCACGCATAGGTTTACCACACAGGTAAGTATCTCTACCTTTACCACACAGTACTTTACTATGCAGGTAAGTATTTTTTTAAATAATATTTCTTTTTTTAGGTGCAGTTGGAGGTAAAAAGAGGTAAGGGTGATTTTAGGATTTAAGGTGGGTAGAAGTAAAGGGAGGTAGGGGTAATTGCAGGATTTAGAGTACAGCACAGTGGAGTGGCATAGACTGGCCTGGCATACAGTGGAGTGACGCAGAGTGGAATACCATTCAGTGGAGTGGCATTGATTCCAGTGGCATACAGTGAAATAGCATAGAGTGGAGTGGTGTAGAGTGGAACAGTGTATAGTGGAGTAGTGTACAGTGGAGTAGGGTAGAGTGGAATACCATACAGTGTAGTGGCTTAGAATTGAGTTGCATACTGTGCAATAGTGTAGAACTAAGTGGCCTAGAGTGGAGTGCCATAGAGTGGAATGGAGTACAGAGGAGTGGCTTACAAAGGAATGGAATGAAGTGGAGTGCCATATAGTGGTGTTGCAAAGGGTGGAATAGTGTACACTGGAGTGGGATACAGTGAAATACCATAAAGTGGAGTGGTGTATAGTGAAGTAGCATTCAGTGGCACAGAGTAGAGTGAAGTATGCATGTAGTTAAAATATAGCAGGAATGTAGATTATCATGTGCAGAGTAATGCAAAACAGTGAATTACGCTGCCTTGCATTTCTTCAGATTTACCGAGTAACTCAGGGCCATGCATGGTGGTCTTGTATTGCTTTGTGCATCTGACTTAAGTATTGCATTACCCATGCAACACCATGTGTCACACCAGGGTATTGCAATACAATACTCCAGGTTGGCCTTAATTATATATTGTGCCCTGGTATACCAGTGTGGCAGTATATGATTGGCTAATGGCTGTCTTTACAAAAATTAAAAAACAGCCATATTGTTTTTAATACAGTTTAGCTGTATTCTATGTAAGGGCCCTAGATATAGCTATCTAGTAGGTTTTATTGTTGTTTGCTACCTATTACCACTTTTTGAAAAAAGGTTAAAAAACTATTTTTACATATTTTTTAAAAAAGGTTTAGGGAGTACCAGACTAGTAACCAGCAAGCATGTTTTTCTTTTTTTTAAATGTTTATTTTTATAACATGTGTAAGTAGCACAGTAATTTCTAGGCATTACTGAAGTACTGCATAGACGTTTTTGAAATGATTAAATATTTCCAAAATTGTAAATACACTGTAGTACAGTATATTTGTGAAATATATATTGTATTGTAGCGTTTTTTCCAGTTTTTAGGACAAAAGTGGGGTAAACGTTAAGGAGGGAAATGTGATGAATGAGGGGTGATGAGTAAGTTATGATGACAATGGAAATCGGAGATTGGGATGAGGGATATGGAATGAAGAATAAGAACAGAGGCATCAGGGGTGAGGGATTAAACTGTCCTGGAATAGACAGAGTGGTGTACATTATATAATGCATGCTTGAAGGATGACGAGTGAAGAAAGATGGATGAGGAGTGATAGATGAGAAGTAAAGAATAAGAGATGAAGTCTGAGGGCTGAGGACTGAAGGTCCACTGGTGAGACTTTAGTGAGGGTTGAAGAATGAGAGAACATTGAGGCATGATGAGTGAGAAAAATAGGGTGAATATAGAGAACTGTGTCATGAGGAGTAGGGATAAGGATATCCTAAAATGATCAGGTGGTGGACATTTTTGGAAAACATAATTTGTCCAGTGTCACTGTTGAAGAGATGATAAGTGAGCAGTGATGGATCACAGCTGTAGAGTAGCAAATCAGGTCAAGAGTGTGCACTGAGGGATAAAGAGTGATATAGGTCGGTGAGTTGGTGAGATAGTGGGAGAAAGGGATACGGGATGAGGATTGAATGATAAGGACTGAGGGAGAAGGAAAAGGGAAGGGAGGGATGAGATAAAAGATGAGAAGTGAGGGTTGAAGAGTGAGACTGGAAGAAGGAGTAATTAAAAGTGAGGGATGACAGTTAACAAATGAGAACTGAAGGATAATGATTTAGATATCAGGACTGAGCACTGAGGAGTGATGGATAATAATGAGGAATAGAAAAGTATGAGAAGCGAAGAAAGAGGAGTGAGGGCAAGAGGGTATGGAATGTGGTAAGAGAACTGAGGCATGAGATGTAAGTGATCAACATGTCCTAAAACAGACAGTGTGGGATACATTTTAAGGTATCACCATTTGTCCAATTCACTAATTTCTCAGAGGGGGAAGTATAAGCAGTAAGGGGTGGGCAAAGATGGTGAGGTGATGACTGAAGGGTGGCTAGTGAAGGAAATAAAGAGATGGAATTAAGGATGTGGAAGGTGGAGGGACAACTATGGGATGAGGGGTGAGGCATAAAACATTAAAACATAGGTTGAGTGATGCAGAGTGAGGGATGTGAAGGCATGAGAAGTGAGAGATGAGTTATGTAAGGGGAATGGATGATGGCTGATTGATAGGGAGGGATGAGGAAAAAAGTGAGAACCCAAAAAAGGGCATTTAGGGCCTCGTTTATATTTTGGTGGACAGTCCGCCCTCCACCTAGGAAATGGAAATGACAGAGGTGCCGACTACCAACATTTAAAATGCTTACCGACCCGGTGGACATTTCAAACATTGACAGGAACCATCGTTCCCTCTTTGCCAAAATTTAAATCAGACCCTAAGCATGATAGAAGCAGAATAAAGAATAAGGAGTGAAGAAGAAGAAGGGAAGGGCTGAGTAGTGAGAAGGAGAAAGCTAAGATGCGTAATGGATAAGGGCTGATGAGTGAGTGTTAAGGAGGGAAAGGGAGAGGGAAACATGCGTTAAAGATGTGGAGAGATGAGGTTGAGGGCTGATGGATAAGAACTAAGGTGAAACATGAGTTAACCATGAAAGTAATGAATGAGGGGTAAGGATGAGAAGTGAGGGGTGAGTAATCAGGAGCAAGAGCTGAGGACTTATGAGTGAGATATGAGGAATGAGGTAAGAATAAATAGTAAAATAGTAAAATGAGGAGTAGAGGATGAGTAGCAATAAATTAAAAATGAGGAGGGGTGCTGTGGAGTGAGAAATAAAAAGCGAGAGATTCAAAATGAGGGTTCTGAAGTGAGGTAAGAATACTGTGTAGTGAGGAAGTAATTATTGGATGATAAATGGGGATATTAGCAGAGAAGGATGATGAGTGTGCGATTAGGAGTAATAGATGACAAGTAAGGAATGAGGCGAGAGGAACAAGGGCTGGTTAGTAGGGCATAAGGAACAAGAGATAAGGCTTGTGTTGCGAGAGACGGCTGCAGTAATACCTAGGAATTACTGTGCTACTTACAATTTTTTTTTTTAAACTAACAAACATATTTTTTAAACAAAATAATTCTTGCTAGGTACTTAAATGTTACTCTCTAAACTAAAATATATAAACACATTTCTATGCCTATTACCACTTTAATAAAGTAGTGAACAACACTAAATAGGTACCTTTATCTAGAATCCTTACCTAGAACACAGCCAAACTGTATTAAAAACAATATGGCTGCCTTTTAACTTTCTAAAGACAGCCTTTAGCCAGTCGTATAGTGCCTTGTCATTGCCATGTACTCCGCTATACAGTCGCGTTACAGTGGGATACCAGGGCACAATATATAATTAAGGCCTACCTGTAGTATTGTACTGCATTACCCTTGCACCCCTTGCACCCCTTCTTCTTCACTCCTCATTCTTTTCTTCATTTCTATCATGCTTAGTGTCCAATCTAAATGTTGGCAGAGAGGGAAGAGTGGTTCCTGTCAATGCTTGAAATGTTCAGAGGGCCAGTAGACATTTTAATTTTTGGCAGACCGCACCTCTGTCAGGGCGACAAAGTAATTTACTCCTTTGCCCTGGCAGAGGGCTGGCAGACCACAAAAATATAAATGATGCTCCAAATGCCCTACTTCTGTGCTCAATTATGTTCCTCTGTCTCTCAGTCACGCATGGTGTTGCATGGGCAACGCAATACTTTAAGTCATATGGACAATGCAATGCAAGGCCACCATGTATGGCTCTGCTTTGCTAAGCTTATTAAATCTGGAAAAATGAAAGGCAGAATAATTTGCTGTTTTGGGTTACTCTGCACACCATAATCTACATTCCTGCTATGTTTCAACTACATCCAGATGCCACTCCACTCTATGCCACTGTTCACCACTCCACTATACACCGCTCTACTTTATGATATTCCAGTGTATGCCACTCTAGTGTACACTATTCCACCACATACCTCTCTACTGTATGGCACTCAACTCCACGCCATTCCATTGTACGGCACTCCGCTATATGCTATTTCACTCTACACCACTCCACTCAACACTATTACAATTGTATGGTGCTCCACTATATGCTATGCCACTCCATGCCACCCCACTGTACGCCACTCCACTCTCTGCTATTTCACTGTATGCCACTCCACTGTATGCCGCTCCACTGTATGCTTCTCTACTCAAAACCACTCCACTCTATGCTATTCCACTGTATGACACTCAAATCTATGCCACTCCACTGTATGGTACTCCACTCTACTCCACTCCACTGTGTGCCATTCCAGTCTACCGCACTCCACTGTACACCTGTGCTGTAAACTAAATCCTAAAATTACCCTTACCCCCCTTTACCCCTGTCCACCCTTAAACCCTAAAATCACCATTAAACCCCTTGTTTATGTATGTTATTTAAAAAATACTTACCTACGTAGTAAAGTACTCTGTGGTAAAGGTAGAAATACTTTCCTGTGTGGTACTTACTTGCTTGGTAAACCTATGCATGGTAATAAATGCGTGGTATATTTGGTATATTTTATATTTGTTTAAATATTTGTTATATTCATTTTAATTAATTCATATTAATCCATATCATATACGTTCGGAATATGTGATCTTAATTTCGATATCTATTAATTTACAAGCAGAGCAACACAACTTCATTGCATGCCAATTTCATTTAAACATGATTCATAATCATTTAAACATGGCTCATGTTCATTTCAATATGTGCTTTATTCATTGCAATTCATGCCACTTTTATCTTACATAGTTCCATATTCATTTAAAAACTTTTGATGTAGGCTATATTAATTTCAACAGATATCATACTCATTTGAAAGTAGTTCATATTCATTTGAACTTGTCATATTCCTTCAATGAATGTGATATTCATTTCAATGGATGTCATATTCACATTAACACTTATTCATTTTAGCATGGGTCATATAAATTTCAACATATGTTATAATTATCTCAATACATGTCATATTCATTTCAATGTGTATCATAATAATTTCAGAGCATGCCATACTCATTTTGACAAGTGTCATTGTAATTTTAGCATTTGTCATATGCAGTTTAATGCAATCAATTTTAATGAGTCTCATATTCATTTAAAAAAAAATCAAATTCAGCTTAGCATGTGTCATATTCCTTTCGATGGATGTTGCATTCATATGAAGACGTCTTATTTTAATTTTAAACAAAAGTCACATCCATTTCAACACATAGAAAAATCATTCTAATGTGTACCATGTGACTTTCAGTGCAAGGCATATTCATTTTTATAAATCTGTTTATTTCAATGTTACTCATATTCATTTTAAATTAATATCAAATTAATTTCAATGAAGTTCATATTCATATTAGTACACCATGTTAATTTTAACATGTCATATTCCTTTCAATTGATGGTATAGTTGTTTCAACACACGTCATAATCATATTAACATTTGTCATTAATTTTACCATGCATCATATCCATTTTAACCTATGTCATATTTATTTCAATATGTTTTATATTCATTTCAGTGCATGCCAAATTCATTTTGACGAATGTCATGGGAATCTCAGTACTGGTCATATTAATTTTAAGGCATGTCAAATTCAATTCAAAAGGGCTTATATTAATTTCAAAACATCATATTCATTTTAAATCATCTCATATTAATTTCCATATTTCTCATATTATTTCAGCCTCTGTAATGTTCATTTCATCACAACTCATAGTCATTGCAACATGTGTAATGTTCATTTCAAGGTATGTGATAAATTTCCAGTGTACAATTTATTCTTCTTGAATATAAATTTATTCACTGTTGTAATCTTCAGTTCAACTTCTATCATATTTCTCTTGGCATATGTCAGTCATTTCAAGGACGTCCCATTATTTTAATGCTTATTGTGTTAAATTCAGTGCTTACTATATTGTTTACATTGAGAGCCATATATATTGCAGTAAATCTCTTATTCAATTTAGAGTGTGTGTTGTTCATATTAATCAATAAGGGCCAGATGTATCAAGCGTTTTTGCATTCGCAAACGGTGCGAATTTCAAAATTCGGCCGTTCGCGAATGCAAAAATGCCTTGCACAATGTATAAAAGGCATTCGCAGTGCAATTTTAAGGAATCGCAAAAATAGCGATTCTCTAAATAGGAAATCGCAAACAGAGAATTCCTATTTGTGATTTCCAAAGCACATGTATCAAGCATTTCCTAAATGTGAATTGGGCATTTAGGAAATGCAATTACCACCAAATCCAATTTGATGGTAAGCATGTGCAAATTTTAAAAATGCATTATAAATGCATTTTTAAAATTGACATGTAGGGCATGTGTGCGCTTCACATGTCTGCAAGTATTTTTTGGGGTTGCATCAGAGGGGGCCTTAGGCCCCCAGCAACCTGGGATTTGCATTTCCTAATCTGCAAATTCCTAACTGGAATTCGCGAATTGGAAAATGCAAAACCATTCGCACCTATGGGCCTACAAGCCAATAGGTTTGAATGGAGTCGCATTCTCTATTTGCGATTAGGTAATAGCGTTTGCGAATTTTAAGAAATCGCTATTACCGAATCGCCAAATTCATACATACCATTTTGCATTTCCTAAATAGCGATTTCTTAAAATTCGCTATTTAAGAAATGCAAATCGGATTTTTCATTCATCTGGCCCTAAGTAGCATATCTGCACTGCCATGTTTCATATTTGTACTGGTACAAACCAGATTCATTCTGCCAGGTATCATATCTATTTTGACACATATTACATTCACTCTCATATGTGCCATATTCATTTTGAAGCACACTATTCATTTCAGGGGTTGTCTTTTAAAAAGGACTGACGCTCCCCCTCACAACAACAGTTCTATAGACAATTTGTAGCTCACAATTAAACCAGCAACATAAGGGCTAGAAATTGCATGATTTCAGCCAACAGAAAGTCATGATTTGTAAGGGCAGGTTAAGCAAGTATTGGGGCTCTTTTTTACACAGTTACACTGCAGTGCGCAGCCTGACCTCTATTTTTTTATGTATTCTGCGCTGTGATGCACCATTTTGTTACATACTAATGCCCATATTTATACTTTTTTAGCGCCGCGTTTGCGTCACTTTTTGGTAAAACATTACCTATTACTTACAATCTAACGTCATATTTATTAGTCGCAATATCAGTAAATACATCAAAATCACTATAATATGGCAACTCGAATAAGACTTTATCAATGCATATATCATGAACATTAGAACAAAGCACGCGGTTAACATGAATCAGCTTTAGCAGAGCAGCATTAGCACGTTATTCAACAAAGCAAGAATTTAGTCATTTGTCTATTTGCATTCGGTATTAGTAAACTCCTTAACTAACCTCAAATTAGCATCAGCATGTTGGGGTTCATGCAAAACAATTTAGCAACATGAATTTGGAAAACATCTAACTATGGACTCTATCAAGAGAGCAGTTGGTACCTAGAAAGAAAAGGCAAACAGACAATTACAATTTTCCATCAGATAGTTACCCATCCATATGGGTCAGCATACAGCGTCAGTCTTCGTCCTCAGGACATCAGTCGATTCGCCATCAGCCAGGATAAAGTAGACAAGTCTCAGTAAGGCATAGTTAGGAATAGGATTCTTCCCTCTTAGGGAGGAGAAGTAAGTATAGGGTAAAGAGGATGGTTTGAAGTATCAGACAGCTAAAGATTAGCAAGAGATGGTGAAGAATGGCAAGTAATGGCATGGTAATGGCTTCGAAAAGAATGGCTAAGAATGGCTGATTTCTCCTTGTGTCTCGTCGTTATATCAAAACTGTTGAACAAGTCTCTAATTTCCCATTGGGCAATAGTCGGTGCATTGTTATCTCTGTCCAATGATCAATCACACACCTTACTAGAATTTTCACCTAATACAGTTCTCATGCAGTTTATTGGCTCCTGTGATTGACGTCTTCATCGGGTAGAGTGTCAGGTAAGAAAAGTTACACTTGTCGCTCCTGTCAGTAGTTCCATTGTTCTCCCCTAGTCCAGGCGACCTTGCACTTGTTGCGAATTACACTGTTGCATTCGTCAAGAATGTCTCCTTGAGCAAGTCGGGTCTCATGAGAAAGAATTTACTACAGTTACACACAAATCTCTAGCTCTTGGAAAAATATAGCATTGTGTCCTTCAGGAAAAGCAGCACATTGCACGTTAGAAAAACACAGTTAATATGAGACCAGGCAGCTAGGCCCAGACCCTTGCTAACTAAGGCCTAGTGATTTTTCTTAGCAAACCTTATACAATATTCTTAATATGAATACAAAATCATACATTAGTACATTGTTAATTCATCATTAGTCAATTTAATTAATCATTGTGGGCACATTTCAAACGTGTCCACTATTTTTCTCTCGGTCATCATATTTTCTATGCAGCTTCATTATACATTATTTTGCAAGCTTTTCATGTTAATATTGATTACAAAAGACACACTCCAACACAATACAACTACCAGGAGTGGTCTTATAGGACCTCTGGGCCATCTAAATGTATCATGTGGTTTAGTTTGTTCCTTTATATCTCTATTCTCTGGTGTTTCCTCCCTTAGTAGCAGTGGACGGAAGAGCTTTTAACTGGCCCTTCTTTCCAGCCCCCGATGGTTTCCTGATTTGAAATCTTCCTGCACCAGCACTCAACAGTCTTCAAGGAAGACCACTGTAGGAAAGTACCATCTTGCCTGGCATGTTACCCCCATTTTTCACTGTATATATGTTGTTTTAGTTGTATGTGTCACTGGGACCCTGGTAACCCAGGGCCCCAGTGCTCATAAGTGTGCCTGAATGTGTTACCTGTGTAGTGACTAACTGTCTCACTGAGGCTCTGCTAATCAGAACCTCAGTGGTTATGCTCTCTCATTTCTTTCCAAATTGTCACTAACAGGCTAGTGACCATTTTTACCAATTTACATTGGCTTACTGGAACACCCTTATAATTCCCTAGTATATGGTACTGAGGTACCCAGGGTATTGGGGTTCCAGGAGATCCCTATGGGCTGCAGCATTTCTTTTGCCACCCATAGGGAGCTCTGACAATTCTTACACAGGCCTGCCACTGCAGCCTGAGTGAAATAACGTCCACGTTATTTCACAGCCATTTTACACTGCACTTAAGTAACTTATAAGTCACCTATATGTCTAACCTTTACCTGGTAAAGGTTAGGTGCAAAGTTACTTAGTGTGAGGCCACCCTGGCACTAGCCAAGGTGCCCCCACATTGTTCAGGGCCAATTTCCCTGACTTTGTGAGTGCGGGGACACCATTACACGTGTGCACTACATATAGGTCACTACCTATATGTAGCTTCACAATGGTAACTCCGAATATGGCCATGTAACATGTCTATGATCATGGAATTGCCCCCTCTATGCCATCCTGGCATAGTTGGCACAATCCCATGATCCCAGTGGTCTGTAGCACAGACCCTGGTACTGCCAAACTGTCCTTCCTGGGGTTTCACTGCAGCTGCTGCTGCTGCCAACCCCTCAGACAGGCATCTGCCCTCCTGGGGTCCAGCCAGGCCTGGCCCAGGATGGCAGAACAAAGAACTTCCTCTGAGAGAGGGTGTGACACCCTCTCCTTTGGAAAATGGTGTGAAGGCAGGGGAGGAGTAACCTCCCCCAGCCTCTGGAAATGCTTTCTTGGGCACAGATGTGCCCAATTCTGCATAAGCCAGTCTACACCGGTTCAGGGGACCCCTTAGCCCTGCTCTGGCGCGAAACTGGACAAAGGAAAGGGGAGTGACCACTCCCCTGACCTGCACCTCCCCTGGGAGGTGTCCAGAGCTCCTCCAGTGTGCTCCAGACCTCTGCCATCTTGGAAACAGAGGTGCTGCTCGCACACTGGACTGCTCTGAGTGGCCAGTGCCACCAGGTGACGTCAGAGACTCCTTGTGATAGGCTCCTTCAGGTGTTGCTAGCCTATCCTCTCTCCTAAGTAGCCAAACCCTCTTTTCTAGCTATTTAGGGTCTCTGTCTCTGGGGAAACTGTAGATAACGAATGCAAGAGCTCATCCGAGTTCCTCTGCATCTCTCTCTTCACCTTCTGCCAAGGAATCGACTGCTGACTGCGCTGGAAGCCTGCAACACTGCAACAAAGTAGCGAAGACGACTACTGCAACTCTGTAACGCTGATCCTGCCGCCTTCTCGACTGTTTTCCTGGTGGTGCATGCTGTGGGGGTAGTCTGCCTCCTCTCTGCACTAGAAGCTCCGAAGAAATCTCCCGTGGGTCGACGGAATCTTCCCCCTGCAACCGCAGACACCAAAAAGCTGCATTACCGGTCCCTTGGGTCTCCTCTCAGCACGACGAGCGAGGTCCCTCGAATCCAGCACCTCTGTCCAAATGGCCCCCACAGTCCAGTGACTCTTCAGTCCAAGTTTGGTGGAGGTAAGTCCTTGCCTCACCTCGCTAGACTGCATTGCTGGGAACTGCGACTTTTGCAGCTACTCCGGCCTCCGTGCACTTCCGGCGGAAATCCTTTGTGCACAGTCCAGCCTGGGTCCACGGCACTCTAACCTGCATTGCACGACCTCCTAAGTTGTTCTCCGGCGACGTGGGACTTCTTTGTGCGACTTCGGGTGAACACCATTTCACGCATCCTCGTAGTGCCTGTTTCTGGCACTTCTCTAGGTGCTACCTGCTGCTAAGAGGGCTCCTTGTCTTGCTCGACGTCCTCTCTACCTCCTGGTCCAATTTGCGACCTCCTGGTCCCTCCTGGGCCACAGCAGCATCCAAAAACGCTAACCGCACGATTTGCAGCTAGCAAGGCTTGTTGGCGTTCTTTTGGCAGGAAAACACTTCTGCACGACTCTACAAGGCGAGAGGGATCCGTCCTCCAAAGGGGAAGTCTCTAGCCCTTTGCGTTCCTGCAGAAACCGCAGCTTCTTTTGTCCAGTGGAAGCTTCTTTGCACCCGCAGCTGGCATTTCCTGGGCATCTGCCCATCTCCGACTTGCTTGTGACTTTTGGACTTGGTCCCCTTGTTCCACAGGTACCCCAGATTAGAAATCCAGCGTTGTTGCATTGTTGGTTTGTGTCTTTCCTGCATTATTCCTCTAACACGACTTCTTTATCCTTAGGGGAACTTTAGTGCACTTTGCACTCACTTTTCAGGGTCTTGGGGAGGGTTATTTTTCTAACTCTGACTATTTTCTAATAGTCCCAGCGTCCCTCTACAAGGTCACATAGGTTTGGGGTCCATTTGTGGTTCGCATTCCACTTTTGGAGTATATGGTTTGTGTTGCCCCTATCCCTATGTTTCCCCATTGCATCCTATTGTAACTATACATTGTTTGCACTGTTTTCTAAGACTATACTGCATATTTTTGCTATTGTGTATATATATCTTGTGTATATTTCCTATCCTCTCACTGAGGGTACACTCTAAGATACTTTGGCATATTGTCATAAAAATAAAGTACCTTTATTTTTAGTATAACTGTGTATTGTGTTTTCTTATGATATTGTGCATGTGACACTAAGTGGTACTGTAGTAGCTTCACACGTCTCCTAGTTCAGCCTAAGCTGCTCTGCTAAGCTACCATTATCTATCAGCCTAAGCTGCTAGACACCCTATACACTAATAAGGGATAACTGGGCCTGGTGCAAGGTGCAAGTACCCCTTGGTACTCACTACAAGCCAGTCCAGCCTCCTATATTGGTTGTGCAGTGGTGGGATAAGTGCTTTGAGACTACTTACCACTCTTGTCATTGTACTTTTCATAAGAGAAAAATATACAAAACAAGTTCAGTGTATATACACATAGCCAAAAAGTTTTGCATTTCCTCTTTTAACTCTTTTCTAAGTGCTGAAAAGTACTTCTAACTTTCTAAAAAGTTCTAAAAAGTTTAAAAAGTTTTTTCTCTGTCTTTCTAAAAGCTCTGACAAACTTTTTTTCTCTTTTTCTATCACTTTAACTCTCTCTAAAAATGTCTGGCACAGGCCAAAATGTTGATCTGTCCAAACTTGCATATGATCACCTTAGCTGGAAAGGAGCAAGGAGTCTCTGCATAGAGAGAGGTTTGAGTGTAGGGAAGAATCCTTCCTTGGAACTGTTACTTAACATGCTTAGAGAACAAGATAAGGCTAAAAGTACCCCATCTGTTGAAAAAGTAGCTAATGGTTCTCAATCTGATCCAGGGACTCCCCCAGGTAAAGGTTCAGGAAAGAAACTTCTTAGCCTTCCCATTACAAGACAGTCTAGCATAGTTGGTAATGATGAAGAGCCACACCATACAAATAGTGTTGTCTCACATCATAGCAAAAGCATTTATTCACACCACAGTGGTACTGATGTTTCTGTTAGCCAAGCTGTTAGGGTGCCCTCTGTAAGGGACAGGTCTCCTTCTGTTCATTCCCATCATACCTCTGTATCTAGAAATGTCCCTCCCACCAACCCTGATGACAGATTGTTAGAAAGGGAACTCAATAAATTGAGGGTGGAACAAACCAGACTGAAGCTTAAAAAGCAACAGCTGGATTTGGATAGACAGTCTTTAGAATTAGAGAAGGAAAGACAGAAGTTGGGTTTAGAAACCCATGGTGGCAGCAGCAGTATTCCCCATAGTCATCCTGCAAAAGAGCATGATTCCAGGAATCTGCACAAGATAGTTCCCCCTTATAAGGAGGGGGATGACATTAACAAGTGGTGTGCTGCACTTGAGAGGGCCTGTGTTGTACAGGATGTCCCTCAAAGGCAGTGGGCTGCTATCCTATGGCTATCATTTAGTGGAAAAGGTAGGGATAGGCTCCTTACTGTGAAATAAAGTGATGCCAATAATTTTACAGTACTGAAGAATGCACTCCTGGATGGTTATGGCTTAACCACTGAACAATACAGGATAAAGTTCAGAGAGACCAAAAAGGAGTCTTCACAAGACTGGGTTGATTTCATTGACCATTCAGTGAAGGCCTTGGAGGGGTGGTTACATGGCAGTAAAGTTACTGATTATGACAGCCTGTATAACTTGATCCTGAAAGAGCATATTCTTAATAATTGTGTGTCTGATTTGTTGCACCAGTACTTGGTGGACTCTGATCTGACCTCTCCCCAAGAATTGGGAAAGAAGGCAGACAAATGGGTCAGAACAAGGGTGAACAGAAAAGTTCATACAGGGGGTGACAAAGATGGCAACAAAAAGAAGGATGGTAAGTCTTCTGACAAGGGTGGGGACAAATCTAAAAATGAGTCTTCATCAGGCCCACAAAAACACTCTGGTGGGGGTGGTGGGTCCAAATCCTCCTTTAATCAAAACAAAGAAAAGAAACCATGGTGCTATTTATGTAAAGTAAAAGGCCATTGGACAACAGATCCCAGTTGTCCAAAGAAAAGCACCAAGCCTCCTACCACTACAACCCCTACTGCTACCCCTAGTGTCCCTACTAATAGCAGTGGTGGTGGGAGCAAACCTACTAATAGCCAATCCAAGGGAGTAGCTGGGCTCACTATTGGTAACTTAGTTGGGGTTGGCCTTGTTAGGGAGGCCACAGAGGCTGTGTTAGTCTCTGAGGGGGCTATTGATTTAGCCACCTTAGTTGCTTGTCCCCTTAATATGGATAAGTACAAGCAGCTACCCCTAATAAATGGTGTTGAGGTTCAGGCCTACAGGGACACTGGAGCCAGTGTGACTATGGTCATAGAGAAACTGGTCCACCCTGAACAACACCTACTTGGTCACCAGTACCAAGTAACCGATGCTCACAACAACACACTTAGCCACCCCATGGCTGTTGTTAATCTCAACTGGGGGGGGGTTACTGGTCCAAAGAAAGTTGTGGTAGCCACAGATTTACCTGTAGACTGTCTACTAGGAAATGATTTGGAGACATCAGCTTGGTCAGATGTGGAGTTGGAGGCCCATGCAGCAATGCTGGGCATCCCAGGGCATATTTTTACTTTGACAAGGGCTCAGGCCAAAAAGCAAAAAGGACAGGGAAGCTTGGATCCTGGAACAATGGACCAAGTGATCCCTAAAGCTAGGGCTAGTAAAAGCAAACCACTTCCTACTATCCCTCCCTCTACAGTGGATTCAACTTCTGAGGAAGAAGAATTCCCTCCCTGTGCAGAACCTACACCAGAGGAGCTGGAAGCAGACACTGCTGAGCTTTTGGGTGAAGGGGGGGCCTGCCAGGGAGGAGCTGAGTGTGGCACAGCAAACCTGTCCCACATTAGAGGGTCTAAGACAGCAAGCTGTCAAACAGGCTAATGGGGATGTCAGTGACTCTCACAGAGTTTACTGGGAGGACAACCTCTTGTACACTGAAGCAAGGGATCCTAAACCTGGAACTGCCAGGAGATTAGTGATTCCTCAGGAGTACAGAAAGTTCCTCCTAACTCTTGCACACGACATTCCCCTAGCTGGGCATCTAGGACAAATGAAAACTTGGGACAGACTTGTTCCCCTGTTTCATTGGCCTAGAATGTCTGAGGACACAAAAGATTTTTGTAAGTCCTGTGAAACCTGTCAAGCCAGTGGCAAGACAGGTGGCACTCCAAAGGCACCCCTTATTCCACTGCCTGTGGTTGGGGTTCCCTTTGAAAGGGTAGGGGTTGACATTGTTGGCCCCCTTGACCCTCCTACTGCTTCAGGCAATAGGTTTATCTTGGTGGTAGTGGACCATGCCACGAGATACCCTGAAGCAATTCCTTTAAGGACCACTACAGCACCTGCAGTGGCAAAGGCCCTCCTGGGAATATTTTCTAGGGTGGGCTTCCCAAAGGAAGTAGTATCAGACAGGGGAAGCAATTTCATGTCTGCATACTTAAAGGCCATGTGGAAGGAGTGTGGTGTAACTTACAAGTTCACAACACCCTATCATCCACAAACAAAAGGACTGGTGGAGAGATTTAATAAAACTCTCAAAGACATGATTATGGGTCTCCCTGAAAAACTCCGCAGGAGATGGGATATCCTTCTACCATGCCTCCTTTTTGCCTACAGGGAGGTACCCCAGAAAGGAGTGGGCTTCAGCCCCTTTGAACTTCTTTTTGGACACCCTGTTAGGGGTCCACTCACACTTGTAAAGGAGGGTTGGGAACAACCTTTAAAAGCTCCTAAGCAGGATATTGTGGACTATGTACTTGGCCTCAGATCAAGGATGGCTGAGTACATGAAAAAGGCCAGCAAAAACCTTCAGGCCAGCCAAGAGCTCCAGAAGCAATGGCATGATCAGAAGGCTGTTTTGGTTCAGTACCAACCAGGGCAGAAAGTGTGGGTCTTGGAGCCTGTGGCCCCAAGAACACTCCAAGATAAATGGAGTGGACCCCACATAATTGTTGAAAAGAAGGGAGAAGTCACCTATTTAGTTGACTTAGGCACTGCCAGGAGTCCCCTTAGGGTGCTCCATGTCAATCGCCTGAAACCCTACTATGACAGGGCTGATCTCACCCTGCTCATGGCAACTGATGAGGGACAGGAAGAAGACAGTGATCCTCTACCTGATCTCTTCTCTTCCACAGAACAAGATGCTCTTGTGGAAGGTGTAGTTTTGGCTGATTGTCTTACTGCTGAGCAGAAAGACCATTGCATAAATCTCCTAGATCAATTCTCTGAACTCTTCTCTACTGTGCCAGGTACCACTTCTTGGTGTGAGCACACTATAGATACTGGAGACAGTTTACCTGTCAAAAGTAAGATCTATAGGCAGCCTGACCATGTCAGGGACTGCATAAAGCAAGAGGTGCAGAAAATGTTAGAACTAGGAGTGGTTGAGCACTCTGAAAGTCCATGGGCTTCTCCTGTGGTACTTGTACCAAAACCCCATTCCAAAGATGGAAAGAAGGAAATGCGGTTTTATGTAGACTATAGAGGTCTCAACCTGGTAACCAAAACTGATGCTCACCCTATACCCAGGGCAGATGAGCTCATAGATACACTGGCATCTGCCAAGTATCTAAGCACTTTTGATTTGACTGCAGGGTATTGGCAGATCAAATTGTCAGAAGATGCTAAACCTAAAACTGCATTTTCAACCATTGGAGGACACTACCAGTTTACTGTAATGCCTTTTGGTTTGAAAAATGCACCTGCCACTTTTCAAAGGTTGGTGAACACAGTCCTGCAAGGGCTGGAAGCTTTCAGTGCAGCATATTTGGACGATATAGCTGTCTTTAGCTCCAGCTGGGATGATCACCTGGTCCACCTATGGAAAGTTTTGGAGGCCCTGCAGAAGGCAGGCCTCACTATCAAGGCTTCAAAGTGCCAGATAGGGCAGGGGAAGGTGATTTATCTGGGACACCTTGTTGGTGGGGAACAGATTGCACCACTTCAGGGGAAAATCCAAACAATTATTGATTGGGTTCCCCCTACCACTCAGACTCAGGTGAGAGCCTTCCTAGGCCTCACTGGGTATTACAGGAGGTTCATTAAGAACTATGGCTCCATTGCAGCCCCTCTTAATGACCTCACATCCAAGAAAATGCCTAAAAAGGTATTATGGACAGCAAACTGTCAGAAAGCTTTTGAGGAGCTGAAGCAGGCCATGTGCTCTGCACCTGTCCTGAAAAGCCCTTGTTACTCTAAAAAATTCTATGTCCAAACTGATGCATCTGAATTAGGAGTAGGGGCAGTCCTATCACAACTTAATTCTGAGGGCCAGGATCAACCTGTTGCTTTTATTAGTAGGAGGTTGACCCCTAGAGAAAAGCGTTGGTCTGCCATAGAGAGGGAGGCCTTTGCTGTGGTCTGGGCTCTGAAGAAGTTGAGGCCATACCTGTTTGGCACTCACTTCATTGTTCAGACAGACCACAAACCTCTACTTTGGCTAAAACAAATGAAAGGTGAAAATCCTAAATTGTTGAGGTGGTCCATATCCCTACAGGGAATGGACTATACAGTGGAACATAGACCTGGGAGTAGCCACTCCAATGCAGATGGACTCTCCAGATATTTCCACTTAGACAATGAAGACTCATCAGGTCATGGCTAGTCTTATTGTCCTTCGTTTGGGGGGGGGTTGTGTAGGAAAGTACCATCTTGCCTGGCATGTTACTCCCATTTTTCACTGTATATATGTTGTTTTAGTTGTATGTGTCACTGGGACCCTGGTAACCCAGGGCCCCAGTGCTCATAAGTGTGCCTGAATGTGTTACCTGTGTAGTGACTAACTGTCTCACTGAGGCTCTGCTAATCAGAACCTCAGTGGTTATGCTCTCTCATTTCTTTCCAAATTGTCACTAACAGGCTAGTGACCATTTTTACCAATTTACATTGGCTTACTGGAACACCCTTATAATTCCCTAGTATATGGTACTGAGGTACCCAGGGTATTGGGGTTCCAGGAGATCCCTATGGGCTGCAGCATTTCTTTTGCCACCCATAGGGAGCTCTGACAATTCTTACACAGGCCTGCCACTGCAGCCTGAGTGAAATAACGTCCACGTTATTTCACAGCCATTTTACACTGCACTTAAGTAACTTATAAGTCACCTATATGTCTAACCTTTACCTGGTAAAGGTTAGGTGCAAAGTTACTTAGTGTGAGGGCACCCTGGCACTAGCCAAGGTGCCCCCACATTGTTCAGGGCCAATTTCCCTGACTTTGTGAGTGCGGGGACACCATTACACGCGTGCACTACATATAGGTCACTACCTATATGTAGCTTCACAATGGTAACTCCAAATATGGCCATGTAACATGTCTATGATCATGGAATTGCCCCCTCTATGCCATCCTGGCATAGTTGGCACAATCCCATGATCCCAGTGGTCTGTAGCACAGACCCTGGTACTGCCAAACTGCCCTTCCTGGGGTTTCACTGCAGCTGCTGCTGCTGCCAACCCCTCAGACAGGCATCTGCCCTCCTGGGGTCCAGCCAGGCCTGGCCCAGGATGGCAGAACAAAGAACTTCCTCTGAGAGAGGGTGTGACACCCTCTCCCTTTGGAAAATGGTGTGAAGGCAGGGGAGGAGTAACCTCCCCCAGCCTCTGGAAATGCTTTCTTGGGCACAGATGTGCCCAATTCTGCATAAGCCAGTCTACACCGGTTCAGGGTACCCCTTAGCCCTGCTCTGGCGCGAAACTGGACAAAGGAAAGGGGAGTGACCACTCCCCTGACCTGCACCTCCCCTGGGAGGTGTCCAGAGCTCCTCCAGTGTGCTCCAGACCTCTGCCATCTTGGAAACAGAGGTGCTGCTGGCACACTGGACTGCTCTGAGCGGCCAGTGCCACCAGGTGACGTCAGAGACTCCTTGTGATAGGCTCCTTCAGGTGTTGCTAGCCTATCCTCTCTCCTAAGTAGCCAAACCCTCTTTTCTGGCTATTTAGGGTCTCTGTCTCTGGGGAAACTGTAGATAACGAATGCAAGAGCTCATCCGAGTTCCTCTGCATCTCTCTCTTCACCTTCTGCCAAGGAATCGACTGCTGACCGCGCTGGAAGCCTGCAACACTGCAACAAAGTAGCGAAGACGACTACTGCAACTCTGTAACGCTGATCCTGCCGCCTTCTCGACTGTTTTCCTGGTGGTGCATGCTGTGGGGGTAGTCTGCCTCCTCTCTGCACTAGAAGCTCCGAAGAAATCTCCCGTGGGTCGACGGAATCTTCCCCTGCAACCGCAGGCACCAAAAAGCTGCATTACCGGTCCCTTGGGTCTCCTCTCAGCACGACGAGCGAGGTCCCTCGAATCCAGCAACTCTGTCCAAGTGGCCCCCACAGTCCAGTGACTCTTCAGTCCAAGTTTGGTGGAGGTAAGTACTTGCCTCACCTCGCTAGACTGCATTGCTGGGAACCGCGACTTTTGCAGCTACTCCGGCCTCTGTGCACTTCCGGCGGAAATCCTTTGTGCACAGTCCAGCCTGGGTCCACGGCACTCTAACCTGCATTGCACGACCTCCTAAGTTGTTCTCCGGCGACGTGGGACTTCTTTGTGCGACTTCGGGTGAGCACTGTTTCATGCATCCTTGTAGTGCCTGTTTCTGGCACTTCTCCGGGTGCTACCTGCTGCTAAGAGGGCTCCTTGTCTTGCTCGACGTCCCCTCTACCTCCTGGTCCAATTTGCGACCTCCTGGTCCCTCCTGGGCCACAGCAGCATCCAAAAACACTAACCGCACGATTTGCAGCTAGCAAAGCTTGTTGGCGTTCTTTCGGCGGCAATACACTTCTGCACGACTCTACCAGGCAAGAGGGATCCGTCCTCCAAAGGGGAAGTCTCTAGCCCTTTGCGTTCCTGCAGAAACTGCAGCTTCTTTTGTCCAGTGGAAGCTTCTTTGCACCCTCAGCTGGCATTTTCTGGGCATCTGCCCATCTCCGACTTGCTTGTGACTTTTGGACTTGGTCCCCTTGTTCCACAGGTACCCCAGATTGGAAATCCAGCGTTGTTGCATTGTTGGTTTGTGTCTTTCCTGCATTATTCCTCTAACACGACTTCTTTATCTTTAGGGGAACTTTAGTGCACTTTGCACTCACTTTTCAGGGTCTTGGGGAGGGTTATTTTTCTAACTCTCACTATTTTCTAATAGTCCCAGCGACCCTCTACAAGGTCACATAGGTTTGGGGTCCATTCGTGGTTCGCATTCCACTTTTGGAGTATATGGTTTGTGTTGCCCCTATCCCTATGTTTCCCCATTGCATCCTATTGTAACTATACATTGTTTGCACTGTTTTCTAAGACTATACTGCATATTTTTGCTATTGTGTATATATATCTTGTGTATATTTCCTATCCTCTCACTGAGGGTACACTCTAAGATACTTTGGCATATTGTCATAAAAATAAAGTACCTTTATTTTTAGTATAACTGTGTATTGTGTTTTCTTATGATATTGTGCATGTGACACTAAGTGGTACTGTAGTAGCTTCACACGTCTCCTAGTTCAGCCTAAGCTGCTCTGCTAAGCTACCATTATCTATCAGCCTAAGCTGCTAGACACCCTATATACTAATAAGGGATAACTGGGCCTGGTGCAAGGTGCAAGTACCCCTTGGTACTCACTACAAGCCAGTCCAGCCTCCTACAACCACCACCCTGGCTGCACTCCCAAAACGCACAAGACATTCTGCCACTTGCTTTTTACCTGTGTGTCCATCAGAAGGTGGTTGTTCCCATCCCTAGGGCACCTACAGTCAGGACCAGTCCACCTACAGCCAAGACCAGCCCACAGAAGTCCAAGGGAACCCCCCTTCCTTCACGGTCCCCTACAATTCCACCCACTGCTAGCACCAAGAGGGAAGTTGGGAGGTAATGGCACTGGCCCGGGAGGCACAGTCCAACAAAAGTCCAAGAAGTCCAAAGTATTTCTGCTCCAGAACATGGGTCAACCAGAATGTATGCCCATACTTCTTTTTGTGTTTCTCCTCTATTCCCCAAATGGCTTTCCTTGTGTAGGGACTTAAAATGTAGGAGGTGAGTTCTAGAAAGTGGAAGTCCCCAACTAACTGACACCACTGTCCTCCATCCCTGATTGAACGTCTAGGGAGAATTCAACAGGATATCATGTCCTCTATGATAGCATACTGGAATGACTCAAGATGGCACTTTGAATGGACTTTAGAAGCGATCGCTTGGTGTGAGCCAATCTACGTCCATGAAAACCTGGTTCTTCTCTTCAAGCTTCAAAAGCACCCCTCTGTGGGGCCTTGAGCCATAGGTCTACACGCTTTCATTTTGTCCCCTGATGAGGACCATGCCAGTGCTTGTTAAGAAGTTTCTTCCCTGCCCTTTTTCTCTATCATGAGAAGGCTAATCTCTCAGAGAGTGTATATTGTTCACAGGGAGCTTTGAACTGCAAGCTGGCCAGCAAAATAATGAACTTGTCTGAGCAGGATAGTTCAAAGCTTGAATTCAATTCAAGTGGGCCTCTGTACCTGAAAATAATTTGAAATTCACCTTACATTATCCCAGGCTACTAGATTGACACTGAGAAGTATCAAATATTCATAACTAAGACACCATAAATTAGCTGTAGAAGATGTAAAACCCATGCAAAGTTACAGATACACTATGTAGCTGTATAGTGAGATATTTCTCTACACACAGCCAAATGTGTCTTGCATGGTGAATGTGTGCCTCAAAGAAAAGGATAAGGCAGAAAATATCTCACCTTTATTTTTGGCCCAAATTAATATATTGAAAATCCACTAAAGAGTGACCAAATGACTGACACACCATGTACTATATATAGTACCAGATTTTTAAGGTACATTCAACAGATTTCTGGAGGGATATGGCTCAATTTGTCTACAAAGAATAATCTTCCACTCATTTAACCTGTTCTGTGTCAGGGACGTAATGGTTACGTCCACAGGCACAGTGCTCCTGTGCCGAGGACGTAACCATTAGGTCCTGGCACATAAGCTCGGAGGGAGCCCTTCCACTTCCACCCCTGACCCCCCCAACACCCCTCAGTGACATCTGATGACATCAGCGTGCGATCTCGCGCTGACCTCATCAGAGGCTACCTCCCATTGTGCTGGAAGCTCAGCTTCCAGTGCAATCAGAAGAGAAATGCAAAGCATTTATCTTCCGATCATGTGATGGGGGCCTGAGAGGCTTCAAAGGGAAGGTAAGGAATTTCCTTACCTTTGAAGCTTCTCAGAGCATTTCAGCAGCCAGATCGTGAAGCAATCTGGCTGCTGAAATGACCACTAGACACTAGGGATTCTTTCCAATAAGGAAATTGGCATCAGGGGAGCGACCCCTTGGGCAAGAGTCGCTCCCCAGGGAGGCAATTTGTTTCAAGGCCTATTCTGACCCCCCACCTTCCCGGGTGCAGATCGGCCTATTGTTCTTAGGCCGATCTGCCCCCGGTGGGGCAGAAACCTCTAGGCACCAGGGATCTTTTTTTTTGTTTTTTTTTGTGGTGGGTAGCGATCCCTTAAGGGTCGCTCTCCTAGGGGGCAAATTATATTTAGGCCATTTCTGCCCCCCTTGGGGGCAGATCGGCCTATTTTTATGAGGCCAATCTGCCCCCAAGGGGGGCAGAAACCACTAGACACTACAGAGTTATTTTTGTTAAGGCAAATTCATGCACGGGGAGCAACCCCTTAGGCAAGGGTCTTTCCCCAGGGGGTCAAATTTATTTTAGGCCATTTCTGTCCCACCTGGGGACAGAACTGCCTATTGGTATTAGGCCGATCTGCCCCCGGGGGGGGGCAGAAACCTCTAGGCGCCAGAGATCATTTTTGTTTTCCCGTTTTTCGGAGGTGGGGAACGACCCCTTAGGCAAGGGTCGCTCCCCTGTGGGGAAAATTGTATTTAGGCAATTTCTGCCCTATTTTTATTAGGCCAATCTGTCCTCAAAGGGGGCGTAAACCACTAGACAACAGGATTTTTTTTTTTTATACTTGAGCATAAGGGGAGCGACCCCTTGGGCAAGGGCCACTACCCAGGGGGGGCAAAATGTTTTTAGGCTTTTTCTGCCCCCTCTGGGGGCAGATTGGCCTATTATAATTAGGCCAATCTGCCCCCGGGGGGGGGGAGAAACCCCTAGACACCAGGGATATATTTTTGTTTATGTTTACTTTTGTTTTTCATATATGGGGAGCGACCCCTTAGGCAAGGGTCGCTCCCCTTGGGGGCAGATCGGCTGATTTTTGTTAGGCCAATCTACCCCCAAGGGGGGGCAGAAACCACTAGACACTAGGAATCTTTATTTTTTTGCGTCAATTTCACGTAAGGGTAGCGACCCCTTAAGCAAAGGTCGTTCCCTGGGGGCGGGGGAATTTATTTTAGGCCATTTCTGCTCCCCTTAGGGGCAGATCGGCCTATTTCTATTAGGCCGATCTGCCCTGGGGAGGGGGCAGAAACCACTTAGGCACCAGGGATTGGTGTGTGTGTTTTGTCTGGGGGGGCAGCCCCTTGGGCAAGGGTCATTCCCCATGGGGGCACATTACTGTTGGCCATATCTGCTCCCCTTGGGGGCAGATTGGCCTTTTTTTGGAAGGCCCAAAAGCCCACCAGAGACCAGGGAAGCTTTTTTTTCAAAAGAAGTATGGCCATACCCCCACCCCAAATAAATGGGGCCAAAGTTGTTCTGCCCACTAGTGGGCAGATGGGGCAATTACCCCTGATCCACACCCCGGGGGGGCATAACGTTTTCTAGATGGCAGGGAATTAAAAGAAAATAGTGGGGTGGTGGCTATAAACCAGTATGGGCCTGGTTATGCCCCCACCCCAACTGAAAGGGGTAACAGTCTTTCAGCTCTCCCCCGCACACTAAAACATCTTATCCCATGGCAAGCAAGAGGACATTTGATTATTTTGGTTTTGGTTTTACATTTGGGCCATGAGAGCTTGGCTAACTCTCAAACTCGTCCCACTTGGAATGGTGAGGGCTGCACTTTCTGAACTTTGGGACGCTGCCATGTACAAAAATCCACAAGACCTAGACACATCAGAAAACTAAACATCTGGGTGATTCCAGGGTGGTGTGCTTCACATGCACCCAGCACCATTGTCTTACCCACAATGCCCTGCAAACCTCCAACTTTGATGGAAATCACACATTGTTCCCACAATTTTGTGATGGAACCTTCCGGAATCTGCAGGAATCCACAAAATTCCTACCACCCAGCATTGTCTCATCTATACCGATAACAATTCTGCTGCACTTGTCTAAAAATGTTTTTTTTCAAACTGCCCTTTTAGACCCGCTTTGGTTCCCCCTCAATTTTGACATGTTTTTGCCTCTTCCCTGTCACAAGCACTTGGCACACCTACACAAGTGAGGTATCATTTTTACCGGGAGACTTAGGGGAACATCGGGTGGTAGGAAATTTGTCCCTGTGCGGTGATCCCACACGGAAATATGGAAAAAATGAGATTTTTTTAGCTAAATTTGAGATTTGTTGAGGATTCTGGGTAAGAAAACATTGGGGGATCCACACAAGTCACACCTCCCTGGACTCCCTTGGGTGTCTAGTTTTCAGAAATGTCTGGGTTTGGTAGGTTTCCCTAGATGGCTGCTGACTCCAGGACATTTGATAATTTTGATGTGTCCAGATAGTGTTTTGAGGCATTTCCTTTCTCGGGCGCTAGGCTACCCACACAAGTGAGGTACCATTTTTATCGGGAGACTTGGGGGAATGCTGGGTGAAAGGAAATTTGTGGTTCCTCTCAGATTCCAGAACTGGCTGTCACCGAAATGTTAGGAAAAAGCGTTTTTTTAGCCAAATTTTGAGGTTTGCAAAGGATTCTGGGTAACAGAACCTGTTGAGAGCCCCACAAGTCACCCCATATTGGATTCCCCTAGGTGTCTTGTTTTAAAAAATGCGCAGGTTTGGTGGTTTTCCTAGGTGCCGGCTGAGCTAGAGTCCAAAATCTACAGCTAGGCACTTTACAAAAAACATGTCAGATTTCAATGTAAAAATGTGATGTGTCCATGTTGTGTTTCCTGCCGCGAGCATGAGGCCTACCCATGCAAGTGAGGTACCATTTTTATCGGGAGACATGGGGGAATACAGAATAGCAAAACAAGTGTTATTGCCCCTTGTCTTTCTCTACATTTTTCCCTTCCAAATGTAAGACAGTGTGTAAAAAAGACATCTATTTGAGAAATGCCCTGTATGGGCACCCCGGAATTCAGGGATGTGCAAATAACCACTGCTTCTCAACACCTTATTTTGTGCCCACTTTCGAAATACAAATGTTTTCTTGATACATATTTATCACTTTTTATATTTCAGCAAATTAATTGCTGTATACCCGGTAAAGAATGAAAACCCATTGCAAGGTTCAGCTCATTTATTGGCTCTGGATACCTAGGGTTCTTGATGAACCTACAAGCCCTATATATCCCCGCAACCAGAAGAGCCCAGCAGATATAACAGTATATTGCTTTCAAAAATCTGACATCGCAGGAAAATGTTAGAGTAAAACGTACAGAAAAACGGCTGTTTTTTCACCTCAATTTCAATATTCTATTCAGCTGTTATTGTCTGTAGGAAACACTTGTAGGATCTTCACAAATTACCCCTTGCTGAATTTGGAATTTTGTCTACTTTTCAGAAATGTTTAGCTTTCTGGGATCCAGCATTGGTTTCACACCCATTTCTGTCACTAACTGGAAGGAGGCTGAAAGCACACAAAAATAGCAAAAATGGGGTATGTCCCAGTAAAATGCCAAAATTGAGTTGAAAAATTGGGTTTTCTGATTCAAGTCTGCCTGAACCTAAAAGCTGGGAAGATGGTGATTTTAGCACTGCAAACCCTTTGTTGATGCCATTTTCAGGGGGAAAAAAACACATGCCTTCTTCTGCAGCCCTTTTTTCCCATTTTTTGAAAAAAATAAATTTTTGCTGTATTTTGGCTAATTTCTTGGTCTTCTGCAGGGGAACCCACAAAGTCTGGGTACCTCTAGAATCCCTAGGATGTTGGGAAAAAAAGGACGCACATTTGGCATGGGTAGCTTATGTGGAGTAAAAGTTATGAGGGCCTAAGCGCAAACTTCCCCAAATAGCCAAAAAAAGGCTCGGCACAGGAGAGGAAGAGGCCTGGCAGCGAATGGATTAACCCACTGAAAGCATTGAAATGTCTCTAAACCTTGACATTGATGTACATTTATTGACACATGATGTACCAATTTCTCTTTCAAAAAAGTCCTTACGCTTACTATACCCTGTTTTCATCATAGGTAGTATTGAACTAAAACATTTTCTCGCTTCAGGAGAGCCCTACGAGGCGCTCATCTAAGATTTCATTATTCTCAATCCAATTTTGAAGTTGGATAGTTGCTGCCTTCATCAGTACTTATACCGGAAAGAGGATCTGTAGAACAGAAAGTTCATAACCAGCTTAGTGGTTGTGCCACTGCCATACTTTTGTCTGTTGGTGTTCCGCTGGGTTTTTACTTTTGGCATGTCATCTGTTTTGGTGACCTCACAGTGTAGAGCCAATGGTCCTGAGGCTTTATGTGAGATATTCTAGTTTTGGTTAAGCAACATACCTAACCCTAATGATGAACTCAGTGTGCATTCCTTGCTCTAGTAAGCAGGCTTGTGAACTCCTGGATAAGCTGCACTTTCTTTGTGGTATTACGCCATACTGTTCTACTGTGATATTCTGCAATTCATGCCCCAAATATATTTATCCATAGTGTTGTGTAGCTATATAGAATCTTTCTGGACATTCTTTTTTTGTTGCAACTGTGACAATTGTGTTGCACTATATTCAAACTCACCCCACATAACCTCCATTGAGCTTGGTGTGGATTGCTCATTTATCTCTACCCTGAGAGTCAAGGAGGCTTTGTGAAGCTACCTTTCTACTTGTCAAATACTGATTTTGAGTGAGTAGCACATAAGATCTAGGCTCTAAAGGAACCTACCGTTGTATTTTAATATATTTGTCTTTAATTGTATTTGTATGGTCTATTTATTTAGATCGAATAACATTTATTCTGATTCTGACTATCTGTTGAAAAACGGCTTGTCGTACATCACTGATATACAACTTAATATAGTTTATTTTAATTTGCTTCCTTATAAACAACAATTTCAGACAGGCGTTCTTATGGCTTTGCAACATGAACATACTGGAATATTCTCATAATGATCCTGGACCGTAATTGTATCGAGCAATGCATCGGTGGGATCTCCATACATTCACCCTAACATTTTTTCTGTATGCCACATTCAACAGAATAGATGGGAAATTTTTGAAGGGCAGCCAAATAGGATAAAAAGGGTGCTGGACTGCTTCTGCACTTGTACATTAGCTGATTCCTTCCTTTCATCTCTTTTAATGGATAACGAGAAAGCGCCCACAGTGAGTTAGAGCACCCTTGTGGTACATATAGCAGGACCAGAGATGGCTCAAATGTGGCTAATGGCAAATTCACATTTGTGCTGTCACTGTCTGAACTCTGACATACACACAGGAGCTCTGTGTGAGGGTTAGGGCCATTGGTGGAATGTGTGTTATTCCTAGAAGATCGACGGTGGTGAGCATCGCTGGTCGTGGCTACAGTACGTCGGTGGAGCCGTGGGTTGTTCTTTGTACTGGAGGGGTAGAGTGTGCTGCAGGTTTAGTTCGAGGTGCACTGGGAGAGCTGCAGATGGGCCATGTGCTGGGTTAGCAGGATACATTGTACTTCAAGACTGGGATGCATTGAACGAGCTGTACCTTCGAGTGATTGAACAGACCTGCTGAGCTGTTTTGACAATGCTGTGAGAAGAGATTGCTTTGGATCATTGTACCGGAATAATAGACTTCTGCAGAGTAGTATAATGGTGGACTAGCATCCTAGTACTTCTTCATAAAGGCAGGGATATGTCACAATTGATGTGCAGTGGTAGAACTGGACAATGTTTCCATTACCGAAAAGGCAGGTGGTGCTGCAGGTCAGAAATGTGTTTCGTTCGGGAGCAGCCTGCACTGACAGAGATGTGCGTCAGTCAGAAGCTTTTCTGGGGCTCAGGTCACAAACTGTATTGGGATCCCTTCTCTAGTATTATGGTGACACATAGGCCCAGGTTTACAAGACAGACATGTAATGCAGCACAGCTGCCACAAATGCTACGCTGCCTTGCGTGACGGAGAGGGAGCAAGACCGCACCACATCTACAGAGATACGGCTCTCTCCTCCCCTCTCCCTAGCGCGGGCGCAGAGTTTAGCTACTGTGTCACACACACACCTTTCCACCGTAGTGCGAGTCTAGTGTAGGTTTTGTACTGGAAGGATGCCATTCCACTGCAAAATACTAAGCTTACCCACACATTAAAACTTTTCTTGCTTTGTATGCGTGCTCCACAGTGCAGCACGCATGCAAAGTCATGAAAGAAAAGAAATTACAACATTTCTCCTTTTAACACCTTCTTTTAAATGGCGTTAAATTTTGATGCAAAACTCTGTCTACTATTGTTTGTAGATAGGGTTTTTCATCACACGGCATGGATGGTTGAATGGGAATGCCCACGTAACACCCATGTAACACCCCCTTGGTGCTACGTAATGCAAAGCAGTGCTTTGAGCTGCCTTACGATACTTTTAGGGTACTTTTCAGCGCAAAATGAGTTTTGCACTGGAAAATAAATTAGGGGGAAAAAAAACATTTTGTGTTGGTAAGCGTCACTTTTGTGATGCTAACCCAGTGCGCAATGTTTGAAAATCTACCCCACAGTGTCAGCTAAGGTTACCTTATCAAGAATATATCACTTGTTTTTGTGATCTATAAATAGATTTACTTCTAGAAGCAAGGGCCATGAAGAGATCGGGGACTGGGGCAAATAGCCCTGGCTCCCCCCCTTGTGGTAGACCCTGCACTAGAAATAAATGTCAGACTTCGTTGCACTATTGTTCGTATTCATGAGACTGTGTGTAGTTATTGTGGGATATTGGTGTTTTACTGCACTTTTATTTTTTTCCCAACACCACTCACTCTAAACACATTAGCCAAATCTCTACATCATAGCAGACACATCTTTTTGTATACACCTTTGTTCAATCTGAAACAACTCCATGAGGAAAAAAACAGAACATAAAAATCAATGATTGCTACGAATGATATTTTGCTGCACGCCCAAGTTTATGTTTTTATAATTAGCTAATGTCTTGGCACCGGTTGTATTCAATCGGTCATCATCCAATCCACTCCCATTTCCTCATTCCATGTATAATCACTGGGACTTATGACACTCATAACACTTCTGCCTTGTATTTTACAATTCCTCATTTCCAGTTTGCTGGTGTCCTGACTGTGGGTGTGCGTCAGAAGTGGTGAGTTTGTTAGCTAGAAAAGCAAAGGTGCTAATCAGGATGGAGAGAGGGATTTGTAGATGAAGCATCTTGTTTTGAAGAGGGTATGGGCTGGCAAGGAAAACTGAAGGAGTTTGCGTAGCGTGAGGGTGAGGTGGTCACACTTCCTACGGTTCTTAATGTAGTAAGCTGCAGCATGTCAGATTTCCTTATGTGTGCAGTGGGGATTCATGGACGATCTAGCGCAAGAGTTTTCCTTGAGGGTAAGGTAGGTGTCCAGGGATAATACGAGTGACACTGCATTGGGTGAAAGTTAGGGGGGTCTGAATCTGTTCATGTTCGTGTTGCTGATCTTAATTCAGTGATAACATTGCTAGGGTGAACAACAACATTGTGATAAATTCTCAATATTGGTACAATTTAAACATCAGTTTTCTTCACCTATAGATATTGTCCCAAACAAAGCCTGATTATGTTGATGCCCAAATCTTGTCTTGGATGCAAGCTCCAAATTACGTCCAACATGGAATCACAAATCAGGTGCAAATCCCAGCTGTTCAGTCGCACCATACGCAGCAGGAAACACTTGTCACTGATCATGGGTGCAAATTGCCAAAAACGTCATTTTTTCACATCCGGTAATAATCGGAATAATGCATAAATTGCATGATGCCAAATTCCTGGAAGTGCAAACTGTAACCAGATTGTACACCCAGTAATTTGTCTTTCCCAAGGATTTGATTATTTTATGGCTAACACAACAATTTCTTCTAGTTTGGACTACCGTGATATTTTCTACTTGGGTCTTTGTTAATATCTTATTGGCCTTTTGAAAGCGGCTCATAAATCATCTGACTGACTCCTTCTGGGGATTAGTAGATATTTGGTTGTGAATTGCCAGGAGCACATTGTTTAAAGCCATGTGTGTGTCTGACAAACCAATAAGGGTTACATAACAAGACAGACTGCTCACTGCCTTCTCAAAGCTTGTCGTAGACCGGCTCAGCGTCGGCAGCTATCATTTCCCCTTATCCAAAAGGTCGATAAGTGGTTCTTATCTCTTTTCGACCATGTAATCTCCTGATGATGTTCGAAAGAAACTGAACATTTGTTTTTTTCATAATCCCATGAAACTCTAACACTGATACAGAATGGACAGCGTTTTTGGGGAGCTGACAGAAAACCTTATGGACACAAAAAACGGTTTAAATTTCCGAAATTGTAGTTTACTCATTAGCAGGGTAATTGATTTCCAGAATATTTTCGAGTGATAAAAACAGGTGGGCTGCCCACTTACAGGTCATCTTCTTCTCCTTTGACTAACGGGTGCATCACTTCCAATTCTATATTGTGCCTTTCAGGAAATTCGACATTATATTTGGGATTTAATAGGACACTCCTTGAAACACTATATTATACCGGGGCAGAACCTTCTGCATTTAGCAAGTGCATGATGCTCCATGGGGGCTGATTGTAGATCTCTGTTGGCGATGCAGTGGACTATTAAAAAACACTGAAGCAATTTGTACATGTTTTCCAGTTGGGCTACTCATATTAGTACAAGAAAATTGTGGACATAGGTGAGGGATACGGGAAGACAGATAAAATAGTTTTTGTTAATAATATTGAGGTTTTGAATAGGATATATAAGACACAAGGGCATCAGAGCACTTTACAACACGACTGTGTAGAAATACAACATTCTTAAATGTGTGGGAAGGATGTCGAACGAACATTATCATATTGAAATAATCATTAACTAAATAATGCGCCATGTCCACTAGTACCCAAAACTGAAGTCTCATAGATAGTCTAACAATGCATACATTTGTGTCCAAGGTCCAGTAGCAGGAACTCTTGGCCCACATGAGGTTTACCCGGAGTCAATGAAGTAAAGAAAAGCAATATACAACCCACTATAGTGACCTTTTCAGTAGATGATTGCTAAATGCTAGATGGTAGGACACTCAACCAATAACTATCATACAAGGAAAAAGGTGACATTATAGCTGTAATTGTATAGTCTTGTAAAGTGATCAGTGCACGAGTCAAGAGGTAAGTCAACATAGGAGCTCAAGCATATGTATATGTAGACAAGTCCTACGTCACGCTTCCATTGTAAGTCAGAAGTAAATTAGCATACAAGTAAAAATACAGAATTTGTTAACCCCCGTCCCTCTCAGCACAGAATAAATTTAAACAGATTGCAACATTTATAGATTTGGCACGATGGCTGCATTGAACGTAGAGTTAAGAAAATGTGCTCCAATAATCAATATTTCCAGTTGTTTGCAAACGCAGGTGCTAAGAGGCGTCTCATTTGATATACAATGAAGGTTTCATGTAGGACAGTCCCACATTCAGCTCATATTTCTGCAAAACTGTTGTTGTGATCCTTGTAATGCAATCAGGAGAATCAATTATGATAGAGCTTTGAGGCGCACCTAAGCTTTCACGCTGACACATGAGTTTCCTGGACGATCAATAGTAATTTATCACATTGCCAGCTCCTGCTACAGAGCTCTCATTATGTGGCTCATTTTGTTACAAAAAGACATTAGAATGGCTAATGAGCTTTTTAGCATAATCGATTTTTATTTCTGAACTGGTTAGAGTTTGATGTTATAACCAATGATCTTTCCACAGTATATCAAATATAGAGCACTTTGCCTGAATCACTGTGCATATTAACGAAATATATTGACTAAAAGTAACTCGTCTGTTAACACCCACTGTTGAGAGCTAGGTATCCTTGTGAATTGTTTCAATAAGAAAGTTTGTGAAAATCTAAATTCAACAGGTCAAGATAAACTGTGCTTCTCATTGACCTTGATAAAATAAGATGAATTTTAACTAGTGCTAGCAGATATGCAGGAAACACTCATGTTATTGATGGAATAAGAATCATTTTGTGAAGTAATTTGTTTTAACTGTAGTTCAGTTAAGACAGCAAACAGCAAATGAGCATTCTTAAAAAATTCAGAGATCAGTTGAAACAAAAAGCTAGAATCGCAATTTATAGTTTTTGGTACTTTTAGTGAACCAAATATACACGTTGATGTGATGTGTTTTTATGATAGGTTCAACCTGCTTCATCTCAACCCTGGTCCGTTGTGCTACATTGGCACAACCCCTTGCTAGAAAGCACATCCCTGCCACCCAAAAAAACCATAGCTGCTGGGTACTTATTCATCATTTTCTGTAAACTGAAAGCTGTACAACCACTGGCCCTGTCTTAACTTGAGATAGGCAGCCCGTTTCTCACCAGCATGCTAGACCCACATCTGACACCTTAAAATGTGTCATTCACACCGCTGCCCAATTTATCAAGGGTCGCAGAAAGTTTGGAAGAAACTCCTTCACATTCAAAGAACTCCATTGGCTCTCTCTACTAGCCTGGCTCAGCTTGAAAGTCTACTGCCTCACCTAGAAAGCAGTAACCCTAAGCACCCAGCATATCTGATATCCAAGAGCAAGAACGTGGGGGGATATGTTACACAACACAAACCTCATCTCATTGACAAGAGTCACTATTTTATTCTGCCTTGCTTGCAGGAGAAGGGATGTCATCAACATCTAGTTCTACAATTTCACTTTTGGTGTCCTTAAGAAAGGAACTGAATACCTGTTTGTGTATGTCAACCATACATATAATAGCATTTGTGGGTTGTGTGAGGAGCCAAAAGGTCACAAACTGTTGCTTCAAAAAATGCAATTGTCATATAAGCACTTACTGCGATGTGGTACCATTTACTGAAGTCAGAGGTATTCCAAAAACAATGTCAGTGATGATGTCTATGGTGATGTCATATGTGATCTCATCAGTGATGTCATCTAAAATGCAATTTGGGTTGTTATTGTTGGAGTGTGTCTTTTAAAATTAGTGTTAACACGAAAAGCTTGCAATATATTGTGTGATGAAGTTGCATAGAAAATGTGTTAACAAAGAAAATAATGCGCGCGTTTGAAATGAGCCCACAGGGAGTGGCTACCAATGTATACGAAGACTAATGAAACTTATTAATGATGAATTAATTATGTACTAATGTTTTGAATTTGTACTAGCATATCGTAATTAGAGTCATGTATTAGGAGTTTGCTTATTAAATCATTAGGCCTTAGCTTAGCGAGGGTCTGGGCCTAGCTTCCTGGTCTCATATTAAACTGTATTTTTCTAACGTGAATGTGCTGTTTTCGTGAAGGACACAAAACTGTACTTTTCCAGAAGATGTGTGTGTGTAGCCGTAGTAAATTCTTTCTCATGAGAACCGACTTGCTCAAGGAGACATTCTTGCTGAATGCAACAGTGTAATTCGTAACAGGTGCAAGGCTGCCTGGAGTACGAGAAAACAATGGGGACACTGACTGGAGCGCAAAGTGTACCTTTTCTTACCTGACATTCCAGCCGATGAAGACGTCAATAACATAGACCAATCAGCGACATGAGAACTGTGTTTTGTGGAAAATTCTAGTGAAGTCTGTGAAGAGTTATTTGACAAAGATAAAGATGCACCAATTATTATCCAATGAGGAGTTACAGGCTAATTAGGTAGTTTTGATTTAACCGCTTGACCCGAGGAGAAAACAACCACTTCTTTCCATCCATTCTTTGCCATTCTACTGAGCCATTTAGGCCATTCTTTGTGACTTTGCTGTTTATTCGTCCTGATATTCTAAACCATCCTCTACCTATTCCTTACCTGATACTTACTTCTCCTCCATATGAAGAAAGAGTCCTATTCCTTAGCTATGCTCTATCGAGACTTTGCCCCGTCCTATCTCTGCTGATGGTGAATCGACTGATGTCCTGAGGGCGAAGACTGACGCTGTTTGCTGATCTGTTGGAGTGGTAACTATCCGATGAAAATTGTAATTGTCTGTTTGCCTTTCCTTTCTAGGTACCAACTGCTTTTTTGATAGAGGCCATAGTTAGATGTTTTCTAAAATTTATGTTTGCTAAATAGCTTTGCATGAAGCTCAACATGTCGATGCTAATTCGAGGTTAGTTAAGGTGTTCACAAATAATCCGACGCAAATAGAAAAATTACTGAGTTCTTGCTTTGTTGAATCATATCAACAAATCTTTGCTGGGTTGCTTCATATTAATGATGTGCCTAAATACTAAATGAATATTCTCTATGCATTGATTAACTACGGTCTAGGTACTAATTAGATGAGTTTCTAATGAGATTGATTGCTAATGAAATTAACAGAAATTATATTAGATTGTAACTAATAGGGAAATAAACATCTTAACACTTAACTAAATTGGTGTGGGTATTCATGACTGAAAGGTCATGGTGTGTTTAACTTATTGATTCTTATTAAATGTTATTGATTAGCTTAATGAATAGTTATTGTGAATATTGATTGAGTTATTGATAAATTGGTCTGTGATGCCAAAAAGACATCTCGTACTGGGAAGCCCCCGAATGTGGTCCAAAGGTTCATCGACCTAGGCGTGTCTCCTTGTAAGTTTACTTATCAAGGCTCTGACACGCTATCATTAGTTATAATGTTGTATAAGATGGCATAAGTGAACTCTTGAGCAATTCAAGGGCATAAAGTATTGTTTGCGTAGCTATCCAAAACTGTTCAATTTAATGGGGTTATCAAGTTTTTTCATAACCATAACTTCATTTTAACTCTATTTTATGTGATTATTTAGGATTTTATAAGCACACTTTCAAAAATTGCTATAAGCAAAAGAAAGCATAACTTACTTGCTCTGCTTACATTGGTGTGCACTCTGAATATCAGCCACAGAATATCAATGATTCACAATATTGAAGGGAAAATCTTAAAAAAAAATGTAAACAGCTAACTAAGGCCCTCATTACAACCTTGGCGGTCGGTGTTAAAGCGGCGGTAATACTGCAAACAGGCCGGCGGAAAAAAAATATGATTACGACTGTGGCGGAAACCGCCAACATAGACAGCCACTTTAACACTCCGACCGCCAACAGCGCAGCGGTAACCGCCAACAGACAGGCGGAAGACAATGTACCGCCCACCCTATCACAAGATGCCTATCTGCCACCTTTTCCGGGGCAGAACCAACGCGAACAAAAACACGGCGGAAACAGTACACAGAAGGGAAAACACTCACCTCTCCACACCCCACGAGGAACCAGGACGCCGTGGAGCCCGAATTGCAGATACTGCCGATGCTGGTCTTCCTTCTCTTCTATCGGGAGCTCCAACGACGGCGGCGATGACCACGGTGAGTACTGCACCTACAACACAGGAGAGGAGGGAGGGAAAAGAGAATAACACATACACGCAACACACAACACCCCCACCCCCACCCACAACACCATACACACAAATACATGCAGCAACAGTACACATACACCCCCCCACCCTATGGAAGAACTCAAGGACAAAAGGAATTGATTTGAACAAATGTAATCATGTGAAATCTCATTATCAAAGTTAAAAATCCAGTAAACGCAATTATGTACACCAACTACACAAGTCCGGATAGTGCGCCAATCATTGTCCGTGGGCCAGTGGGCCCAAAATGCATGGGTGAAGCCCACACTAGATACCTGACTGGAAACGGAGAGAACACTGGAGGGGCATCATATCAAAATGAAACATGCACCTCAGGGGGAGGGGGAAGGGGGGCACCTCAGCCAGATGAACGCACGACGCCACTGCTGCACGAGGGGGCTCCATGCCCATTGATGTATCCTGGGGAGTGCAAAGCCACAGTCTCTCAAGTCTCTCCAGTGGGTGAGTTGCCCACTGCTTTATCCTAGAGAGTGCAAAGCCACAGTCTTTCAAGTCTCTCCAGTGGGTGGTTTGCCCACTGATTTATCCTGGGGAGTGCAAAGCCACAGTCTCTCAAGTCTCTCCAGTGGGTGGTTTGCCCACTGCTTTATCCTAGGGAGTGCAAAGCCACAGTCTCTCAAGTCTCTCCAGTGGGTGGTTTGCCCACTGCTTTATCCTTGGGAGTGCAAAGCCACAGTCTCTCAAGTCTCTCCAGTGGGTGGGTTGCCCACTGCTTTATCCTGGGGAGTGCAAAGCCACAGTCTCTGCTTTATCCTGGGGAGTGCAAAGCCACAGTCTCTCAAGTCTCTCCATTGGGTGGTTTGCCCACTGCTTTATCCTGGGGAGTGCAAAGCCACAGTCTCTCAAGTGGATGCCTTTCTGCACTGGTTCTGGAGGGGGCTTTGTGCCCAGAGTGCTTCATCCTGCCAAGGACTGAGGTAGTGGATGTGATTATCCACTGGTTCTGGAGGGGGCATTGTGCCCAGACTGCTTCATCCTGCCAAGGACTGAGGTAGTGGATGTGATTATGCACTGGTTCTGGAGGGGGCCTGGTGCCCAGAGTACTCCACGTGCAGTGTGGCCAGTACAATTCCCTCGCCTGGGTGTGTGTGCCACGAGATTGCCGAGGTACAGGTAGCATGATACGCCATGGAGGCAGCGACATACCCCACACTGCTGCGGCTTCGCATTCCACCTGCAGGTGACAACAGTGATGACAGTAATGCTTCATGGAAGCTGCCCAGGGTCCTGGAACTCACCAACAGCCTCGACTGACCACTGGGGATGGTAGGCATGTCCGCGGTGGTGCCACTGTCCGAGGACGTCGTGGGGCCACTGGCCGTGCTTGCGGCGGTGTCTGTCGTGGCGGTGCTGGTTGTGGGGTCTGTGGTGGTGGTGCTGGCTGCTGGGTCTGTGGCGGTGGTGCTGGCTGCGGTCTGTGGCGGTGGTGCTGGCTGTGGGGTCTGTGGCGGCAGTGCTGGCTGCGGGGTCTGTGGTGGTGGTCCTGGCTGCGGGGACTGTGGCGGTGGTGCTGGCTGTGGGGTCTGTGGCGGCGGTGCTGGCGGCGGGGTCTGTGGCGGCGGTGCTGGCGGCGTGGTCTGTGGCGGTGGGGCATGTGTCAGCACCTGCTGAGGGAGAAAGCAGGATTTCTCCTGCAGCCTCAGACGGCTGCCCACCGGGGAAGAGGCTGGGGACTGTCGCAGCGGCTGTAGACGTGCCGGAGGCGGTGCAGGTAGCGGTGTTCGCCGCCGTACAGGTTGGCGTGGACGTGGACAGAAGGTGTGACACTGGTCCCTCAGTCTGTGCCACCATGCCCTCTCCTGACCTGCCCTTCAGTTTTTGGCCCTTCCCCACCTTTGATGGTGGCGCAGTTGTCTTGCCACTATCCCCTTTCGTTTTCGCTGACTCCTTGGTGGCTGGTGTTTTCAGCTTCTCCCTCTGGGATGTGGGCACCTTTTTCACCTTGGCAGGTGGCGCAATGTCCTTGCCCTTGCTACGTGGCACACTGGCAGCCCTGATGGTTGGCGCACTCAGTGACCCCGCAGTTGCTGGCACCACTGTGCCTGGGGATGTGGTGGCTGAGGTGCTGGGCTGGGACCTGGAAAGTCTGGCCCTAGGGGAAGGACGGGGGGGAAGGTGAAGGGAAGAGGTAAAGGTTTGACAGGACAAGTTTTTTAGACACACTGGGACGGGTAGATGGAGGGGGATTTGGGGGTGGAGGAAGAGGTAGTGGTGGTAGGAGGTGTACGTCTGCTGAATTTGGGTGAAGGTGCATGGGCTGGAGGCTGTTGTGAGGTGGATGGCTGTTGGGTGGGTGTGTGCCTGCGTTTGTGTACTTTGGGAAGAGGGCTCACAGACACACTGGTAGAGGACACTGGGGATGTGTGAATGGTAGTGGGGTGGTGATTGCACGTGAGCAGTGTGTGGTGATGGGCGTGCTGGTGATGGAGGTAGTGGCTGAGGCTGTAGTGCATGCAGGTGTGAGTGGAGACGAGACTGGGAGGGAGGAGGGAGACATGGAGGAGGGGGACACAGTGGAGGAAGTGGATGTTGGTATGTGTGCATGGGTATGGTGCATGTGTGAGTGCCTGTGGGATGTGTGGTGCTTATGTTTGCCTGAGCCACTCTTGTGTGCTGATGTGTGTGCATGCTTGTCTGATGGTGTGCTTGGGATAGGCTGAGGTACAGGGGATTGGGTCTGGGTGGAGGAGGTTGGAGGGGGTGGCTGGACACAGGAACAATGGCTGCCATCAGTGCTGAGGCCAGAGCCTGAAATGCTCTCTGTTGGGCTGCCTGCCCAGAATGAATGCCCTCCAGGTATGCATTTGTTTGTTGCAAATGTCTCTCAACACCTTGGATGGCATTCAGAATGGTAGACTTCCCAACAGTGAGGGATCTCAGGAGGTCAATAGCCTCCTCACTGAGGGCAGCAGGGCTGACTGGGGCAGGGCCTGAGGTGCCTGGGGCGAAGGAGATGCCCACCCTCCTGGGTGAGCGGGCACGGGACACACGCTGAGGGGCTGCTGGGAGGGCGGTGTTGGTGGGGGGGTGGCAGCTGTACCTGTTGATGCGGTGGGCACAGAGGGGCCCGCCACCGCAAGGGAGCTCCCATCAGAGGAGGAGTCACTGTCACTGGTGTATGCTCTTGTCCCCGCCGTGGACATCCCCTCGCCCTCCGTCCCACTGGTGGCTTCAGGGCCAAGTGGGATGCAGCTCCCTCCTGCTCCGGTGCCAATGCACCTCCGCCTGATGATGCTATTGCACACAAGAACAGGGAGACCACAAAAAGGGGGGGCAAGACAGAAGAAAGACATGTTCAGTGCATGCAACACCACTACTGTTGGCGGACACAACAGACAGTGAGCAGCCCTCTGCACTACGCCCTGCACTTATAGTTCCTAGATTAATCACATGCCCATGGGGTACGAGGCCTAAGCCCAATTGCTGCACACCTGGAAGTCACAGGAGCCTGACTAGGTGTAGATGGCTCTAACCACTAGTGGGGTTGGGGTGCCACATAGCCTGCCTCACAAGGGACCTTGCCTACCAAGATCGCCCTGGCCTAGGGGAATCCAGCGGCCACCTCCCCCACCCAGACACCTTGTAATGCACGCAAAGTCAGCTGAAGGAGAGTGTACTCACCCCCTTGTGGCTGCTGTGATGCCCTCAAGCGCCCATCCAAATCCGGATAGGCCACCACCAGGATCCGGAACATCAGGGGGGGTCATGGTGCGACGGGCACCCCTCCCACATTGGGAGGCCATCAACAGCTGGGACTCCGCTGTCTTCTTGCTCCAGCGGCACAGGTCCTCCCATCTTTTCCGGCAGTGGGTGCTCCCTCTGTGGTGGACCCCCAGTGTCCGGATATCCTTGGCGATGGCACGCCAAATACCCTTCTTCTGGTGGGCGCTGACCTAGAGGAATGATACAGGGGGAAAGGAAATGACTTACCCGTCCGGACCGTCATACTCATTGCCCCCCGATCCCACCCTTGCCCTGACGCACATACACTCCCCGTCCGCACAGACAGGCCTCAGCCCCCCCATGTATCTTCCATCCATACCACTCAAAACAGGCATTGCCCATGCAGCATGCTCACAGTGTACTCACCTGTTTGTCTGGAGGACCGTACAGTTGCGTGTACTGGGGGAGGACCCCATCCACTAGTTTCTCCAACTCCTCCGAATTGAAGGCAGGGGCCCTTCCCCCAGACACATGAGCCATCGTCGGTTCTAGACTGAGGTCACAGCAGTACTTGCAGTGTAGGTCCTCTCCTGTTGAAGGTCAGGTATCAAGTGAGTAAACAGACAGAAAATGGCAGTCACGTCCACGGTGGTGCGTACCGTCACCACCGGCGTACATCGTCATTGGCTCCTCGGACCCATAGGGCCCAATGTTAACCAATGCAGAATTGCGCTGCGGTCTTCGACCGCCCACCGCGACGGTGTACAACACCAGCGCAGTTACCTCATATCCCCTTGTCCCACCTTACAGGTCAGGCAGCCGCCATTTCAGGGGGCCACATGGCATTAATAATAACTGCGTCACACCTATGTAGGCCTGGAATACACACAGTTACAGGCACATTGCGGATTAATAAATTTGTGCAATTTACATTTTGGGCTACCTAAGTTTTGGCTGACTCTCTGCTCGCTCTTCTCCTCCATAGGGCACGTCTGCTGGGGCAGGTGATGAGATGGCGGCATCCTCGGGTGTACAGACTGCTGGTGGACCTGTCGACAATGGAAGAGAGACACATAATAGTCACATACAGACTTGATCGTGCAACAACCCAGGAACTGTGTGCCCAGTTGGAGCCAGACCTGATGTCAGCTATTCGCTATCCCCCAGGGATACCCCCTCTAGTGCAGGTCCTGTCAGTACTCCATTTCCTGGCAAGTGGTTCCTTTCAAACAACAGTGGCCATTGCATCAGGGATGTCCCAGCCAATGTTCTCTAATGTGTTGTCCAGAGTGTTGTCTGCCCTGCTGAAACACATGCGCAGCTACATTGTGTTCCCTCAGGTGGAGGATTTGCCCACGGTGAAAGGTGACTTCTATGCCCTGGGACATATCGCCAACATCATTGGTGCCATTGATGGGACACATGTGGCATTAGTACCCCCCGCAGGAGTAAACAGGTGTACAGAAACCGGAATAGCTACCATTCGATGAATGTGCAGATGGTGTGTTTGGCAGACCAGTACATCTCCCATGTGAATGCCAAGTATCCTGGCTCTGTGCATGACGCTTACATTTTGAGGAATAGCAGCATTCCTTATGTGATGGGGCAACTCCAGAGGCATCGAGTGTGACTAATAGGTGAGGCCAAGGACCCAATACAGTGTAAATAGGTGTCTGGGTATGGGGTTGTCCCTAAGGGTTAGTGTGTGTCTAACACTTGTCCCTCGATATTTGCAGGTGACTCTGGTTACCCCAACCTGTCATGGCTACTGATCCCAGTGAGGAATCCCAGGACAAGGGCAGAGGAACGCTACAATGAGGCACATGTGCAAACTAGGAGGGTGATCGAACGAACCTTCGGCCTTCTGAAGGCCAGATTCCGGTGCCTCCATATGACAGGTGGTTCTCTCTACTACTCACCAAAGAAGGTGTGCCAGATAATCGTGGCCCGCTGTATGCTGCACAACCTGGCTTTGCAACAGCAGGTGCATTTTCTGCAGGAGGATGGTCCAGCTGGTGGTCTTGTGGCAGCTGTGGAGCCTATGGACAGTGAAGAAGAGGAGGCAGAAGAAGAGGATATCGACAACCAAAACAACATAATCATGCAATACTTCCAGTGAGACACAGGTAAGAAAATGTCACTGCCTCCCACATGTCATACAATTTCTGGAGCTAGCACAAGTCTGTCTTTTTCACTCAGTGTATGGACCCTGACTTGTCACTTTGCCTTTCCATTTCACAGATGTGGGTCCCACTTTGTGCCCTCTGCTATATCTCCTCCAGGCCTACAGCTTTGTTACATCGGAATGGGCACAAGTAAATTGATATTGCTATATTCCATGGTTATTGCAATTACACGTTTGTGAAAGCACAGACTGACTCCAGATTGTTTTGTGATTGAAGTGTGTTTATTTCTGTGCAAATAAGTGGAGGGAGTTGTAAAATGGGCTGGGGTGATGGTGGAGGTATGTCCATGGCAGAGTCCAGTCTATTTGTTTCACAGGTGCATTGTCCAAAGGGGCATAGGAAGTGGAGAAATGGCAGTTGAAGGATGGACAGGGTGACAAAGTGGGACAGAAAGGTGACATTCAGGGGGGGCCCATTTCCTGGCGGGGGTCTTGGCAATGTTCTCTGTCTTGTTCCTGGATCTCAGGGACCGTTTGCGGGGTGGTTCTCCATCTGCAGGGGGTGGGGTGCTGGTGTCATGTTCCTGTGGCGGTGCCTCCTGTCCACTAGCGCCGGCGGAGGTGGAGGGCTGCTCATCGTCCAGGCTAGTGTCAGGGGCCCCTTGTTGTGCCACTGTGTCCCTCTTGGTGTTGAAAAGGTCTTGCAGCACCCCTGCAATGGTGACCAGGGTGTTGTTAATGGACTTCAAGTCCTCCCTGATCCCAAGGTAGTGTTCTTCCTGCAGCCGCTGGGTCTCCTGAAACTTGGCCAGTACCGTTGCCATCATCTCCTGGGAATGATGGTAAGCTCCCATGATGTTGGAGAGTGCCTCGTGGAGAGTGGGTTCCCTGGGCCTGTCCTCCCCCTGTCGCACAGCAGTCCTCCTAGCTTCCCTGTTTTTCTGTGCTTCTGTCCCCTGAACCGTGTGACCACTGCCACTGCCCCCAGGTCCCTGATTTTCTTGGGTTGGTGGGGTTGCCTGGGTTTCCTGTAGTGGTGGACACACTGCTGATTGACGTGTCCTGGGAACAGAGGGATGGGCCTGATGGGTGGGTGCTGTTCTGGTGTTTCCTGAGGGGGGAGGCTCTGTGGTGGCTTGTGCCAGTGTCAGGGGAACCGACTGTCCTGAGGTCCCTGATGGGCCGGTCTGGCCATCTTGATCCAGTTGTGCAGAGCTGCTGTCATCACTTTGGGTCTCTTCTTCGGGGAGACTGGATATTTCTGGCACCTCCTGTCCGGTGAGGTTGGGTAGGAGTCCTTAGGGGTGTAAAGGCATGATTATTGCATTTGTGTGTGCCATTGTGTGCAATGGGTGAGTGACCCTGTGCTCCAGTGCTTGCATTCTTGGCTTGGTCCTTGTGTGATAGTTGGTTTGGGGTCTGTGTGGGTATCTGTAGTGGACATGCTTTGGTGATGTGGTCCATGCTTTGGTGTTGCATGAAGGGCTTTGTATTGGAATGGCTGGGTTGTGATAGTGGGGCATATGTGAGGTGTTTGAGTGATAGGGTGAGGGGGAGGGTGTGGGTATGTGATGGCGTGCAGGTGGGGTGGGGGGATATGGTAATAAAGATTTGACTTACCAGAGTCCAGTCCTCCTGCTACTCCTGTGAGGCCCTCAGGATGCAGTATTGCCAAGACTTGCTCCTCCCATGTTGTTAGTTGTGTGGGAGGAGGTGGGGGTCCACCGCCAGTCCTCTGTACAGCAATCTGGTGTCTGGAGCCCACGGAACTCACCTTCCCCTGTAAGTCGTTCCACCTCTTCCTGATGTCATCCTGTGTTCTTGGATGCTGTCCCACTGCGTTGACCCTGTCGACAATTCTGCGCCATAGCTCCATCTTCCTTGCAATAGAAGTCTCTGCACCTGTGATCCGAATAGCTGTGGCTCTACCCGGACGATTTCCTCCACCATGACCCTGAGCTCCTCCTCAGAGAACCTGGGGTGTCGATGAGGTGCCATGATGTGGTGTGGGTGATGTGTGAGGTGGTGTGTGTTGTGATGTGTGAGGGGATGTGTTGGCGTGTGTTGTTTGAGGTGCGTGGATGTTGTGTTGTGTGATTGATGGTGTTGTGTGTCTGTGGATGCTGGTGTTGTTTTAGGTAGTGTCTCTCTGTGGCCTGCTTTAAACATTGTGGCAGTAAGGGTTTGTGGGTGATGTGGGTGTGAGCTTTATATTGGATTGGGTGTGTGGGTGTTGTGTGTGTATGTGTATCAGGTGTGTGTATTTCGAATTGTCCAATGTGGTTGTGTTTTGTAAATGTGTGTGTATTTTGAGCGCGGCGGTGTGTACCGTCAATGGATTACCGTGGTTGAAAGACCGCCGCGTTGATTCATGGGTCGTGATAGTGTCGGCGTATTCCTGTTGGCGTGACGGTGGAGGTTTTGTTATCGCCAGTTTATCACTGACCTTTGGTGTGGCAGACTTGTGTGGGTGTCTGTATTATGGCGGATTCCGAGCTGTGGGTCGTAATACCTGTAGCGGAATTCCACGGCTGCAGCGGTATGTTGGCTGTCTTCTGCACGTCGGCAAGCTGCATTTACCGCCAGGGTTGTAATGAGGGCCTAAGTCTAGATTTGCTATACCTAACTCCATGTAGATACACCTACATGGTACATATTTCTTCAAGGTACGTAGATGTTGAGTATAAACTTCAATATGAACCTACCTTTCGATATTTTGTCTTTTTCTATTCGTATACCACAATATTGTGAATCGATATTCAGTAGTGAAATTAGTATATTAATCGCAAGAACCAAGGCTTACCTGTACTTTGGAAACAATATATCCATAGATTAGTTTGAGTTGGTGGGGCCGTCTGCACTAATTTACTTCATTATTTAACACCACACTGCTCAACTCCAGCCCAGCACGCAATCAATCACTGCCATTTCACACTACAGCACCGCCACCACCACATTGCATACCTCTACCTCAGTGTTTATCTTGACAGCCACTGGAAAGGCCATCTCACCTCCACCACCCTGACCATTTTTTCATAAACAATCACCTTCACCTATAAGCTGCTCATCTCTACCATTGATTTCAATTATATTTTTCACTTAGATGTAGTTTTTAAGAAATACCGGAAACTCAGATACTGATATAATCACCATAACGTTATCAAAATGATACTGGGTGTATTTGGAACAAGAAAAAAAGGAATAATTCAAAAAAAGTGTATTTCGTCATTTTCGGTCGGACGTGAGCTGCGTAGGAGCTCCCGTCATGGTCCGCGGCTGAACACCGGCTCGGAAGGACGCTCGCTTGCAGACAGACGTGTTAATGCCGGCGCCGTCCCGCTGCAACACGGAAAAGACAGTTCGGATTCCTGCTCCCCCCTGCTGCTTACCGCTTGCCGTGTTTGCTGTTTTTTAGGCATTTTTCTGGAGGAATTTCCCCTCGGGCTCAGCTGGCTGTCAGGGGAATTCGTTTGCAGTCCTGAAGAGGCCTGAGACTGCATGGTCAGAGTTTTCTTCTTTCAGGAGAGGAGGACTGGAAACGGAGGTGAAGGGGGGGGCTATAGAGGGCATGACTTTTCACCACTGAGGAAAGTTTTCCCTCTCTTTCTTAAATTGGACATGGAATAAGTTACTTGGCTGTGAGCATTGTCTCTGGTGTTGGTGCAGTACATTTTTGTAAATTTTGCACATCTATCTATTCTCTGTGCTGGAAAGTGGCTGGTTAAAGGACACTTCCCCCCTTGGGAAAAAGGAAAGAAAAAAAGAAAGAAAGCACAAATTGGCGTGAAGCCGGTTCTTGTTTTTTTTTCTCTCTTTCCAAAGCCTGCTGCGCTGGTAGGGAGAGGAAGGGGGCAGCATGGCGCATATAAGGGAAAGAAGCAGCGCTGTATAATGCCCTGATCTCCGCACTATCTTCAGGGAAAAGGACGCCCTGCTTCTAGGGCTCCTAAAGCTGCCCGCACTGCTAAAACAAAGCGCCCAGCCACATTCGACAATCACCTGAACATGGACTTGTCTTCTAATAGCATCCCTCCACCAACTGTCATATTACCCTCTAGCAACACTTCTCCTCACAGCTTACCGCCCTCTATGACTAGCTCGCAAAATGCTGGTTTGGATTCTTTACTAGCAGAGGCTAGGAGCTCGGACTTGGACTTAGATTTAAATTCACAATCAATGAATAAGGCTAGCCCGCCTCTGAATCAATCGGCATCAAAGCTCTAGCGCTGAAGCTACTTTCAGCCGGGCTCTGGATATGGGTGCAGGCTCCAAAATGCTTTATCCTCTGTTCTCTGGACTTGTGAAGGGTCAAAAGGGCGACGCTCCCGCATTGACTACTAACTCTGCCTCTGCCTCTGCTCCTCAAGCAAACAGCTCTCTACTTGATCTCTCTTGCGAGTCCTGCGAGTCAGTTTCTGCGTCAGAGATATGCACTACAGGTGGGCCCCCCCGAAGCCCTCTGTTAATGGAACTTCTGAATCGGTCCAGGATAAGCTGAACTCTCAAATGGGCTTGTTTTCTCACAAACCTAGAGTCAAGGCAAGCTCTGATATTCTTTCAGAAAATCTGCTCCTTCAGATCTTGTCTGAGTTAAAAGCCTTGAAAATTTCACAAAACAAGGCAAATCAGAGGACGGAATCACAACTGAATTTAATTTTGAGTAATATACAGAAACTTAACTCATGCATCAAGGAGATTGAACAGCGAGTATCCGACCTGGAGGATGCTCGCGTCTCTGAGGAACCATCAGTGGCAAAATGTCAAGCTGATTTGTTAGACTTACAGATCCAGCTAAATGATGCTGAGAATCGCTCACACAGATCAAACTTGAGATTTACGGGAATCCCTGAAGGGTGTGAAAACAAATAAACTGTCACAAACTTAAACTTAACCTTATTATACAGCATTTTCTCTCTGAACCAGGCGATAAACATTTGGATCTTACGTTCATGCGGGGCCATTGGGTTCCAGCAGTACAGTCACCCCAAGCAAAGTATCCTTGAACTATCCTTGTTAATTTTGGTGATTTTCGGGTCAAGGAACTCATTCTTCAACAATCAATTAAGAGTAAAATACATCAGGTTCCTGGCGATTTCGCCTTTAACATTTTTCAGATATGTCTGTGGCGGCTGCACATCGAAGGACAGAATTGAAAGGGATGTTTCCGGCTTTCCAAAAAGCCGGTGCTCCTGCAGGACTTGTACAGCAATCCAAACTTAAAGTGTTTTATCAGGGGCATTCTAATTTAATTCATACAGTTGATGCTGCTAAGACTTTGTTGCATTCAATTCAGAAGCAGTTGGGCAGAGGGTAGGGGGACAGGGAGGAAAAATATGATTAAAAGAGGGGGGTAGGAGGATAGACTTGACACTGGGAGGGGAACTGCTCCTTCAGAAAGGTGGGTATCATAGAGTGAAAATCAAATGCGTCTTTATGGTACTTACACTCCAGTCCTTTCCGAGTCTATGATGAAGGGCGCCATGTCAAGGCACCCGATTAAAGAAGGATGGGCTTGGGGGTGGGGGATTGCTCAGGCGGGAGGGCCCCAGGCTCTGGCCACCCTAGGGTGGGGGTGGGGGTTGGGGTTGGGTGTCGGGAGGGTTGGTAAGGGGCACAGGATCCTGGCTTTCCACACTAAATAGTAGCTATGTGCATTTCAGAATGGATAAGGTTATAGAGGGGGTGATGTTAATTGGACTAGGTTTAGATCAGTTATTTCCTTGGCGATTTTTTTTGAGAACTCAATGGCAAGGTTGAATCTTTCATTAAGAATAGTTTCCTGGAATGTCAATGGGTTAAATAATCGGAGGAAAAGGTCTGTAATCGAAGAAAGGCTAGCTGCCCTAAATCCCTTGGTTATTCTTTTACAGGAAACTCATATCCCAGTTAAAACAATTGAGGGCTTCCACATGTTTAAAGAAATGGCCGATTTCAAGGTGGTTGCCGCAGCCTCAGCAGCCCATAGAGGCATCGCGGTCTTTCTAGCTAGAGGTCTCAATGCACGGCCGCTTGACTTTCTCTGTGATTCCGAAGGACGATGGTGTTGGGTGCACTGTTTAATTGCCAAAGAAAGATTTGTTTTCGTTAGTTTTTATGCACCCTTGTTAGATGATCCAGCTCCCTATGTAGGATTGTTCCAGTCCCTTTTGCAATTATCAGGTAAAATTATTATTGGAGGGGATTTTAAGTTTCTTCAGGATCCAATTTTGGATACCACTGTTAGGGGCAAGAAACAACATGAAGCCTAGAGTTGCCAAAATCTTTAAAGACTATGTCAAAGTGTTGATGCTTTGTGATCCTTGGAGAATGAATGCCACCCTGAGAGAGAGTATACGTGTATTTCAACCCGGTTCAAAAGCGCCTCTCACATTGATTTTTTCTGATACCTAAAACATTGCACTTTAAGGCTCAGTCGGTGCGGCACTCTGGCTTATCTGACCATGCCTCCCTGGTGCTAGAAGTGTCTCTTTATTCAGAAGTCCCCAAGTTTCAGACTAAAAGGAGGGTCTTTAATCAGCAGCTTCTTCAAGATGAGGGATGGGTGCAGATCTCTTAGAATGAAATTAGTGAATTTTTCAAACGTAATCAGGGATCTTCAACTCCGGCTATAATTTGGGATTCGTTTAAGGCCTTCTTCAGGGGCTTGGTAATCGCCAAGGAGGCAGCAGATACATTTTCTCAGAGACAACAAACCAGGGGCCTGGAAGAGGCAGTGCAAAGGTGTTTAGTTGCTTATCTACAGGCTCCCTCTGAAAACAATAGACAGTCTTTTGAATTAGCTAAAAAGGCATTGGCCGACAATTTTCTTAAGAAGGTTGATATAGGATTTCAGACCTATAAACAAAAGGTATATGAGGAGAGTAATTTCACAGGCAAATTTGTGGCATGGCAGGCTAGGGATCGAATTGCTGGTAATATCATACATGCCCTGAGATGCCCTATTACTGTGGTTAGACAAACTGACCCCAGAGCTGTGGACGAAATTATGCTAGAGCATTATAGGCAAATTTACAGCCATGCTCCGGATATTGACCCTGGGTCTATTAAGGAATTCTTGAGGAAACTGGATATTCTTAGGCCCTGATTCTGACCCCGGCGGTCTGAGAGGTCGCTGGTCCTGGAGAAAGTGTCGCTGGAGCAGGCTTCTTTAGAAGGCAGGAGACAGGCCGGTAGGACTGGGGCCAAAGAAGTTGGTGTCTTCTTTCTTCTTCTGCAGGGGTTTTCAGCTCAGCAGTCTTCTTCTTCGGTAAGTTGCAGGAATCTAAATTCTTAGGTTCAGGGGAGCCCTTAAATACTAAATTTAAGGGCGTGTTTAGGTCTGGGGGGTTAGTAGCCAATGGCTACTAGCCCTGAGGGTGGGTACACCCTCTTTGTGCCTCCTCCCAAGGGGAGGGGGTCACATTTCTATCCCTATTGGGGGAATCCTCCATCTGCAAGATGTAGGATTTCTAAAAGTCAGAGTCACCTCAGCTCAGGACACCTTAGGGGCTGTCCTGACTGGCCAGTGACTCCTCCTTGTTTTTCTCATTATCTCCTCCTGGACTTGCCGCCAGAAGTGGGGGCTGTGTCCAGGAGGCGGGCATCTCCACTAGCTGGAGTGCCCTGGGGCATTGTAACACGAAGCTTGAGCCTTTGAAGCTCACTGCTAGGTGTTACAGTTCCTGCAGGGGGGAGGTGTGAAGCACCTCCACCCAGAGCAGGCTTTGTTTCTGTCCTCAAAGAGCACAAAGGCTCTCACCGCATGGGGTCAGAAACTCGTCTCTCAGCAGCAGGCTGGCACAGACCAGTCAGTCCTGCACTGAACAATTGGGTAAAATACAGGGGGTATCTCTAAGATGCCCTCTGTGTGCATTTTTTAATAAATCCAACACTGGTATCAGTGTGGGTTTATTATTCTGAGAAGTTTGATACTAAACTTCCCAGTATTCAGTGTAGCCATTATGGAGCTGTGGAGTTCGTTTTTGACAGACTCCCAGCCCATATACTCTTATGGCTACCCTGCACTTACAATGTCTAAGGTTTTGCTTAGACACTGTAGGGGCATAGTGCTCATGCACATAAGCCCTCACCTGTGGTATAGTGCACCCTGCCTTAGGGCTGTAAGGCCTACTAGAGGGGTGACTTACCTATGCCACAGGCAGTGGGAGGTTGGCATGGCACCCTGAGTGGAGTGCCATGTCGACTTAGTCATTTTCTCCCCACCAGCACACACAAGCTGGCAAGCAGTGTGTCTGTGCTGAGTGAGGGGTCCCTAGGGTGGCATAAGACATGCTGCAGCCCTTAGAGACCTTCCCTGGCATCAGGGCCCTTGGTACCAGGGGTACCAGTTACAAGGGACTTACCTAGGTGCCAGGGTTGTGCCAATTGTGGAAACAATGGTACATTTTAGGTGAAAGAACACTGGTGCTGGGGCCTGGTTAGCAGGGTCCCAGCTCACTTCTCAGTCAAGTCAGCATCAGTATCAGGAAAAAAGTGGGGGGTAACTGCAACAGGGAGCCATTTCTTTACAGCTACCTAATCTTAAAAAAAACAAAATAAAACAAAAAAAATACAAAGTGTACTTAAACTCTTCCAGTGGCTGGTACCAGTGCAGACAGGAGTTTATGGTGATTGAAACTAGTGATGCCAACATTTTTTAGAGCAGTGTGGGGAGGGAGAGGATCTCGAATCTCATAGTCACATGCTGTACAAAGCAGTATTACATAAATCCAAGAGGCCCATAATGAAGTGCTAATGCACAAATATACAAAGCTTACCGGATCAGAAACCCAAAAGTTTACGCAGGTTTACCTGTTCAAGTCACAAACCGAAGTAGCAATATCATAAAATGATTTTCTAATATAAGTTATGAAATTACTTCACCTATGTTATGAAATAACAACCAAAGCTGTAACTGGTACTGTGAGAAAGTGGATGATAAGTTGACGTGGACTGTAGTCAACCACAAGTAATAATGTCATAATACTTGTTAGGTTCAGTAAAGATTTCAGTAATTTAAACCTGAGCTCAACTACTGGTAGCTATGGCACAGAGCAGGCTTAAGAAAATATTGGAAGCATTTAGAAAGTACCAGAACAGTTAGAAAGTCAAACACTACAAGACAATAAAATTCCTACTCCAATTTACACAAATATAGAATAATGTAACGCACAAAATTACACCAATACAAAGAGAATCCAAAATAGCATCAAAAATCTTTACACACCAATGTACACATCTGTTTGTCCTTGACCAGGGCTTAGGCCTGATTTAAGGACAACCACGATGGAGCATGGGGGTAGATACAGAAACCATGTGCATCCCATTTACTTAGTCTCAGAAATGAAAGTAAAAAATCTTGAGTGGAGCAAAGTGACAGACAGTGATCGAGAAGGAATACACAAGGCTGTGTAGCTGTCGGATGAGGTCTGGGTTATTCCTTTGATTTTTGGCAGGAAAGCGAGCAAAGTTAGCACCCATGAAAGGTCCCTTGCTGTCCAGATACTTTTGGTGCCTTTGCCTGCTAAAGATTTCAACCTTCAGACTTAGTCACTATTTTGGAGCTAGGATTCCTCCAGCGGGGGAAGATTGGAAACTGTAGAAGAACACGGCTCCATGATGCCAGATAGCCTCACCATGCCATCCTGCTGAAACAGATTTGCTGCTGTGAAGCCACCGGAATCTTTCACCCAGTGGCATCACATCTTTGCTGGATTGACTTTTAAGTTTGTTCTGGTTCTCCATAGGTCTTTGGAGCCAAAACCTTTCTAAGTACCAAGTTTCTCAGGATGTTAGTAGGAGTGCACTTTGGCACAGCCAAAGGTCCCAACACCTCAGGAGCAGTGCTTTGGGGTCAAGACTCACTCCAGCTGAAGTCACCAGCAGGGTCCAGGGCAGGTCGATTTGGAATTGATCAGCTGGGCTCTTCAGGAAAAGGGACTTTTCGCAGCTTGCTGTCTCCCTGTAGCTTAACAGGAGATCAGCCAACTGACCTGTAAAGTTTACTTTTGTTGTCCTGGGAGGCGGCCCAGCCTATCAGGTCTCCTCTCAGGTCTTAGCAGCAGGAGTTCTCATTCTCCTGTCTTCCACAGGAACATTAATGTTCTGATTAGGGGTGTCACATTTATGCCTGGTTAAAGCTTGTGAGTGTCTCCTGCCCCTCCTTAACCATTATGGAAACATTCCCAAAGGTAAAGCTACCCACTTTTGTATTAATTAGTTTCCGCCCTGCTGAAGACAATCCCAAAGGGCACCTTTCTACCTAGATTCAACATGGGAGGCCCTTTATTCCCCTTTTCAGAGCTCCTGTGCCTACCTTAGAGGTGTGGCCAGGGAAATTAGTTACTCCTCCTCTGTGGCCAGTCAAAAATGGTTCTTTGGACAGCCCATCTCCCACTGGCCTATCTGACTAGAGGGACATAGGATGGGGTAGGTCCAGGTGTTAGCTGTATCTACCTGTGACAGTAGGCCATTTTCTATTTAGTTAGGCTCCTGGGCACTGCCCAGATGGGCGTCCTGTCAGAGGAACGGAACACCTCCCTCCAGCAAAGGCCTTTGTGTCAGCTCTGGGAGCAAGTTCACACCTCATCAGAAGAGCTATACAGCTACTGTGTGACAGTCAGAAGCTCAAGCAAATGGGTGACTTTTAAAAGCAATTTGTGTAAAATATCTAACACAAATCCAACTTTACTACCATATTGGGCTTATAAAAATAATTTAAAAAGTCCAAACAATTTGTAGCTGTTTCCTATGTTGAGATAACAGTATTTAATGTTAATATTCTATCCCAATTCATTCCTATGGAAACGCTAAGCCTAACATCCAATCATGCTGTGGTGAAAACGGATTTTGGGGTCTTGAAAATCACATTGGCTGAGACTGTGAAATGTTTGCTAAGTAGAGTGGGACCTTTCCCAGCTCATCACAGCAGGGGGGATGAGTCAGTGATACTTGCTGATCCCACCCCACTCTGTGATGATTAGGGAAAGTGTGGTGTGTTATTATGGTAGAGGCTTTCCTGATTGATAGTCACCCCATGTATCACATAGCTGAAACCTATAGCACCCAGGGCTGACTTTATTAGTGATGATGCGTTACGTTATGGAGACACTATCCAATGAGAGAGGCCAATACTCTGTCTGGCTGATAATGTCAAAGCACTCATGATTGTGGAATCTTCAGCCTGGTAAACCTTGACTGTGTGGGGCAGACACAGAAGCACCTGTCTGACCGTGACATGATGGGTGCTGTCTGACCCTGACCCTCACTGTATCTGACAGGCACTCATTATGCAATTGAAGTATAGGGAGGGTGAAGTCACATCTCCCAGTGTAACACACCAGTGTTGTATGGGTTATCCTTGGGGCTGGGGTATTAAAACTTATACTAGCTATCTTAAATATTTCCTGAAATACTTAGAAGCCTTTCACAGTGTGGCAGTGTTTTCTACTCTGGATAATGTCAAATTCTTTTATTTAATATCAACCCTGTCCATTTCTTCACCCTTAAAAGAAAATGGATGTCCCTCTTGTGTATAATTACCCACATCCTTCCACTTCATTTGAATTATTTCTACACTTTTGCGCTAACTACAGACATATGTGTATCAACCTTGACTATTACTGAGGGAATACATCATCTAAACAGCACAAGGATTAGTCTGCATGTCTTAATTTACATGTTATGTTTACTCCTGGTCATTTGTTCTATGCTCTTTTGATTTTATTTCTTCGTCTGTTTCATCAATATAATTCATAAGTTTGAATCTGTCTCAGAGACATTTTGGTTGGAAAGATGGGTTTTGTTTGGCTCCACATAGTGCTTTATGATTTCCTTACTGCAAATTGATCGTTAAGGTATTGTAATAAAACATAAATATGAGGATGCATGACTATACTATGTAAATCGGAAAGAGGGAGATAGAAGCGGCCATCAAAAACGTGAACCCTGATTTTTGCATATTCAGGACTCTTAAGGATATATCTAAAAAAAAAACTCAATCATGCATTCTACCTTCAATGGTGTTCGTTATCACCGTGGCATGATGTAGTGGATAGTGTGATCACGGGGTCTATTATTCACTTGAATGTCCTGTTGTCCAAGTGAATATCTCCTCCTACCAGGAGGGCAGTTATCTCACTGAGGACAATAGTTAAGAAGAGAATTAAAATTACCTCCTATCCTCAAAAGGTATTTATTTGTGCCCATTAAAAAGGATAGGGATAAGGTTAAAAACAAGATGATGTTTGTGAGGACAAGTGATGAATCCTATATATCTAACAATACAGTCAACATGTTCAGCCTTTCCTGGCCACCAGGATTCTGGGGCTTTTGTCAGGACATTGTAAAGGACAGATTACCTGTGACTCTCAGGTTATCACCATCAATATTGCGGCTCGCAGCTCTTAAGGTGAAACACGTGAGTAATATAACCCTGTGATGATACTACACTCACCTCACGAAGGTAGAATACGTGGTTGAGGCTCTTTTGAGATATATCTTTAAGGGCCCTGAATATGCATACATCAGGGTTCACATTTTTGATGATTGATACATGAATATATCTCTCAACTTTTAGGATTTTTCTCCCTGAAGATACAGCATTGCAGATGGATCTCATTACTAGACACCCGAGTTATTCACCTTATCATAATGAGTTTATGTATAGAATTTTCCAGAGGATGGTATTCATGAAAGACCACCTATTAACTTCCTTTTGTTTGCATTAAAGAAGCTTTCATGCTCCCCTGTGGACTTTTGATGGACATTTCTTGCAAGCATAGAGGCTACTTTCCGGAATCTCTGGTTTATTTTGCAACCCATATCTGGGTTGCCCGCATTGCTAAAGGATCATACAATTTTACAACTGATCCCCTTGCCCTTGGGATTTGCAGATGAACGTGACAAGGGTAGAATTTCTAAAGCTACTTGGGAATTAGTTTCACCAAAGAGCAAAATGGATAATATTTCATTCTTCACTACCTTTTTATTAATAGTTTCCGTTAGAACGATTACTGGATGCAGCCAAATTATTCATTATTTTTGTGTGCCAGGAGTGACAAAACACTGCATTTATGTCACAGGGATGGACAGGGACAGTCTTTCCCCATCCTTAATTAGGCATAGGTGCTCCCATTTAAAGGGTTTGTGGAGAAGTTCATAAAATATAGCAGGGAAGCCTACAAGGCCTTGTGGTTACAGATGCCAAATGTGGGGGAATCACTGCAGTGCACAGAGGTCACAATGGAGTATTTATCAGTGAAGCACCAATTGGAGCTTTGTCTTACCTTGCATACTTTGGTCCCTTACAGTAATGATATAATCCCTCACTGTAAGCTTTGGAACCCACCTGTTACCTGCCCAAGGATTGTTTAGTCTTCTTCATTGAGCTGCATCACCCACACTCAATTTTGATGTCAAAATGGTTGTCAAAATGGATGAACTTCCATGATTTTTCCCATAATTTCCTTCTTGAAGTGCAAACTTGGATCTGAGTACCGGAGTGGTGACACTTCAGCCACTTCTATTCTACTCACTTCTGCGAGCTGGAGTGCTGCTGTGACACTGCCCTTCTGACTTCCCCTCCCCTCAGGTGCTGTGACTGCTATGAACCTGGGTCTGTATTGTGTCCAGGCTCGGTCACATAGAGTGGGGAGTTCCAGGTCGTCTCTGGTGCCTGGTCCTAACCGGAGCACTAATTATCACCCTGGCGCTTTCCGCTGAACGCCAGAGGCAGCGGGGGTCTGAGTACTGCCACTGTCCTGCATTGGCTGGGGCCGTGCCTGGGAGTGGCAGCACGAGGGTCAGATGGGACTTAGGTCCTCGCCAGTGACTGAAGATGTGATTTCTTATGTGCCCTGGTTGTTGGGCACAATGCTTTTGGGCTTTCTTCATGTGTGGCGTTTGGGGCACTGGGGCCGGTGGGCAGATCGAGCCTAGTCTCTGCCTCCACCGATAATATTTTTAAGGCCACATGCAATAATCCCAGCAAGTTAAATAAGGCAAGCTGCCCTGGCCTTCCCTTCTTATTGGTCCTCTTTACTGACCCGCTGAATTGCTAGCCCTAGCTGCCCCAGAGTCTGGTTGAACCCAGCAGCCAGCCTTGATCCTTACATGTTTTGGTGTGTCTTTTAGGCACAGAGCCACCTTATCGGCCCTATAGGCCCTGTCTGACTTCTCTTCTTGGCAGAAAACATCTCCTTACTCCCCTACATCAACACGCTAATTTCTCTTGGGCTCCAGGTGTGCAACCCTCCCTGACACAGGCCTGACTCCTTCTTTTTGGGCCATAACAGCAAAGCAATGTACCCGAGACAGTCCTGCCCACATGTCAAACCCTACTTAAACGCATTAACACAGCGCTGCTATATGTCATTCTCCCCCATGTCACTCTGATGACGCTACCTTGCATAAATGCTTGACTTGAACTCTCAGTGATGTCTCCGAGTTGGGGCTGGCCTCTCCTTTCATAGCCATTGCCTGTGCTAGTAGTGCCTAATATTATCTAACTACTTGCATACTAGCGCTTGTGATTGGATTTGGCGATTTCAAACCCATCTACCAATAATGGAGTGCCACCACGCTACCGCTCTGGACACACCATCGCACCCATTGTCACTCCAAGCCGTGCCTACTAAGGATGCATCACAGTCGAAACCGTCTGAATGCTCAAAGTTATAGGAAGACAAACTAGACACTGTACCGGTGGTGGCTAGCGAGCGCACTCGGACGTCCTTAGAAACCAAGATTGACAATGTAGCTACTGATCTTACGCTACTGCATGCAGACCACTGTAAGATGGATGACAGGGTCGGCTTTGTGGAACAGTCCCTTACAGACTTACAGTCGAAATTCTAATGCATGGACACCTCCATACAGGCACTACTGGAACATTTCAGCATGCTTGAGCAGAGAGCTGAAGATGCAATGCAATACGTGGAGTTGTGGCTGGGGGGCCTGCTTCCCCCACATACATTCCCCCAATATGCCTCCATTGAGCAAGTGCACCATGTTCCTGCAAGGAAACCCCCACCCGGGTCCAGTCCTCGACCAATGGTACTCAGACTGCTGCATTTCTGTGACAGAGATTCAATCCTGCATGAGGCCAGAAAACTTGCTGAGACTAAAGTGGATAGCACACCGGTCATGCTTTTTCCTGATACACCAGAACAGCCTAGAGGCAATGAAGTTCCTTTTGGCAGTGAAGCATCACCTCTGTGAATTGGGCTTGAAGTATTCACTTCATTTTCCAGCATGACTTTGTGTGGTCGCCAATATAACCACGTACTTCTTTGATTCATCTGACAGCGCTTGGTGCTTGTTGGAAACCTACGGCCCTCAAGCTACCAAAACATCACACCCTGATGCCCTTGAGAGAGCGTAATTTGATATTACATACTATAGACGTGAAATGCTTATGTCTAACAATGCTGTATTAATAAACATATTAAAAGTGTATTCATAAAATGGAGAATCGTTCACATGTATAAACTAATGTCAACTGTAAGAAATAATCGTTTATAGTTTGCCTAACTGAGCACATTAAAATGTATAAAACTGCATTCATTAGAACTCGTATATCTTAAGTTAGCGTGAGTCAAGCAGAAGCTGTGTAGTTCTCATATTAAAAGCGTATTTTTCCTGTTTCTTCAGTGTGCTGACTTGCAAACAACCATGACCCAGCTATTGTTCTTTCTGTATTAGTTTGTAACATCGGGATATTTTCCCATTCGCATGCTAGCATCTTTTAGTATAAAATGATTGTGCTTCGAAACATTTGCAGATACTTCCAAGGACAATGAGACGAGGGAAAGAGAACTTTTAACCTGAGACGTGTGCCAAGCTGATGAAGTAACCCCGGATATGCCACCTACGGAAGACTGATTATGAAGACCAATCAGAAGCCAATATTTTATCGAGAGATGACAAATGCATTACTTAATGTATAATTTGATAGGTTAACAATGATGGGGTGTATTGACTGACCAATGGAATTTTGGGGGAATGAATTACTAGAAAGGGATAAAAACCCATGACACAGGAAATAATGACACATTAGGTAGGGAATGATATCAATTGCATCCCGAAACTTTGTCACACTATTCTGTGACTGGAGACTTAGACAAACTATCCTTGCCCATTCTACTGCCCCTTACACTTTTCTCCTGATGAGGAGAGTGTCTCTTGCCTCTAACTTAGATAGACTGACGGCGATCTGACCGATGTCCTGAAGACGAAGACTGATCCTGAATGCTGACCTAATCAGAGGAGGGTAATTATATAATTGCTAATGGAAATTCATTTTTGCCTTTCTTTCTAGGTACCAACTGCTGTGTATGTTTTGATAGAGACCTTAGTTAGATGTTTTCCAAATTGGTGTTCAAAATTATTTTGCATGACGCCCAACATGCTAATGCCAATTAGAGGTTAGACGAGGTATTCACTCTGACTGACAAACTGACGTGACTGACCTGGTGCTATGCTGAACTAGTATCTTAGAGAGCTGATGTGTTATAAACCACTTACATCTATCTGATTATTCATGTTACTGATTTTTGCATTATCGAGAGCTTATTGTGGTTGTCATCTTATAATCGTGCTTATGTGTTTATTGACTTTGAGATTAATGCCTTTGCTACTAGATTGTAAACAATAGGGAATAAAACTTATTAACTTCATTAAGGTGTGGTTATTCATGACTGAAAGGTCATGGTTGCGCCGAACGTCTAATTTGATGTCAAACGTTGACAATGTTATTGACCTATTGATTGATATTTTGATTAGTTATCTCATCCTACGGTGTCTCACCACTGGGCCCAAAGATTCATTGGCCTAAAACGAGTCCTGATGTGTATAAATTAACATAGACGGACGCGTTAGCAGTTCTGGTAGCAGAGTACGGTTTGGCCCTTGGGGGCCCTAGGACGGAGTTTTCACTGTTCAATTGTTTTCTTGTGATAATGCAAATTGGAAAGATGATGAGTTGCTAGATCTGCCATGGGCTTTCCTGGGATCTCGGAGCCTGCCTAAACGAGTTGGGAATGTTCTCGGCGCCATAGTATGTGTGGTTAGGGTTTTGCGCTTATTAAATCTTATGCACTTTGCAGGTGATTGTGAATATTTGAGTGTGATTAGGCCAAAATTAAGTGTTGTTTAGAAGGAGTGGGTGTACTCCACAGCATGAGAGTAGGGAAGTCGGCGAACTTCATGTGAATGTAGCGCTTGTTGCTCAAAATTATCCACGTGGTTGGTTGTTGTATACGGGCCTATTGAGGTCTAAGACTGGGGAGTATGATGATAAAAAGGTTTATGTTGTAATCTGTGCGGTTTAGTAGGTCAATCGGGCGTGGTTGACAGATCGAGTTTCGAGTTATGATGCATGTGTGTAACCTTCAATGGAGATTTGACAAGTTCTAAAGTGCACTAGAAGGAGTCATTGACAAGTCGAGAGTAGGATTTGCAGGACGAATTCTGCTTGCGTATGAGGGAACTGAGAAGGAGAGAGTAGCGGCCGAGGCTTCAAGTGAAATCTCTGTAAAGTTCTGAAGCGAATGTGTTACCCTTCCTGTAGTAAACCGGCAGATTTGTGTTGTCATTCAAGTGCTAGCAATAATTTGCATTAGTTTGTATGAGTTGTAAGGAGTTAGTGAGGTGTGGACAAGCCGCAAGACTTTGTCAGCTGCAGTGTGTGAGTGTGTGAGTGTGACGTCAGTGGTGCCACGCTGGGATAGGTCAGACGTCGATAGGGGTCGCGCACGGATTGGCTGCCGTCCGTGAGAGACAATAGGTTGAGCAAAGGGTAGGTGAAGAGTGTCCTGGGAACTAAGCCGTTTTCTGAGTAAAAATAAAATAAAATGAATTTTGTTAAGGCATTTAAAAGCGCATTGAAAGGAGATGTGTATATCGTTGCGACTGATGGGGAACCTACACCACCTGAGGGTACGCCAGCTTACACGGTTATGGAAGAAAAGGGTGTTGCACCGTGTTTATGGATAAAACAATGGCGTAAACTGACAGAGAAAGAAGGGTGTCTAGCGTTTCCTGAACATGGAACGTTTAATCAAAAGGTGTTAGAAAATCTGAGGTGGATGTTAAGTACGCAACAACCACCTCCACGACCAGCACAGTATGAGGCTTTGGCAATTTGGGACCTGATGGCTCTTAAACATAGACAAGAAAGATTTCAAAGGAGACTGACAAGAGCTGAAAAATCCTATGCAGAGGCTAGGTGGGATAATGAGAACAAAATGTGGAGATGAGGAATAGTGGATGGGTTGAAGCTGTTTCCGGCAATAACCCAGGGAGAGGAAACACAGGGAAAGAAAGCTTCTTGCAAAACTGATAAAGAGCCAGTCAAACATAAAGAGAATAAAAGATCTTGGGAAGAAGAGGACGATTCAGATGATGAGGCGTTTATGGATAGACTGTTACATGATCGTCCGCCACCTTACGTGGTGAACGACAATGCTCCAAGTACTAGCTTGGATCCTGGGAACCAGACGAAAGAGAAGGGTGTTACTGATACAGTGCAGAATAGCGATACAGCTTTGATACAGAATGGTGTCAGTGTACCCACTGCTCCAGACCCGCCGATACAGTTACAGCCTCCACCACAGATAAAAAGAATTTATCCTGATGTTCCAGTGCTTGAGACTACTACGAACTTGGTGGTGCAGCCAGACCCGATATATACAAAGTCAAGGTTAGTGCAGATTGAATCAACTCCGCAGTTAGTGTCACAACCGCCAAAACTGATACCTGGGTATAACCCAGTAGCGGGTCCTTTAAAAGAACCTGCACCAGGATTATTGAATCAGACCTATGGTGTTGAAGCTCCAAGAAGCTTGGGAGCAGGCCAGAGACCTGCCGCTATATCACTACCCATTACAGTTGGTCCCCCGGTGCCGTTATACGCACAGGAGAAAACAAGGATGTGTGAGCAGGGAGTCCTAACTCATGAAACGATAAGAGGAGGGTCTCTTATAACTCCACAAATAATGACACAGGGAGGACAGGCTTGTGAACAATCAAGACCCTTAATGGACCTTAGTCCAATAGGAGCACCTCTTGAAGCAATGCGACAAGCAGGATTGGGAGTCCTGACTCCCCAAACCATGAGTACAAATACCTCATACACTCCAATGATACATGCAGGGAACATTTCATTACAGGGTTTTACAGTACAACAGCTAAATGAATGGTTAGAGAAAACCTGCACATCACAAAGGGCTACTGCAACTGCAATCGAACCTGAGAAAGAGAAACACGATGAATACCTAAATCTAGTACGGCTAGGAGCAGAAGCTGCTGAATTGGTGGATGGAACAATGGAAGTAAATAGGTTGGAATCCTACACTGAGGCAGAATTAAGGTACCTATGTCCTAAAATCACCAAAGAGGTAGGCAAAGTACACCAGAAATTAACGAATTTGGCAGACAAATACAATATTGACATTGGGAACACAAAACATTTGAAACGGAGTTACAGATTAGATTTTGACTCAAAAGATTTTGAGCACATGAGATCCGCAGGCATGAAGACACATTTGAAAGAGCTGCTGCAAAGCGCACAAATTTGGGGAGCATTAGAGAAATGGGAAGGCCGATGGATGAAGAAAAAGGATAAGGGAAAAAGAGGTAGTCCAGTGTCTAGTGAAACAACAGTCACACCAAATTTAGAGACAGTAAAAATCCTACCTATGAGAGAAACAGCTGGTGGTGTTTTGGTGCATGAGCCTTGGTCCAGGGGAGACATTTTGTCCTTTACGAATGATTATCCCAGGTTAAGAGAAAAAACGATTGAGTGGTATCAACAGACAGATAGATTCGTGAAGCTTGCGAAGTGTCTCTGGGAAGACTTAAATACCTTGTTTGAGATTATTGTTCCGCCAGACTTGTGGCTTGAGTGCAAGAGAGGGGTAGATTGGCCCACAAGAGAACCGGCAAGGGATAAAGTGACTGGAGCACCTTCTGAAGAGGTGATGAAATATTATCATAAAGTAATTGAGTTTTTGAAACAAAAGGTGTCGCCGAAGGTGACTGATTGGCAGAAAATTGACCGGACCTCTCAAGAGGTTAAAGAGTCAATACATGCGTATTATGAAAGATTGTTAAAAGCATTCAAACATTACAGTGGTACCGAAACAATTGAGCCGAAGGACATGAATCATCTTGTGTTCAGATTTGTCGAAGGGCTGAGACCGGAGGTCAGCCAAATGATGAAAAATCATTTGATTTGTTGGCAAGCTAAACCGATTGATGAAGTATTACAGTACGCGAAATACTGTAGTGACGAAATTGAGTTAAAGCAGAAAAAGTTGAAGGAGAAGGTGATGGTGATGCAGATAAGAGCTGCACAGGCGGGAATACAGGGAAATGGTGTTCAGCAGATGATACAGCAACAACCGCAATTGAATGGTGTGTTTCAGGCACAGCCGAGAGGTAGAGGTCGAGGGTTTGTGAACCGTGGTGTGGACATGAATAATGTTGTTGTTCAAGGTGATGGTCAAGGAGTGAAAAAGATGTCACCATGCCATGCGTGCGGGGGCGTGGGACATTGGAAACGGGATTGTCCAAATATAATGCAGGATGGTACAGTTCAGCAGAGTAACAATGCCGGTACATTGCAAAATTCACAAGGTCCAAGAATGAGACACCCGAATCAGAACTATCAAAATAATTTGGTACAAATGACAGGGGTGCAACCTATGCAGCAAATGCAAATGCCGCGTTTCCAAACAGTGTCAGTACAACCGATGCAACAGCAGATCCCTATGGTGCCTAGACAGCAAATGCAGTTACCCCTAGCTCCGATGGGACAGCAACAGGTGATGCTTCCTCAACAGGTCACAGGTCAAGTAACAAGTCAAAACAACACTGTACAACAATTCCCACTAAGAGGTGAAAATGAGATGAATGAGGACTGGTCAGATGATAGCTCAGACAGTGAAGAGTGCAGACTCGCCGCGTCCTTAGAAGTAGACCAGAGAGGCCCATATGTGGAAGGAAAAGTAATGGGCTACAAAGTCTCATTTTTAGTTGATACAGGAGCTACACGCTCTACTGTTCGCAGTGCAGAGGTGCCAAGATTACCTCTCTCAGGGCGCACCATACGAGTGGTTGGTGTGGCTAATCAGTATCTGACTAATCCAATCACTGACCCAGTGCAGGTTGAAATTGGAAATTTCCAGGGCCTGCATAGATTTGTTGTGTGCGATTCAAGTCCAGTGTCCTTGCTAGGAAGAGACTTATTGTGCAAGACCAAATGTTCAATTACCTGTTCCGATGGTGGAATAGAGGTTCAGACAAACAGTGATGACGAGGCAGATGAGGGTCAGCTTATGGAAGAAGGAGGAGAAATGAATGAAGATTACCCTCTAATTACCCTTTTTCCAGTATTTACCTTGATCGATCTACCTGCTGATCTGCAAGGATCGGTGATAGAGAAAGTATGGGATTTGACTGGAAAGGAGGTTGGATTAATAAAGGGAGTAAAACCAATCAAGGTGCAGGTAAAGCCGAATGCAGTGTTTCCACAATTGTCACAATATCACATGACTCAGGATGTCCTTATTGAAGTGACCCAGATAATTTCAGATTTTCTCAGACAGGGAGTTTTAAAAGAGGTCCTGAGTAGTCCGTGTAACTCTCCGATTATGGGTTTGAGAAAGCCCTGTGGGAAAGTTCGAATTGTGCAGGATTTGAGAAAAATAAACGAAATCGTGGTAAAATGCTGCCCTGTGGTTCCCAACCCAGCAGTAATAATGTACCAGGTTCCTTGTGATGCTGAATGGTTTACCGTAGTAGACCTATCACAAGCGTTTTTCTCGATTCCACTTCACGAGGACAGCCAGTTTTTGTTCAGTTTCAAATTCCTGGATAAGGTATACAGTTGGTGCAGAATTCCTCAGGGGTTTTCTGAGTCACCATCCATCTTCAATCAGATATTGAAGAAGCATTTGGAATCTCTTGTGCTACCTTACAATTCGACTCTTGTGCAGTACATTGATGATTTGTTGATTGCATCCAAAACCAAAGACAGCTGCAAATATGATACAATTGCCTTATTGAATCATTTAGGGAAAAACTGACATAAGGTGTCACCTAAAAAGCTGCAGTACTGTCAAAAAGAAGTAAAATATTTGGGGCATCTGATTGAGAAAGGGTCTTGAAGAATATCCAAAGAGAGAATAACAGTTGTTTTGCAAATGAATCCCCCAACAACAAAGAGAGATGTCAGAATGTTCTTGGGAATGGTGGGCTACTGCCGTCAGTGGATACCCAACTTCTCGATCATTTCAAAACCATTGACAAAACTGACAGGAAAGGAAGTTAAGGATGAACCGTACACAATCACATTGACAAAAGAAGAGCTCGAGTCATTTCTAGAGTTGAAAGAATGCATGTGCAGAGCTCCAGCATTAGGAATGCCTGATTATGAGAAGCCATTTTTGTTGTTCTGTCATGAACGTGATGCTTGTTCCTTGTCTGTTTTAACACAGGTCCATGGAGATGCAAATCGCCCTGTCGCAGCAGTTGGTCAAAGCCTTTCACAATGCGAGGGCATAGTTATGGGTTATCCCCTAACAGTATTGGTTCCACATTCTGTTGAAATTTTGCTGACACGAACTAAGACACAACACATGACAAATGCCCGACTTACCAAATATGAGACAATCATTCTGGGGTCACCAAATGTCACACTAAAAAGGTGCACTGTACTAAACCCGGCAACTCTACTTCCCATTTAGAATACAGAAATAAAAGATGGGGAAGAATTTGAGCATGATTGTTTGGAGGTAACTGAGCTCAGTACCAAACCTCGCTCAGATATAAAAGATACCCAGTTAAAGGAAAACGATTACATTATGTTCGTTGATGGGTCCTGTCTAAGAGATTCATCAGGAACCTTGAGAGCTGGTTATGCAGTATGTACCATGTCCGGTATAGTCGAAGCCTCCTGGCTCGAGAAAGTGTTTTCTGCACAAGTGGCAGAATTGATAGCTCTCACAAAAGCCTGCCATGCTGCTGTAAATCTAAAAGTCACAATCTATACAGACAGCAGATACGGATTTGGAATTGTGCATGATTTTGGCCAACTCTGGTCACAAAGAGGGTTTATGACATCCTCTGGTTCACCAGTGAAAAATGGAGAACAGATAAGAGATTTGTTACATGCGATTCAGTTGCCTCTTGAAATTGCTGTGGTGAAATGCAGTGCTCACACCAGATCACAAGATTTTGTGTCAATGGGGAATGGTTATGCAGACCAGGTTGCCAGATTTTGTGCATTAAACTGTATATCCTTTAAAGAACAATGGGAACTGTTACCACAACCTGAGAATGACACAACGTTAAGTTTAGCATTACGAGTGGTTGATACCTTAGACGAATTAAAGACGCTACAAAGCCACGTTGGCAAGGAAGAAAAACGTTCCTGGCAGAAAATGCAGTGTATACAGAGAGAAGACGATATTTGGGTATCAAGAGAGGGAAAACTAGTGTTACCAAACAGTCTTCTGTCACAATTTGCCCGACTGTATCATGGGCAGGCTCACTTGGGAAGAGATGCCATGATCAGATCATTTAAGATTGATTGGTTCAATCCAAGATTCAGACATGCTGCAGAAATTACCTGTCACAGATGCGTCATTTGTCAACAAATGAACGATGGAAAAGGAACTGTGGTAACTTTGAGCCACATTGGGAGAGCTGGTGGTCCATTTAATAAGATCCAAATGGATTTCATTGAAATGCCTGTTTGTGGAGGTCTGAGATACGTGTTGGTGATTGTGTGTGTTTTTAGCCATTGGATTGAGGCATATCCCACACGTAGGAATGACAGTCTTACAGTTGCAAAACTACTACTCAGAGAATTAATACCCAGGTTCGGGTTTCCGGTTTCTATAGAATCAGATAGGGGAAAACACTTCGACAATGAGGTGATTAAACTTCTGTGTGCTGCACTCAACATTGAACAAAAGCTGCATTGTAGCTATCGCCCTGAAGCTTCAGGACTAGTCGAACAGATGAATGGTACGTTGAAATCAAGAATAGCAAAAATGTGTGCAGCAACAAACATGAAGTGGCCAGATGCGTTACCTCTAGTGCTGATGTCTATGAGAAACACGCCAGATAAGAAAACAGGATTGTCCCCACATGAAATCCTTATGGGCAGAGCAATGAGGTTACCGGCGGTACCTGCAAATGCACTAGTGAATATTACAGATGATATGGTGTTGGATTACTGCAAAAGTTTGGCTGACGTGATTCGCTCTTTCTCTCACCAGGTGGAAGCTAACACGTTACCACCAATCGGCGAACCAGGACACTCTCTGCAAGCTGGAGATTGGGTGGTTGTCAAGAAGCACGTAAGAAAGTCGTGTCTTGAGCCGCGTTGGAAAGGGCCATATCAAGTGATATTGACGACCACTACTGCTGTGAAGTGTGCCGGGGTTCCCAACTGGATACATGCCAGTCATACAAAAAGGGTAGCGTGTCTTGTTGAAGAGGAACTTGAAAATTCCGGTGCAGAAACCTCAAGAGGAGAAGTCTCAGAGTCAGAGATCAGTCAAGAAGGATCTGAGACTACAGGAGAGCCCGCTGAGAACAACCGTGTCCCTCAAACTATCAGTGAGTTCGTGAGAGGTGACGAAGTGCCAATCTCAGTGGAGGCAGCAGGAGAACAAAGTCAAGAAGAGGTTCTCCCAGAAGCAGACGAGTACAATTCAGAAACTGAATACAATATCGAACAAGGAGAAAGAGACGAAGGAGTGTCAAATTCAAATCAGAACGAATCAAGATCTGCCAAACGAGTTCCAAGCCTATCGGGAGAAAACACCATATTACCAGAGGAGGGTGCTGTCCGAGGTACTGAAGGAAAACGCTGAAGCAAGACGAACAGAGGTGACAATTACCCAGAAAATTCACACTTTAGAATAAGAGAAATAGCAAATAAAACAATAATAGAGGAAAGCGATACCTCACGAGCAGACGATCTGAGTGAAGGAGAACAGCAAGGTGAACGAAGAATAAAAAGAAAAAGAATAGCAAACAGAAGATATACCGGTCCTGAATGGGCATACGCTACAACCGCTGAATGGCAACAAGAATTCCTAGCGTTCTGTTTTGATAGAGAAATACCAGGCCAGTACTACGGTACCTGAAGAAAGTACAACAGGAAGAATTGAAAAGAAAGAAATTGAAAATTGTGAAAGCTAAAAATAAGAATCTTAGAAAAAAGAAAAAAAACTACCGGAAAGTGACATTAAACCTGGATTTGACTTATAGAAACCTGATTACGACAAGCTGCTAACCTGAATTGACGAAAAGGGTCCTGGATTGAGTGAAGACGCTGTAAATTACGCAAAAAGAATTTGCTACTCAGAGTTGATTGTTGATCTACTGTTTGATTCTATACAAACATGGCTTATAGTAACAAGGGAAGTAAAGTGTGTGGCTGGTTAGGACTTATGATAGGTGCTGTATGTGCAATAATGATTGTGGGAGTGATTGTAGGAATGCCATGGAGAGAGAGTGAAACTACTAATGCAACTTCAAAACCTGAGACTACCACTACAACTAATAAACTATCACCATGGGAGAGATTCGAGCAAGACACAAAACACCTGCATGAGGGAACTAATCCAAACGGAGAGCTTTCTACTAATGTTTTCTATCGCCTACTAAATGAGTATGTGGAAACTATGAATGCGAAAAATTGTTATGTGTGTACTAAAATTCCTTCATCTGTGCAGGAGGGAGTTACTTATCATAGCCTCCCTCTTACGTATGGGATTAGTTGTAGCCTGCTACTAACAAGATTTTATGATCAAGAGCATGTGCAATATTTTTATTCAAATTTGGATGTTGTGTTTTCTTTTGTGCCTGTTATTGAATTCTTAAATAAATTAGCTAAAGAGCATGATATAAAATTAGTTAGAGGATTCTTTGAGCCAACACTAACATTTGGAACTGCTTATGCACACCGCAATAACCTGACATGCTTACTGTCTCCTGTAGAGAAAAGCTTTTTAGATCACACCGATGATAGACGCAAAGCATTAAAAGAAAGATTAGCAAAAGGTTTAGAAAAAAACGCACTTATGCAAACGACTATGCTTATACTGAAATTAAAACACAAGGCAAGTTAGCTATAGATGCATCACACGTAGGTAGACTCTGTATATATAGACCAAAATCCGATCAAGATAATTTGTTTGTAGGAACGAGTGAATGTAGGCATGTGTTTTTGTTTCAGAGCAAATGGACCTTTATGTTAAATGGACAAGACCCAGCGATTCCTGGAATTTATTACATCTGTGGGTTAAATGCGTATTACCGTCTCCCTAAGGGAGGGTATGGGACATGTTATTTGGGAATAATATTCCCAAAGATTTACCAGATTGATGACTTAAAACAACTACCTAAAACGTCTGAATTACAACATACTAGACAAAAACGAGAATCAGTGGCGGCTGTCATTGGTGATATATTTGGTGCTATAATCCCTTCAATAGGGGTTGTCTTAAATTCTATGAAGATTCAAAAGTTGTCTACTATTGTGGATAACATGCTGACAAATTTCACAGGAGCTATACTCCTGATGGATACAGAACTTGCTGCAGAAAGAGCTATGACTCTTCAAAACCGGCTTGCTTTAGACATTCTTTTAGCAAAGAGTGGAGGTGTGTGCAAAATGCTTAATGAGCGACATTGTTGCTCGTATATCCCTGATAATAGTAAGAAAATTAGAAGCATGCTTACTAACCTGACTAGAGATAGTGCAGATTTGAAAGATCTAAAAGAACTTGGTGTTTGGGAGAAATTTGGAAAGGGAATTGCCCGAGTGGGAAGCTGGTTTACCAACATTTGGAATGGGGTACTTGCAAAAATCATGATGGGATTATTAATTGTTCTGATTTGTCTATTGGGATTAGGGGGAATATGCAAAATTAATGAAAAGGTGAAAAGAAATTTGGCTAACAGAACGGAGAGAAAATGTTTAATGAAATATGGGAAAGCTCACATAAAGTAAAGGATGTTGAAATGAGCATTATGCGCAAGGCAAAAAGTTAAAACCTGAAAATTTGTGATGACGAGCGTCATCAGAGGAGGGACTGAGAGAGCGTATTTTGATATTACATACTATAGACGTGAAATGCTTATGTCTAACAATGCTGTATTAATAAACATATTAAAAGTGTATTCATAAAATGGAGAATCGTTCACATGTATAAACTAATGTCAACTGTAAGAAATAATCGTTTATAGTTTGCCTAACTGAGCACATTAAAACGTATAAAACTGCATTCATTAGAACTCGTATATCTTAAGTTAGCGTGAGTCAAGCAGAAGCTGTGTAGTTCTCATATTAAAAGCGTATTTTTCCTGTTTCTTCAGTGTGCTGACTTGCAAACAACCATGACGAGGCTATTGTTCTTTCTGTATTAGTTTGTAACATCGGGATATTTTCCCATTCGCATGCTAGCATCTTTTAGTATAAAATGATTGTGCTTCGAAACATTTGCAGATACTTCCAAGGACAATGAGACGAGGGAAAGAGAACTTTTAACCTGAGACGTGTGCCAAGCTGATGAAGTAACCCCGGATATGCCACCTACGGAAGACTGATTATGAAGACCAATCAGAAGCCAATATTTTATCGAGAGATGACAAATGCATTACTTAATGTATAATTTGATAGGTTAACAATGATGGGGTGTATTGACTGACCAATGGAATTTTGGGGGAATGAATTACTAGAAAGGGATAAAAACCCATGACACAGGAAATAATGACACATTAGGTAGGGAATGATATCAATTGCATCCCGAAACTCTGTCACACTATTCTGTGACTGGAGACTTAGACAAACTATCCTTGCCCATTCTACTGCCCCTTACACTTTTCTCCTGATGAGGAGAGTGTCTCTTGCCTCTAACTTAGATAGACTGACGGCGATCTGACCGATGTCCTGAAGACGAAGACTGATCCTGAATGCTGACCTAATCAGAGGAGGGTAATTATATAATTGCTAATGGAAATTCATTTTTGCCTTTCTTTCTAGGTACCAACTGCTGTGTATGTTTTGATAGAGACCTTAGTTAGATGTTTTCCAAATTGGTGTTCAAAATTATTTTGCATGACGCCCAACATGCTAATGCTAATTAGAGGTTAGACGAGGTATTCACTCTGACTGACAAACTGACGTGACTGACGTGGTGCTATGCTGAACTAGTATCTTAGAGAGTTGATGTGTTATAAACCACTTACATCTATCTGATTATTCATGTTACTGATTTTTGCATTATCGAGAGCTTATTGTGGTTGTCATCTTATAATCGTGCTTATGTGTTTATTGACTTTGAGATTAATGCCTTTGCTACTAGATTGTAAACAATAGGGAATAAAACTTATTAACTTCATTAAGGTGTGGTTATTCATGACTGAAAGGTCATGGTTGCGCCGAACGTCTAATTTGATGTCAAACGTTGACAATGTTATTGACCTATTGATTGATATTTTGATTAGTTATCTCGTCCTACGGTGTCTCACCACTGGGCCCAAAGATTCATTGGCCTAAAACGAGTCCTGATGTGTATAAATTAACATAGACGGACGCGTTAGCACCCTCATGATCCGGACGCAGGCCCGTGGCCGCCGCCTCCCTGGACTGGAACAGTCCTTGGCCCTGAGATCGACCCCTGATTTAGAACAGATCATCATGGAAAGACGCTGTGCTCTACAACAAGCTGCTGCCCTCACAGAAGGGACACAACACTCAAGCCCTGAAGAAAACGTGCTTCTTTCTTCCAGTGACGAAAGCTGTGCAGCAACCTGGCCCTCTCGTGAGGACTCAGAGCCCTCCAGATGTGACTCCACGAACTGCAGATTATATTATTTGACTTACTGCTCGCCCTGTCTAACCAGATGCTGCTCCGCACTTTGCAATGTATGACCTAGATATACCTAACATTGTTTTCTTTCATCCTGCAGGTGACACTTTGACTGTCCCCTAATGGAGGCATGCCTTACCATCTTTGACTTATTGTTGAGATCGGTTTAGATGGCTCTCATAGTGATTACTACTTATGCTGTATTGGTACTCCCTATTACTTGTCATTTGAGGTAACAACGCTTCTTGTGTTACTGCTCCCCCCCAAAGTGATTTATTTTGATTATCTCGTAATTGCCAGTTACTGTTTGGTTTGGGTGGGCACTCGGTTGGTGCACTACCCGTATGGTGTTCACTGTTTCAATTATGCATTATTATGTTCTGTTGCCTAGGTATATACATGCTACATAGCCCACTCACACCCACCATCAAAATAGGTGAGATCTCACACTTACACTCTTAAGCAATTTTAACTCTGCTGCCTGTGTATGGTTATCACCCTACCTGCCCTCGTCAGTTTGATGTCCATTAAAGAATTGACCTAGAATGTCCATGGCATCCACACCCCCACACGCCACTCAGACATCTACTCTTAACTTAGACACGATGCTATTAATATAGCACTACTAGAGGAATCTCACTTAACGCCTCAAGAAACAACTAAATTACAGGCATCTTGGCATGGGCAAATTTTTGCCACTGATTTCTCCTCATATGCTTGTGGAATACTATTGTGGGTTAAGCCAGTTACACTCTTCATGTCAGGTGAGATACTCACGGATCCGCAGGACAGGTATGTCCTTGTAAAGGGCAGACTGGATGGCTGTCATGTCCTGATAGGCAGCATGTATGCCCACAGTACTGATCAAGAGACTTACCTGCATTCACTCTCCAGGGTTCTATCTTGTTAGAACGGAGTCTCATGACTGCAGGAGGTGATTTTAACATGGTGCTTAACATTACTTTAGATCGACCGTTCCCTCCGTTGTCCCGCGTGACTTCCTCCTCTAATGCTCACGCACTTAAAAGTTGGCTCCAGAACTGAGGACTAATCAATATCTGGCTCAGTCACAACACAACTGCTAAAGTATACTCCTTTTACTCTGCACCTCACTCCTTACTCGTCAGGATCGACAAGACTAGTGGGTACATTGGATTCACCCCCTCAGTCACCCACATTGAATATTTGGGTCATACCCATTTGGACCATAACCCCCTATATCTGTGGTTTGTGTGGGATACAGGCAACCCTGATCCTATGTTCCACCTTCAACCCTTTCGCCCCTCTGTTGCTACAGCCATTGAGAGATATTTTGATCTCAACACAGAAACTACTGAGGCTAGATCCACTGAGTGGGATGTGTTCAAGGTGACTCTGCATCAACACTGTCTGGGGCTACATTAGAACATACGCCAACAACTAGATACTGATATACTGCACATTGAACATCGGCTCTTGTGCGTGGAAAGTACAGCTGTGGTTGACCTGACTGGCATCCTTAGACTGGTGGAGGCACAGCACAAACGTGTGGCTTTGTTAGAACGTTTACAATGTTATAACTATGCTGCCCACTCAGCTAAAACGGACGCTACGGCTGACAGAGCTGGAGGGCTTCTGGCATGGCTAAAACAGCAGGACAGGCCTAGCCACCCCATCGCAACATTAAGCTCTGATGTTGGTCCACTACTTTATACTCAGTGGGAAATTCACAATGAACTAACACCTCTCTTTATCAATCATTCAACATGGCTACTCCAGAGGATATCACCACTTTCTTTATCTCTGTACCCCTCCTCCTCATTATATAGGGCCACAAGGCAGAATAAGATAACCTCATCATGCCTTTCAAAATATGTGAGGTAATATGAGCATTGGCAACCAGCACGACCCTGGGTAGGGACTGCTTCCCCGCAGAATTTTATAAATCCTATACTTCACAGCTGATATCTAGCTTGCAGTCACTATATGCAAAGGCCCTAGAACCTCCAACCTTCCTGCCTTTCTCTGAGAGGTGCACTTATCTCTCTACTGAAGCCGGGCAAAGAGGCCTTGAATTCATCCCAGCCACTAGCACTATTGAACACAGGTTTTAGAATTCTGCCAAAAATCAAAATGGATCGCCTGACACCATTAGTTATGAAATTAGTATTTCTGGATCAAAACAGGTTTGTCTCAGCTCAAACTACTTCACTTAACCTGTGATGATTTTTCCGCTTCTTGGAACAGTCCCCAGTTACATGGCCTCATTTGGGTTGCTTGGTCTTGGATTTGGAAAGAGCATTTGACTCTAGAGTGGCGCTGTCTATTTGCAGTGTTGCTCCAGTATGGTTTCGGCGATCAATTCCTGAGACTCGTCCGTCTCTCTTACCTCTGATCCCATCCCTATAGGAAGGGGCATGCAGCAGGGAGGCCCACTCTTGCCACTGCTCTTTTTCTTGGCAGTAAAGCCATTGGCAGCTTACCTTCATTCGCTGGGTGGTGAGAGGGGAATACCCCTGGGAGTTGGCATCCACTCGGTCTTCCTGTATGCTGATGATCTACTTATACATTTATGGGACATTTATTTTATTCCAGATGCTGTCACCCACACGCTCTGTCAATTTGCTGTCCTCTCCTGCCTTAGTGTCAATTGGGCTAAATGCTGCCTTTTTTCCATTATTCGCAATCATTCCGGATCCAGGGGTCAGTCTGCTTGAAACCCCCCTTACTTGACAGCCCAATACGTTTAGATACTTGGGAGTCCAAGTCTATCATTCATCTGCAGATTTATTAGATGGTAACCTGACATATGCTGTCACCTCACTGGGTGCCGAGATGGCCTTCTGGAAGACCTCGCTCTTGTCTGTGGCAGGCAGGGTGCCCCTGCTCAAGATGGTTGTACTTTTTCTGTTCCTTTGAAGGTGTGATTTTTAACTTTATATAGAATACTTCCAAGTGTTGTGTGACACTTAATAAGCTTTACCAGTCTACGGACCTTGGGGGATTTGCAGTCCCCAACTTAGAATAGGACTCCTTAGCTTCCCAACTACAATGGGTGGTGGAGTGGCTCACTGTTACCATCACACTGCAGCTGTCCTGAATCCTGGCCATTATCTTGCAACTGTTTCACCAATGTGCTCAGCAGATATCACCTAAACCCTCACTCCTGTTAGTGGCACATCGCTGCTTTAGGTGTAGTCTCTACCTCACAAGGAAGACCCCACCTTATGCACCAGCATTGGTGCTCTCTGGCACACCGCGTAGACAACAATTTACCACCATGGCGGAACTATCCATTTGGGATGAGGCAGGAATCCAGTTGTTAGGAGATCGTTACAGGGACGGGAAGCTACTGATTTATGAGATACTGATGGACAAGAATGGCCTCCCCGCCTGCCAATTTCTCTTGCATGCCTCCCTAATTAGAACATTGGGGCGAAAATGGGGTGATATGATCTGCAAAGCCCCTATGCACCTAACTATTCAATACCTTCACATTTTAGGTTAGGGCAGGCTTTTGGCTCTTGCTGGCTAGTTCCTTGCATACACTTAGAGCTCCAACACTTCCAATCCTTCGTGGGTAGTGGGAGGGGGACCTCGACCGACCCTGCACAGACAGAGACTGCCCTGTTAGAGGGTCCTCTTCACATACCCCGCACCAGCCATTTCCATTTGATTCAGCTATACATAGTGCACAGGGCCTACCTCACTCTTGCCAATAGAAATAGATATTTCCACTGCACAGACATTGCCTGCCCCTTCTGTGGATTGGTAAATGCGGATATCATACATATGCTTTGGGATTGCTCTTGCTTACAGAGCTACAGACAAGGAGTGATGAGCCACCTACTGCATTGTACGGAAAGAGTTCTCTTAATTACATGGGAGATATGTGTGCTAGGACTATATCGTAGGAGTAAGAAGTACATCCCAGTTTATTGATTTGGGATTCATATTAGCCAAAAGACTGATCACTCACAGATGGAAATTGGCCAATCCTCCACACATTGCCTCTGGGTTGCAGTCATTCACTAACTGGGCGAAGGCTGAAAGTGTTGCTTACACAGGGAAGGAGCCTTAGGGCTCCGCAGACATCCAACAGCCAGCAGCTGGGATGCCATTATGATCAACCTACGCACCGGTATACCTGAGGCTTCACCATTGTGCCCAGGTGCCCTGTGATGGACAGACTGGTGATGCAGCCTTCTGTCCTGACTTCCCCTACCATGCTTACTACAGCAAAACGTGCACCCACACCTGTTGATGCCTCCTACTGTAGGGTGTGCATTGACAGATCCATTAATTCAATATAATGGCTAGATATGCGGCGTCAATTGATAAGGGGGTGGGTTGGGAAGTTAGGGCTAACATAACAGTTAATATTAATTTTTCTTTTGCTCCATGTGCCTCTGGTGGGGTTCCTTAGCTGTATATCTGATATTGCACACTATTATCTCCAGTGAACAATGTATGCCTTCACCTGCTGATGTCTCACATTTGTACAGCTGATCCTATGTTCGTGAATTGTCTATATGCCTTATGTCTGTTCTCCCTAACTGATTCAACAGGTAATATAAGTAATACTTTACGCCCTGCTCTACATAGGCAACAACGAAGCCCACCCTGACAATTGTTCTTGCCAATGTATAAAATACCTCGGTCACCTGATAATACTGTTGTATAACATGTTCTTGGCATTTCTGTACTTAAATAAGAAGACAAAAGCAATAAACAGAGTCAAACAAAAAAAAAGTTTCTTACTCAACTATGGACACATCCTCCATGTAAAAAATTGGGTTAGTAATTGAGAAGAGTCCTCACCTCAATCAATATTCACAAGACTGTGTCAGGGTGAGTCAGTAAAGTCATTAAATTAACCTGAGCTGAATCACAGAGCAGACAGGCTGAACTTACAGACAATGTGTAAAGTGTTTGTGCAGAACTAAAATTGCAATAAAGTAAAAATGCAAAACAATAAACATAGCAAAGCAAATTAGTAAAATACAGTAAAATTAAGTAAACAAAAATAGACCAAAATCACAAAGATTCAATAACCGCATATATGAATTTTTTAAATTCAAATGGAAATAGAGCCAAGAAGCAAAAAGCGCCCATGATAGTCAATGGTCACAGTAGAACATGATCGAGGCACAATGTGATGCTGACTGCAAAACAGCATGGTTCAGATACCCTAAACATGTATGTCCCGGTAAAAGATTTTACCTTCAAATTTTAGTTCAGAAGAGTACACTGTCAAAGCCCCAGGACCTCAGGGGAGAGACTTCTAGACTCCCAGGTAGTCAGGCAGAGGGCACAGCAGGGTACAGTTCAGGTCCATTTGCCACTGGTAGTCTGGGCAGTTGCAGGAAAAGGCCTCTTGTGGTTTCTTGTGTCCCTGTAACTTTAACAGGCGGTCAGCCCTGTGACCTTGGAGTCTATTACTTTGTCCTGGGTACAGCAGGGAGAGCAGATCCAGTCTTCTAGGCTGTTCTCAGGTGTCAGACAGCAAGTTCAGTCCTTATCTGATCTTCCACAGGCCCAGGAGTGTTCTAATGTGTGTGCCTGCAGATGCCACATTTCTGTCTGCCATGAGCTAGTAGGTTGGAATATCCCCTGGAGATGCCCCGACCAATGTAGTAAAGGTTCCAGGGGCTAATTCTACCCACTTTGGGCATTATCAAGATGGTCAAAGTCTTCAACCACATTAAACTTGGGGTGTGTGTCTGGTGTCTCTCACATCTAACTCTAAAGTCAAATTTGAGATGGATCCTGTATCCACAACAACCTCAGAGACAGATGTCTGGTAGAACAAAAGCTGAGTTTTCATGAACCAGTGCATAGGCTCAAATTATTTTGGCATTCCGTTCCCCTCCTACGAAAATGTGTCATAAATTTTATACAAAAACCCAGCAAACCGTCAAACAGGCTTTAACACTGTAATATAAAAAAGAGACTCACTGTGACTGGGTCTGTCTTGCTGAGGGGACAAAAGAAGGGCCCTGCCCAATTGTCAGCTAACATTTGGATATGACAGAAGAGGCCCCTTTGAAAAGTGCCCCAAGTGCCATATGAAAAATTCCAGCAGATCTGTCTAGTAGAGTGTGACATTTAGGCAGGCTCTGACACTTTAATTTCATAAAGTATCTTAACAGCATCACCCTGCATATACTGTCAGGTTCAGATGGGTCATCTCTGCTCATTCAGATCAGCCTATTGTTTGCTCCTGGGAGTACCTTCACAGTTCAATCATGCCTATTCAAATGTGAATTACTGGTTGGCAAAAATAGGAGAGTAAAGTGTAAATTAGCTTCCTAGTGCAAAAGTAACTTTCTAAAAGCACCTTTTCCAAGATACTTATTACAAATCCGACTTCACCAGTGCTGCAGGCTTGAAATAAATGTTTCAGAAGGTCCAAATATGAAGTTTGTGTAGCTGTTGCCTAGCTGAAGATCACATTCATTAAATTTCATATTGGGTCCCACTGCTTTCCTATGGAACAGCTTATCTTGTTACAGTGAAAATTGCTTTCAGGGCCTTTAACTATAGGGACACGTTTAATATTAACTTTTTTGTGTCCTATTTTTAAATACAATGCTCCCTGGCTTATGGACAACAAGGCCTACTAAGAGGTGATATAATAATGTTTAAATGGAAGGTTTAGACGTCTCAAAAGTAGTTGTTTTAGCAGGTCAAATTTGCCTTTTTTAATTGTAGTTGAGCCTACAATGGTAGGCCTGCTACGGCAGTGGGTAGCACAGAGGGTGTTTCGGTTCAATGTAGCATTTCATTTACCTGTCCTAGGAATTCTTAGTAATATATACTAGGGTACCCTAGTACTAGTGTACTAAGGTACACCAGTCAGGTGTATTTCAATTTTACCAGTTTTACCATATTGTAAAAGGGGAGCACAAGTACTGTACCACTGGTTAGAAGCGGTAGCATGCACAGAGTTTATATTGCTAGCAAAAATAGGGTTTAGTAAAAAGGCAAAATAATCTGGCGTGGATCTGCAGAAAGTGCAAATTTCCAACATTCTCAAAAGAGGCTGTACCATGATAGTAATATTTTTAAGGTTTAGATTGTTTATGGAACACTCCTAAATATATTTTGTACTTTTTTCCAAGAAATCATTATGAATCACTTAGTTCACAAACAATTGTGCTACACCAATCTACCTTTCATTGATTACTGTGTCTCACACTCTTTCTTTCATTTTCTCTCCACTTCCCAATTGTGTGCCCTCTACACTGAGTTACAACGAAACAGAATAAGACAGGAATTGTGATGTGTTTTAGTGCTGACATGGTTAGATCGGTTTGGAATTGCTTGAAACTGTCTTAGAAGCTGATTGAAGCCAAACAACCTACTGGAGTAAACCCAGGAGATTTTAGACTCAGTTTGATTCACCTTCAGAGTCAATTAATTTTCTATTTTGAAAGGTCAGGGCCATTATTTTTATGGCATGGCTGAAACCACTCACCCAACTCTATTTAGCCACCCTGCCATTTCTTTATACAGTGTGAATGACAAGATATGTTACAATTAGCCACAAATGGCAATAAGCTTCTTTAACTTTTGAAAAGGTATCCCTAAAATGTTTCCTAGATCATCAACTATATCCAGGATGTTCCACCAGAAAGACTTGAAAAATTCCCCATGCAGCCATCCAGGCCGAGGCACACACCTATGCACATTCAGACATACTCACATGCATCCATTCACAAGCACCCCTGTCCATGTACTCATATTCATATTTTCTTTCCTTTTACACTTGTTTTGTTTCTTTCACATCCAAAAAAATATATCCTTACAAGCTAGGTTTCTCTTTCTGAACTCTATGTGTGAGAAAGTCATCCTTTTAGCCCTATTCACCCCATTTATTTCTGACTGATACTTGTGGTAACTGACTCTGCTAACCAGGCCCAGGGCCAGTACTCTCATGAAAAAGGTATATGGTAACTAGGTATGATTACAATGACAGACCCCTGTAAGTGACTAATATATAATAAGGCAAGGGGGATTCAAACTACCCATAAGTCCCTAGTATATAGTAGGGCAGGGAAGTTTAGAGACCCTGTAGATTTCCTGCACTGGAACATGAACTGCTGTGTTGCCTGCTGTCACTTTTAAAGGCAGCCCTGCTTTGCAGACTGTCTTTAAAAGTACAATATATGAAATTCGACTTTGGAATTAAAGGTACTTCCAAAGTGATAATCTATCTTATTTTTACATATGTCAACCCTAAGGTCTCGCCTAGGTGCCCCAGTGGTTAATTGTCATGTAACTAAGGGCAGAGACATTATAAGATATGTTTTATAAGTCCTGGTGAGGGAAAACTGCCCATTTCATTGTTCCCCATTGTAGACACTTAGCTCCATAGGCTAACATTGGAATATTTTTATTAAAGTATAAATATTGCTAGGAATGCCATTGAAGGACTCAGAAGATCAATAATGATGAATCCAACAATTTCCCACTGCTGAATTTATCACAACTATTGCAGAAAAGAAGGTATAAGACTTTCTTTTCTGTGAGCCAAAATGAAACCTTCTAGCAGCCTCTCCTGATTGCCCAGCCTTAACAGGATTAGCCAGGTTGCTTTGATGAGGAGATAAGCAGCCTGCATGGAGCAGGGGTTATCTGATGGGGGAAGCTTTGCAGCTGCTGAGCACAGGCCAGAAAGGGGTATGGGTAAATCAAACTGGGCTTCAAAGAAAACAGAAAAACAGGCCTTCCACCCCCCCCACCACACACCTTGTACTTTGCCCGAGGACTCCCGCTCAGTGTATCCAAGCAGGGCTCCATTACTGTCAGCCTCCAATGTGACTTGGTTCCGGTCCAGCTCAACCAGATGTCCCTGGTTGGTGCTATTGGCTTTTAAGCACTTGAAAGCACATTTTCGGATTTAATCTTTAAAAATTAATGTCTCTGGTTCCCTATTTGGATTTTTGTCATTTTGGTGCCATTTTAAAGATAAAAATATTTCCTTTTTTATAAATTACTATGGAATTTTTATTATGTGTTATGTCTTACTTATTTACTGTGTTGGTGTTTTTAAATACTTTACATACTTGTCTCCTAAGTTAAGCCTGCCTGCTCGCAGCCAGGTACGAAGGGTTGAGCCAGGGGCTAATATATTGACACCTTGACTGGATCTCATGTTGGGGTGGTGGCCTTATTGCTAGTGGTACGTGCAAACAGATCCCTACTGATAACCCAACCTCCAACACTATTTCCTATTTTTCCCTTGTTTTTTAATTTGTTTTATTGGATTGTTTTAGTTCTTTAGTTAAGTTCTTTTATGATGATGAAGTGCTGTTGTGTTAAAGTTGTAGCTAGATAACTCCGTTTATATAGGTGTATCTATGTTTTAAATAAAAATGTTTAAAGTTGTAACCGAGCAAGGAGTGGAATGAAATTTGCAGAACTGTCTTTGGTGGAGGAGGAATTGAGCAAGCAGGAGTGCCATGGAATGAGCGAATTCTATTCCACAGAAAAACAGAGACCTTGGATACCATAGGGACCTGGAGTAAATAGTATTAAAGAAAACAGTGGCCCATTTGAGGACAAGAATTCATTTGAGGTACCAATTAATATTATAAACTGCACTGCAAATGAACTCCACTGGTAAGTGATCTCAGTTATAAACCCACCAGAGTCGGCAGCACCTCGTCACCACTAAACAAAGAGGAACTGAAATGGATTCTGTGAGTGGATAGGCTAATTTTGAGCCTCAACAGAATAGAAGATTGGACTACTTTAGTGTAACAGCATCATTATTTCCCAAAGCTGTTTGTGACAAATCAAATATAAGAAACATGTCTATTCATTTATTTCCTTTCTCTTACTTTATCTTCTATTACTGTTGCCATATATTGTAGAAGAATATGTCTTATTTTCTATTACTGTAATTTTTATTAATGATTCTATGCCTATAGCCTCTCATACTTAAACCCCTCACTCCGTACTACAGACATATATTTTGTCTTCTCCTTTTAATATAACTAAAACTGTCAACTGACATTGCCTCTAAGATGCCAATCAACCAAAAGTCCTATTTCAATGACCGCATCCTGAGTCATTCCTTATAGAAGCACTTGATCCAAGCAGTTCTTTTTCCAACATGGCGGTGACTTAAGCAGTCCCATTTCTAAGACTGCCTGCTACATTGGAGCATCCACAATGTTTGACTGGGCATCTCTTGGCATCTATAATGCCTGACACCGACCAAGGCCATTGGTACTTCTATTTATTGTTGATCGCAAGCAGACCCTAATACTCCTTTTGGGCTCACATGAGACCTAGGATTGGCCAGACAACAGAACGACTTGACTTACAGTCTTATACCTGCTATGTGGTTACCTCTGTATCTTTAATTTTAGTGTCCCTCACTTCCATGCTGGCTTTCTTACGGCTCCTTGTCTTGACAGATCCAATTATTGACCTGGTCACAAATAACTCCTTTGCACTAATTTCCGCCACTGGGAACGTTTTCAGGTATTTCTAGTTTTTTAATTTTTTTATTTTGTTCTTCAATCTGACAGAATATCCTTCCCTGTTTCAATTCTCCAGTCCTAATTTAAAGATTTCACCTATAACAGATTCTATCGGTCCTCCCCATCCTTGCCCCCACATGATTGTTTCTACTACTTTGGCAGAAACCTCTGGCCCAGTATGGTAAGCCAATTACTTTGTATAGGCCCTATTGGTTGCCTTCTTTTCATGCATTTAGTACTGATGGTTTGTGAAAAGTTGTTGGACTTCATTTATGTATTTACTCATTGAAGTTTGTCTACCTTTGTTTTTAACTTACTTTTATCTTTGTCCTTGTTCTTTGTGTATTTCTCTTTGTGTATGTCTCTTACATACTTTGGGCTGAGGATGATCCTATCACCCTAATGGATTGAAACACCATTGACAATGCACACAGACTCAATTTCTGTTAATTGATGGTATAGTTTATGGGCTGTGTTCTTGTTGATTTACTTATGATACAAATATTGCACCCTCAAGTCACATGTATCACATTTTTGTCTGAGCACTTTTTCACTTCTTGTTTGTTCACACCCCACTGTAGTTTATGTTTGAAACACCTAATCTATAGAATTTTGAATATTAAAAACATGTTTTAATTTATAATATTGATTGGTACCTCAAATTAATTCTTAACCTTAAAGGGACAGATGCTGTTCTATAATAATGGATTGGGGAAAGTGTCAAGCTGGAGAGACTCAAATTGCAAGAGCAGCTCCCGGGAAGCTTCACATCTGGTGGAGAACCTCCATTTTATTTCTTTTCCCACTTACCACAAAATCCATTTTATTTCTTTTCCCACTTACCACAAAATCCAGCAGGGGGATTTTTTTCACCTTTTACTGTGATTGTAGGCTACTTTTATCTGCATAGCAACAAAGTAGGGGGTTTTCCTTTGAAAATATACCAGATTTTCTATTGTAAAATTGAGGACAACAGATTCACCTTAAGGCACCACTAGCTGGAAACATTTAGAAGAAATCTGAAAAGGCAACAATGATGTACCCTGCTCATTTGACACTGTGTTCATAAGTCTCAACATGTTGATATTATTTGATTTTAATGGTGTGAAAATGCACGTGTTTAATATATTTCCTCTGCAATTTGTTTCAAGCAACACTGAATGTTAATATCCAATTCAGAACTTTGAAAGTTTGGTTATGTTTTTCGTGTTTAAAAGGAAAAGGACATTGCCCTGGTTCAATTTTAAATGTCTATTTTCTTTTTCTTCACTTTAGTGCACTCACAGAAACAGAACCGACAGACCTGTGTACGGAAGAGCCTTATATGTGCATTTGCCATGGCCTTCATAATTAGCGTCATGTTGATTGCAGCCAATCAGATTCTCCGGAGTGGCATGGAGTAGCCTGTCGCCACACACTGTGAACAATTGAATCATGCATGCGCATGCCAACGGGTGAACATTTTTCTCTAAGAACTTCTAAAGGGATTTAAACGCATAAAGAAAACTTCTGCAACCAGCACCAACCAGCAACTTGTGGACCGAATACATCTTCATGGCAGGGACACAAAAGGGCTGTCTTAATGCTTTAAATGTTTTTGTTTCCTAATGCAATAATATACTGGAGTTCTGAATTATTGCTTCAAATTTAGAGGAAATTTGATCCACTAGAATTTATTTTACTAAGGTTAGATTTTCCGCCCCGATCCATATTTCTTATTTGCTGCTCTATTAGCTAATGCAATCATTGGATTGGGGAAGTACCTTCACGTTCATGTTTCAGAAGCAGTTGACTAGCTGAGGCAATGAGGATTCAACACTCTTACCTGTGAGCAACGGGACTGCTAATGTGTGCATCCATCATCTTTGCCCTTTCCTTAGGAATGAAGAAGCAGGTGCAAACCAGCTGAGGCACATTTTTGGATGCAATTTCATAATTTCAGCTGCAAGCGATTTTCCGGGTGAGCAAGTGAATGACTGATAAAATACTGAAATATGATCTGTGGGTGTCCATCCATATGCTTTTTGAGACCCAGCCTTATTTGGATCCATGAATATTAGACGAATAGCTGAGAATTATGACAACAGGGGAAAGAGTCCTAGTGAACATTTTATCAACAATAAGGAAAATTATATTTTCAGAAACCTGTTCATCTCATGGTCTGGAGTGATGGTCACCGTGGCTGGATCCATGCCACCCCAGGAGCTAAGTTTAAACACAGGCCTGATTAATAAAGCTCCTTGAACCTGTAATTAAGACTTGTAGGTATTCCATCATAAAATGACTTGCTTAAGCAGAGCTTTTTCACGACAGTAAATATACTCTCCCGGTTATTGAGTTGGCATCCCCTACACCTGAAGGCCTTGCACCTTTGCGGACACCCAGAAATGTACATGTTTGTGATATTTAAAATGTTCCCTCTGACCCCTTCACACTCTGAGACAAGATCAGATTTTTACTCCTGACAGGGGCAGGATGAAATCCCTTTCTAGAGAGAGTAAGAGTAGTAAACACCTTAACATTGATCAGAGTGAAAGGCAACAGTTATTATTCTACATGGGATAGGTATTTTACCCACAGAGAAAAATAAAAAAGTGTGCAAGTGCATTTGCACTTATGGCATCAATTTTCAAGTGAATGTTTACTTTCAAATGAAAAAAAAGAAATTTACGGATTTGGAAAATGTTTGTGAATTCCAAAAAGTTGGATATGTGTTCCCATTCTTCATTACAGGTTGAAAAAAATGGTTTCCATGTTGGATACTACTCCATGGAATTATAACTGGCCAGGTATTCTGACACCCTGATTTTTGAGGTGCTATAACAAAGGATCTGATTTTAATTGCCAGTATACGTGGCCAGTGAAATATCTTTAGGCTTGGACAAAAGATGCAGCGTGGCCCCGTCCTCTTCTACCATGCCATGTAGTTATTCCCCCTACCATGCAATGTCCTCTCCCCTTCCCACTGCCATCCACCCCATCTGTCTCCCGTGTTGCCCTGCCCCATTTATGATAAACAGATCTGCACTGTTATTCCCCCTTTCACGAGCATTAACTTTAAATGGGTGTATTAAGAAGTGATGATACCAGATGGAACAGTGAATTCCAAACCATTGGTATTTCCGCAACCTAATGCTCATAGTCAAGGCCATGGTAGGAAACTGTGTGTGAGATTTTCATTTTTATTTGATGCTCAGTGACTCTAGATGAGGATCTGTTATATAAAGAGTCACCTTAAAACATGTGCTCAATCTGATTCTTATAGTTGAAGATTGGCCATCGTTCAACTAAACACTTTAATGCATGGACACCATGGTGAAAGTGGTATTAGAAGAGAGGACTACTGTTTGGAAAAATTAAAGTTATAAGCATATTTCTAAACTTCACAATACAGAACTTGTCATGTTCTTCTGCTGCTACTTTTAATAGATGCTGCTAGGGGATTCACATTAGAGGCTGAGAGTCATTAATAAAACATGAATTGTGGCCTTCTGCATGGCCATCAACTAAGTAACAGCAGATCATATGGGCTCAATATACAAACATTTTGCTGCAACTTACTCTTGTAGTACTCCTAGCTTACTTCTATTGCTAAGTTCCTGGAGTAAGCCAGGCACACTCCTAGTTTACAACTGGAATTCTAGGGTAACACGCATACAATACAGGTGTAAATCACAACTAATTCTTGCAAAATCTTTGTGAATGGTGCCCAATGATGGTTGTTTAGTTGGTTCTAGTTAGCATGGCATCCGTGTACCCAGCCAGTTGTGCCATCCTTGGTTGAACTTCTCCTCAATGGAGAAGAGTGATTATGATTGTCCTGTGTGACCTAGAGCCGGTTTTCCTAGCCAGTGCTGTGGGGCTAGGATTAGAATTTAGTGCTGAAATTGGATTAACATCATCCCATATCAATTCAAATTAAGGACAATTGGGAAAGAGATTTCAAAACCTACCGTGGGCAAAGTTCATAAGCAGTGTTTGAGTCTAAGATAAAGAGAGCCAATGTCCCTGAAGAAGGTAAAAAAAAACATTATCATTAAAAGAGGGACATACAGAGTGGTGTTTTCCTTATCGTCTGGTGGATTCTCCAAAAAAGTATTAAATGGGCCATCTGGTGAATGAGTGCACCGTTCGTTGTGAAACCTTAGCGGACATCATCAAACAAAGCAGCGTTGTAACATACCCATTCATGGTGGTTGTTAGAGACTGGGAGAACACAACTGTGTTTTGTTTTCTCTACATCATAAGGCCCCCTTAACTTATTCTTTCCCACAGCCAGGTAGGTCTAAGATTTATTGTTACAGTTGCATACATCTTACTTAAACTGTCTGATTCACGGGACTTCAGATGGGCATCCAAAGGTCGTTTTGTTCGGTTCTGCGATGATAGTATTGGACTTTGCACGTTCCCTCCGGGTGTTTCTGCAGCAATGATATAGTATTGGACTTTGCACGTTCCCTCCGGGTGTTTCTGCAGCAATGATAAGTGTCCATTGACAGGTCTCACTGACCTAGATTCAATCCCTCGCCACCTTTACCAAATACGATAACATTATACAACCTTGAATGTGTCACATCTTATAATGTAATTGTTTCAATGCACTACAAAGATGTCACACTATGCTAAAGAGTATGTAGTTCCCTAAACTCGGACTTGTGCATATAAGGTTCTCTTCAGTATACAGTGAACTTTGTCTGCTAAGATATACTCAATTTCAATGTGCCTAATTGACTAATAAAAAGCGTTTTAGTCTCTGCTTGAAGGCCTTTAAATTAAACCTAGGCAACTGAAGTTAGGCAGGCCCCGTATACAGCTCACACTGTCGTGATATTTAACCTAATAGCTAATGACATAGAAAACCCTGATAATCGGATCCTGCCACCTAGCGGCCATTCTAGGACTCACACAGTGCACCAGTTTGCCACCCTTCATTCTAAAGTCCTCCTTTTATTTCTAAGTTCCTGTTTTCTCGATTCCGACTACATCTCTTCGCTTGACTGAGTGCGGGAATGTATGTTCCTTGGCACGGAACTGTGTCACTGGGCAGAAGTCAAAATAAATAGAAGCTTGGACGTGAGAATACCTGCTTACCTGGCCCTTTAATGTCAGTCAGAAGAGCTCGAGACATCGAATGCTTGAAACTTTACTTTGTATAAGCAGGCAAGCATTCAACTGGTAAATTTGCATTTATGCAAACGTGTCCCCATCCATCTGTCATTGTTCAGAATCGAAGCACGTAAACATGCATTGAGCTTGTGTTCCTGAACACATTTATTCTAACACATCCCAACGTGTCCTTTATTAGTGAAAGTGGGTCACAGAATACAGAACCCACACAGGTTGCGGTACCTTATGCTTGATTTTGTTTCCAACTTGCATTGAGCCCTTAAGGAGATGAATAAGTTTGAATCTATTTTGCATCGGTTTACTCCTAATTAAGCCCGATTGGTGTTTGTTACATGTGCTCCCACTGTATGTCACTCAAATAAAGCACATTGATTTATACGAGTTTTAAATGCTCCCTTTTAAGACAGTCTTTCCATTTTTGAGAAATAATGTCATATTAGACCATGCAACAGTGTTAGTTGGGCGTCAGCAACGTTCACTGCAAAATACAAGGCAGAGTTATGTTACCTCTTTGGCAATGAAGCAACCCTATTGAAGCCCTGTTATTCCCAATGTTGGGAAAGTAGCCAGAGCTTATTGGAACTCCCACATAACCTGCAAATAACGTTCATGAAACAGAGTGCTCTATTCTTTGTCTCTCATCCCAGTCACTTAATATGGAGGTGATCCACCTCCAGACTCAGCCATTCCTTACCGCATTCATCGTCCTAGTCTTTGGAACACTGAGGATGTATCTAAGCAGTAGACCAGTCTTTGGCTGATAAAGAGGCGCAGGGCCAAATTCTCAAAGATAAACTTAAATCTGCACCTCTACGTCTACCTACAACCCGGGATGGCTTCTAAATCGTGACTTTCAGCAAGTTACAGAAGAATCCAGAAATATACATGCAGACCTCCAACAGTTGTGGGTTTTTCCAGGAGTACGTCTGGAAAACATTTGTGAGCTCTTCTTTTCAACAATGTGGAGGCCTTGCTGCATGCCTATTTGTATATCTTGTACAATTATGTATGGGCAAATGCTATGCCCTTGAGCTAAGGCACATTTTTTACTCCATGGTGAAAACTTGTTTCTTGAATTGAGAAACCCCTTCCTTTTCACCGCATCAGTTTAGTGGGATGGGGAGGAGAGGCTTTCACCCTTTTCAGGAGTGCATTGTTGAGCTTCTAGAGTGTGTGAATGAGTTGGAAAGTAGTTTGGACATGCCAAGAAGCGTGTACACATGGCAGTATGCACAAACGCACATGGCATTCCAGCACAGGAGTACCGATTTCTATTGTTGGGAGTAGATTTACTTACATGAAAACCCATGTGCAAGTCAGTTCTTGCAACCATTTTTTGGAATTTTGAATAGTAATTTGGCACTACTGAAAATGTTTGTGTGTGTAAGCCAAACTTTACAAGAGCAAAGGCTTTGTCAATTGTGGCCATTGTCATTTGCATATCTAGGCTCATTCAGACAACAGAAAAAAGGATAGCAGGAATGTATTCTTCCTAGTGAATTTGGGCAATTGGCTGCAAGGAAAAAGGTTTTTGTCACCAGATGGATCACCACCATGTTAAAGAAATGTGGAGGTGACGGGGATGTCGTGTTAGGTCATTTACCATTTTTTCTACAACCTTATGAACTCCACATTATTAAAAAACAAAATACAAATAAAAAGTAATTTAAATGCCCTAAAATATGTTACAATGAGTTACACATATTAATTACACATATTGAAAGGCCCATGCCATTGTCATACTGCGTAACCCACAACATTAGGTCATAAAAACATGTATGTCATAGTTAAATCCAGTGCAGCGCCACTTTCCTTGCGTCCCTCTAACGCCACCATGTGTGCACCATATTTAACATACGGCGCACCATGGCAGTAAGTAGGGAACTAGCATCAAAAGTTTTGACGCTAGTTTGGTGCTTTGCTGGATTACCGTAAAAAAGTTTGATGCTAATCCTGCAAAACACCTAAAGGCCCATTGAAAACAATGGGAGCCTCATTAACGCCTGCTTTGTGCGGCCGTTAAAACTGCAGAAAAAAAATGGTGCAAAGAAATCTTTTAGACAGGGGATTGCCTTCCTTGCATACATTATGCCTGGTGCAGGCATAATGTGGCACAAGGGGTTACAAAGTGGCACAATGCATGCATTGCCCCACTTTGTAAATATGGTGCAGTGTTTTTGGCCACCTAGCGCCACATTAGCGTAAAAAAAATGGACACTAATGTGTCATCAGATGGTGCTAGGGGCTCTTAAATATGCCCCTTAATTTGAAATAATGCACCCACCAAGTGCAAAATGCCAAACATCTCTGATTTCCATTGAGAGTTTCACCAACACAAGTTTTGACAAATATTTGATTTTTATCTTAATGATTGAAGAACCAACAAAGAACGAGTGATAAAATAAATAATATGTTGGACCCTCTGGAAGGCCGACTCATGACAACCCTCATTAATTCTAAGGAGTTGACTGCCTTAAACCCAGGAGATATCTCCAATTCAAGATTCAATGTCATCAATTTTGTTAAAGATAGGAGTCACACAGGTGGGCTACACATCAATGTTGATTTAATCTTTAACTTATCAAGAGTTCCAATGAATACCCACCCTAATCTTTTTTATTAATACCTGCAACAAAGTTTGACAAAATGTGGGTAGAATTGTCAGTGGCCTCTAATAAGTGATATCAGGTTAGCTTTTTACCTGTGATAGTTGTAATTATTCAAACGGCTGAAAGTTCTTCCGCCTGGTTCCTCCTATACTGTGAAATATTTCCATATACCCCTATTTAGTGCAATAAACCAGATGAATGTCTTATAAAATAAGTACCCTCTTGCTCAGAGTTTCAGTTGTCATTTTGTTGAGGCTCTACATGCACTGCCAATCTCTAGCCTAGTAGTCCTAGGTAAAAGCTCTTAATTAAAGAAAGTATATGGCAAAGAGAAAGTAGTTTGTTGAAGAAAGTATGTGGCCTGTGAGTGCCTAGAGTAGTATTAGATGATGCATGAAGTTAGAATATAATGTACAAAAAGCATTCTATGGTATGTTAATATATAGACAGTGTGGACTTCGAGGAAATTACAGGATAGCTTCCATGCATGAGCTTAGGTGGCCATAGATCACTAGACCTAACCTATAATATAATGCCTTTTTGGTAGTGAAGTTACTTGCCATTTCAGAGATACTATACATTAATTGTCAAGCTTAAAACATATTTGTCCTAGGTACAATTTGTTGAATAAAGTTAATATCGGACTTGCAACTGCATAGACCGGCAGTTATAGCTAATGCATGCAACTAGGATAGTATTTATAAAGGAACCTGTTTAGGGTGGGCTGATATATAGACAATGCAACTTAGTCTTTTGAACACAGATATTGTAAACTGAATTTCAGAGAGCATCATATTTATTGTATAGGGCAATCCCTTGTCAAATAAGGAAAAAGGCATACAGCGTCTCCATATCGGTATTCACAACATGCCTCTTCATTAAAAAATGTAATAACTTGTTTAGAATATGGGTAGTAATAATTTTCACGAGAATTACAGGAACTTTCCAACAGTAAAAACTTTGAAGATATGCGTGCCTCAAATTAATATGTAAACTCAGGCTAGAATGTTTACTCTTCCAAATGGGCCATATAACAATGGCCAAGCAGGCAAGTAAAGCAAAGTAGTGGTTCAGCTAATGTTCTAGGCAATGCCTCTTTACTCATCACTAGGGACAATCCAAACGTTTAGGGGATCTTGGGTAGAAACATATAAAGTGGGCCCAAGAGAAAAAGGTAAGCAATTATTAAACCAAACTAAATTTGTAGTGTGCCCAAAAAGCATAAGTCATACATCTTCTTTGTGTATAAAGAATCTGCATAACTGATCAGGATATAGAGTTCAAATTTGCTAATATTTCACTACAGATATTTTCACATCAAAACCCTACATTTCCCCTACGTTGAAAGAATAAATGAATTAATACATTTATGACAAAGAAATATCCCTTTCTTGATGTAATTTTAGAAAGTTTCATCATCTAATTATTCAATAGCAGATCTTAAACAGTTCTTTTGTGACTCTCTGACAAAGAATAAATATTAAGAAGCTGTGAAATTCCATCTCAATATATTTACTGTTTAATTAATGCACATTATTTTATAGTTAGCTGTAGGTGTTGCACCACAGCAGTTGTTTTAGAATCAACAATTCATAGGAATGACGTCAAATACTTTTTTCTTAATTAATGAAAAATTCATTATTCCTGTAAAGTTAAGAAATAGGAAACCAAACTTTAATTCCTACAATAAGCAGACAAGCAGCGTAAAGAGCAAAAAAGCCTCTAGATCATCAAAGAAAGGTTTACTCCACCTACACAGTAAGATAAATTAATATTTGTGTTATTTATTTTACTCAAGGAACGCAAACCAAAATTGTGCCACAAAGAACTCAACCTATATTTTTCAAGACAGATTCCTGTATGCAAAAAACGTTCCCATTTCAGGTAAAGCAAAGGAAATATGTTATCAAATATGCAAATGGAACATGTGTAGAAACCACCGGTGGCTCCACGTCCCACCAGACAGCACAGCCCTCTAATTACCAAAATCCTAGCAGTGATGGTCCAAGACTGCCTTAGTGAAGAACATTTCACTGATGGGAGTCTTCACTCTATGCTGTCAGTAGCCACAATTAACACCCCAAATTCTTCCCCCAAATGTGCGGACTACCAAATCATCATTGCAAGGCCAACCGTTGGAGACCCCTTGGTGTGGCATCACATGAGCTCCTCCACCATCCTGATACTGATACATTTGTTCTTTTCGCCAATCTGCCTGGTCAGAGACACATCAAATACACTACCACAATACCACTCATCGAAAACTGAGGCTTGTGATGTAGGTGTTGGTAATTGTTATGTAGAGCTGCAACATAAAAAGAAGAAAATGGGCAACATGCACTCTCCTTTAAGGAAATGCAGATCATCCACTCTCCACTTTCTGCTTCCTGCTACACTGACTCCATCGCTGCTAGCAAGAGAGCCTGTAAATCATAAGAAAGAAGTTGTTGATGTGACTACTCCAAGGAGGCTGTATTGAGGTACCAGACTGCCCTAAGCAGATTTAAAGAAGAGAAGAAAGTCAGCCTCTCTAATTAATACAGCCTCTAACTCTTCCAAAGAGGTTATCGTGATCTTCAATGAATTTCTGAACCCTGTCCACAGTTCACTGCTGCTCTTTCACTTGGTGTCAATTGCTACCTTCTTTTTGCATTTAAAAAATGCAAACAATGCATGCTGTTTTTACCCCTACTTTTGTCTAGTTCCTTCTTTTTGTATTCTGCTAATCAACCCATTCTTTTGGTTTTCTCATCCGCCATTTCTATCGATACCATTTCATCTCTTCAGTGAATCAAACCGGGCATCACCATTCAATTCATGCCCTGCACACATACTTCATTCAATATCAAGCAATATTGCACTGCTTTAATTAATTGTTCCTTTCAGGAGGCTGTTGTAGTTTTTTTTAGCTAAAATGCATTACCGCATTAAAAAAATGCAGTACTAGCAAATCAAATCTTCTGCTAAGTTTATAATTTCATGAAATATTTATGGAAATTAGGTAAATTTCACTAAAAAAAGAATACATTTTCCCACACTTGGGAACTATCTCTTCAGTTTGCAGCTACCTTTTGTTACCAAACTTTCTGCAAAGGAAAGAAATCCTGGCATTTTCATGGACATGACACAGCACTAATTGCTATAATGAACCAACTTCAAGATCAAGACAACAGACCTTTTATTTTACTTGATTTATCAACTGCTTTTAATATCATGTTTCATGCCGTTCTAGCTACTAGACTGCAAGAGGATGGCATCAGCGGTAAATCCTATTAATGGCTTGATTCCTTTCTGGATCTATGCTTTCAAGTGACCTAGCTCTCACCTTATCAGTCATTGTTTTAACCTATTCACTGGGGAGCCCTCAAGGAGCGTCTTCAAGTCTCATTTTTTAACATATCGATTACATCCTTATAATTAGCTCCTTTGGCTTGGAATTTATGATATGCTGCTAACACACAAGCTAATTTCCATATAAACAAAGATTCCTCCTTTATTCAACCTAATTTCTGTGTCTATCTGTCTCTGAAATAGCACAATGGAGGAACTCAAAGTTTCTCAAACGTAACTCAGACAAAACCAAAGTACTGATCATTGGAGGGGTCTTTAACACCTGGACCTCCACTTTTGGCCCTCCAAACATGGTTCCTGGCCCCAGTGGCCACCTCATTTCAGAATCCTGGATCCATTCTTCATCAAGTTCTGACCTACTGCTTCCAAATAACCAAACATCCTTCTACTAGTTGTTTTCTACTCAACAAAAATAACAAAAATTGTCACTTTCTTACCATGCAAACAGAGATATCCAATGATTCATGTGATTACTGAATCTCAGCTTAATTGTGGTAGTGTCCATTAACGTGGCTCATCTGCTAACAAAAGTATTCAAAGTTCAAAGGTCTTTGCATGTGCCACCCATCCTTAAATGACAAAACCCCAGAGTTTTTTAAAAAATCAGTTCTCAGATCCTGCACTTTCCCTTAGGTTGCCTTTTATATCAGTGAGAACAGTCATTAAAAAAAATCCTTCTCTTAGGTCACTTCCTTTGGCCCGTAAGATTATGAATACTCATGTCCCTTTTGAGGAAATTCTGAAAATGTGTTTTTTAGCTCTTTGATCTTATTTGTGGCTTTGCTTCAGCATTCGTTCATCCACATCCCCTCTATCCACTACCACCAAGACACCTTAATTCGTGATCACATGCTTTATATATAAAAAAAAAAGTAAAATTAAATAAATAAATACATAAGGTTCAAAGTGTCCTATCTGGGGAATCTGGAAACATTCAGACACTGCTCATCCTTCAGTCCCATGGTTGATTTATAGACGATTAGAACACCTCAAAGGGAATTTGGTAGTATAGTACATTTTCAACAGTAGTTTATAATTTGTATGTATTTGGGGTAATATAGAAATAAATAATTATATTGATCATTGTTTAATATATTACAATAGCTCTGCTTTGAACACATTTGTACAGGGAATACATTTCTCTTCAACATTTGCCACGGTGCATCACAATGTGTGCTATATTAGGACATGACACCTCGTTAAGTTTGAAGCCTGGCATCACTTACACTTTCACCATCAGAATAGTTAGCAAGGACCACACTAGCATACACAATGGCAAGGAGGCCTCTGGCCATTGGTGAAGACACTCACCCAGCTGGGCTGACAGTTCATCAGTTATACTGAGAAGTACTGAGAAGCATTTATAATTACTGCAATGAATAACTACTTAGCATCCAATATATCTTCAAGGATGGTACTATAGATGTATGTAGATAGGCATATTAGGACCAACAATTTATGACTTGAAGGAAATGCCACCTGCAAAAATTATACAGACATTTTCTGTCACAAATGCTGGGGGTCCTGAAGCAAGAACAGCTTCTGTTGTGCAGTGTGGTTTAACAGTGGACTTGTAAAACTATTGCTGGAAAAACACTATGGTACAAAAACAGCAATTACCTGTCCCTTCACAATTTTCAGATCCGTGGAAACACCTGGGATTTCTTCAGTTTCAATTGAAAATGTTAGCTGCTGAAATCAGACCTAGAATTACTGATTCACTAGTCATAGCTAATTTCTCAGAGGACCCTTCAGACCCAAATAAATGCACCAGAGTTTTCCTAATACATGGAGCTTGCAGTGCCTTGGTAACTATGAGTGGCACCAGCCCCTTTACAGGCACACTCATAATGAGGGACTAAGGGCCTCATTAGGAGCTCAGCAGACGGTTTGCACCGTCTCCCGAACTTCTGACTGGGAGGTTGCCACCACACTGGCTCGTAATTGAGCCGGCTGCAATGGTGTAGGTAGCAGGGTGCACCAGCAAAGCAGACAATGAAGATTGCGACTGTGCTGGGCTGGTAACCCCTGCACTGCCCATGCCTAGTGCATGGGCAGTGCAGGGGCACCCTGTGCCCCCCTGCACCTGTTCTCCACCAGCCTTTTCATGTCTGTGTAACCACCATGAAAAGGATGGGGGAGAAAGAGGCCATAATCCGCAGGGCAGCATTGCATGCAGCACTGCCCTGGCGGACGAGGATCTCCGCCACCTCCAGAGCTGTCAGTTCCCTGGCAGTCAGACCACCAGGGTTGTTATGTGCAGTCAGACCGCCGCATAGGTCGTAAGAGCGCCCCATTCGTAATGAGGCTCTACGTGCAGGTATGCATTCAATACCCTATTGTGTAAATGGTGAGAGGCATCCATCATAATGTATGATGCTGGAAGGTAATTTTGGTGTTGGCTCAAAGATATTTCTATGGAGGATAATTTGCTCTAATGGTGAAGTCAAAACAATTGAGCTCCAACAACTTTCTCTCTCAAGAATCTGATTTTGCCTCTTGGGATATAGCATAATACTGTTATATTCCAGCACTAGACCTGTGGAATATGTTAAAATATTTCAGAATTGTTTTCCCTACAAACAGCAATTCACTAATACAACGACATGACATATGTTATGTGTTTATCTAGCTTAAAACCACAATGGTTCATTTGGGAAATTATTATTATTCCTGTTAAATCCCCTCAAAGTCATGATAGTGTTCTATTGCATTACAAATGATAAATAAATATGGCTCCTCAGTTGCCCTCCTAGCTCATTGTCTCTGTGCTTTCTTCACTCTGACATTAAGATCATTTGTACTATGTCCCCCAACACTTCTGTGAAATGAAATTTAATATTTAATCCTCCTGGGTGTGATCCTTGCGTTGTGAGCATCCATCTGTCAAACCCCTATTGAGAATCAAAAGCCCTTGGCTTGGTTGATGGGTATTATCCCTAGCAACCTTTTCACTATTATAGTCTCCTTATCAATAACAGAAAATTATTATTGGAACTCTCTTAGCTCACTGATATCCTCAACCCATAACTTAAGTTCATTTTGCCAGAACACTGAGATAAGGCCTTCGGCATGGTTCAACCATACGGCCATTCTGTCTTTCAAGTTCTTTTTGAGTTCTGCATGTTGTCAACAGAAGCCTCTAACCTGCCTCAAATAAAACCACAGTACCTTTAATGCACAGACACTAGCCACTGCCCTTCACCTTGTGAGCCCCCTTAGCCTCTGCCTCATGTTTACAACTGCTCCAGACTGCAATCATCAAAATAATATTATGGTACACATGATTACCACAGTGACTAAAGCAGGGAAGTTAAAAAGAGAGATGAAAAGGATATGACAAACAGTCCCAGTGCATTGACACTCTACAAGTGGCAGCATACAACTTATCATAAAGCCATGAAAAGGTAAGGAAAGCAACAAACATTCAAACATTGCCAAATCCCCAAACTCGTCCAAATAGTTTTTGTGCACAGTTCAAACTCTTGTTTTACCTTCTACTGAGTAACCACTACAAAAAAGGTGTGGGATGGGAAGGGGCTCTGGTGAGAAGTGCACCCGTGTCCCTGCCCGATCTTCTCCTACTGCACAGCGGGGGCAGTACAGAACAACCCCCCCTTCATCTTTCAACAGCCTTTCCTGCCATATACCCTCCCCAAGCCCTGACATGCAGTGATCCCCCACTCCTATTTACCACTTCAAAGGATATATAAATGGGAACAGAATAAAGCCTGCTAAATGTAGGTCTACATGCAGATTATGGCACTGCAGAAGAGAGTCCAAATGTTATTTCCTGTTCCAGGCATAATGTAAATTAGCAGGACTTAGGTCGCCCACCCAGTATCCCGGTACCCAAAGCAACCTAACTTGAAACAGGGCATTTTATGCGTGTGTCCATGTGAATTCTGATATGAAAACCATTATGCTGCAGCTTGAGAAAAGAAAATCCTGAAACTGTTCCAGAAGATTGGGTAGCTTGAGTATGTACATGCCCATCAGCTGCAAATTTGCAAAGAGAATATAGCTCAACTACACAGAACTCAGAAAATGGACATGACCATGTTTTTGTCTTACAAAAAATAAAAACACCTCTCCTAGGCCAAAGGTATCTAGCACTGGATCTCAGTAGAAGCCAGATTCACACACTTTGCATTATTTCAAATTCAGAGAGGGTCTGGTTTGAGGCACTTGCAGGACATGATCAAGCCTTCCTACCGTACAGGAGTACTTGGTTTCTTCGTGAAAAATCCTCTTTCACAATTACCTTTTAGGCACCCAATAGGTGATTGGAAGGAACAAGAGCCAAACTATGTAATTAAGCTGTTTTATGGAGTGTAGTCCAGGTGGATTGTCTGGCCTGCTTGAGATGAAAGCTCAAGAACTACCTATCTTAAATCTCCTGTACATTACTCAGTGCTTTGTTAAAAAATAAAGGGCCAGGCCCTCAGCAGGAGGCCACTGTACCTTGTACCACTCACTGCCCTGCAAGCGCTGCTAATGACAGTACCAGCACAACTATTAACCGTCACACTACTAGTGTGGCAATCCAGACAATTCCAGTCCTGAAAAAAAGCTATAAGAATAGCTTGGGAAGCAGATAATAGTCATTTGTAAATGTATGTTGAATTGAAACTGTTGTGCTAATCTCTAAGTCAGACAAACAGCCCCACCATGTGGCATACTGTCATAATTGCAGTTGTTGAAAATTAAGTGCAGGTGCTGAGCACTGGACCCACGAGCTCAAATTAAGTACTGATAGTCCTGGTTGCCTTCACTGGTCAGAGAAGAGCCTAGACACAGTGGTTTTAGATGAGTTCTATCTAGTATCTGTCTATCTAGGTATTGGTCTACCTATCTTTTTATCTTTACCTTTACCCTACCCATCTTGAAACACCACCACATACAGGACAACAGCGCAATGTTTGTACTCGTGGTCCCGGGTGGTGGTGGGCACTTTGAGGACCGAGCTTATTTATCATCATCAGACTTTGACCCTTAGAAATAGTGTGAAAGACAGAAGAGGGAGGAAAAGGAAGAAGAAAAAGATAGGAAAATTGTGACAAAGGGAAACTGAAGAGATAAAAAGAATTTAATTGTGAGCTAATGAGTCTGAAAGATGAAGGTGGTGGGAGACAGAGACATGGGATGGAATCAGAACTCCTCAGCTTTATACTTGGCCAACCCTTGAGCATGGTAGTTCTGGACCATGGCAGTGGGAAAGAAAAGGTTTGGGTCCAGCAGGTCCAGCACGTATATTTCTTTTTGACAAACTCAGCATGGCAGAGGAAAGCTAGAGTGGATTAGCACAAGAAGCGGCCTGGGATAGGAAGTATTGATGCCTGCCACATGAACACCGGGATGTAGGTCGTGTCTTGCGTATGGATGTTATCTTAGTTTATGGATCTCCCACTTAATGACAATGTTTTCACAAGTCATGACCACAAACATAGACACATTCCTGCCTTTTCCCCTGCATTGGCACCCTTTTGGCAGCCTAGCGCCAACGCAGGCACCCTTGCACCATGGTAAAATGGTGCCTCTATTTAATGCCCCTTCCTGCACAAAAACTTTCTCCTGAGGCTTCTTCCTCTTTCTATGTGTGCTGCACAATGCAGCACACATAGAAAGAGGTAAAAACCAATCATTATGCCTCACCTGGGGAGGCATAGGTTTTTGACGCATTCCCAGGTCTATCACTTCTGGTAAATTTGAGAATGCTAAAATGCAAGGATGTTGCATGGCAACACCCACGCAACACCCATTGAAACGCCACCCTGGTGCATAGTAATGCGACACAGCCATTTGCGCTGCATTACTAGCGATTTATGGCGTCACTCAGGGCCACCCAAGGTTTGTAAATATGCCCCTAAAAGTGCTTGGGAAGAGGATTACTAATGCACATCAAAGCACCTCGATTCTTTAATGACCACCTGCTGTACGCCTTAAATTGAACAACGATTCTTAGAAGGCCTCATGCCTCACAGTCATACTCATGTAAATATTTTTACTTATAGGATTTCTTAATCAGGGACAATATATTATTTTTTGTGAAAAGAGCAAATGATTTGTCACACATCTCCTTTACTCCAGCAGCACGATGCATACTCTGTACTCTCATGAATTAACAACCCCTTCCCCAGCAGAGTTGCCCCATCACTCCCGTGGTTCAGGATAAAGACGAAGTCAGACATCTTCGTTACTCATTAATCATCAGTAAGGACTTTGCAGCTCCCATCACCGATCCAAGCTCTGCGCAGATGCACCTTGCTACTCTCTAGCAAAACCTCAAATTTTTTGCATGTACTCCTCAAAGTACAGTCCATGGCTAGTACCTAGCTAGATCCATGCTTCATAAGTAACAAAACAATACAATTTACCAACAGCTTGAATGACATATTAATTGCCACAGTATTTGATGAACTGAAGCAGAGGGCTTCTGTTTTCATCTTGGACCTGTGATCCCCTGGCCGAGAAACTCATTAGAGATCAAGGGATCGCTTTTCTAATTGTGTGTCAAAACTGCTTAACCAATGTAAGACTTTGATTTAGAGACATTGCGGTATCATGCATCTTGCTTGTGAATGAGGAGATTAATTAAGAAAACACCCTTTGTGTGACTCCTATCAATCCTAAGGCTTGTATGTAAACCAAGTGCCATTTATTTCGAAATATACCGAGGATAGAAGCAAACTTAAATCATATCCTAACTTTGGACTACTTGCATGCTCCAACCAGGCCATTTTTTCTCCACTGTGTGTGCTGTAAGCCTCTTCATTTCATATTTTCTCCCATGGCATATTGAGGGGTACTAATGATGATCTCTGGAACTCTTTCCATTCTTCAAAGGGCTACATTTCACCAGAATTCCTTAAGCTTCTTTCCTACGGCATTGACTTGGGGAGAGGGAGTATCTGGTCACCTGAAGAAAATACTTCTTTGTAAACGACATTAACAGCAATGCATGGAATCCTACAAGTGGTTCCATGTGGCAGCAAAAACTTTTGTCCGTGGATCGCTTTCTACCTGCCCTCATCTAGAATAGAACCGCGCTTTACATTTTCATATTAAGACCTTGCATACTTCCTTTACAGAACACGATTTACAGAAGAGGCTCTACAGTGGAAACAGCAGAGGTACTGGCAATTCCATAACTGTGATTTCTTCTTCGAATTGATGAACTTCAGGTTATTAGTTACATAGGTTTTTAATGTCTTCAAACCAAATGCCTAAACCAGTAGAACCAGTGTAGGGAGCAGGGCATTTATTTCAAAGTGCAATCTTTCCCTGTGACATCCCAAGCCTCCTCCAGGAGGTCTGAGTCATTGAGAGGAATGGTTCATAGTGCAACAAAGTATTTCATCAACATAGATTGCATATTGGCACAAATTATGTTGATCTTTCAGAGTCCTCAGCTAGCAGACTGGGAGCCCTGTTACCACAACAGGCCGGTAGGTGTTCTTACTCCTCTTTTGAGGTTAGTTCTAAAAAAACAATGAGGTCATGGACTGATCTTTAAAAGGAGAAGTGACATGCCATTGGTAATTGACCCTAATCCAATCTTTTAATGAGTTTTCATGTTTTAACTTCCACACTGCTGCCAACTTTTGTTACAATATAATGAAGTTCCTTTTCTAGGATTATGCCTATTGGCACTTATTCCCTGCCGGCATCCCTTGTAAGTAAATATCTCACAAGACCAAGGATAGGCTTGTGGTGAAGGACCTCTCTCTGCTGTCCATGTTTTCCATCTTTGTCCAGTTCAGCCCAGTCAACGCTAATCTATTTGTCATACACACCAAAACTAAAATAGTTATTTCAAATCTGATTGTATATTTATTCATTTTAGTGTCAATTTGATTTTTATCAAGCTGGTTAAATACTAGCAGCAACTGTACTGGAACATCGAGGTCAGGTACAATTTATTTTACCAGAGGCCTTGTAATTGGGTACCTTGAATTACAAGGAAGACTCATCTCAAACAAATGCTCTTCAGGTCTCCCTAGCCTCCTAGCCTAGCCTTCTCTGGCAAGGCGATAGATGACTCACTGAGCGCAGATCGAAGTGTGATCTTTTTTACATAACACTTTTAAATAGTATTAAAGAACTTAATGGGTGTTAGGTCTGAGATTAAGGGACTGAATCTTAAAAGCATTCATGTGTATGGGAAGCTGTACTACAGTAGTACTCTTTTTTTTGTCTTAATTGGCCGCGAAACGTCCAACTTCTTTCAGTAAAAGTATACATTTGTTCTAATTGTACATGGGTGGTACTTGAACAGTCCTAATGTATTCCCATTTTTGATGGTTTGAGGCCAATCCACAAAGGCATATAAGACTGTGTACTACAAGAGGAGTACTTTGGGTAGTTCCAAATTAATTTTTGAATAGGCCCTGGCATTTTTACATTGTAGATGTTGAGGTGTATCTTGTAGTAAAACCTGTATTATTTTGCTTCATTTACACATTAAACTTCTATTTTATGGAGTTCTATTAACAGTATGAGAAAACAAACAATGCTGTCTAAGGATATCCCCTTAAACAATACCAAGACAAACGTTTATCAAATAATATAGGTTAAAAATAAAAAAAAGGTAACTGCAGTACAATATTTCCTTTGCTGCATTTAGATAATAGATTATGTGGCAAATGTGGCAAACCCATGATTATGCAGAAAAGGCAGCAGCAGCAGAATTGAATAATGTTAGTGGCGCTGCTCTAAAGGTACAGAAGGTTAGCCTCCCAAAACAACTGTGCTTCCACAACTCAAAATGCACCTAATGATAACAAGCACTTAGGGGCATATTTACAAAAAAGTGGCACATTGGTCCCGTTATGCCCCTTTTCTTGCGTCGCCCCTGCCTCACCTAACGACACCATGGTGGTTGAGCCGTTTTTACAATACAGCACACCATGGTGGTCGTTAGGACACTGGCGTCAAAATTTTTTACTCTTTTGTGGCACTTTGCTGCACTAGCATCAAAAATGTTGATGGTAGTGCAGCAAAGCAGAGCGAGACCCTTTGATTAAAATGGGTGTGTCATTTTAACGCCTGCCTTGAGCAGGCATTAAAAATGATGGAAAAAATGGGGCAGTGAAATGTTGTAAATTTTACTGCGCCATTTTTTCATGCCTTGCTGTGTCGGAATGCCCCCTTGCATACATTATGCCTGACACAGACATAATGTGTCGCAAGGGGTTGCAAAGTGGTGCAATGCAAGGAATGCATCACTTTGTAAATATGGCGTTGGGAAAAGCCACCTTAACATGAACAAATAATGACACTATGGTGGCACAAGGTGGCGGTAGGGGCTTGTAAATATGCCCCTTTATCATAACCAAAAGATGTTTAAGTGGGTGCGACAACTGATCTAATGGCCCTTAGCAGAGTGTTGACCAATGCCTGGGCGCCCTCACTTCCACTGCACATTGCTATGCATTGTCTGCTGAAGACATTTGACTTATAAGCAGTGGGTATGGTAGTAAGTTGAATATATTGTCCTCCTTAGACCTACCAGACCACCTTCTGTATATTACACATGCATTTCTACACAGGGACAATCACATTACAAGAGATTCACACTTACAGGCTTATCTTCTTGCAAATTACTCAATGGAATCTGGCAGGGTGGCCTGCTTTTCGCTGCTGGCCTTCATACAAGATCTTCTTGCATAAGACAACATCTAAGGGCACATTAAAAAGCATAAATGAATAAACTTCAAGCACTGGAAATGCCTGTGGAGACCAGCATTACAACACATATTCCAAACAAACTGCATGTGATCTGCGGATGTTCAACATAGTTTGGCTGCTTTGAAAAACCTGCAGAGCCAACCTGTGCAGTGACAGTGGCATTGCCAAACGGACACCAAATCAGGAGGGTCACCCTTAGTTACTCCTTTTTAGTTAAATTCAGTTTGGATTCTTTTAATTTGTTGCTTTGTTTTCCACTTTATTCATGAGGCTTTCAAGCAGGGTCAGTGCCCATCAACATGGAACAGCATGGACAGGCAGCTCTTGAGTCTACCATCTTGCAGCCAAGGATGTGCTCACCTGAAGTGCTACAGCACTGTAAATTACATTTGTAACCTAGACCCAAAGTCCTTCATAGGGCTCTTAAGGGTGTTTTTAAAACAAGGTGCATTTGCAATTACTAAATAAATTCCATTCATATATAATCCATTACCTGACCCTGATTTAATGAATTAATTGATTAAAAATCAGTGATAACTTTTTAAAAATTCAAATAAGATATAGCACTGGGATCTCTTGGAAATGCGAAACGTACCTCATGCATGAGCACAGGTTCACCAAAATATCAATGGTGGCAAAAGTGAAATCAATGTTTGACCCACAGTGGCATCACATAATTGAACCTGCCTCCTACCCTTTGCCCCTCAACAACCTATAATATGTTGTGCTTGTAAGAGAACTTAGAACTACAGAAACTAAAGAAGGCTGTTGAAGCCTTACTATCTTTTTGGGTCCTGACGCTGTTTTTGTCACCTTTGCACCCATTGATAGAAAACATAGGACCTCGTTAGGAGTTTGGGGGTCCCACCACAGGACCACCAAACTCAAGGGGAGGACGCCCCCGCGTGTGGTCCCCCCACCCTATTACAAGGTTTCTGCTGGTCTGACTGCCGGAAACCTTGAAGGAGCCAAGTGCTATCTTGTAGCACAGAGGGGGGCTGACCAGCACTCTGGGAATGCGCACTGTCTGCAAAGGTGCTGGGCAGGGGGGCCCCTGCCCATGCAATGTGTTTGGGCAGGGCCCCCCCATGGCCCCTAGCACAGGTCCCCACCATGTAAAGGCTGGGGGAGAACAAGGGTGTAACCAGCCAGGTGGCGCTGAGTTCAGCGACGCCCTGGCTGACTACAACCAAGACCTCTGTCACCCCATCGGGATCTGTGATCCTGGCGGGGATGGCCGGTAGTAGGCGGCCCTAGTACCTGCCAGCCTCGTAATGAGGCTGATAGTGCAGGAGTACAGAAGGAAAAGCAAGGAGTGTCAGCTGCCACTCCTGGATGGATGGCTTACCACTAGAACACTATGGGGCAGACTTATAAAGACTTTACAAGTGCAAAGTCACAAAAAGTAACACAAACTTGCGCAAAGTGTTGAGTAAGTATTTACTTCTTTGCAGTGCAAAACATTTTTGTGCCGAAATGTTGCCCAAAAGTAGCGCAAGCAGCACTATGCACTACTTTGCATTATTTTGCATCGAGGACATTCCATGAGTGGTACGTAGGCATTTCCATGCTACCATCCTTTGTTTTGATGCAAAGCCCCATCTGCTAACATTGGTAGACAGGGATTTGCACCAAAAAAAAAATGCATTATTGTCATAGGTGTTAAGTAGGAAAAATGGGTTTGTTTCTCCTAATTTTTCAAACTTTGCATGCTTGCTATAATGTACAGCACACATCCAGTGTTTGAAAAGTTTTAAAGTGTATCTAATCATAGTTTTTTTAATGAGAGAGTAAACTTTCAGTACCAAACCCATGCTAGACATTACACACACAATTTTGCGCTGTTGTGCAAAGGTGTCAATGCGTTGCATTAGGCAGCCTGGAAGAGCACAACAACTGGGGAAGAGAGTAGCAGCTCCACATCCTTCTAGATGTGACTCTGCTGCTCTCTTCCCCTAACGCGACGCAGTGAGCTGTGTTACCCTATATATTAGCAGATCTCCTCCTATACATAGTGTAAACAAGGGGATATTCACCAATCTATTCAACAGTGTGTTAAAAATAATCAGCAGTTTAGCAACTTTTTATGTATATTGACCAAATAAATTATTTTGATTGATTGAGGTCTGTCAGGACAACATGCATAACAAGCATCCTTATTGCCCAGGTATTTCCAGAGGTCATTAACACTAGCTACTTGAGCACTCATTAGGAAAGCTACAGTAATGATGTAACTAGTTTCACCCTTTGGAGTTACCATTCCGGGGGCACTGGTACTCGAGATGTTGGGAAAATGAGCATCAAGGTACAAGAGCAACACGGAACGTTGAATTAGAAAATGTAGAAGAACCAGGAGAATCAATAATCCCGGTCCAGACTCCTGGAGTCATTTTTCATTTTCCCCTGACCTTTCACTCAGAGACTTCAGATGATTTTTGAGGGAGGTTTATTGCGTGAAAGGAACCAGAACTGCAGTGTTATCTCACATCCAGTACTTTTCAATGGGGCTGATAATTCCTATTAATTCGCTGTTAATTTGACAGGTCAAACCTGCAGGATTTTAACAAGTGAAGAATGCTCGATAAATACCAAACATAGGAATTTTGGTGGCCTAAGCACCAAAATCTATATGTAATGCTCTATTTTCCAAAAAGATTACAAGCTGATTACAAATGGAACTGAGAGAGTCCACTTGGAAATGACAAAGAACCTGGATAATTGATCATTCCAGTCCAGACTCCCCATTAATGTTTAGTTTTCTCCGATACTTCACTCAGAAAATTCAGATGCTTTTAGCAATAAGAATTTTGGATGAAATACAGTACATCTGCAATATTATCTCAGATCTGGTATTTTCCAATTGAGCCGTTAATGTTGCTTTACTCTCCATGATTTTGACAGGTCAAATCTGCAGGGATTTAAGAACTGAAAAATGCTGCATCAGCACTGGGACATGGGGATTTTGGTGTAGTAAGTCTCCATGTTATGCCCATTTTCAGGAGAAAAAAATCGGAATAGATGATAAATATCACAGCTGATGAACTCTAAACAGGTTGGCGTTGGATTTTATTTACAATTGTTGAAGCTGACACCGCAGGCCTAAATGTAATCACTTGTTCTACCAGTTCAGGATTTGTTGTGAGACAGCTTTGTATATCTCCTGCAATAGTTCCATCCAACAGTGCATAAGAAGCTTTTGATTTTAAATTTGAGATCAATAAAAGTGGTAAATATTGATGGGATATAATATTAGGAAACAAAAATCATGAGTAGATAACATAATACCCAGCTATTGTGTGTTGAGTGCATAGCACAACAACACATTAATGCGCCAAATTTGCGTCGTTTTTTTCGATGCAAATTCGGCGCAAAACTAACGCCATATTTATACTTTGGCATTAGAGGCGTCTAGCGCCAAAGTAGGAGGAAAGAGCGTCATTTTTTTGCGTGAACGCCTTCCTTGCGTTAATGAGATGCAAGGTAGGCGTTCCCGTCCAAAAAAATGACTGCGCCGCAAATGCGTCGTATTTATACTCCCGGGCAAAAATCACGCCCGGGAGTGGCCGGGTCAAAAAAACCCGCATTTGCGCCGCTTTTTAACGCCTGGGTCAGGGCAGGCGTTAAGGGACCGGTGGGCTCAAAATGAGCCCACAGCTGCCCTCCCATGCCCCCAGGGACCCCCCTGCCACCCTTGCCCACCCCAGGAGGACACCCAAGGATGGAGGGACCCATCCCAAGGACATTCAGGTAAGTTCAGGTAAGTATAATTTTTTTTTTTGTATAATTCTTTTTGGCATAGGGGGGCCTGATGTGTGCCCCCCTACATGCCACAATGCCCAATGACCATGCCCAGGGGACATAAGTCCCCTGGGCATGGCCATTGGGCAAGGGGGCTTGACTCCTGTCTTTACTAAGACAGGAGTCATGTAAATGGCGTCTGGGCGTCGTTAAAAATGGCGCAAATCGGGTGGAGGCGATTTTTTAGCGTCAACCTGACTTGCACCATTTTTAAGACGCCCTAACGCCATTTTTTCCTACGCCGGCGCTGCCTGGTGTACGTGGTTTTTTTCCACGCACACCAGGCAGCGCCGGTCTGCTTGCGCCGGCTAACGCCATTCAATAAATACGGCGCCCGCATGGCGCTTCAGAATGGCGTTAGCCGGCGCAAAATTTTTTGACGCTAAACTGCGTTAGCGCAGTTTAGCGTCAAAAAGTATAAATACGGGCCTAAGTGTGGCTACATGGGCCTTGCACACCCAGTAGAACACCATCAGGCCTATGGTGGTGTGGGCATACTCCAAGCACAAGCCACCAACTTAATAAATTGTATTAGCTTTCTAGGGTGGTATCAGTGAAATTGCTAGTATGCACTTCTTGACCCCAGTTGGATTAAATGAAAACTTGAAATATGAAATACGAAAGACATCTGCAACTTGTCCATTTAGATTGCTTGTGCAAACAATGTGACCCTTCATACATTGAGTGCCTGATAGTTCAATATCACAACCACCAGCAATAACATAAGGGAGTGAAAGGTTGAAAAAAGGGTGGGCTTCACTATACATTTGAATTAGGTATGCTTTCTATAACGTGATTTAATTTTCTAAGCCATAATAAATGCCGATTATTGTGTTAATAAATGTATTTTTTAATGCAAACTTGGGTTCTGTATGGGTGTGAAAAAAGGATTCAATTGGGCGTGAGCTTGTTAAATTATTATCGATTGCACAGTTTCAAACTTATCTTGTTTTCGAATTTCAGGAAATGTGATCTGATTGATGTAGATTATAAATATCAAAATTTGTCTTTAAGCTTGTGCAACATTGATGATTTATTATTAAAGTCATATATTGGCTAAAACCATGCATACATTTTGGTTGAAAGTGTCGTTTTATCCTCTGTGTACATCAACTAAAATGTACAGAATGATCAGAAAATTAAACAACTGTACACTAAAGAACTCAGAAACATGGAGCTGAGAACGAAAGCCATGAGAGGATTGCTTATGGATTATATGTGGTCTTCTTAGTGAAACTAGACAGATGTTGTGTTATCAAATTGGTGGTCTCAGACAAGCTCACAATGAAAGCAGTCATCACAATATTCCACTAACTGGTGCCTGTCAATGATTGTATCATTAAAAAGGGCACAAATCCATCACTGGCACATATTTTTGTGCAGGAGGATAAGATGGCACTACCATCTCCTAAGTGCCCCTGGCTTGTGCCTGTATGTCTCCGTTCTGTACCTATTTACCTACCATGGGACTACACAAGCACATACAAACAAATAAATCTTAAAAGATAATCCAAACAGAAGTGGTTCCCTGCGGTTATGGCACACTAAATGAATTGAATCCATTTAATAGGAGTATGTGAAATTGCAGTACCTGTTAGCATTTCCACCTTTCATGAAACTTTGAGGAGAAACTTGGAAAAAGCCTTGAAAGATCATGACATTTGAGAAGGGATTCATAAAACATTGCTAAAAAAGGAACCTGCAAAAAAGTGTTTGGTGTGAAAAATCTTCCATGTTTTGATTCTGCTGTTTAACAAGCTTCACACATTCTTCAGTTATTTTGCCAACAAAAATATGTCAATTGTCTTTTCATAGGAATCTGTTTTTACAAGTGAGAGCGTTTAGACAGAAGTATATTGGAATTTTGTTTAATTCTGCTGAGTTGTAATTTCGGGCGACCCCATATCATGCATACATTTGGTATTGTTCATTAACATGTTCAATGCTTTGTTAGTAGACAAAATCATTGTATTTACCAGGCCTAGGATCACATGTAATTTATACCATGTTCTTGAGGAAAACCATAAACATTTAATTTTACTTATTTCTCACTGTGCATCAATGAAGCAATACTGGTGGGGGCGCTGGCAGAGTATTGCCAGCACATTTGAAATTGAACTTGTCAGCAGCATAGTGTTAAAATAAAATTGTTGTACAAAACAATGTAAAATATTACTACAAATTAAATGTGCATGCAACTTATTTAACAAATTATATGTTATATATATGCATAAATATATATATATGTATACATTTATCTGTATAATATATTACCTGGAACATTAGGAGAAAAATAACTGCCATATTTAATAAATCTTTCTTCTTACCAAAAGCCATGTAAATATCTGATCTGTATAAAAATAATTTAATTTTCTCATTACTTTATGCAATAGAAATAAAATTTATTTTTTCTGTTAAATATCCTTGTCTATGTTGCTCCTTTTCAAAATATATAACTGTGTACATCCAACTTTGAGAATATTGAATTCTGGAGACACAAGGTATTAATAACATGATCCATGAATGTACTCTGCAATTGCATCATCTTGCTGTGTACTACCACCACCATTTTAGATGCACAGTTTTGCCCAACCTTTATTTCAAATCCACTGCCTCAGAGTTACAATAAGAGAGGGAGAAAGAGAGGGACAGTTAGTACAGTAAAGGTAATATCTATTATCAACTCAGAGGCAATTTTGGTGCATGGGAGTCGGGGCTCCACCCCCTTTACATTCACATTAAAAACAAAGCAATCATTGCACTGTTATATCTGTTTTAAATTAAATAAATACCCTCTTGTAACTTTATAGAACAGGGGACACTGCCTCCCCATCCACCAACACCAGCATTGTTGTTGCTGTGCTCGATAACACTGCGGACATGTGAATGACACATCACTTCAACTGCTCCCCTGTAGGCCGGCACAAAGTCTATTTGCCAGACTGACAATCTCAGAGCCCTGAGGCTGTGAGGTCATCAGCTCAGCAAAGCCCTAGCATCAAGGCCTAGTCTCCACTCTCTGATGGCGTGGAGGAAAAGTTAACCCTAGGCGTTTTTGATTCAAGCCCTGAAGCACTTAGGCCCATATTTATACTTTTTTTCTGCCACATTTGCGTCATTTTTGGAAGCAAAAGCGGAGCAAACGAACAAAATATAATTGTATTTTCTAAGTTTGCGCCACTTTTGCGTCAAAAATGACGCTAATGCGGCGTAAAAAAAAGGATAAATATGGGCTTAGCCTCCACTTCAATCAGAGAGTGGTGGCCCTGATTCAGGAGTCACCCCACCCTTTCCCAACTTGTTACAGGGTGTGGATGGGACCCCACCCTGATACGAGTTGGGAAACCAGTTGGGAAAGTGGGTGGCAGGCAGGAAGCCAAGAAACTGAGTTTGCGCACACTCTACTTGTGTGGTGTCTGAGACTGCCAGTGCTTTCCACTCATGAGAGCTCAACGCCATTTTAGCCTCAGTGTGTGCCATGTGTGTCTGTTCAGGCAGACACATGGTTTACTGCGGTGACAGCAGCTAGTGAGCTGGTAGAAAGAAAGCACTGCAGGTTCCTGTTGTGACTCGTGGATGTATGTAAAGGAGTCGGGTCGGCACTCAGCAGTTCACCAAGTAAAACGTTAAAAAGAAATGTAGATTTTCCTAGTAATTTATGACGGAAAGTCTTAATTTTATTAAAGACACGGAGGCGAATATTATGCGTTCTTTTCTTACTTTATTTTAAACAGCAGCAGTCAAGAAACTACAGCTCCCAGGAGGATTAGCGTCAGACTAACCAATGGGAGTGAAACAGTAACTAAGAACAAAGCCAATAAGCATAAACCATCAACCATAGAGAGTACCCTTGACTGCAAACAGCCCTCTTTTCTTGAGCGAGTAAGTTAGATAGAATCATAAAACAACGACAATTGCCAATGCCAAGGAAACGGAACAAAACTCTTGGACCACAGCGATGAGACGAGAGGCGGGTGAAGGAGGCAGAAGGTCCTGCGAAGGTTGCGATGATGCATCCGGAGATTTCCTCTTGAAGGGAGAAAGTGAGGAGCCAGCGGCGTTATCCGGAAGCTGGAGGAAGTGCTGGAGTCGCTGGGAGGGAGAAAAAAGTACATATTAATAGAAGTACTTGTGGTGGGATAATATTCGCCTCCGTGTCTTTAATAAAATTAAGACTTTCCGTCATAAATTACTAGGAAAATCTACATTTTATGACAAGACCGGAGGCTCTATTATGCGAGTTTAAAGCTTATCAATAACAATTGAAGAAGCAGATCTAAAAGGTTTACAATAGAAAGTTTTAAACACATTGTCATTGGACCAATCTGCGGACCTGAGAATGTACTCTAAACTGGAACCCAAGGCAAACGCCTTGGAGGCCATGGCTCCCCTGGACGAATGTGCTCCAAAAACTGAGATATCAATTCCTGCCAAGGACATGATCCATTTAACCCAACGGGCTAGAGTTGCCGATGACACCGGCTTGTGAGGTTTGCGAAAGGAGATCAACAGTTGATTGGAAGAGGACGTTCTCAGGTCTACAGTTCTTTTCACGTATTCTTTTAAACAAAGGCCCACACATAGTTTTGGTTTGTCGGGGAAGAAGGGATAGAAGACAGAATGTAAATTAGTTTTCGTACGTTTGGAAATGTGGAACAAAACCCCAGAGGGTAGGAATTGGTGGGCAGAGACGTCAAGGGACTTAACGTCCGACGTCCTTTTGATAGAGATTAAGCATAGTAACATGGTAAGCTTGCCCGAAAGCATTTTAAGCGAAAGACTTGAATTATCCGACCAAGAAAGAAGAAGGTTCAACACTAGGGAAACGTCCCAGAGGTGAGAATATTTGGCAGAAGGGGGTCTGGAGAGTTTCAAGCCTTTTAAAAGGCGACAAATCAAAGGATGGATCCCGATAGGGTTGCCATCTATAAGGGAGTGATTCATGGATATAGCAGACCTGTAGAGATTTATTGTCCGATAGGACTTGCCTAGACCCGCCTGGGCGGCTAGAAAGTTGATAATTAAGTTTAGGTCTGTTGAAAAGGGATTGGCACATTTTCCCACACACCAGCTTGACCAAAGAGTCCAAGCTGACGCGTACGCTCGTCTTGTACCGGGCGCCCATGCGTTATTGATGAACTCTGAAGCCTCTGACGAAATAGCGAAGGATTGTTGGGTAGACCGGAAATGTACCAGGCTGACAGGGTTAATGATTTGTTGAGAATCAGGTTGTGGGGACACCCGAAAGGGTCTAGGAGAAGAGATGGAAAATTCGGGAGAAGGATTGGGAAGTCCACCGCGAGTTCGAGAAGGGGTGGAAACCAAACCTGTGATTGCCAAAAGGGGGCCAACAGGACGAGGGTCGCCTTTTGACGTCTGACCTGATTTAAGACTCTGTTGATTAGGATAAATGGAGGGAAGGCATAGTTGAGCGATCGAAACCAGTCTTGGAGGAACGCGTCTGTAGCTACAGCGAGAGGATCCGGACGCCAGCTGAAAAAGTGGGGAAGTTGAGCGTTGAGTCTGGACGCGAAGAGGTCTATCTGGAAAGGGCCCCATTTCCTTTCTAATTGGCGAAAGACTGAATGGTGTAATTTCCAATCGCTGGAATCGGATAAATGGCGTGAATGCCAGTCTGCATTGGAGTTCAAGAAGCCTGGGAGATATTCGGCTATGAGGGAAAATTTGTGGGACAGACAAAATTCCCAAAGGCTCTTGGCCAGTAGCGCAAGAGGCTTGGATCTGGTGCCTCCTAGATGGTTGATGTAACGTACCGCTGAAATATTGTCCATGCGGAGCAGGATAGAACATCGTGCTCTGTTCTTTGTAAAGCTTCTGATCGCAAAGGAGCCTGCAAGAAGCTCTAAACAATTTATGTGCAATCTGGACTCCTCTGCGGACCATGTACCGCCAGTCGATATCGAACCACAGCGGGCGCCCCAGCCTGTGAGACTTGCATCTGATTCTAACACAAGATCGGGCACAGAGGGGAAGATGGATCTGCCGTTCCAGGCCTCTAAATGGGATATCCACCATTGGATTTCCATTTGGGATTCTTGATCTAGAGCTACGAGGTCGGAGAAGGCCAAACCTCGCCGGAGGTGAAGAATTTTGAGGCGTTGGAGAGCGCGGTAATGAAGGGGTCCTGGGAAGATGGCCTGAATCGAAGAAGAGAGGAGACCTACGACCCTTGCAAGCGCTCTGAGAGAAATAGAGTCTTTTTGGAGAGTTAAAATCAGCTCTTTTTTGATCGCAGAAATTTTGGAATGAGGAAGAAGCAGAGAGGCCGACCCCGAATCTATCTGGAAACCTAGAAACTCTATCTGTTGTGAAGGGAGGACCACAGATTTTTCGTGGTTTATAAGGAAACCTAGTTCTGTGAGAAGGGTGGATGTTAAGTGAAGGTGGTTCAGAAGGGAGGACTTGTTCTGGTGCATGATCAGAATATCGTTGAGATAGATAATAAGTCTGATGCCCAAAGATCGGAGATAGGTCACGACAGGTTTCAATAGTTTTGTAAAGCACCAGGGAGCGGAAGACAGGCCAAAAGGGAGAGAGGAAAAATGAAATGTTTTTGAATTCCAGTGAAATTGTAAAAACTTCCTGTGAGAAGGGTGGATAGGAATGGTTAGATATGCGTCTTGCAATTCTAGTCTGACTAGCCAATCGAATTGGAGTAAAATATCCCTGAGATGGATAATGGTTTCCATCTTGAAATATCGATAGACAACGAATTGATTGAAAGATTTTAGATTGATTACTGGTCTTAACTTTTTGTTCTTTTTGTGAACGAGGAAGATAGAGCTGACGAAACCTGAAGGATCCGGAGCGCAATAGTGGATAGCCTCTTTTCCTAAAAGGGATTGGATCTCTGAAGAGATTAGAGAGGACATTTCGAGAGAAAACTTTGGGAGGGGGGGAAGATAGGATTGGAAGGGGGGGGAAAGAAATTCGATCTGGTATCCCCGAACAGTGGAAAGGACCCATGGGTCTGTTGAGATTGACTTCCATTTTTGGAGAAAGAAGCGAAGACGACCTCCTACGGGAGGTCCAGAAAGTTGGCTTACCTTGATTATTGGACGATCTGGAGAAGCGTTGGCCACGGTTGCGGAAGCCCCTTGATCTTTGTGGGTAAAATTGGGGTTTGAATTCCTGAGGATAGGTGCTGTAGGCGTTTGAGTATCCTCTTGAGCCTTGATTTCTGTAAGAGTGGAAGGTAAAGCGGCTCCTACCTCTACCGGCCCGGGCAAAGTCACGTTGGTTGAAGACCTTTTTTATTGATTGTTGGGCTTTGTCTATAGATGAGAAGGTCGAAACGAAACGGCTAAGGTCTTTAATGAATGTAGCACCGAAGAGGTTGCCGTCGGCCTGGATGCCGGGGTCCCGAGTGGCTAGATTAGCCAGCTTAGGGTCCATCCTAAGAAGAAGGCCTTTGCGTCTCTCATGGATAATGGCTGAATTCGCGTTGCCTAACAGACAGAAGGCCCTTTGGGTCCAGAGAGAAAGATCTGAAGGGTCAATAGGTGCGTCCTCTAATCTGGCTGATTCGGCCAGGTCGAAAATCCTAGCTAGGGGACCGACCACGTCCAACAGCTTATCCTGGCACGTGGTCCAGGCCTTGTCCACCCCTTTGCGGGGGTCCTTGCCGTATTTGGTAAAAAAGGTTATGAGACTCTCATCAATAGTCGGTGTCGCAGTAATGTTGGAATCCAACGATGGTCTAGGGCATTCTGATTTTAGTTTGGACCGAGTTTGTTTGTCCAGAGGTAAACGTAGGCGGGAAGAGATATATTCATCTACATGATCTAATGGAAGCCATTCCGTTGAGTTGGGGTGATGAATGAGGGACGGATCGAACATAGGAACGCCCTCAGCGTCTACCACACTGGTGGAGGGGCCGCTTGTAGACAATTTAGTACGTTTACGGGGGGGGGGAATGAGAGAATGAATCGTCAGGATTGTCAGACTGGGATGAGTTGTCCATGTCGTCATCATCTGTGTCCAATATTTTCGAAATCACTATCTTTTTTGGCGCAGGAATATGCTTTGATTTTGTTTTGCATTTTAAGGGAGGTGACGAATTATGAACGGAAATCCCCTCCTTAGAAGGAGCCCTGGGAGGAATCAAGCCCTCAGTCTGGTGTGAGGCAAGCTCACTCTCTGTGTGTGCGCCTTTGCGTGATTTAATTGAAAATAGTTTTCTTTTTCTGCTTTCCCCCGCAGAATGGGCCGTAGCATTGGACACCATGGACATGACTGAGTTTTCAATGTTCTTTGACATTTTATCCATTGATGCTTTTAAAGCACTTTTCACTGAGGATTGAATAAAATCACTTAAATCTTGTTTAAAGGATTCCTCATCATCACCAGAGTCTGACCTTGAAGGTGAATTGCAATCCATAATGGAAAGAATTCTTTATATGTGAAATTCCAGTTAGGAAGGTGTTTGGGGAACTAAGGGTTAATGAAGGAGCAGGACGCTCCCTGAGGCACAATATGATACTCCCCCAGAGGCGGGGACAAAGGAAAGAGCCGGAGGAGGAGTCCAAAGTGAAGCGAGACGTCGGGAAGAGAAGCCGTGTAAATGCGCGGGACGTCAGGACTCTGAAGCTGCCGAAACCCTGAGGCCGAAGACACGAAGTAAGCTCCTGTCAGGCGCGCGTTTGAAATGCAGCGCGCGCTGGCTCAACGGAGTCGAGAGGAGCAGATAGAACGCGGCGGTTGGTGCGCGTTAGGAGCGAACGGCCGCAGGACGGAGGGGGGGGAGGGGGTGTAATAAATATATATGCCGAAACGGCAGAGTCAACAGAATACAAAGAAACTACTTAGATATGAACGATACCGGATTATAACATAAGAACATTTGAAACAAAAGATTAGAAAACACGTACGACCAAAAGAGAGTACTTATCTTGACTGCGAGCAGCAAGAAAAGAGGACTGTTTGCAGTCAAGGGTACTCTCTATGGTTGATGGTTTATGCTGATTGGCTTTGTTCTTAGTTACTGTTTCACTCCCATTGGTTAGTCTGACGCTAATCCTCCTGGGAGCTGTAGTTTCTTGACTGCTGCTGTTTAAAATAAAGTAAGAAAAGAACGCATAATAGAGTTCCGGTCTTGTCATAAAATTGACAGCTGCCGCCACCAGGCCCATTTGGTTAGCTGTAATTGACCCCACTGTACATGGGGCACCGCAGCAGACCTGGAGAGTGGAGGGGGTGATTTTACCTATGAACAACCAACAAGACAGACCTTTTTTTTTCATTCAATAGATGAGCTACCCTATGGATATATTTGTCTGTTAAAACTATATGGAGGCTATCTGTATGATTATACATCAACACACCAATGAATGTTAAAGCAACAGTATTTTTTTCAATTTCATGGGTTTTGTGGTGTCTTTCTTTACTTGGGGTTTTTGTGGTGTCTTTCTTTACTTTCTTTCAAGATTGGGATGCCCAGGCTGAGGGAGGGTGGAGCAGCAAATGTGGGTGCAGCACTTTAGTCGGCCCTTTATGCCGAATAAACTTGCAGGCACCTGCCCCTTTTGCATTGTGTATTAAATTCCTGGAGCCACTTAGGCATGATGACTGGCATGATGATGTCAGAAGGCTCCCCAACTGTACCCGTTATGAAGCAAGCAGCACTGGTATCTCTTGGCCTTTAAGAGCCACAAGAATGCTTACATTTATATTAGCCCCATAGTTCATACATTTCATGAGTGGGGGAATGCTGGGACCTCATGCTTTCATGAATGGTGGAGTTCAGATTTGGTTTCCATCCTGCATTGAGACTTCCAGTGTTGCTGCCCTGTGATTGTTGAAGACTATCATAGGGGAACAGGCGGTACACCAGACACGGATCTCAGTGCACCCCCCTTGTAGTGGAGGATGCGCACGAATCTCCATTTTGAACTTCTCTAGCATGCCCTCATGTACAAAATATGCACGCAGTTTAAGTACCACACATGCAGCAAACTTTATACATGCCCCAATGAGTTTTGTGCATTTGCGCGTGCATAAAATGCACAATTTTCTCTATCTATAATTAGACATCACAACCCTGTTTCTTGTTGGAAAGCCCTGCACTATCACAAACTGACAAAAACAATGTTTCCTCTGGAGACCTTCAAATAAATTGAGGGTCTATTAATGAAACTTTGGTAGGAATGCAGGGCAAATTTTACAACATTCTGCAAAAGTCAATTTAAGTGCAAAGGCAAATACAACACATAGCATATTCACAGCAAAGCATGGTTACAAAAGTAGCATTACGCATATTGTGATAGAGTGCAGAGTGTGTAGTGCTTCCCTGTTGAGGTACAAAGATTAAAATTATGCAAAAGTCAATGAGATCCCAGCAGTCCTACCTCATTATTGGTTTTCCTCCTAACAACCTGCTTGCATGGATATGTCCCAACCCAACTGCGGCCATCCGGAGTAGCATTTTGTGAACATTCCTTTAATATTCCCTTCTGGGAGAATAAAATTGACTGACTCCCCCTACTGACCTCACTTTTGATCAACAACCAATCAGACTCCGGTCTGCCCTGGACTACCGAAAAGCGAAGCAGTGGCATACTAATGCCAAGTTGTTTACTAAATAAATAACACTTAAAAATAACAACAACTTATGTAGCCCACTGTCGTGAATATTTTTGTTTTTTGTTTTAAGCTTTGTGCAAGCCACAAACATAAAATGATTGCAGAATTCAGAGGGTGTGTTCAATAATTTCACATATAAGGGTTGGAAGGGGCTTTGCTGCAGAGTCATATGTTCACCAGGAGCAGTGCATTTGAAATTTTGTACTTAGGGAGAGGAAATCAGTGTCACCGAGTTAGTAGGAGATGTAAAAGAAAGTGTAGAAACAGGTCCAGTACAGCAACATACTTTGACACTGGTCTCCAGGAGACGTGGACAGTTGCCACTTGAGGGGATTTAAATCCTATTTCATTCCGGCCTGAGAATCCCGTGAAGGTCGGGCGATGGGTGGCCTGAATGTATTTATCTCTCTAGCAACAAGGGCACTGTGGAGATTCTTGATACAAGGCCCTCTTATCTACAAGCCTTTATTTTTTTTGCAGGGGGCCTGCCACCCTGTTGTTAAATTTCTATCATGATAAGATTTCTCCACAGGACACAAGCAATATACATCTCTCTGGTTCTTTCCTCGCTTCCCTGGAGGGCACTTGATGGGAGGGCACGGGCGTTATATTAGCAGGTGATTTTGATTTTAATTGTCACCTATGTGAGAACCCTTGCATTTTGCCCTCTAAACCTCGTCACTGCTTTTCGCCAAAGGGCTTGCACTTTGATCGTAGTCCACAGTAGAATGTGTTTAACTTGTTCCTGAGCAAGTATGACCTGGTTTTTACCCAGGTTGAAATTGTGTATGCTAAGAGGATGAACTGGTCCCGACTTTTACAAGTAGAGGGAGTGCTTCTTTTATTGATTTTATTTTTGCCTCACCCCCAATTTTTACTCATATTTTGATTGTTACAGCAGATTGTAGCCCTCATCGTGACCATAATCCTAATTATATCTCGATTAGCTGTCATAAGGTGATTAAGCAGAGGAGTGGAGGGCCTAGTGGATCCCTTAAACCCATTAGTCAGGCTAGGCGGATACGTTAGTCGCAGGACCCCCCGATCATCTCCACCATGCCCTTCTTACTAAATGCCTGCATGAGCTTGTCATTTGTTCTACCGGGTCAGCCTGTCCTAGAAAGATTTTACCTTCTCACAAGTTGCATGCGTAGTCGCTGAAACCCTTACTCGCTCTGGGGGCTCTAGTGTTAACTCTACTGTTAACACAGATGTAAATTGGTTTGATAAGGGTTGCTTATTTGCACTCAGAGAATTTAAAAACACCCCTAAGGCTTCCCCGGAGACGCTATTTTGGTATCTCTTTGCTGCTGTAACGGTGGGGTATCTCGAAGTGAAAATGAGATTAGAGACTCTATGCGGGAGAATCTGCTCGACCCAGGATGTCCGAAGAATAGTGCCAAGTTCTGGGGTATTAGTCATAGACTTCCCCCTTTTGCAGAAGTCGACACCGCCGCCAATGTGCATCATATTGAGGCAGATAGGTGGACCTCGCACTTTAGTGAGGTCTACAATAGGGGTCAGAATGAAGTTAATAAGAGTATTATGGGTCTGTCCAGAGGCAAAGCCCCAGGCCCCATTGGAATCCCACCTGATCTATATTGGAGTGACGTGGATGCCTGGGTGCCATCTTGACTAATGTTTTGAACACAGCTCTAAAGGTAGCCCCCCCTTCCTCACGGTCCACTGCGGTCATTATTCCAGTCTTCAAATAAGGAAATAGTGATAGTCCTTCATGTTATAGACCAATCTCCCTTTTTGATTCTATCACAAAGGTTTTATGGGGAGTTCTCTTGGATAGACTTACACAGTGGTCTGAGAAGCCTAGTGTAATATCTGACTTCCAATATGGTATTAGACCAAAAAGATCGACAGTCGATCAATGCCTAAACCTCTGTTTAGTTATAAATAAATATACATTGGCACATAAAGGCTATATCCAGTTAGCCTTTATGGATTTAACCTTGACCTTCGACTGGGTTAACCAAAATAAATTGTGGAGAACTCTCCTGAACATGAGGGTTGACCAGAGCATAGTATTATTATTGCAGGATCTTCATGCAAACACTGAGGCTGTTGTCAGATACTCCTCTTGCTCCTGTTGTACAGAAAGTTAAAAAACTTTGCCGGTGTCTGTCAAGGGTGCATTCTAGCCCCCTTTTTATTTACTTTATAAATAAAGAAACGTGAGCAGATTTTAGTGGATGAGGGAATAGACTGTCCACAAGTAAAGGGCTGGCCCTTCTCCGTTTTGCTGTACGCAGAGTACACCATTTTAATCACCAATATGGCCAATCGTCTGCAAACACTTAATAATGTGTTTGTGGTGTTTATGGATTAGCTGGACCTTAGCACTAACATCAGCAAGTCGCACATTATGATAGTTGGCCCTAGAAATACAAAAACTTTAACCTTGAAGATAGGGTCCCGTGCTCTTATGCAGTATAAAGCTTTTCCGTATTTAGGAGTTTTATTTGACATTAGCTCACGATGGACAATTCTGCTTTCTGATAAGATGTCTGTCACCAATAGGTCCAAAGCTGCGATCTGGAAATTTACTTCCAGACTGTGGAGGAGGCCAGTTAGTGCCCTGCTACAAGTCTATCGAGCTAAAACAGTATCTAAAGTGACATATGGAAGTGAGATTTAGGGTTATGTCAGGCATGACACTCTCCAGGTAGTGGAAAACACGTTTTTATGACAGTTGCTCTGTGTCCCACAAAGTACCTGCTCCTAATTAGACCATGAAGAACTGGGGTTTAATTGTGTTAGGGACACCAATGTTTCTACAAACAGCAAGGCACTAATGTAATGACATTACATAATCATGTGTTAACTAGCTTAAAATCACAATGGTTAATTTGCAAAATGATGATTATTCCTGTTAATTCCTCTCAAAATCACAATAACATTCTATTGCATTACTGATGATAAGTACATATGACTCCTCACTTGCACTCTTAGCTCACTGATACTGTCTATGGTTTCTTCCTGACATTAAGATAGTTTGTACTGTGTCCCCTAACACTTCTGTGAAATGCATTTTAATACTTAATCCTCCTGGGTGCTTGTGAGAAGGAGGTTCTGACCATCAGATACACATGGATTTTTTTGCTTTTTGATCACCTGGTTTTTGACCTTTTACTGTGGGGGAGCCTCATAGCTTGTGATTCACCCACAGTAAACTCATGGTAAAATGGACTGTGTGTGCTTACCGCCAGTGCACACCTTTAAAGACAAGGCTGCTGCGACGCAGCAAGAGTAAGAGGCACATGGCTGGTTACATGTGGACTTGTGTGCACATGCGCTAATGAACTTGTGAGGGCTGCGCGGGAGAGACTCCTGTCGTGCACAGCCCAAGAACTGCACACAGGTAGCTTGGCACAGAATGGGCTATGCACTGTGGGTGGTGACCTGGAATAGGCTTTATAATATGGAAGTACATGTGCAGGGAACGTCAGTGTCCTTTAGTGTCTTGACTGCAGTGACACTCCATTATACTCCAAATGGAAAGGCTGCCTTTGGGCACAACTCCAGTTACCTAGGGCTCACAGACTCCAGAAACATACCAACATACACTGAAACCTGTATGAAAAGAACACTAATATAAAGTCTAAAAGCACATCTGTACAACTTATGGGTCATCCAGTAATGTTGTATTTCTCTAACTCAGCTCAGGCCTTTTGTGATCCTGCTTGGCTGGGTTAATTATTTTTCTCTCCAGCTGCCCATTAAAGGAAGCAACAGTGCTTAAGTCAACTCTGAAGGAAGAAGGATTTGGGTGAATTGCTCTGCATCAATCAGCCAGCTGTCATCCTGTGCCAGGAAAAGAGCCTGCCCCAGGCCACTCAACAAAGGAGGGAGTTCAGACCTCTGGAGCCAAACCAGAGGGGGAGCTCCTTTGAAGATTTGCTGGAGGAAGGCTCTGGCAATGATCTCAGTGAGGGGTGAAACTGAGTCCTCCAGAGCACATGTGGCGTGACTTCTGGGTGATGCCATTTTGAGCTATCCCAGAAGACTGTGCAGGGAGGTTGGGACAGGGGCAGAGAGGTGATGTAACGCATCAGGACAGAGCAGAGGTGCAGCCCTGCTTGGCACTCCCGCCCCCACTTAAAAGGCCCTGCACAGGTGAAAGAGCTCTCTCTTAGATGTGCTTTTCTGCCAACCACTGGGACTGCCAGCTGGTGCAATGGGCAATTGGAAGGAAGAACCCCCTGACTGCCCACTGGATCAAGTACTCTGCTTCTGATTAACCCCAGGATCAGGTTGGGGAAAGACTGGGCTCCGCGCAAGGATGGGAGGCCCAGAAGAGTGCAAGGTGAAAGGCTGGTGCAGGGAGCCAGAGAAACCTGTGTCTACTAGGTTTGGCATCTTTGAGGCTAGGAGGCCTTAGGAAAGGGTTCCAAGTGTCAAGGTCTCGCCCCCTGGTCACCAAGATCATTAAAATGGGCCCAACCGGGCCCGAGTTATGGCTGTTTCAAGATATGACAACCTTTAACCTTTACCAACCAGTGATGAAACGCATGGGGCTCTGTGGTCAGTTTTCAACTCCCCTCAGAGGGGCTTCCCCCAGAAGAAGGAAGATGCAGGGAAGTGCAGTCACGCTTCCCCAAAGTTGTTGAGGGCATGGGAGTGCAGTCGCACCCAAGTGTTAAGTGGTAGGGCCCAGGACCCCACACCTGGGCTCCGTGATGAAAGAACTATGAGGATTCGCCATCACAACCCCTTGAGATCTCAGGGAGGGGCCCGGAACCCCATCCCAGGGCCCGGAGAAGATAGAGCTGCAGGGGTGCACCTTTCCCCCACGGTGCGAGAGGGGGCCCAGGACCCCATCTCTGGGCCCTGGACATTGAGGATGATGTGTGGGGAGTGTGGCAGCATCCCTCCAACTCACAGTGCCTTCCCCTCTTTGGCTGCCTGTTTCGCACTAAAAATCACTGATTTTTGCTTTGTGGTGGCTCCAGGAGAGCGTGGTCACCACCAATGGAATCCCAATGTGCAAGGGGAGCTTCAAGAGACACACAGCCTCCCCCCAACAGAAGGTTTAGTGTCCCCACCCTAGGTTTGGTTGGACTCATAGAAGACAACCTCTCAAGGGTTTTGAAGTACTGTGTAGCACTCACCTGGCTGGAACCTTTGTTTTTAGTTAGGAGTAATGGTCCCTTTAGAGGGGGGGGGAATGTATGGTTACAATGCTTGTGGCCTAAACATGCATATAGTGAGCTGTTCATAGTAACAAACGCCCTCTAGGGGTGAGTGGAGGCAATTGCACCTTGGTGTTTCTATAGTGGTGTCCTTTAAGGACTATGTTAAAAATGCAGTATTGTATGTAAAAAGTTATTCTGATATATGCTGCAAGCACCATATAGGGGGTTAAGGTCTATAATTGCATACATGATGTAATTATAAATAGGATGCCCTTTAGGGGCTGTGGTTAAATTGTGTATTCCATGTTAATAGTAATCTTGATAGCACAAACCAGTCAAACATGCCTATGGCATATTCCTGCAAATGCTTTATTTGAATAATGAGACTGACAGCCACTTGTGATCAAAGTGTACATGCTTTTTTGAGAGTATTAAGTGCTCTCACTCCAAGTTATACTCAGGTAGTGCATTGGAATACAAATTAATGCTTCTGACATGTGAACTGTTGATTTAAATTTCCCTTTGAGAGAAACAAGAATGATTACTCATTGTCACCCAGAAGTATTTCCATCAGCTTGGGTATATGTGTACGTTGTTGCATAGTACTGAGTAGTGTGCATGAAATAGATGTACTTTTTCCTTTTTCAAAAGAAAAAGCACAAACTGGGCAGTCATTTATTGAGTGTTATTACTGTGTACTTGTGAATGGTGATTACTAGCCCACACCACTTCCCTTGAGTAGGCCTTGGACTGCTCTGCTTTGCTACCCTGCAAGAGTCAAGCGCTACAATAGGGTGTTTAGTTCCCAGTGGAGGACAAATGTGGACCCATTACTTGTGCAGGCCACACAACTAATGACCCATTTTCTAACAGTATGATCCTTGTGTTGTCAGCACCCATCTCTCAAACCCCTATTGAGAATCAAAAGGCCTTGGCTTGGTTCATGTTAATACCTCTAGGAACTCTAACTTTTATAGTAGACTTATCAATAATTGAAAAGTATTATTGGGACTCTCTTAGCTCACTGATATCCTCAAACCATAACTTAGGTTACTTTTTAGACCTCATTTTACTAGAACTCTCGGTATTTTACACACTGAAATAAAGACTTTTGGATGGTTCAAACATATAGCCACCCTCTCTTTCGTGTTCTTTCTGAGATCTTCACATTGCAAACAGAAGCCCCTAACCTGCCTCAAATTAAACCCCCTGTACCTTTAATGCACATACACTAGCCACTTTCCTCCAGCCTGTCAACCCCCTGAGCCTCTGCTTCATGTTTGCAACTGCTCCAGACTCGGGTCATCAAAATAATATTAGGGCACAAACATGCAGGAAATCGTAGTTCCCCCCACTGGCTAATGCAGGGGAAGAAAAAAAGAGTTCTGAAACGGATATGACAAACATTCCCTGTGCATTGCCACTCTACAGGCAGCATCATACAACTTATCCTTAAGCCATAAAAATGCAAGGAAAGCAACCAGCATTAAAAAATTACCAAAGCCCAAAACGCATTCCAAATCTTTTTGTGCACAGTTCAAGCACTTGTTTTACCTTCGGCTGAAATCGCACAGAGTAACCTATTGACAAAGTTGTGAGATTGGGAGGGGCTCTGATCAGATGTGCACCCATACCCTGCCCGATCGTCTCCTACAGCACAGCGGGAGGTGGTACAGAACAACCCCCCACCATCTTTCAACAGTCTCTTCTGCCCTGATATCCTCCCCAAACCCTGACATGCAGTGATCCCCCACTCCTATTTACTGCTTCAAAGGATATATAAATGGGATCAGAAAAGAGCCTGCTATTCTTCAGAGAGTGAGGCCCTACATGCAGATTATGGTACCGTAGAAGAGGGTCCAGATGTTATTTCCTGTTCTGGGTAGAAAACGTGGTTTAACTAGATTTAGACCACACACCCAGTATCCAGTAAACTAAAGCAACCTATCTTGAAGTGAGCATTTTATTTGAGTGTCCATGTGAATTCTGATATGAAAACCATGATGCTGCAGCTTGCGCTCATGAGAAATGAAAATATTGAAAATATTCCAAAAGATTGGATAGCTATCCTAATTGGGTCAACATTAAACTCAAAGCTTGAGTTGAGCTGCAAATATGTAAGTAGAATAAAGCTCAAATATACAGAACTCAGAAAACCGACATCACCATGTGTTTCTCTTATAAAAACGGTTAGACCTGACAGCCTTAGGGTGGTCACCCCTAACTTTTTGCCTGCCTCCCTCCACTTTTTAGACACTGTTTTTGCTGGTTTTAAGACTCTTCACACTTTACCAATGCTAACCAGTGCTAAAGTGCATTTGCTCTCTCCCTTTAAACATGGTAACATTGGATCATATCCAATTGGGCTACTTAATATACTTATAAGTCCCTAGTAGAGTGCACTATGTGTGCCCAAGGCCTGTAGATTAAGTGCCACTAGTGGGCCTGCAGCACTGCTTGTGCCACCCACTTAAGTAGCCCCTGAACCTTGTCTCAGGCCTGCCATTGCAAGGCCTGTTTGTGCAGTTTCACTGCCAATCCGACTTGCCATTTGAAAGTACTTGCCAAGCCTAAACCTCCCCTTTTTCTACATATAAGACACCTCTAAGGTATGCCCTAGGTAACCCATAGGGCAGGGTGCTGTGTAGGCAAAAGGCAGGACATGTACCTATGTAGTTTACATGTCCTGGTAGTGTAAAACTCCTAATTACGTTTTTACACTGCTGTGAGGCCTGCTCCCTTTATAGGCTAACATTGGGACTGCCCTCATACATTGTTTGAGTGGTAGCTGCTGATCTGAAAGAAGTAGGAGGGTCATATTTAGTATGGCCGGAATGGTGGCATTAAATCCTGCTGACTGGTGAAGTTGGATTTAATATTACTATTTTAGAAATGCCACTTTTAGAAAGTGAGCATTTCTCTGCACTTAAATCTTCCTGTGCCTTACAATCCACGTCTGGCTGGGTTTAGTTGACAGCTCCTTGTGCATTAACTCAGACACACCCCAAACACAGGATACTCAGCCTCACTTGCATACATCTGCATTTTGAATGGGTCTACCTGGGCTGGGAGGGTGGAGGGCCTGCTCTCACACAAAGGACTGCCACACCCCCTACTGGGACCCTGGCAGACAGGATTGAACTGAAAGGGGACCTGGTGCACTTCTAAGCCACTCTTTGAAATCCCCCCCCCCACTTCAAAGACACATTTGGGTATAAATCAGGGCCTCTGCCCCTACCAACTCAGACACTTCCTGGAAAAGAAATTTGTAACCAGGACCTGCATCCTGCCAAGATGAACTGCCTGCCATTGGTGATCAGCGGTGAGGATAGGACTTGTATTTGTGCAGTGACATACAGTAGCTTAGTATTTCACTCCCTACCCACAGTTGAAGGTCAACTTGATTTTTATCTCTTGTTTTGCAATTTTGTTTTTCCTGTCAATTTTTTGACCAAAATCCTCACTCAACATGTTTCAGGCTGGGTCTCGAGCAGGAGATTTTGACCTGGCCCTGTTGGAGACATGTACTGTCAAAAAGCTGAAAGGGTTCTGCAGGGATATGGGAGTACCCACCCAAGGTGCCTCCAGAAAGGAGTAATTTCAAATGCCGCTGAGGGCCTGGGCAGAAGCCCATTCAGAGGAGAATGCTGAGGAGAATGCTGAGGAAAATCCAGAGGATTTTTTTGCCATCAGTGGATGATGTTACCACTGCAACTGTGCCCCCTGCCAAACCAGGGAGCAGTGTCTCTGATCAAGGCCTGACCGCAGAGGAAAGGAGAGAGGAGAGAGAGTTTCAGTTGCAGATGGCAAGGCTAAAAATTGAGGCTCAACAGGAGGAAAGGAGAGCAGAGAGAGAAGCCAAGCATGCTGAGGCTGAAAGAGCAGCCAAACAGATTGAAGCTGAGAGAGCTGAAGCTGCAGCTGAGAGAGCCTTGGCTGAAAAAAAACTTTTGTTGGCTCATGAACTGAGTCTCAAGGAGCTCGGGATCAAAGCGAGACAGTCTGAGTCCAGCAGCGATGGTGGCAGCATACATGCAGGACCTGTTGGAGAGAAAAAGGTTTGTATACCCAAGAATTTGGTGCCAAGTTTTGTGATGGGAGATGACATTGACAAGTGGCTGGGTGTCTATGAAGTTGCACTAATGGCCCATGGGACCTCTGAGGAGCACTGCGGGGCAGCCTTGTGGTTTTATGTACCAGCACTGGGGAGGGACACACTTCTTCCACTAGCTCTACAGAATAGAAATGACTACTCACACATGAAAGCCGCTTTACTGGCCAAGTTTGGGCTAACCCCTGAGAGATACCGTCAGAGGTTCAGGGCCAGCACCAAACTTTCAACACAAACTTGGGTAGATTGTTATGATTTCTCCAATAAGGCACTGGGTGGATGGGTGCGGGCAGCAAAGTAGATGATTACAAAGGGTTATATGACTTGATTCTGAGAGAGCATATGATCAGTATTTCTTTTACAGAGTTGCGCCAGCACTTAGTAGATAGCAAGCTGACTGATCCCAGGAAGCTTGCTGAGGAGGTGGATCTCTGGGTTAGCACCAGAGTGTCCAAGAAGGCATCTGGGGGGAACATCCACAAAGGTGGTCAGGGCTCCCAACAGAAGAAAGAGGGGGGAGAAAAACTTAAAGATAAGGAGTTCTCAAAAGGCCCCCAAAAGAATTTCCAAGGGGTGGTGATAACCATTCCTCTTCTAGATTTGGGAAGAAGCCAGGGTATTTTGATAGAACATTCGGGAAATTCATCCCCAAATGCTTAGAGTGCTACCAGCATGGACACTCTAAGGGCGACTCCCAGTGTTCCAAGAGAGCACAGTCCACCACCGGACAGACACCTGGGTTGGCTAGTGTAGCGCTCGGGGGGGAGACAGTCCCAGTTAGCTGTGGGGGGCAGGCAGAGGTTTCCCTAGTATCCCTGGGAGAAAGAGAGACGGTGCCTAAAGCCTAAATGCCAGAAAATACTTCAAAGTATAGGCAGTGGGTCACCATTGATGGGCAAAGGGTGGTGGCTCTGCGTGACACAGGATCTAGTATAACTACTGTCAAGAGTCAGCTGGCATCAGCAGATAGTCCCTAATACATCCCACCAGGTCATAGTCGCTGACAATCGTGAGAGTCACCTACCGGTGGCTCTGGTTCTCTTTGAGTGGGAGTGGGGTCTCTGGTACTCTGAAAGTAGCTGTGAGTCCTGCCATGCCTGTAGATTGTCTGTTAGGCAATCATCTTGAGCATACTGCCTGGAAGGAAGTAGAGCTCAGATCCCACCTGGAGATGTTAGTTTTGCCTGAGTGGGTATGCATGACCACACGGTCCAAGGCTGCCCGGGAAAGGAGTCAAGGGCGTCTGGAGCCTGGAACAATGGCCCAGACTGCTGCAAAGAGGAAGGGCAAGAGGTGTGTGAAACCCGCCTCAGAAGTTACCACGGTGGTGGAGAGGGCCCCTGAGGAGGAGGAGGCCCCTGAGAGAACTGGAGAGGACATAGCTGACCTGGGCAACCTACCTGAACTTGCTGGCTGGCAAGTAGAGGGTGGGCCAACCAGGGCAGAATTCTACAAGGTGCAGAAGAAATGCCCCACCCTTGAGGGTCTGAGGCAACAGGCCACAGCCCAAGCAGCAGTTGACGCCTCTGTCACTCACCATATTTACTGGGAGAATGATCCCCTTTACAGTGAGTCTAAGGTTCCAGGCCCTGGGGCAGCATGTGTGCTGGTGGTCCCCTGGTGTTACCGAGCCTTCCTACTGGGTCTGGCTCACGACATTCTCCTGGCAGGACATCTGGGCCAAGACAAGACCTTTAACAGCCTTGTCACCCACTTCCATTGGCCCAGAATGAGGTTGGCCTCAGATAATTTCTGCAGAGCTTGACCCACCTGCCAGACTAGTGGAAAGACAGGGAAAAAGCTTAAAGCTCCCCTGATCCCACTCCCCGTCGTTGGCACCCCCTTTGAAAGGGTGGGCATCGACATTGTTGGTCCCTTGGACCCCAAAACTGTCTTGGACAACAGGTTTATCCTGGTTTTGGTGGACCATGCCACCCGCTATCCAGAGGCCATTCCTCTGAGAACAGTGACTGCACTGGTGGTGACCAGAGCCCTGCTGGGAATATTTACCCGTGTCGGATTCCCTAAGGAAGTTGTGTCTAATAGGGGCACAAACTTCATGTCTGCGTACATGAAGTCCATGTAGGATGAACGTGGGGTGACCTACTGGTTTACCACCCCTTATCATCCTCAATCCAATGGGTTTGTTGAGAGATTCAACCTAGACCCTTAAAGGCATGATTAATGGCCTGACTGAAGCCATGAGGTGTAAGTGGGACGTCCTCTTACCATGCCTGCTGTTTGCTTACAGGGAGGTGCCCCAGAAAGGGGTGGAGTTAAGCCCCTTTGAACTTCTCTATGGTCACCTTGTCAGGGGACCATTGAGCATAGTTAAGGAGGGCTGGGAGAAAGGTCCCAAGACACCTCCCCAGGATGTGGTCAGCTACATGCTGGCCCTCCGCAACCAAATCCAACACTTCTGGAAGCAGGACAAAAGTAACCTTGAGGCCAGTCAAGAGGTGATGAAGGAGTGGTACGACTGGAAGACCACTCTGGTTGAGTTCTGACCTGGAGACAAGGTTTGGGTGATGGAGCCAGTAGAGCCTAGGGCTCTCCAGGCCTGCTGGACTGGACCATTTGAGATTAAGGAGTGTAAGGGAGAGGCCACTTACCTAGTGGACCTCAAGACCCCTAGGCACCCCCTGAGGGTTCTCCATCACAACAGACTCAAACCTCACTTTGAGAGGTCTGAGGCCAGTATGCTCCTGGTCACAGATGAGGGCATGGAAGAGGAGAGTGAACCTCTCCCGACCTCCTCTCTGCCAAAGAAGGTGATGGGTCAGTGGAGGGTGTCATTCTCTCTGACTCCCTGACTCTTGACCAGAGAGGAGACTGCTATGAGCTGTTAGAGCAGTTCTCTTCCTTGTTTTCCCTTACTCCTGGACTTACCCATCTATGTGTCCATGACATGGACACAGGAGACAGTCCCCCTGTGAAGAACAAAATTTACAGGTTGTCGGATAAGGTGAAGGCCAGCATCAAGGTCTCGAAGATGTTGACCTTAGGGGTTATTGAGAAATCCAGTAGTCCCTGGGCCAGCCCTGTGGTGCTGGTCCCTAAGGCTGCTGCCCCCGGTGCAAAGCCAGAACTCCGGTTCTGTGTGGACTACCGGGGTCTCAGCTCAGTCACACGGACTGACGCTCACCCCATCCCCCGAGCTGATGAGCTCGTTTACAGGCTAGGCACTGCCAAGTTCCTGAGTACGTTTGATCTTACATTAGGGTACTGGTAGATCACCCTGACTGAGGGAGCTAAAGAGAGGTCTGCATTTTCCACACCTGATCGCCATTACCAGTTCCGGGTGATGCCCTTTGGGTTGTACAATGGCCCTGCTACCTTCCAACGGTTGGATAACAGGTTCCTAGCTGGCAAGGATTCCTACTGCGCAGCCTACCTAGATGACATAGCTGTGTATAGTTCCAGCTGGGAGGAACACCTGCTCCACCTCAAGGAGGTACTTTAGGCCCTGCAACAAGCAGGCCTGACCATCAAGGCTAGTAACTGCCAAATTGGGCAGGGTTCCGTGGTGTACTTGGGACACCTAGTAGGTGGTGGCAAGGTGCAGCCACTCCAGGCCAAGATTGAGACTATCAAGGCCTGGCAACCACCTAGAACACAGACTGAAGTGAGAACCTTTTTAGGCCTCACTGGATACTACAGCAGATTCGTCAAGGGCTATGGTACCATTGTGTCGCCCTTGACAGAACTTACTTCCAAAAAGCAACCTAGGTTGGTGAATTGGACAGAGGCTTGTCCGAAAGCCTTTGATTCTCTGAAGGAAACCATGTTCACGGCCCCGTGCTCAAGGCCCCTGACTACTCCCAGGAATTTATTGTGCAGACAGACACTTCAGAGCATGGCATGGGGGCTGTTCTAGCATGGCTAAATGAGGAGGGCTCAGACCAACCAGTAGTCTTTTTTAGCAGAAGACTATTACCATGGGAACAGAGGTGGAGTGCTGTTGAGAGAGAAGCATTTGCTGTGGTCTGGGCACTGAAGAAACTGAGACTTGGGACTCACTTCCGGATCCAGAAAGACCACAGGCCCCTCAGATGGAGATGAGGGGTGAGAATCCTAAACTCTTGAGGTGGTCCATTTCCCTACAGGGGATGGACTTTACAGTGGAGCATCGCCCGGTGATTGACCACGCCAACGCTGATGGTCTCTCCAGATACGTCCGCCTTAGCGATGAGAGCTCCCAGGAGGTTGGGTAGCTCTCCCCACTTTCAGCTGGGGGGGATACATGTTAGACCTGACAGCCTTAGGGTGGTCACCCCTAACTTTTTGCCTGCCTCCCTCCACATTTTAGACACTGTTTTTGCTGGTTTTAAGACTCTGCGCACTTTACCACAGCTAACCAGTGCTAGAGTGCATATGCTCTCTTCCTTTAAACATGGTAACATTGGATCATACCCAATTGGACTACTTAATTTACTAATAAGTCCCTAGTAGAGTGCACTATGTGTGCCCAGGGCCTGTTGATTAAGTGCTACTAGTGGGCCTGCAGCACTGCTTGTGCCATCCACTTAAGTAGCCCCTGAACCTTGTCTCAGGCCTGCCATTGCAAGGCCTGTGTGTGCAGTTTCACTGCCAATTCGACTTGCCATTTAAAAGTACTTGTCAAGCCTAAACCTCCCCTTTTTCTACATATAAGACACCCCTAAGGTATGCCCTAGGTACCCCATAGGGCAGGGTGCTGTGTAGGCAAAAGGCAGGACATGTACCTATGTAGTTTACATGTCCTGGTAGTGTAAAACTCCTAAATTCGATTTTACACTGCTGTGAGGCCTGCTCCCTTCATAGACTAACATTGGGACTGCCCTCATACATTGTTTGAGTGGTAGCTGCTGATCTGAAAGGAGTAAGAAGTAAGTATTTAGTATGTCCAGAATTGTGACATTAAATCCTGATGACTGGTGAAGCTGTATTTAATATTACTATTTTAGAAATGCCACTTTTAGAAAGTGAGCGTTTCTCTGCACTTACATCTTTCCATGCCTTACAATCCACGTCTGGATGGGTTTAGTTCACAGCTCCTTGTCCATTCACTCAGACACACCCCAAACACAGGATACTCAGCCTCACTTGCATACATCTGCATTTTAATTGTGTCTTCCTGGGCTGGGAAGGTGGAGGGCCTGCTCTCCCACAAAGGACTGCCACACCCCCTACTGGGACCCTGGCAGACAGGATTGAACTGAAAGGGGACCTGGTGCACTTCTAAGTCACTCTTTGAAGTCTCCCCCACTTCAAAGGCACATTTGGGTATAAAACAGGGCCTCTGTGCCAAGAAGAACTGCCTGGCTGCCCAAAGGACTCACCTAACTGCTTTCTCTGAAGGACCGCTGCCTTGCTGTTGCCCTGCTGCCTTGCTGTTCCCTGGCTGTGGTGAAGAAGTGCTGTCCAAGAGCTTGGATAGAGCTTGCCTCCAGTTCCCTGAAGTCTCAGGACCAAAAAGACTTCTCTCTTGCAACTGGACTCCTTGTGTGGTGAACAATTCGACGCACAGCTTGCTCCGCAGTGAAAAATTCACCGCACACCGACCTGGGACGACGCCGCTCGACTTCGCAAGGGAAAGATTGCCGCGGTGCGACCTGTACTTCAACGTACGGCCCACCAGATCGACGCACAGCCGACCTGGGATGACGCCACCCGACTCCCAGAGGGGAAATCGACGCCGCGCCTGCCATGAGGGAGAAATTTCCCCGCATCACCCACTGGAACGACGCAGAGCTTGCCAACAAGCCCAGAATTCCACTTCACAGACCCCGAGGTGTCTGAAAAACCCGCAACCCGAAGAGGAGGCCGTCCGCGCGCCGGAAAACGATGCAATGTCTTCCCCGTGTGGAAAATAACGACGCAAGTCTGTGTGTGAAGGGGCAAAACCGACGCACACACCATTTTTCCATGCATCTCCTCTGCGGCCCTTTGCGGAGATTTTTCACTCAAACCAGGTACTTTGTGCTTAAAAGAGACTTTGTTTGCTTTTAAAAGACTTAAGACACTTTGGGGGTCATTACAACATTGGCGGGAAAAGCCGCTTTCCGCCGTGCAGAAGACCGCCAACATACCTCCGCCCAACAACAACAGGGACCTGGGGGCAGTGGTAGTGGGCACACCGTTCATGGGACAGAGGCCCAGGAACACAGGGGAACTGGGAGGGCTGCTGTGCGACAGGGGGAGGACAGGCCCAGGGAACCCACTCTCCACGAGGCCCTCTCCAACATCATGGGAGCATACCATCATTCCCAGGAGACGATGGCAACGGTACTGGTCAAGTTTCAGGAGACCCAGCGGCTGCAGGAGGAACAGTATTTGGGCTTCAGGGAGGAACTCAGATCCATCAATTCCACCCTGGGCACCGTCGTAGGGGTGCTGAAGGAAGTCCTCAACACCAGGAGGGACACTGTGGCACAACAAGGGGCCCCTGACACTAGCCTGGACAATGAACTGCCCACCACCTCCGCCAGCGCTAGTGGACAGGAGGCACCGCCACAGGACCACCACATCAGCACCCCGTCCCCTGCAGATGGAGAACCACCCCGCAAACGGTCCCTGAGATCCAGGACAAAGACAGAGAATGATGCCAAGACCCCCACCAAGAAATGAGACCACCCTGAATGTCATCCTTTTGTCCCACCTTGTCACCCTGTCCATACTCAAACTGCCCCAGCTCCACTTCCTATGCCCCTTTGGACAATGCACCTGTGAAACAAATAGACTGGACTCTGCCATGGACATTCTTCCACCATCACCCCTCACCATTTTAAAGCATTCTCCAATATTGAGCACCAAAATAAACACCCTTAAAGCACAAAACAATCTGGAGTCTGTCTGTGATTTCGAAATAGTGTATTAGCAATTACAGTGACAAAATGCTCTTTCAATTGTAATGTCAACATACCTATGTCACACAGCTCTAGTCCATGAGGAAACAAAGAAGATGTCACACAGTGGGACCCACATCTGTGAAATCGTAAGGGAATGTGAAAACTCAGTGACCATACACTGGGTGAAAAGGACAGACAGCAGAGAGGAAGGAGTGTTAAATTACATGTAGTAGGCAGGTTTGTCTTCTTACCTGTGTCTCACTGGAAGTATTGCAGGATAACCGAGTTCCTGTTGTCAATGTCCTCTTCTTCTGCTTCCTCGTCTTCACTGTCCACAGGCTCCACAGCTGCCACAACACCTCCATCTGGACCATCCTCCTGCAGAAAAGGCACCTCTCGTTGCAAAGCTAAGTTGTGAAGCATACAGCAGGCCACGATGATCTGGCATACCTTCTTTGGTGAGTAGAATAGGGAACCACCTGTCATATGGAGGCACCTGAACCTGGCCTTCAGGAGGCCGAAGGTCCTCTCTATAATCCTCCTAGTTCGCCCATGTGCCTCATTGTAGCGTTCCTCTGCCCTTGTCCTGGGATTCCTCACTGGGGTCAGTAGCCATGACTGGTTGGGGTACCCAGAGTCACCTGCAAATGTCGAGGGACAACTGTTAGACACACACTAACCTGTAGGGATATCCCCAGACCCAGACAACTATTCCCACTGATTTTCTTCCAGGTGCTCACCTAATAGCCACACACGGTGCCTCTGGAGTTTCCCCATCACATAAGGGATGCTGCTATGCCGCAGGATGTAAGTGTCATGCACTGAGCCAGGGAATTTGGCATTAACATGGGAGATGTACTGGTCTGCCAAACACACCATCTGCACATTCATCGAATGATAACTCTTCCGGTTTCCGTACACCTGTTCACTCCTGCGGGGGGGACCAAGGCCACATGTGTCCCATCAATGGCACCTATGATGTTGGGGATATGTCCCAGGGCATAGAAGTCACCTTTCTCTGTAGGCAAATCCTCCACCTGAGGGAAAACGATGTACCTCCGCATGTGTTTCAGCAGGGCAGACAACACTCTAGACAACACGTTGGAAAACATAGGCTGGGACATCCCTCATGCTATGGCCACTGTAGTTTGAAAAGACCCACTTGCAAGGAAATGGAGTACTAACATCACCTGCACTTGAGGGGGGATTCCTGTGGGATGGCGGATAGCTGACATCAGGTCTGGCTCCAACTGGGCACACAGTTCCAGGATTGTGGCACGATCAAGCCTGTAGGTGATGATTACATGTCTTTCCTCCATTGTCGACAGGTCCACCAGTGGTCTGTACACCGGAGGATGCCGCCATCTCCTCACATGTCCCAGCGGACGGTGCTTATGAAGGACAACAGTGAGCACAGAGTCAACCAACTCAGAGGTACGTACACACAGCTTACACAGAACACGATACATAATACGAAATTAGCATGAATGAGTGTTGAGGCAAGGCCTAGGTATGTGTGACGCAGTTAAAAATAGAGCCATGTGGGCCCCTGAAATGGCGGCTGCCTGACCTGTAAAGTGGGACAATGGGATATGAGGCACCGCCGCGGACGTGACCTCATTTTCTATCTGTTCAATCACTCGATACCTGATCTTCGACAGGAGAGGACCTACATTGCAAGTGCTGCTGTAACCTCAGTCTGGAAGAGACAATGGCTCGTGCGTCTGGGGAAAGGGCCCCTGCCTTCACATCGGAGGAGTTGGAGAAACTCGTGGATGGGGTCCTCCCCCAGTACACGCTACTCTACGGTCCTCCAGACAAACAGGTAAGTACACTGGGAGCATGATGTATGGGCTATGCCTGTGTGGAGTGGGGTGGATGAAAGATAGGGGTGGGGGGGGGAATGAGGCATGCATGAAACGACGGTGAGTGCATGTGCCACATGGCAAGGGTAGGGATGCGGGCCAATAACTGTGACGGTACAGTTGGTAATAACTTCTCTTTTTCCCCTGTACAATTCCTGTAGGTCAGCGCCCACCAGAAAAAGGATATTTGGCGTGCCATCACCAAGGACGTCTGGACCCTGGGGGTCTATCACAGATGGAGCACCCACTGCCGTAAGACATGGGAGGACATTCGACGCTGGAGCAAGAAGACGGCGGGGGCCCAGCTGGGGATGGCCGCCCAACGTGGGAGGGGTGCCCGTCGCACCATGACCCCCCTGATGTTCAGGATCCTGGAGGTGGCGTACACGGAGTGGGATGGGCGCTTGAGGGCATCACACCAGCAACAAGGGGGTGAGTACACTCTCATTCTGCTGATTCAGCGCGCAGTGGAGGTGTCTGGGTGGGGTAGGTGGGCTGTGGGTTCCCCTAGGCCAGGGCGAGTGTGCTAGTTAGGTCCCATTTTTCAGGCAGGCCCTGTGGCACCCCACCCCACCTGTATACAGTGCCAACTACACCTAGTCAGGCTCCTGTGACATCCATGTGTGCAGATGTCGGCCATAGCCTTGTAGGCCATGTCCCAGGGATTGCATAGTGGACCCCAAGTGCGCGGCGTACGCCAACGGTAGCGGTAATGCATGCACTCAACATGTCTTTCTTCTGTCGTCCCCCCCCATTTTGTGGTCTCCCTGTTCTTGTGTGCATTAGCATCATCAGGCAGAGGAGCAGTGGCACCGGAGCAGGAGGGAGCATGGCCCTGGAGGGCGACACTACGGAGTCTGATTTCACCAGTGGGACGGAGGGCGAGGGGATCTCCACGGCGGGGACAGGAGCTGACACCAGTGATACGAACTCGTCCTCTGATGGGAGCTACCTTGTGGTGGCGGGCCCATCTGTGCCCCCCCCATCTACAGATACAGCCACCACCCCCCCTTCCAGCACCGCCCTCCCAGCAGCCCCTCAGCCTTTTCCCTGTGCCCGCTCACCCAGGAGGGTGGGCATCTCCTTCGCCCCAGGCCCCTCAGGCCCTGCCCCAGTCACCCCTGCTGCCCTCAGTGAGGAGGCCATTGACCTCCTCAGGTCCCTCACTGTTGGGCAGTCTACCATTTTGAATGCCATCCAGGGTGTAGAGAGGCAGTTGCAACAAACCAATGCATTCCTGGAGGGCATTCATTCTGGTCAGGCAGCCCTTCAGCGAGCTTTTCAGACTCTGGCCTCAGCACTGATGGCAGCCATTGTCCCTGTCTCTAGCCTCCCCCCTCCAACTTCCTCCACCCAGACCCACACCCCTGTACCTCAGCCTACCCCAAGCACACCATCAGACCAGCATGCACACACCCCAACACCCAAAGGAAGCTCAGGCAAACATAAGCACCACACATCCCACAGGTACTCACGCAAGCATCACACACATGCAAGCATAGCAACATCCACTGCCTCCACTGTGTACCCCTCCTCCTCGTCTCCCTCCTCCCTCCCAGTCTCATCTCCACTCACACCTGCATGCACTACATCTTCAGCCACTACTTCCATCACCAGCACGCACACCACCACACCTCACTCATGTGCAGTCACCACCCCCACTACCAGTCACACATCCCCTGTGTCCTCTCCCAGTGTGTCTGTGACGCCACCTCCCAAGGTACACAAACGCAGGCACACACCCACCCAACAGCCATCCAGCTCACGACAGCCTCCAGCGCATGCACCTTCACCCAAAGTCACCAAACGTACACCTCCTACAACCACAACCTCTTCCTCCACTCCCAAACCCCCTCCAGCTACCCGTCCCAGTGTTCCCAAGAAACTTTTCCTGTCCACCATTGACCTCTTTCCCTCACCTCCCCCACCCCGTCAGTCTCCTAGGGCCCGACTCTCCAGGTCCCAACCTAGCACCTCAGCCACAACATCGGCGGGACCAGTGGTGCCAGTAATCACAGGATTCTGGAGTGCACCAGGCAGCAGGGCAGCCAGTGTGGCAAGGAGCCACAGCACGGACAGTCCCCCACCTGTCAAGCATCAAAAGTTGGCCAGTGCCCGGTGGGAGAGGGGGAAGACACCAGCCAGCAAAGCTGCTCCCAGAGGTACAGGTGGGAGTGTGGAGTCAGCTGCGACACCTTCCAAGGTGGGGAAGGGGCACAAGAAACCCGGCAAGTCTGGGAAGATCGGCACGGCGGAGAAACCCGCCATCAGTCCCGCTGCCCAGGAGGCGACCGCCATCAGCCCCGCTGCCCAGGAGGTGACCGCCGTCAGCCTCGCTGCCCAGGAGGCGACCGCCATCAGCCCCGCTGCCCATTGCCCAGGAGGCGACCGCCATCAGCCCCGCTGCCCAGGAGGCGACCACCATCAGCACCGCCAGCAGCAGCCCCGCTGGCCCAGACAGGACCACCACCACCAGCACCGCACCGCTGGCCCAGACAGGACTGCCACCACCAGCCCCGCTGGCCCAGGCAGGGTCCGCCAGCACCAGCCCTGCTGGCCCAGACAGGACCGCCAGCACCAGCCCCGCTGGCCCAGACAGGACCGCCAGCACCAGCCCCGCTGGCCCAGACAGGACCGCCAGCACCAGCCCCGCTGGCCAGGAGGCGACCGCCAGCACCAGCCCCGCTAGCCAGGAGGCGACCGCCAGCAGCAGCCCCGCAGGCCCAGACAGGACCGCCAGCAGCTGAGTCGCTGCCAAGGACACCGCCGCCACAAGCACTGCTGCAAAGGACACCGCCGCCACAAGCACCGCTGCAAAGGACACTGCCACCAAAAGCACCGCTGCAAAGTACACCGCCGCCCCAAACACAAACACCGCTGCCAAGGACACTGCCGCCACAAGCACCGCTGCAAAGGACACCGCCGCCACAAGCACTGCTGCCAAGGACACCGCCGCCACAAGCACCACTGCAAAGGACACCGCCGCCACAAGCACCGCTGAACAGGACACCGCCGCCACAAGCACCGCTGAACAGGACACCGCCGCCACAAGCACCGCTGGCCCATGAGCGCCAAGAGCACTGACGCTACTGAATCCGCCACAAGCAGGATCAAGCACTCTGGGCACCAAGCCCCCTCCAGAACCAGTGGAGATTTACATCCACTACCTCAGTCCTTGGCAGGAAGAAGCACTCTGGGCACAAAGCCCCCTCCAGAACCAGTGGAGATTTACATCCACTACCTCAGTCCTTGGCAGGATGAAGCACTCTGGGCACCAAGCCCCCTCCAGAACCAGTGGAGTATCACATTCACTACCTCAGTCCTTGGCAGGATGAAGCACTCTGGGCACAAAGCCCCCTCCAGGACCAGTGGAGATTTACATCCACTAACTCAGTCCTTGGCAGGATGAAGCACTCTGGGCACAAAGCCCCCTCCAGAACCAGTGGAGATTTACATCCACTACCTCAGTCCTTGGCAGGATGAAGCACTCTGGGCACAAAGCCCCCTTCAGAACCAGTGGAGAAAGGCATCCACAACCTCAGTCCTTGGCAGGATGAAGCACTCTGGGACAAAGCCCCCTCCAGAACCAGTGGAGAAAGGCATCCACAACCTCAGTCCTTGGCAGGATGAAGCACTCTGGGCACACAGCCCCCTCCAGATCCAGTGGAGACTGTTATCCACTTCAGAAACTGTGGCTTTGCACTCCCCAGGATTGAACAGTGGGCAACCCACCCACTGTAGAGACTTGAGAGACTGTGGCTTTGCACTCCCCAGGATTGAACAGTGGGCAAACCACCCACTGTAGAGACTTGAGAGACTGTGGCTTTGCACTCCCCATGATTGAACAGTGGGCATGTGGCCCCCTCGTGGATTTGGCGTTGTGCACTCAACCGGCTGAGGTGCCCCCCCTTTCCCTTCCCCCTGAGGTGCCTGTTTTATTTCTATCAGATGCCCCTGCAGTGTTCTCTCCGTCATGTTCGGGTACCTTGTGTGGGCCTAGACCATGCAGTGTGGGCCCAGTGTTCCACGGACTTAAAAGAAGCAATACCTGGACTTCTATTCTTGGTGTATATATTTGTTAATAGTGTATATATATTTTTGTGTACTGGATTTTAATAGATTACAATGGTTACACTCATTTCCTTTTGTCTTTGCATTCTTCCGGGGGGGTTGGGGGTTGTAACTGTAATGTATCATGCTGTATTAGTGTGTGTGTTGTAGTGGGTGAGGGTGGGTGTGGGGGTGTTGCGTATTGCGTGTGTGTGTGTGTGTGTCTGTTTTTTCCCTCCCCTTCCCCTGTGTCATAGGTGCAGTACTCACCGTGGTCTTCGCCGCCGGCATTTGTGCTCCTGTCCTGGTAGAGGAGCAAGAAGATAAAGGCTGGGAAAATGTGAAGCTCTGGTTCCATGGCATCCTGGTTCCTCGTGGGGTGTGTAGAGGTGAGCGTTTTCCTTTCGAAGTCCAGTTTCCCCCGTGTTTTTGTTCACGGTGAATCCGCCCCAGAAAAGGTGGCAGATTGGTAGGTTGTGATACTGTGGGCAGTACATTGTCCTCCGCCTGTCCGTTTGGCGGTGACCGCCGCGCTGTTTGTTTGTACCGCCGTGGCGGTCGGAGTGTTAAAGTGGCTGTCTTTGTTGGCGGTTTCCGGCACAGTTGTAATTCCAATTTTTTTACCGCCGGCCTGTTGGCGGTTTTAGCGCCACTTTAACACTGACCGCCAGGGTTGTAATGACCACCTTTATATCACTTTTCAGTGATATCTTTACATTTTCTTATTGCATCTTTGATCGTTTTTGACCTGCAAATATCCAAATAAATATAATATATTTTTCTAAACACTGTGTGGTGTATTTTTGTGGTGCTATATGGTGTTATTGTATGATTAATTGCACAAATACTTTACACATTGCCTTCTAAGTTAAGCCTGACTGCTCAGTGCCAAGCTACCAGAGGGTGGGCACAGGATAATTTGGATTGTTTGTGACTTACCCTGACTAGAATGAGGGTCCTTGCTTGGACAGGGGGTAACCTGACTGCCAACCAAAGACCCCATTTCTAACAGGTGTTAGATGTGAGATTAAGGTAACCAAATCTCAAAAGTATTCATGTGTAGGGGGAGCATGGCTACAGAAGTACTCTTTTTTGTTTGAATTGCACCCCAAACTTAGAACTTCTTTTTAGTAACAGTACATATTTGTTCTAATTGCATGAATGTTCCATGAACATTCCTGTTTTACTCCCATTTTTGATGGTTTGAGGCCAATTAACAAAGTCATATAAGAGTGTGCAAAAGAGTACTACAGGAGGAGTGGGCCCTGACATTTCTACATTTTAGATGCTGATTTGTATCTAGTAGTAACGCCTATATTATTTTGATGTTTTGACAGATTAAACTTTTATTTTATGGAGTTCTATTAACAGCATGAGAAGATAAACAATGCTGTCTGTGGATATTCCCTTAAGCAAAAACAAGACAACGACTTATCCATAAATATAGATGAAAAAAGCAGATAATTGCAGTACAGAACAATATGTCCTTTGTTGCATTTAGATGATAGATTATGTGGCGAATGCGGCAAACATATTATTATGCAGAAAAGGCAGCAGTCGCAGAATTGGATATTTCTAGTGGCGCTGCTCTAAAAGTACAGAAGTTTAGCCTCCCAAAACAATTGTGCTTGCACAGTTCAAAATGCACCTAATCATAACAAACACTTAAACATAGCCAAAAGATGTTTAAGTGGATGAGACATCTGCTCTAAAGGTCATTAGCAGAGCGTTGACCAATGCCTGCGCATTCCAACTTCCACTGCACATTGCTGAAGACTTTTGACTTACATGCAGTGGGGATGGTAGTAGGTTGAATATATTCTCCTCCTAAGGTCTAACAGACCACCTTGAGTCTTTTAGACGTGCATTTCGGCACATGGGCAAACGTGATACAAGAGATTCTTGCTTTAAGGCTTATCCCCTTGCGAGTTACACAATGTATTCTGGTGTCATGGCCTGCTAGTTACTGCTGGTCTTCATACAAAATCCTCACGCATAAGACAACATCTAAAGGCACATTAAAAAGCATAAGTGAGTAAACTTCAGGCATTGGAAAAGTTTGTAGGGACCCGCCTTATAACACATATTCCACACAAACTTCATGTGGTCTGTGGATGTTCAACATAATTTGGCAGCTTTCAAAAACCTGCAGGCCAAACCTGTGCAGTGTCACTTTCTGCAAGTATTTGCATGTTATCTTTACTTATATCTTCTCTCCTCTTGCTCATAGTATCAGGTCAGTGGCATTGCAGAACGGACACCAAATCAGGAGGATCTGCCTTAGTTGCACCAGGGTTTTTAGCTAAATTCAGTTTGGATTCTTTTAATGTGTTGCTTTGCTTCCCACTTTATTCATGAGACTTTCAAGCAGGGATAGTGCCCAGGATCATGGAACAGCATGGACATGCAGCTCATGAGTTTACCATCTTGCAGCCAATGATGAGCCCACCTGAAGTGCTACCGCACTGTAAATTGTATTTCTAACACAGACTCATAGTCCGTCATAGGGCTCTTAAGGGTGTTTTTAAAACAAGGTACATTTAAAATGACTGATTAGACTCCATGCATATATAATCCATTACCTGACCCTGGTTTAACAAACTAATTGATCACAAATCAGCGATTAAAAATTCAATAAGATGTAGTACTGGGAAATCTTGGAAATGCTAAACTTACCTCATGCATGGACACCGGTTCACCAAAATACCATTGGTGGCAAAAGTGACATCAATGTTTGACTCACAAAGGCATTGCAGAGTTGACCCTGCCTCCTATCCTTAGCCCCTCAAGAACCTATAATGTATTGCTACTGTAATGGAAATTAGAACTACAGAAAGTAAACAAGGCTCTTGTAGCCCTACTATCTTTTCAGGTCCTGCTGCTGCCCTCATCACTATGGAAACCACTGATAGGTAACGCAAGCAGCACTATTCACTACTTTGTATCACTTTGCGCCAAGAGGACATTCCATGAGTGGTACAAAGGCATTTCCATGCTCCCACCCATTGTTTTAATGCAAAGCCCCATCTGCTAACATTCTAGACAAGGATTTGCACTAATGAATAATGCCTTATTGTTGTACGTGTTAAGTAGGAAAAATGGGTTTGTTTCTCCTAAGTTTTCAAACTTTGCATGTCTGCTATAATGTACAGCACACATCCAGTGTTTGAAAATATATAAAGTGTGTCTAATTATGTTTTTTTTTACTGAAAGAGTAAGCTTCCATTACAAAACCTATGCTAGACATTACACACACAATTTTGCGCTGTTGTGCAAAGGTGTTAATGTGTTGCATTAGGCAGCCTTAAAGAGCACAACAACTGGGGAAGAGAGTAGCAGCTCCATATATTTCTAGGTGTGACTCTGCGGCTCTCTTCCCCTAATGCAACGTAGTGAGCTGTGCTACCCTATATAATAACAAATCTCCTCCTATATATAGTGTAAGCAAGAGGATATTCACCAATATCTTCAACAGTTTGTTGAAAATACTCAACAGTTTAGCAACTTTTTATGTATATTGACCAAATAAATGATTTTGATTGATTGAGGTCTGTCAGGACAACAAGCATAACAAGCATCCTTATGGCCCAGGTATTTCCAGTGTTTATTAACACTAGCTACTTGAGGACTCATTAGGAAAGCTACAGTAATGATGTTACTAGTTTCACCCTTTGGTGTTACCATTCCTGGGGCACTGGTAACTCCAGATGTTGGGAACATGAGAATCAAGGTACAAGAGCAACACGGAACGTTGAATTAGAAAATGAAGAAGAACCAGGAGAATCAATAATTTCAGTCCAGGCTCGCCCGAGTAATTTTTCACTTTCCCCTGATATTTCACTCAGAGGCTTCGGATGATTTTAGCGGGAGGATCATTGCGTGAAAGATACCAGAACTGCAGTGTTATCTCACATCTAGTAATTTTCAGTGGGGCTGATAATTCCTAATAATTCGCTCTTAATTTAACGGTGAAACTTGCAGGACTTTAACAAATGAAAAATGCTCGATAAATAGAAATTTTGGTGCAGTAAGCACCAAAATCTAGATGTCATGCCCTATTTTCAGAAAAGAGTCCACTTGGAAATGAAGAAGAACCAGGAAGATTGATCAGTCCAGCTCAGACTCCCCAGTAATGTCACATGTTCTCCGATATTTCACTCCGTTACTTCAGGTGCTTTTAGTAATAGTTTTGGATGAAAGACACTAGATCTGTAGTATTATTTCAGATCTGGTATTTTCCAATTGAACCATTAATGCCGATTTACTCTCCATGATTCTGACAGGTCAAATCTGCAGGAATTTAAGAATTGCAAAATGCCGAATCAGCACTGGCGCAATGATATTTTGATGTAGTAAGTATCCATGTTATGCCCATTTCCAGGAAAAAATCTAAGTAGATAGTAAATATCACAGCTGATAAATTCTAAACAGCTTGCTGTTGTATTTTATTAGTTGCAACAATTGTTGAAGCCGACACCACGCGACTAAATCTAATCAATTGTTCCACCAGTCCAACATTTGTTGTGAGACAGCTTTATATAACTCCTGCAATAGTTCCATCCTATAGTGCATAAGGAGCATTTGAATTAAGATTTGAGATCAATAAAAGTGGTAAATAGTGGTGGAACATAATATTAGGCAAGACAAGTCATGAGTATAATAAAATAGTAACCCACCTATTGTGCAGAGTGCGTGACACAACAATAAAGTAAGTGTGGCTACCTGGGCCTTGCACTCCCAGTAGAACACCATCTGGCCTATGGTGGTGTGGGCATACTCCAGGCAGAACCCACCAACTTAACAAATTGTATTAGGTTTCTAGGGTGGTATCAGTGAAATTGCTAGTATGCACTTATTGACCCCAGTTAGATTAAATGAAAATTTGAAATATGAAATACGAAACACATCTGGAACTCGACCATTTAGATTGCTTGTGCAAACAATGTGACCCTTCATACATTGAGTGCCTGATAGTTCAATATCACAACCGCCAGCACTAGCATAGGGGAGTGAATATTTAAAAAAAGGGTGTACTTCACTATACATTTGAATTAGGCATGCTTTCTACAACGTGATTTAGGGCCAGATGTAGCAAAAAATTGCGAGTCGCAAATGGGCCGATTCGCTATTTGCGACAGTGAAAAATCGGAAATGGGATGCAAAAAAACCATTTCCGACTTGCAAAAAGCGATGGGAGCCGTTTGCGAGTCGCATCAGTTGCGACCCCATTTTGCGACCCGCAAATAGCAAGACGCAATTTGTGAGTCGCAAAGCTTATGCAATTGCAACTCGCAAATTGCGACTAGTCGCAGAAAGCCCAGTTTGCATGTCCCATTTACCACTAACTCAGAGCAGGTGGTAACCATAACCAAAGCATAAAAGGAGACCCAGAAAGCATCTGGGTCACTCAAGATGGCGGAGATATACCTGATAGCAGTGAGGAGGAGAGTCCACGCCGCACAGCAGAGGAGGAGGAGGGGCCACAGACAGGAGAAGATATATAGAACAAGGCAGACTCTTTTTCAGCAAACTGAGGATGAGATATACGATAAATACCGCCTTAGCAGCGCAGCCATACTAGAATTAATTGATTTACTGAAACCACAGCTAGAACACCAGACTCTGCGTGGCTGCGCCATCCCTAGGCATGTGCAAGTGCTATGCTCACTGCACCTCTTGGCCTCAGGGAGCTATCAGGGGGTAATTGCTGTGGCAGGTGGGGTATCCCAAAGTGCAGTGTCAAGGTTCCTCAGGGCCTTCCTAGATGCCTTAGTCACGCACATGTCTCACTTCATATACCTACCAAGGAATGAGGCAGAAATTAACAGCACCAAGCTGGACTTTTACCGCATTGCCAACTTTCCCCATGTCATAGGGTGTGTAGATGGGACACACATTCAAATATGCCCACCTGCAAATCTGGAACATCTGTTCCGCAACAGAAAGTGTACCCACTCACTGAATATTCAGGTTGTTTGTGACGCCCATTATGTCATCACGGACATTGTAGCTAAGTTTCCAGGCAGTACCCATGACTCATGCATGTTTAGGCATAGTGGGATACATCAACGCCTGGAACGTGGGGAATTTGGAGACGGATACCTCCTAGGTAGAGCTACAGACACCTTGCAGACATACACACAGGTCACTGTGCACAACAATCAGGACTTCCTAACAGTGTACTTTTTGTGCCCAACAGGTGACAGTGCATATGCTCTAAGGCCATGGATTATGACTCCGTTTTTAACACCCAGCAATGAATGTGAGAGGCGATACAACAATGCACATAAGAGGACCAGGAACATCATAGAGTGCACCTTCGGACTCCTGAAAGCAAGATTCAGATGCCTCCACCGCAGTGGAGGTGCCCTCCAGTATACCCCCATTACAGCATTCAAAATTGTGGTCGCATGCGCCATCCTTCACAACATAGACACCCGACGTGGGCTACCTCTCACCCCTGCAGACCCAGATCCTGAGGATGAAGAGCAAGAACAACCACATCGCCATCATGGGGATAGGAGTATAGCTAATCAAGGCAGACTGAGACGGGAACACATCGCAAACCAATACTTTGGAAGGTACGTGTCAACTCCAACCATACTCACCTATTGACCAAAAACTCAATTTGTTAAGTGGAAAAAACATAACTATTTTATTAGTGCAGAAATAAACTATTTACAAGTACTGAATGTCCATGGGCATGAAAATGCAAACCAGGCATGTGGCACATTGACGTCATGTGCCACTTCTAATGGTCCAGGGTGATCTCTCTGACCTTCTGCCCCTCCTGCCAGCCTGGCTGGTCCCTGGTGCTTCTGTGGTGCTCTGCCTGCTACTCCTGAGCACCCTGCTGTCAGTGGCAGAGACACTGCTCACTGTCGAGCCCTCCTCACTGTCCTGGGGTGCTTCCCCTGTGCCCCTAGACATATTCCGTGCCTCCATCAAGTCAATGATGTGGGTGAGACGTCCCAGGCCCCTAGCCACATCCCCAGCGAAATGGCCCATTTCAACCTGCAGCCCAACTGTCCTCCTCGACAGGCCTGTGGTGTTCATGGCGAGCCTGCCGATGGATGTGGCCATCCTGTCCAGTCTGTGCAGGAGCTGACGGTCCCTGCGCCGCCCACCCTCGGCCTGGGCCAGTAGTCCTCCCGCCAGTTCCCTCATGGCAAGGGCAAGGTCCCGAGTGTTCGTGCAGATCATGTCCATCCTGGAGTTCAGTTGCTGCTTGATGGCCTGGTTATTGCACACGAAGCGGTGCAGCACACCACTAATCCTCCCTAAAATTCGATTTTGTAGGCGCTGACCATGCAGCAGCTGTGCCTCACTGGTGCTGGGAGGTAGTTGGCCGGATGCAGACTGCAGCCCTGATGTCCTGGACCTGCGACGCCTGCGCAGCGGTGGCTGCCCTGTGATTTCCCCTGTCTCATCCCTGCCTGTTGCTGGGGCAGCCTCTCGGGATACTGTTGCAGCAGGTGTGGCTACTGCAGGGATGCTGTTGGCCGTGCAGGTGGGAGTGCTGGCGGGTCCTGAGGTGTCCTCATGGGGCTGGCTGATTGGAGTAGTGGTGGTGTCTTGTTGGAGACCTGTGGGACATGGGGAACAGACTGTCAGTGTCTACTATCTGTTGCACACTTCCTAATAAACATTTGCCTATGAACTGCCTACTTGACTACATTTCCCATAATGCATCATTCTGGCGTTTGCTACCCTGAAATGGAGCTATCTTGGTTGTGCATGCCCCTGTGTACATGGTGGGTGGGGGTATGGTATTGATAGGGGTACAGGCATGTCACATGCTACTCACCGGTTGATGTGCTGGGCTCTGAGGTGTCCAGGTCCCCAAATCCGGAAACTGCCTCCTGCTCCAAGGTTTCCTCCACCCTTTCTTCCAGGGGTGTGGGTGGTGGCACAGACGATGGTCCCCCTCCTGTGCCTCTCATCTCCCGGAGCCTTTCAGCCACCCTCTCCTTGGTCCGGGAGCGGAGGTCATACCACCTTTTCTTGATGTCATCTATGCTCCTGTGGCTCACCCCCAGGGAATTTATTTTGTCCTGGATGTCCTGCCACAGCTGTTTCTTGGTGGCTTCAGGAACATTGAGGGCTGATTTTCCAAACAATTCGTCATAGTGCTGACAGCATTCATCTGTCAGCACCTCCAGCTCCCTCTCAGAGAACTTCAGCTTCCTCTTCCTTGGAGTTCCTTCCATGGCAGCTGCTGTTTGTCCTGTGTGTAGTTCAGCAGTTATAAAAGGGTGTGGTCCTCCCTCCTTCCAGGTGTATTTGTTAACTTCCTGACTGTGATGTCATCATCATGTGCCAGGAAGTGTTTCCAGAGTGTTCTGGAGTGGTTTCTGGAGTGTTCTGCTGCACCTGTAATCAATTAACAAGCTAATCGCAATTTGCGACATCCACTCGCTAATTGCGAGTTCGTTTTTTGCACACTCGCAAAAAAAGCGACCTCGCAATCGGCGGACTCGCACACTGCGTTGCGAGTCCGGGTGCGGGTCGCAATTTCAGCACTGTTTTTTTGCCTGCATTCCGATTTGCGACTCGCATTTTGCGAGTCGCACCAACTCGCAAATTCCGAGTCGCAAATTTTTTGTTTGCTACATCTGGCCCTAAATTTTCTAAGCTATAATAAATGCCGTTTATTGTGTTAGTGAAGATACTTTTTAATGTAAACTTGGGTTATGTATGGGTCCAGAAAAAGGATTCCATTTGGGCGTGAGCTTGTTAAATTACTAATCGATTGCTCAATTTCAGTCTTATCTTGTTTTTCGAGTTTTAGGAGTTCTGAACTGTTTGATGTAGATTATAAATATCTTCATTTTAATTTAAGCTTGTGCAACATTGATGAGTTATTTTAAAGCCACACATTGGCTACAATCATACACAGTACATAAGTTTTGGTTGAAAGTGTCATTTTATCCCTTGTCTACATCAACTACAATTTACAGAAGAATCAGAAAATTGAACAAAATAAAAAAGAAATTATCTAAATATTCAGAAACGTGGAGCTAAGAAGGAACGCCATGAGAGGATTGCTTATGAATGATATGTGGTTTTCTTAGTGAGACTAGACAGATCCATCGGAATGGCATTTGGATGTTGTGTTATCAAACTAGTGGTCTCAGCCAACGATCAGCATGCTGTGGCCAAACTCACCTTAAAAAAGCAGTCATCATAGTATTCCACTAACTGGTGCCTAACAGTGATTGTGCCAATAAACAGGGTACAAATCCATCACTGGAACATGTTTTTGTGCAGGAAGTGCCCTTGACTTGGGAATGTGCCTGCTTGGCTTCATTCTGTACCTATCTACCTTTCACAGGACTATAAAAGTACATACAAATACAAAAATTCTTGAAGTGGTTCCCTGTGGTTATGGCACAATAAGGGGCATATTTATACACTGTTTGTGCCGAATGTGCGTCAAAAGTTTTGACGCACACTCGGCGCAAACCCTGCCCCATATTTTTACTTTGACGCCCGACCCCGTGGGCATCAAAATTCCACCATGTGCGTCATTTTTTGGAAGGGGGAACCTGCCTTGCGTTAATTATATGCAAGGTAGGCGTTCCCTTCCAAAAAATGCCTTTAAGGCCTGTGCCCCTTATTTATACTCTGGCGTCATTTTGACGCACAGGAGGGGGTGGGCCTTAAAAAACGGCGCACAGCCTGATGTGCGCCGTTTTTTAACGCCTGGTCAGGGCTGGCGTTAAGGGAGCTGTGGGCTCGGAAGGAGCCCAGAGGTGCCCTCCCCTGCCCCCAGGGACACCCCTGCCACCCTTGCCCACCCCAGGAGGACACCCAAGGATGGAGGGACCCATCCCAGGGAAGGAAAGGTAAGTTCAGGTAAGTATTTTTTTAGTTTTTTTTTGTGGCATAGGGGGGGGCCTGATTTTGGCCCTCCTACATGCCACTATGCCCAATGTCCATGCCCAGGGGACATAGGTCCCCTGGGCATGGACATTGGGCAAGGGGGCATGACTCCTGTCTTTGCTAAGACAGGAGTCATGTCAATGGAGGTTGGGCGTCAAAAAAAATGGCGCAAATCCCGTTTGAGGCCTGAATTTTGCCTCAGACCTGACTTGCACCATTTTTGACGCACAACCCCCATTTTCCCATACGCCGGCGCTGCCTGGTGTGAGTCATTTTTTTGGACGCACACCAGTCCGCAGCGCCGGCTAACGTCATTCCATAAATAAGGCGCCCGCATGGCGCGTTGGAATGGCGTTAGCCGGCGGTAAAATTTTTGACGCACAACTGCGTTGGCGCAGTTGTGCGCCAAAAAGTAAAAATATGGCCCTTAGGGCCTGATTTATACTTTTTTTAACGCCACATTTGCGTTATTTTTTTTATGCAAAAGCAGCGCAAACGTACAAAATATAATTGAATTTTGTAAGTTTGCGCCACTTTTGCGTCAAAAAATTCTGCAAATGCAGCACTAAAAAAAGCATAAATCACGCCCTAACTGAACTGCTTAAATTGAATAGGGATATGAGAAATGGCATACTCGTTAACTTTTCCAAATTTCATGACATTTTGAGAAAAAACTTGGAAAAAGCCATGAAATGTTATAACATTTGAAAAGGGATTCTTAAAACATTGCTAAAAAAATTATCTTGTATAAAAGTGTTTGGTGCGAAAATGCTTCCAAGTTTAGTGTCTGCTGTTTCTTTAATAGGATTATAAATGAAACAAGGTACACACGTTTCAGTTATTTTGCCAAAAAAGGCATGTCAATTGTCTTTTCATAGGAACTTTTTTACATGTGAGAGCGCTTAGCCAGAAGTATATTAGAACGTTGTTCAATTCTGCTGAGTTGTAATTTCGGGCGACCCCAATGCATGCATACATTTAGTATTGTTCATTAACATGTCAATGCTTTGTTATTGGACAAAGTCACTGTACCTACCAGATTTAGAATCATATGTAATTTATACAATGTTCTTGACGTTAACCGTAAATATTTTATTGTTCTTATTTCTCACGTGCATCAATGAAGCAATACTGCTGGTGGGCGCTGGCAGAGCATTGCCAGCACATTTGAAATGGAACATGTCAGCAGCATAGAACTATGTCAGAACTAAAGAATTTCCGGCCCATCTCGTTGCTACCCTATCCGGCCAAAGCACTACAGAAAGCAACCAATACTATTCTAAGGAATTTCATTGAGGCCAACAACTCCCTGCACAGCTCCCAGTCCAGCTTCTGCAGCAATCACAGCACGGAGACAGCACTCATGGCAGCCACCAGCGACATCTGATTACTCCTAGACCGCGGCCACAACGCAGCACTCATACTCCTCGAACTCTCAGCAGCTTTCGACACGGTCTCCCACAGCACTCTGTGCACCAGACTCCACAACATAGGAATCTGTGGAAGAGCCCTGGAATAGATCCACTCCTTCCTCTCCGGGAGTACGCAGAGCGTCAGACTCCCACCCTTCACCTCCAGACCCACAGGTGCCAACTGCGGAGTCCCCCAAGGATTCTCACTGAGTCCCACACTGTTCTACGTATACATGGCACCTCTTGCTGCCATCATCAGAAGCCATGGTAAGAACCTTGTATCAAATGCCGATGACACACAACTCATCATTTCCCTCACTGAAGACCCGGGCACGGCCAAAAGGAACTTTCATGCAGGAATGGAAGCCGTCGCCACCTGGATGAGAGAAAGCTGCCTCAAGCTCAACTCCGACAAAACGGGGCTCATTATCTTCGGGAACGCCATCTCAGCTTGGGACGACTCCTGGTGGCCCAAATCACTCAGCACCCCCCCTGGACCAACCAAGCACACCTGCAACTTAGGAATCATCCTCGACTCCTCCCTATCCATGACCAGCCAGGTAAACTCTGTCACCTCCTCCTGCTGGCACACACTCTGCAAATTCCGGAAGATCTTCAGATGGATCCCGCCTTGAGCAAGGTATGTTAGTACCTCAAATAGGACCATCAAAAACCTTCAACTCATCCAAAAGGCCGCCACCAGACTAATTCTGGACCTCCCTCACTGAGAACACATCTCCCAACACTTGAGGACCCTCCACTGGCTACCAGTCGAGAAGCAAATCACCTTCAAGCTTCTCACCCAAGTGTACAAGGACATACACAACACAGGACCAGCCTACCTGAACCACCGTGTCTCCTTCCACACCCTGCCAGATTCTTCTGCTCTGCCCAGATGGCCCTGGCCACCGTCCCTCACACCCTCAAAACCACAGCCGGAGGATGATCTTTCACCTACACTGCAGCAAAGAGCTGGAATAACCTCTCCCTGCACCTCAGACAAAGCCCGTCGCTCACCATCTTCATTCCAAAACTGTATTCGTCCTAATCACCAGAATGGTGGATCGGGGCAACCTGTGGGAGAAAGCAGCAGCAGAGGTATTTGAGAAAAATAATGGACAACAAGATATGAGGCAAATGAAGAATCCAGGTTCAAGTACAGCAACAAATATGGAGAACTAGTAAAAGCACGTATTTCAGTGCTCAATAAAGGGTGGGAGAGGACATCACTAACTAAATACATGGAATGTGGCTGAGTACAATGGGAGTCTATGTATTTTGATATTACCAACATTTGGGGACATGGACCCTGATTTATCACAAGAGTGGAGATCACATACTGCCGAATGTTCATCAAAACTTATGGGAACATAAACTACACACACAAGACATGTCATGGAAGAACAAACTCAAATAATTGATGAAAGAGTTGGAATTGGCACCCAGTCAGGAGGAAGTAAAGACGATGTTAATGAATATGGAAGAACGTATATTGAAACAGGAAGAAGGAACTAGAGCATGAAAGGTGCATAAATTCAATTGAGATAAACTTGATTATGAATATGGCAGAATTTACACATTTGCCTGAAAATGTGATACCTTGAGAGCCAAAGAGAAGTTGAATACCATGGGCAGATCAAATGCCACCCCCATCAACACCAATGTGAGTTCACACCCATGATCGTCAGATGATGAAGCGCCACAACACAAGTTGAATTTTCAAGGGGAGATGAATTTAAAGCAAATGGGCACCCCACAATCAACCAGAGGGTGAGGTCACGGGGGCATAAGACGATGAGGGGAAATAGGAAAAGTAAAAGGTGTCAAGGAGTAGATGGCTATCCTTCATTGCCTGTAGATCCCCCGGTAAACACAAGGGTCGTAACAAATTCTAAGACAACACTGTCTGACAATCAAAAAAGAATTCTAAATCTTGGTCTTAGCTTCTGTCCAACTACAGATTGGGACTATACAAAAATTCGAATTGAAACATACAGATTTGTATGAAAACTCCACCTGTATAAATACTATGCTATGAAACGCCCACAAGTCAGGGAAATGCAAGGATCAAAAGACATTAAACATTCCTGGTTTACAATCAGAGACATCCCGGAATTAATGGCCATCAAAGATTCAGTGGATGAAACAATGCAAGATGTCCCCTCCAGAATTAAAAGTGAGGACACTGGTATGGAGAGATTAGGATATATGGGCTTTGTCATGGACCATTCCAATGCAAGTAATTGAAAGCCATCTAGTAGGTTCAATCCCTAATTACCAAGTGGTAATTTAGTTGACATTTTCCACGAGTTAGTGGTTGGAGACATTAATAAACTACAAACAAAGACAAAAATCAAATAACGAGGCAACTTCACCCTAAATGATTGAAGGGAAATTAATGCTCTTAAGAATAATGACTCCATCATTATAAAGCCCTCAGATAAGGGTTGGAACATCATCATTATAAATACCGGTCTATAGATCAAGGAAGCTCAGAAGCAACTACATAACAGTGATCACTATGAGAGACTCAGAGGAAATCCTATTAATGTCCATCAAGTAAGTTACCATGAGATGATGAAAGATTGGTTAAATCGTGGGTTAATTGAATATGAAGAATATGCTAATTTGAAAGTAGACTTCCTAAGGATTCCTTACATTTATTTCTTACCGAAGATCCACAAAAACAAATGTCATTCTCCTGGAAGGCCTATCGTCAGTATGATAGGCTCCCTTTTAGAAAACACATCCATATATTTAAATATTTTCTTGTGACCCTATGTCACAGAACTTCCATTGTATCTATGTGACACCACAGAGTTCTATCCATGATCAACAACATCCCTTGGAAAAGTACCTACCTTTTAGTGACTATGGATGATACATCTCTATATACATCTATCAAACACCAATTTGGCATGGAAGCATGTAATTATTTTTTAAGAGCATGCTCCATGGAGTTTGCACAGCACACTAAAATGTTAATGACTATGTTATCATTTTGCCTTACGCACAACATTTTTTTGTTTAATAATCAAATCAAATAAAATCATTAACATTTATAAAGCGCTCTACTCACCCGTGCGGGTCTCAAGGCGCTAGGGGGGAAAAAAGGGGGGGTTATCGCTGCTCGAACAGCCAAGTCTTTAGGAGTCTCCGGAAAGCGTAGTGGTCCTGGGTGGTCCTGAGGCTGGTGGGGAGGGAGTTCCAGGTCTTGGCCGCCAGGAAGGAGAAAGATCTCCCACCCGCCGTGGAGCGGCGGGTGCGAGGGACGGCAGCAAGTGCGAGGCCAGCGGAGCGGAGGGGGCGGGTGGGGACGTAGAAGCTGAGGCGTCTGTTGAGGTATTCCGGTCCCTTGTTGTGGAGGGCTTTGTGTGCGTGGGTGAGAAGACGGAAGGTGATCCTTTTGCTGACTGGGAGCCAATGCAGGTGTCTCAGGTGTGCGGAGATGTGGCTGTTGCGGGGTACGTCGAGGATGAGGCCGGCCGAGGCGTTTTGGATGCGTTGCAGGCGGTTTTGGAGTTTGGCGGTGGTCCCGGCGTAGAGGGTGTTGCCGTAGTCCAGGCGACTCGTGACAAGGGCGTGGGTCACGGTTTTTCTGGTGTCGGCGGGGATCCAGCGGAAGATCTTGCGGAGCATGCGGAGAGTGAGGAAGCAGGCGGAGGACACGGCGTTGACTTGCTTGGTCATGGTGAGAAGAGGGTCCAAGATGAAGCCGAGGTTGCGGGCGTGGTCTGCGGGGGTCGGTGCGGTGCCGAGGGCCGTGGGCCACCAGGAGTCGTCCCAGGCGGACGGGGTGTTGCCGAGGATGAGGACTTCCGTTTTTTCAGAGTTCAGCTTTAGGCGGCTGAGCCTCATCCAATCTGCGACGTCCTTCATACCCTCTTGTAGGTTGGTCTTGGCGCTGGCGGGGTCCTTGGTGAGGGAGAGTACAAGTTGGGTGTCGTCGGCGTAGGAGGTGATGATGATGTCGTGCTTGCGTACGATGTCGGCGAGGGGGCTCATGTAGACATTGAAGAGTGTCGGGCTGAGCGATGAGCCTTGAGGTACGCCGCAGATGATCTTGGTGGGTTCTGAGCGAAACGGAGGGAGGTAAACTCTTTGGGAGCGGTTAGCGAGGAAGGAGGCGATCCAGTCCAGGGCCTGGCCTTGGATCCCGGTGGAGCGTAGGCGGGTGATTAGGGTGCGGTGACAGACGGTGTCAAAGGCAGCCGAGAGGTCGAGGAGAATGAGGGCGACTGTTTCACCGTTGTCCATCAGGGTTCTGATGTCGTCTGAAACTGACACTGAAACTGAATACTACCTCCAAAAACGAGGTACAATGATGGGGGCTTAATTAGCGCCAACTTACGCCAATCTTTATATGGGATGTGGGAAAAGGAGCTAGCATGGTCAGACAAACTGAGTGTATATGTTGGAAAGTTGATTATTGATAAGGGAAGTTAAGTACCTACACTTAGAAATAGGCCACTAACCTCCACTTAGGTACGGTTAGTTCTCAATAAATTAAACCCAGCTCAACCTTTGGTAGCTTGGCAACGAACGATAAGGCTTAACTTGGGATACAAGAGTGTACAGCATTCAAAAATCACAAAACAGTAATTAAATAAAACACAAAACACAATAAAAAGCCAACACCAATTCATAAAATTAGAGTATATTTTTATCTTTAAAATGACACCAAAATGATTAAAGTTGGATAAGGGGAATCGGAGATATCAATTTTGAAAGAATTAATGTTTTCTAGCGCATAGAAACTAAATGCTCTAATGTGATCATCTGATCGCACTAGACCGGGGCAAAGTCAAAGTTTGAGGGTGAACACGATGAAGTCCTGCTCAGCTACAGTAAGCAGGAGGCCTCGGTCAAAAGTTTATCTTCAGACTTAGGGGTCGATTACGACTTTGGTGGATGGAAAAGGCCGTCCGCCGAAGTTCTGATGGTCAGGTTGTCGCCAGTGCGGCTGCCTTCCCACGGGCCCCATTAAGAGTTTCCCGTTGGGTCAGCGGGCGGAAACAGCCAGCGGGAAACAGCCTACAACACTGACGTCGGCTCATAATAGAGCAGGTGGCAATGCTGTAGTGCGTAGGGTGCACCAGCACCAGTCGTGATGTTCACTGTCTGCAAACAGTGAACTTTGTGACGGAGCCTCCCTGGGGCATCCTGCACCCCGTCTCTGGCAGCAGTTACATGGCTGTGCTACCGCCATACATTCATCGGCAGAGAAGGGACTTGTAATCCCCAGGGCAGCGCTGCATGCAGCACTGCCCTGGCGGATTAGGACCGCCAGCACCGCCAGTCCCTCCTATGGAGGAAAACTAGTGGTGCAGGCGGTCTGACTGTGGTGCTATCGCCACGGTCGTAATGTGGCTGTTGGACCGCCACATTGACGGCGGTCCGACCACCACCGCAAACCTGGCATTTTCAAGACCGCCAGGGTCGCATTGAGGCCCATAGCCTTTTTCTTGAAGATTTTCTTCAGCATGATGAATTCACCAATCTGATCCGACCACCCTGGAGCCCTCTTCGGATATGCTTCGCAGGAGACCTCGGTGAAGAATTCTACCTTCGGACTTAAATGATGTTTCAGGACGGAAATCTTTGTCCAGGTCAAACCTGAATCTTTATCTGACGTCCCTGGAGCCCTCCCTGGATACGCTGCACGGAAATTCCCAGACAACTTTTTAAGTGCGGACTTTGTCACTTTTTTGGAGCTTTTTCCTTCAGACGGGTTCGACCCTCCACAGAAAGACAATTTCGATGTGAGGTCATCGGATCACCTTTCCAGGAGCTGCCAGTGAAATCCTGGAAGTCTGGGGCTCTGGAGCTTTTCGGCAGGATGAACCTGCAAGTCAGGCCAGATCCTGGTTGAGGTAAGTTGGCTTTACTCACCACGGCGGGTTGGTCCCTTCACAGAGCTTTTTTCCAAAAGTTCTCCAAACTTCTGAATCTTCTTACAGAAGGTCTTAGAAGGTCCTTTAGGAGTCCACAACTCACCCCAAGGGTCCAGAATGTCTGAGTTTCTCCTTGAGGGTTAGGATGCCAACTCCAAGAATGCATCTAGTTCAAATCCAAAAATGACCACTAGCCACTGGTTAGCTGGTCAGTTTCTTCAGGTTTTGATGCAGGGGACTCTGGTTAGCTATTTTTCACCTGTAGCAAGCAGGGAGTCCATCCTTGAACTAGTTCAAGACAGGAAAAGTCCTTTTTGCGGTGAAGCCCAAGTGTGCAGCTGGTGCAGTCCTTCAGAGTGCAGTGTCCATGTGGAGGTCAGGGGTTTAGCAGGGCAGTCCTTCTTCTTCTGATGTTGTTCCTTGTTGGGATCGGAGGTGTGGGTGCAGCTCTGCCAAATTTATCCTTGCTCCTGGGGTGAAAAGCAGGGTCAGCAACTGTCCAATTACAGGCAGACCACTACCCTCTTGGATCACCACTTCCTGGGAAGTGTGGCAACAATCAATTCCAGGGAGCAACATTCCTTAAAAATCCAAAATGGCAGAAACTGAATTTTGAAGGTTAGGTCTGGCTGAGCCCACCCACTGGTGTGGCTAAAACGCCTTAACACACCCCTCTAGTGCCCTCTCCTAAGCTAAACAAGAGGGTACTTGGTTGTCTGGGTTTGCAGGAAATGGGGGAGCTCCTGAGGTGCTCAAATGTCCTTCCCTCCTTTGAAGACCAGTTTGGCTGCTCTCCCCCCATCCTGTTTCACCATCTGTTGAGGCAGATTTCCTACACCAGGCACTTCCTTTATGTTCAGCCCAGGCCACTTCACACCTCATCAAGAAGCCTGGCCAGAGGTTGGCCAATCAGAGAATGGCACTACAGAGCTGAAATTGGTAACTTTTATGAAGAGTTCTAAAACTCTTTCCCTGAACTAGTTATGTACAATCTAACAATGGCAAGCTGTTGCATATATCATAACAATCAGTTTGATATCAAACTTGCCATATCTAGCTCCTTTGGAGACTTTCTTAATTAAAATAAAGTCTCCCAATTTTAGCCTATGGAGCCGATTCACTACAATGGGGGAACAAATTTGGCTAGTTTTCCTCATCAGGACCTTAAATCAGGACTTATAAAACATATTTTATAAGGTCCCTGCTTATAGTTACACTGCACCCAACCCTGGGGGCACCAAGGGCACATCTTAGGGGTGACTTATATGTAATAATAAGGTAGTTTAAGACCTTAGAAGTACTTTTAATTCCAAAGTCGAATTTGCATATAACTTTAGTTTAAAAGCTGCCAGCACGGCAGGCCTGCCTTTAAAATTACACTGGGCACCTCAGCAGTGCACTTATGGGTGCACCACCTATGCTGGGTTCCCTAAACCTACATGCCCTACATATACTAGGGACTTATAGGTAGGTTGACAAAGCCAAATATAATTAGTCTAATTTGCATACTCATTTTACGCAGAGCACAGGCACTGGGACTGGTTAGCTGTACCCTGGACACCCTCAGAGACAGGAAAACACCAGCAAAAAGTGAAAAATGGGGGCAAAAAGTTAGGGGGCCTCTACAATCAGCCCAGTTTTCTCACAGTATACATGGAGAAAGGGGTGCTGTGGGTGGGCTTTATTGATGACTTGTTTCTTATATTTGATAGACCAGAGAGTTTACTACAAGAATATATTAATACATTGAAAAAGAACAGCTTGAACATTCATCTTGTAGCTGCCTGGAGTAACATCAGAATTGTGTTCTTAGATGTTCTGCTTTAAGTGAAAAATTTGAAACTGGAAACATGTATTTTCTGTAAACCAACCTGCAATTCTATTCTGCATGGTAACAGTGGACATTGAGGGCTCTTAAATGGAGCATCCCCTGTAGCCAATTTCTGCAAGCTCGTAGGATCTGTTCAAGTGATTTGGCATTTGAAAAGAAAATATCTGTAATGACAGAGAGATTTTCCAAAAGAATCAAACATGACCTCCCTTGGGAACAGGAAAGTGTTGAATCTTCCTAACTTAGATCCTTTCTGGAATTTAATAAAGAACATTAAGGACTCCGCACAATTTTTACTCACAATTGGCCTATTTTGCAACAGGACAAACATATTAGGACAAGGATAGGCACGCACCCACAGATTACATTCCGAAAGTCGAGCTCATTGGGAGATATGTTAACCAGAAATTTCCTTATGGAAAAGGGCAAAACAACGTCTGGGTTTTTGATATGCACTGAATATGCTTTGAGACATTTGAGGGGAGATCGTGTTTAATCACAGAAAGGATCACTTGTGAAACTGAATTTGTAGTGTCTGTCATTCAGTGTGGTTGTCACAAAAAATATGTTGGGAGTGCCATTCATAAACTCAAGATTCAATTCTTGAAACATCTGAGAGCCATCAAAAATCAAGATAGATTATACCCAAGGCTAAACACTTTGAGATATTCATGGAGGAGATTTCAAGAGTTTGACATTTTATGGTATCAAACATGTCAAAACAGACTCTAGGAAGGGGAATAGAGCATTAGAATGAAGGAAAATGGAGTCTAGGATGATTTTGTCATTGATAACCAAGAACAGAGGGGCGTCATTTAGATGCAGAACTACACATGCATATATAGGAGACATAATGGGACTCCATGAATATTGGCCCAGGGTGCAACAACCAGATATGGAGCCCTCCATTTGGAGGTCTCCTGATTCAGCCATAATTAGTTCCACTTTTGGACAATTTTGGATAAGTGTCTTCTTTGTGCTTGACTAATTATAATATCTGTTCCTGGCAATGAGAACTGTAATGTGTATGTGGAGACGGGGTAGAGGTCATTGGCATACTGAAGCATTTGTACCCTGCACCATTAATGTGTTGATTTATTTGCACTTTGAAGGTAGTACTATGTAAGAAGTTGTCCTTGGGCACTATTACCCCCTCTATTATAGCCAACAGCCCGATATTTAGAAATTCCTTGGTATCAGATATGAGCCACCCAGAGACAATAATAGTGTGCACATTATTTCATCTTCTGCTTTGGGATGTATATTGCACAAGACTTGGCACTTTAAATACCATGTTATGTGCCACTTAGAGACATTGACAATGTGCATAGTATTGCAGTTTGTGCAGCATGTGCCATTTTAACATCTGGTATCGCATAGGTGCCCTCTAGAGATATCGATTAGGTGCATAGTATTTTACTTTGCATAGCATGTGTTCTCTCAGTATCTAATTAATATAGTACATATGCTGGCTGAAAGATATTAACAAATTGTACAGCAATGGAATTTTACACAGCATGTCACTTTGAAATTTATCAATGTGGTATTCCTATTTACTGTATAACATATGCCATATGGCGCGCACCTTAATATCCAGTACTGCAGTTATGTGCCTCTTAGAGACATTGACAATGTGCATAGTGTGGAAGTTTGCACAGTATGCGTCACTTTAATACCTGGTATTTCAGAGGTGCCATCTAGAGACACTGATTTGTTGCATAATATTTTTCTTTGTATAGCATGTGTTCTCCCAACATCTAATATAGGACATGCACCAGCTGAAGGATATTAACAAACTGAAGAGCAATGGAATGTTGCACAGCACATGCTACTTTAAAATGTATTAATATGGTATTCGTATTTATTGTATACCACATGCCAGATAGCGCGCACCTTAATATCAAGTAATGGAGTTTGTACAGCATGTGTCATTTAAATATCTGGTCCCAGGTGGGTGTCACCTAGAGATATTTAATAGTTGCACAGTACTTTACTTTGCATAGTGTTAGAAATGGGGTCTTTGGTTGGCAGTCAGGTTACCCCTGTCCAAGCAAGGACCCTCACTCTAGTCAGGGTAAGTCACACACAATCCAAAGTATCCTGTGCCCACCCTCTGGTAGCTTGGCACTGAGCAGTCAGGCTTAACTTAGAAGGCAATGTGCAAAGTATTTGTGCAATAAATCATACACTAACACTATATAACACCACAAAAAATACACCACACAGTGTTTAGAAAACTATATAATATTTATCTGAATAAATGCAGGTCAAAACGATTAAAGTCGAAATAAGCAAATGTAGGGATATTACTGAAAGTGATATCAAGTGTCTTTAGAGTTCAAAGATTACTGTAAAAGCAATAAAAAGTGTCTTAAGTTCTCCTAGAAACAACAAGTGTCTCTTGCAGGGCAAAGTACCTGGTTTGCGTTGACAAATCCTCGCAAGGGACCGTAGAGGAGGAGATGCGTGGAAAACGGTGAGTGTGCTTCGGTTTCGCCCCTTCGCACACGGACTTGCATTGTTATTTTCCACGGGGGGGAAGTCGTTTTCTGGCACGCGGACTTGGATCCTCTTCGGGTTGCACGGTTTTCAGATGCCCCGGGGACGATGCGTGGAATCCTGGACTTGCAAGCGAAGTCACAGCGGCTGTGTCGATTCCGGTAGGCGATGCGTGGAATTTTCTTCCGCACGGCAGGCGCTGCATCGATTCTGTCGGGCGGCATCGTTCTGAGTCGGCTTGCGTCGATCCAGTAGGGCTGTGCGTTGAAGTTCCGGTCGCGTCGCTGGCGCTGCGTCGATCTTCTGTTGCGAAGTCATGCTGTGCCGTAACGGACTCGGTGTGCAGTGAAATTTTCAATGCGAGCAGGCTGTGCCTCATTCTTGGCAGGCGGTGCATCGAATTTTCGCCGCACAGGGATTTCAGCTGCAGGAGAGAAGTCTTTTTGGTCCTGAGACTTCAGGGAACAGGAGGCAAGCTCTATCCAAGCCCTTGGAGAGCACTTCTTCACCACAGGCAGGGAACAGCAAGACAGCAGGGCAACGGCAACGCAGCAGTCCTCTTAAGAAAGCAGTCAGGTGAACCCTTTAGGCAGCTAGGCAGTTCTTCTTGTCACGGTGCAGGATCTGGTTCAGGTTTCTTCTGCAGGAAGTGTCTGTCTTGGTAGGGCAGGGGCCATGTTTTTATACCCAAAAGTACCTTTGAAGTGGGGGAGACTACAAAGAGTGGCTCAGAAGTGCACAAGTTCCCCTTTCAGTTCAATCCTGTCTGCCAGGGTCCCAGTAAGGGGTGTGGCAGTCCTTTGTGTGAGGGCAGGCTACTGTCCATTGTCACGTAAGTGTCAGACCCTCCACCCTCCCAGCCCAGGAAGACCCATTCAAAATGCAGATGTATGCAAGTGAGGCTGAGTATCCTGTGTTTGGGGTGTGTCTGAGTGAATGCACAAGGAGCTGTCAACTAAACCCAGCCAGACGTGGATTGTAAGGCACAGAAAGATTTAAGTGCAGAGAAATGCTCACTTTCTAAAAGTGGCATTTCTAAAATAGTAATATTAAATCCAACTTCACCAGTCAGCAGGATTTTCTATTACCATTCTGGCCATACTGAAAATTACCTTCCTGCCCCTTTCAGATCAGCAGCTACCACTCAAACACTGTATGAGGGCAGCCCCAATGTTAGCCTATGAAGGGAGCAGGCCTCACAGCAGTGTAAAAACGAATTTGGGAGTCTTACACTACCAGGGCATGTAAACTACATAGGTACATGTCCTGCCTTTTGCCTACACAGCACCCTGCCCTATGGGTTACCTAGGGCATATCTTAGGGGTGACTTATATGTAGAAAAAGGGGATTTTAGGCTTGGAAAGTACTTTTAAATGCCAAGTCGAATTGGCCGTGAAACTGCACACACAGGCCTTGCAAGGGAAGGCCTGAGACAAGGTTAAGGGGCTACTTAAGTGGGTGGCACAATCAGTGCTGCAGCCCACTAGTAGCACTACATCTTCAGGTCCTGGGCACCTATAGCGCACTTTACTAGGGATTTATAAGTAAATTAAATAGTCCAATTGGGTATGATCCCATGTTACCATGTTTAAAGGGAGAGAGCATATGCACTTCAGCACTGGCTAGCAGTGGTAAAGTGCGCAGAGTCTAAAAACCAGCAAAAATTAGATCAGAAAAAGAGAAGGAAGAAGGCAAAAAGTCTGGGGATAACCCTGCAGAAGGGCCATTTCCAATACATAGCATGTGTCTTTTTAATATTTAATATAGGACCTGGACCAGCCGAACAATACTAACAAACCATACAGCAATGGAATTTTGCACTTTAATACTTCGATTTATTCGTAGAGTATTCGTACGGTTTGGAAAACACATGCACATACCTCAATATCCAGTAATGTATATGTACCAGCTAAGAGATATTGATAATTTGCACAGCAATACAATTTTGCACAGCATGTCACTTTAATATCTGCCAATAGGGCATTTATGTTCATTGTACAACACAGGCCACTTTTCTAAAAAAGCACCATTAGGGTGCCTTTATTTATACACTACGCCCATTGTTAGAAATGGGGTCTTTGGTTGGCAGTCAGGTTACCCCCTGTCTAAGCAAGGACTGTCACTCTAGTCAGGGTAAAGGAGAATCACCCTTAGTTAACCCCCGCTCACCCTCTTGGTAGCTTGGCACAAGCAGGCAGGCTTAACTTCAGAGTCTAGGTGTAAAGTATTTGTACCAACACACACAGTAACTCAGTGAAAACACTACAAAATGACACAATACAGGTTTAGAAAAATAGGAAATATTTATCTAAACAAAACAAGGCCAAAACGACAATAATCCAACATACACAAGTCAAGTTATTAATTTTAAAAGCAAAAGAGTCTTAAATCCTTGAGAAAACAATTAATAAACACTGTTAGCGTTGAGAAGTACCTGGGCAGCGTCAAAATATCATGCACGGGTGAATGTGCGTCGAACCCGTGTGCCGCTTTCCGCCGTCCTGTAAGTGTATTTCTAAATTTTCAGCGCCTTGCCTCCTTGCGCTGTTGCCCCCGTCGTGCCCCTTCTGATTGTGCCACTTTTCGCCATCCTGTAAGTGCTTTTCTATTGTTTTTCAAGCGCCTTGCCTCCTGCGCATCTGCCCACGTTGTGCCCCTCTGATTGCTGTACCCCGATTGTAATTTGTGCCATTTTGTATTTGTGCCTGTTTTTGCTGTTTTGTGCCTTGCTTTTTTCCCTGGTTTTCACCTCTTGGGCGCTCCCCCTTGCCGATCTCACCTTGCCGCTGCCTCCCTGCGGCCCCGCCCCCCTCGCGACCCCATTCGGCGCTCCCTCCCGCCTCCCGCCTTCCAGCTGCTCCTCCCTCCCCCCTCCCTTCTTAATGGCTGGCGCTGCGTGTCGCGAGTGAGCGACCTCTGACCTGCCTAAGGTCTAGAGCTCGCCTCCACGTCCGCAGCACCAACCTGCTGTCTCCTGCCTCTGTCCCCCGCCCACGCTGCTGCTAGCGTGTTCGAGGACCTCCTCCACCCACAGGCATCCTCCTGCGCCTCATCCCTGGTGTCTAGTGGGCTCTAGTAAGCTTCACTTGACCCGTGTGCCGCTTTCCGCCGCCCTGTAAGTGTTTTTCTAAATTTTCAGCGCCTTGCCTCCTTGCGCTTCTGCCCCCGTCGTGCCCCTTCTGATTGTGACACTTTTCGCAGTCCTGTAAGTGCTTTTCTATTGTTTTTCAAGCGCCTTGCCTCCTGCGCATCTGCCCCCGTTGTGCCCCTCTGATTGCTGTACCCCGATTGTAATTTGTGCCATTTTGTATTTGTGCCTGTTTTTGCTGTTTTGTGCCTTGCTTTTTTCCCTGGTTTTCGCCCCTTGGGCGCTCCCCCTTGCCGATCTCACCTTGCCGCTGCCTCCCTGCGGCCCCGCCCCCCTCGCGACCCCATTCGCCACTCCCTCCAGCCTCCCAGCTGCTCCTCCCTCCCCCCTCCCTTCTTAATGGCTGGCGCTGCGTGTCGCGAGTGAGCGACCTCTGACCTGCCTTACGTCTAGAGCTCGCCCCCCACGTCCACAGCACCAACCTGCTGTCTCCTGCCTCTGACCCCCGCCCACGCTGCTGCTAGCGTGTTCGAGGCCCTCCTCCACCCGCAGGCATCCTCCTGCGCCTCATCCCTGGTGTCTAGTGGGCTCTAGTAAGCTTCACTTGACCCGTGTGCCGCTTTCCGCCGTCCTGTAAGTGTTTTTCTAAATTTTCAGCGCCTTGCCTCCTTGCGCTTCTGCCCCCGTCGTGCCCCTTCTGATTGTGCCACTTTTTGCCATCCTGTAAGTGCTTTTCTATTGTTTTTCAAGCGCCTTGCCTCCTGCGCATCTGCCCCCGTTGTGCCCCTCTGATTGCTGTACCCCGATTGTAATTTGTGCCATTTTGTATTTGTGCCTGTTTTTGCTGTTTTGTGCCTTGCTTTTTTCCCTGGTTTTCGCCCCTTGGGCACTCCCCCTTGCCGATCTCACCTTGCCGCTGCCTCCCCGCGGCCCCGCCCCCCTCGCGACCCCATTCGCCGCTCCCTCCCGCCTCCCAGCTGCTCCTCCCTCTCCCCTCCCCCCTCCCTTCTTAATGGCTGGCGCTGCGCGTCCGCGCCTGGACCGTGCCCAGCGCCACCCCCCCTGGTCCTCACGCCCCCCGCACCCTCTGCCTCCGATACTCGGCCAGCGAACTCCTCGCCCTCAACCCTGGCCCCTCCACAGAGTTCTTCCAGGCCACCCCGAAGCACACCAAAGGATCTTTTTCCTGCCGCACCTGCAACTTCTCCTGCAACAGAACAACGAAGCCAGCAACAACCAACACAAACCACCTGCACTGCATCCTCCTCAACACACGCTCCGCACGAAAACACGCCATCGAGCTCTGGGACCTGCTCGACACCACCGCCCCAGACGTGGCCTTCCTGACCGAAACCTGGTGGAACGACTCCTCGGCCCCTGACATCGCCATCGCCATCCCTGACGGATACAAGATCACCAGAAGAGATGGCACCAACGGAATCGGCGGAGGAATAGCCATCGCCCACAAATCTACCCTCAAGATCCACACCCACACGGACGACACCCTCAAGACAGCCGAACACCTCCACTTCCAGATTCACACGGACCCCAACACTACCCTCAGAGGAACCCTCATATACGGCCCTCCAGGACCAAGAGCCCCCTTCAGCGACACCGTCTCCGACCTCGCAAGCACCCACGCCCTCGCCTCTCCAGACTACATCCTCCTGGGAGATCTAAACTTCCACCTGGAGAACAACAATGACGCCAACACCGCATCACTGACCACCAACCTCTCCAACCTCGGACTCCGTCAAGTGGTCAACACTCCCACCCACATCGCCGGATACACCCTTGACCCACTCTTCACTTCAAGCAACCACATCTCATTCAGCCACACCTCTGAACTCCACTGGACCGACCATCACTGCGTACATTTCACCTTCAAGAAAAACACCGAACACCACCGCACCCCTCTACCGCCTCACCGCCGCTGGGGAAAAGTCACTGAATATCAACTAGCCAGCACCCTCGCCAAAAACCCACCACCCGACCCCACCGACCCGGACTCCTCCGCCGCCATCAACCTCCATCAATGGATCCTCAACTGCACCAACATCCTAGCTCCACTCAAGAGACCCATCGCCAACCAAGAAAAGAAAAAACCAGCCTGGTTCACAGACGAACTGACCACCTCCAAACGCACCTGCCAGAAACTCAAGAAAAAATGGATCCTCGAGCGCACACCCGACAACCTTGCTACCCTCAAGGAAGCCAACCGTGAACACCACCAACTGATCCGACTCGCCAAACGCTCCCACTTCACAGAACGCCTCAACAACAACGCTCACGACTGCAAAGAACTCTTCTGCATCGTGAAGGAACTTTCCAACCCCAACGTCAATGACGCCCCTCCTTCCCAGGAACTCTGCGACGATCTCTCCACCTTCTTCTACCAGAAAATCGCAGCCATCCACGACAGCTTCAACACCTCACCTCTGCCAGACCCCACCCCCAACAACTCCTCCCACGCCTACCGCATCACCACCTGGACTCAAGTAGACGACGCCGAAACCCGAAAGACCATGAACTCCATTCACTCAGGATCTCCCGCTGACCCCTGCCCACATCACGTATTCAACAAAGCTGACGCCACCATTGCCCCCAAACTCCGCAAGATCATCAACCTCTCCTTCAACACCGCTACCTTCCCGGACAGCTGGAAGCACGCAGAAATCCAACCCCTCCTCAAGAAACCTAAAGCTGACCTCAACGATCTCAAAAACTTCCGACCGATCTCCCTCCTCCCTTTCCCAGCGAAAGTCATCGAGAAGATCGTCAACGCACAGCTCGCCCACTTCCTAGAAGACAACTCCATCCTAGACCCCTCTCAATCTGGTTTCAGATGAAACCACAGCACTGAGACCGCACTCCTCGCCGCCACAGATGACATCAGACAACAAATGGACAACGGCGAAACCTCAGCCCTGATCCTCTTAGACCTATCAGCCGCTTTTGATACAGTCTGCCACCGCACCCTACTAAACCGTCTCCACGAAGCCGGCATCCAAGACAAAGCCCTCAACTGGATCTCATCCTTTCTCTCCGGCAGAACCCAGAGAGTCCGACTCTCACTCTTCCACTCCAAAGCCACCAACCTCATCTGCGGCGTCCCCCCTCGCACAACTGGCCCGCCAACACAACCTCAGCATCATCTTCTACGCCGACGACACCCAGCTTGTCCTCTCCCTGACCAAAGATCCTCTCACCGCCAAAACCAACCTCCACCAGGGACTGAAATCCATTGCCGAGTGGATGAGCAACAGCCGCCTGAAACTTAACTCCGACAAGACGGAAGTCCTCAGCCTCGGGCGCACCCCCTCGGCCTGGAACGACTCTTGGTGGCCCACCGCCCTCGGCCCCCCACCCACCCCAGCCAGCCACGCACGAAACCTCTGCTTCATCCTCGACTCCGCTCTCACCATGTCCAAACAGGTCAACGCTGTCTCCTCTTCCTGTTTTAACACCCTCTGCATGCTCCGCAGGATCTTCAAGTGGATTCCAACAGGAACCAGAAAGACGGTGACCCAAGCCCTCGTCAGTAGCAGACTCGACTACGGCAACGCACTCTACACAGGCATCCCAACAAAAGACATCAAACGACTCCAACGCATCCAGAACGCATCCGCCCGCCTGATCCTCGACATACCCCGCCGGTGTCACATCTCCCCCCACCTGAAGGACCTCCACTGGCTCCCCGTAGACAAGAGGATCACCTTTAAACTCCTCACCCACGCACACAAGGCACTACACAACACCGGACCCACCTACCTGAACACCAGCCCCAACTTCTACGTTCCCTCACGCCAACTACGCTCTGCCAACCTTGCCATCGCCATCGTCCCCCGAATCCAGCGCAAGACCTCTGGTGGCAGATCCTTCTCCTACCTCGCCGCCAAGACCTGGAACTCTCTCCCCACCTCACTACGCCAGACCCAGGACCTCCTCACCTTCAGGAGACTCCTCAACACATGGCTCTTCGAACAATAGCAGCACCCCCACCACCCCCCACCTCGAGCCTCGAAACCCTAACTGGTACATAGCGCGCTTTATAAATCTATTGATTGAAAGCGGTGCATCGATTTCTCACCCGCAAGCGAGATCGTGCATCGTTATCCTTCTCCGGTCGGGTCGGCGTGCGTGGTTTTTCCTCTCCGCAGGAGAGCGAGGCGTCGATCTGGGCAGCACTCGGGTCCGGGCAGGCGTTGCATCATTTTTCCACACCCAGCGAGGATTGCATCGAAAATCCTGCCGCAAAGTATCAGCAAAACCGCGCAATGTGGGTTGCGACATTATCAGCCTCCGTCACCGGGTGTTGCATGTCGTTCTTCCAGCTACGTGCATCAATTTTTCAGCCACGATGGCGGTGGAGCATCGATTTCTGCTGCAAAGCCGGCGGCGCTTCGTTTTTCAGCTGCATCTCAGAAGGTGCGTCGATATTTTCCCTGCACGGTGGTCAGTCCGTGGATTTTTAGTCTTGGTCTGCCAGCTTCACCTTCCAAGGGCCCAGGAACTGGATAGGGCACCACTTGGCAAGGCAGGAGTCTCAGCAGGGTCCAGGTGCTGGCAGGAGGAGTATTTGATGGCCCTGAGACTTCAACAACAGGAGGCAAGCTCAGGACAAGCCCTTGGAGATTTCTTCATAAGTAGGAAGGTACACAAAGTCCAGTCTTTGTCCCCTGACACAGGCAGAAGCAGCAACTGCAGGATAGCTCCACAAAGCACAGTCTCAGGCAGGGTAGCACTTCTCCTCAGCTCTTTAGCTCTTCTCCAAGCAGAGGTTCCTCCCCAGAAGTGATCTAAAGTCTGTGGTTTTGGGTGCCTTTCTTATACCCATTTTTGCCTTTGAAGTAGGCTTACTTCAAAGGAAAGTCTCTCTTGTTTGTGAAATCCTGCCTTGCCCAGATCAGGCCCCAGACACACACCAGGAGGTTGGAGACTGCATTGTGTGAGGGCAGACATAGCCCTTTCAGGTGTAAGTGACCACTCCTCCCCTCCCTCCTAGCACAGGTGGCTCATCAGGATATGCAGGCTACACCCCAGCTCCCTTTGTGTCACTGTCTAGAGAGAGGTGCAAACAGCCCAACTGTCAAATTGACCCAGACGGGGAATCCACAAACAGGCAGAGTCACAGGACGGTTTAAGCAAGATAATGCCCACTTTCTAAAAGTGGCATTTTCAAACACACACTCTTAAAACCAACTTTACTAAAATATGTATTTTTAAATTGTGAGCTCAGAGACCCCAAACTCCACATGTCTATTTGCTCCCTAAGGGAATCTACGCTTTAATCATATTTAAAGGCAGCCCCCATGTTAACCTATGAGAGGGATAGGCCTTGAAACAGTGAAAACCGACTTTACCAGTATTTCACTGTCAGGACATATAACACACATTAATATATGTCCTACCTTAAACATACACTGCACCCTGCCCACAGGGCTACCTAGGGCATACCTTAGGGGTGTCTTACATGTAAGAAAAGGGAAGGGAAGGGAAGGTTTAGGCCTGGCAAGTGGGTACACATGCCAAGTCAAATTGGCAGTTACAATCTACACACACAGACACTGCAGTGGCAGGTCTGAGCCATGTTTACAGGGCTACAAGTGTGGGTGGCACAACCAGTGCTGCAGGCCCTGGTCACCATAGCAGGGGTGCTGGCTGACATAGGCAAGTCCATGAGGGAGGCAGTGGCACAACAAAGGGCCCCTGACACTAGCCAAATCGAGGAACAGCCCTCCACCTCCGCCGGCGCTAGTGGACAGGAGGCCCCGCCACAGGACCAACAGGCCACCAGCACTCCACCCCCTGCAGAAGAAGAACCACCCGCAAACGGTCCCTGTGATCCAGGCAGAAGACAGAGAACATTGCCAAGACCCCCGCCAGGAAATAAGACCCTCCTGATTGTGACCCTTCTGTCCCACTATGTCACTCTGTCCACCTTGAACTGCCATTACTCCCCTTCCTGTGCCCCACTGGACAATGCATCTGTGATACCAAGAGACTGGACACTACTATGGACCTTCCTCCACCATAACCCCAGCTCATTGCACATACCCCTATACTCATTAGCCCCTAAATAAACACTCTTTAATCAAAAAACAATCTGGAGTCAGTCTGACCTTTCACAAATGCATTAGTACAATATTAGCAACAAATTGCAATGTAAATGTTCATTTGCTCATTCCAATGTATGACAGTTGTTGGGCAGCAGTACATATAGCAGAAGGCAGAATGAGGTACCCAGATCTGAAAAATGTAAAGCCAAAGTGAACTGTCAGTGTCCATAGACAGAGGTTAAGAGGCTGACTTACACAATGTCCAACAGTATTCAGAAATGTAAGGAGGAGTTACAGTCTCTTACCTGTGTGTCACTGGAAGTACTGCATGATGATGTTGGTTTGGTTGTCAATATCTTCTTCCTCTGCCTCCTCTTCCTCACTGTCCACAGGCTCCACCGCTGCCACAAGTCCATCACCATGCTCATCCTCCTGCACAAAAGGCACCTGGCGTCGCAATGCCAGGTTGTGCAACATGCAGCATGCCACGATTATCTGGCACACTTTCTTTGGTGAGTAGTATAGGGAGCCACCTGCAAGATGGAGGCACCGGAATCTAGCCTTCAGGAGGCCAAATGTCCTCTCAATAATACGCCTAGTTCGCCCATGTGCCTCATTGTAGCGATCCTCTGCCCTTGTCCTGGCATTTCTCACTGGGGTCAGTAGCCATGACAGGTTGGGGTAACCAGAGTCACCTGCAAATGTCGAGGAATGACTGTTAGACACACACTAACCCTTAGGGACTACCCCATACCGAGACACCTACTCATACTGTGTGGGGACCTTGAGCTCACCTATTAGCCACACCTGGTGCTTCTGGAGTTGGCCCATCACATAAGGGACACTGCTATTCCTCAAAATGTAAGTGTCATGCACAGAGCCAGGATACTTGGTATTCACATGAGAGATGTACTGGTCCGCCAAACACACCATCTGCACATTCATTGAATGGTAGCTTTTTCTATTTCTGTACACTTGTTCATTTCTGCGGGGGGGTGGACAAATGCCACATGTGTACCATCAATGGCACCAATGATGTTGGGGATATGTCCCAGGGCATAAAAGTCAGCCTTCACTGTGGGCAAATCCTCCACCTGGGGAAACACAATGTAGCTGCTCATGTGTTTCAGCAGGGCAGACAACACTCTATTCAACACGTTAGAAAACATTGTCTGAGACATCCCTGATGCCATGGCCACTGTTGTTTGAGAGGAGCCACTTGCCCGGAAATGGAGCACTGACAGGACCTGCACTAGAGGGGGGATTCCTGTGGGATGGCGGATAGCTGACATCAGGTCTGGCTCCAATTGGGCACACAGGTCTTGGATTGTGGCACGATCAAGTCTGTAGGTGATTATGATGTGTCTTTCTTCCATTGTCAACAGGTCCACCAGGGGTCTGTACACCGGAGGATGCCGCCATCTCATCATCTGCCCCAGCGGTTGTGGCCTATGGAGGAGAACGGTGAGCAGAGGGTCTTGTACCACATTGGTTGCACAAGTGTGTCTGCAGTAATGTGATTAAATCCGTGTGTGGCGTACTTAGCCTGTATATGTGCCAAAATGTGCTGTGACGCAGTTAGGTGCCATGTCATGTGCCCCCCTGAAATTGCAGCTGCCTGACTTGTGAGGAGGGACAAGGGGAAATGAGGTAACTGCGCTGCCATTGTGCTGAGTCGTGGTAGGCGTTCGAAGACCGCCTCGAAATTCAGCATTGGTTATCATTGGGCCCTATGAGTTCCAGGAGCCAATGGCGATGTACGCCAGCGGTGATGGTACGCACGGCGGCGGACGTGACCGCCATTTTCTATCTGTTCACTCACTTGATACCTGACCTTCAACAGGAGAGGACCTACACTGCAAGTGCTGCTGTGACCTCAATCTGGAAGTGACAATGGCTCGAGTGTCTGAGGAAAGGGCCCCTGCCTTCACCGCGGAGGAGTTGGACAAACTGGTGGATGGGGTCTTCCCCCAGTACACGCTACTCTACGGTCACCAGACAAACAGGTGAGTACACTGTGAGCATGATGCGTGGGCAATGCTGTTTGGAGTGGTGTGGATGGAAGATACATGTGGGGGGGGCTGAGGGCAGCATGTGAGGATGGTGAGTATACGTGTGTCAGGGCACGGGTGGGCAATGAGTCTGACGGTCCGTACGAGTGCATAATGTCCTTTCCTCCTGTACCTTTCCTCTAGGTCAGCACCCATCAGAAGAAGGGTATTTGGTGTGCCATTGCCAAGGAAGTGCGCACCCTGGGGGTCTATCATAGACGGAGCACCCACTGTCGCAAGACATGGGAGGACCTGCACTGCTGGAGCAAGAAGACGCGGAGGCCCAGCTGGGGCTGGCCTCCCAACGTGGAAGGGGTGTCCGCCGCATCATGACCTCCCTGATGTTCCGCATCCTAGCGGTGGCCTATCCGGAGTTGGATGGGCGCTTGAGGCCATCACAGCAGTCACAAGGGGGTGAGTACAATGTCATAAATCTGACTCTGCATGCTTTAGGAAGTATCTGGATGGGGGATGTGGGCTGTGGGTGCCCCTACGCCAGGGCGAACATGGCAGTGTAAGTCCCTTGTTGGGCAGGCTCTGAGGCACTCCAACCCCAATAGTGTTAGTGGGCATCTACTACTGGGCAGGCTCCTGTGGGTTTCAGGTGTGCAGCTAATGGCGTTAGGCATTGTACCCCATGGCCTGGTGACTTTCCTACGAACTGGTAGTGCATGGCCTAGTGCATAGGGCTGCTCCCTGTATGTTGTGTCCGCCAACGGTAGTGGTGTTACTGGCATTGACCATGTGTGTTTTCTGTCTTTCCCCCCTTCTTGTTTTGTCACCCTGTCCTTGTTTGCATTAGCATCATCTGGCAGAGGAGCAGAGGCACCGGCGATGGAGAGAGCTGCATCCCACATGGCCCAGGAGGGTGAATCCACGGAGTGTGAAGGAACCAGTGGGACGGAGGGCGAGGGGAGCTCCACGACGGGGACAGGAGGGGATACCAGTGACTCCTCCTCTGATGGAAGTTCCCTGGCGGTGGCGGACACCACTGTGCCCACCCCAACAACAGGTACAGCCACCACCCCCACTACCAGCACTGCCCTCCCAGCAGACCCTCAGCGTGTTTCCTGTGCCCGCTCACCCAGGAGGGTGGGCATCTCCTTCGCCCCAGGCACCTCAGGCCCTGCCCCAGTCAGCCCTGCTGCCCTCAGTGAGGAGGCAATAGACTTCCTGAGATCCCTCGCTGTTAGGCAGTCAACCATTCTGAATGCCATCCAGGGTGTTGAGAGGCATTTGCAACAAACAAATGCATACCTGGAGGGCATTCATTCTGGCGTGGCGGCCCAACAGAGAGCATTTCAGGCTCTGGCCTCAGCACTGATGGCAGCCATTGTCCCTGTGTCCAGCCTCCCCCCTCCAACTTCCACTAACCAGACCCAATCCCCTGTACCTCAGACTATCCCAAGCACACCATCAGACCAGCATGCACACACATCAACACACAAAAGTGGCTCAGGCAAACATAAGCACCACACATCCCACAGGCACTCACACAAGCACCATACCCATGCACACATACCAACATCCACTTCCTCCACTGTGTCCCCCTCCTCCACGTCCTCCACCTCCCTCCCTGTCTCGTCTCCACTCACACCTGCATGCACTACATCATCAGCCACTGCCTACATCACCAGCACGCCCATAACTACATACCGCTCACGTGCAATCACCACCCCCACTACCATTCACACGTCCCCTGTGACCCATCCAGTGTGTCTGTGAGCCCTCCTCCCAAAGTACACAAATGCAGGCACACACCCACTCAACAGCCATCCACCTCACAACAGCCTCCAGACCATGCACCTTCACCCAAACTCAGCACATGTACACCTCCTACAACCACTACCTCTTCCTCCACTCCCACACCACCTCCATCTTCCCGTCCCAGTGTGTTTAAAAAAACCTTTCCTAGCTAACATTAACCTCTTCCCTACACCTCTCCCCCGTCCTTCCCCTAGGGCCAGGATGTCTAGATCCCAGCCCAGCACCTCAGCCACCAAATCTGCATCCGCTGTGGTCCCTGCTAGTCCGGTATGATCGAAGGGGGCACCCGTCTGAGCTGCCAGTGTGCCACCGACAGATAAGAAAGATCACCCTATTCCACCACCTGCAAAGGTCAAAAAGGGGCCGGCTTCCAGCAGGGCAAAGTCACACCACCCACCCTGCAAGGCCTCACTGAAACACCGAGAGGACAGTGCCAAGGTCCCTTCAGCGACTGTCAAGATGGGGAAGGGCCACAAGCCAAAGGCCACGTCACCTCAGAACATGATGTCTCCTGGTGAGGGGCTGGTGACCACCATATCATCAGGGATGGCAGCCACTTGCACCACAGTCACCACCACCGCTCCGACCTCCACCTGCAACTCCCCCTGCACCACCACTGCCACAACGTCAGGCTTCATCCTCCTCCCCATGGATCAGCAATCCGAGGCTGCTGGAGACGGTATGGTGTCTCCATCCACCACAACAGACACTTGCACCACGTCCAGCACTGGCAGCATCTCTGCCGCAGCCACCGCCACCTGCACCACCATCAACACCGCCACGGCACAGCCGTTGCCACTCTGTTGGACGTCAGCCCCATCCCCATTGGGCAGCCGTCAGAGTCTGCAGGTGACATCCTGGACCCTGGATACGCCACTTGAGATACCACCTCCAGCACTGACACGAACCAGCAATTGGCAGCCTAAGTTGCCAAAGGGTGGAGTGTGGCTCTGCCACCATGGAGTATCATGCGACCTGTTCCAGGCACATCACGTGGCTAAGACACCCAGGTGAGAGGATGTCAACTGCCATACCCCAGGTGCAGCATCACTGGGCACAAAGCCCTCTCCAGAACCAGTGGAGAAATGCATCCACTCACCCTATCCTTGGCAGGATGAAGCACTCTGGGCACAGAGCCCCCTCCAGAACCAGTGGAGAAATGCATCCACTCACCCAGTCCTTGGCAGGATGAAGCACTCTGGGCATAAAGCCCCCTCCAGAACCAGTGGAGAAATGCATCCACTCACCCAGTACTTGGCAGGATGAAGCACTCTGGGCACAAACCCCCCTCCAGAGCATGTGGGCAAGCCACCCACTTGAAAGACTGTGGCTTTGCACTCCCCAGGACCAAGGCTTGGAGCCCCCTCGAGGAGCAGTGGCGTTGTACCATAATCCAGCTGAAGTGCCCCCACCTTCCCCCTAAGGTGCCTGTTTTTTTTTCGACCTGATGCCCCTGCAGTATTGTCTCCGTTTTGAGGCAGGTGTCATATGTGGGCTTCGCCCATGCTTTTTGGGACCACTTGTCCACCAACATTTCATGGGACAGTGTAGGGACTTGTGTACTTGATGTAAATATTTGTGTATACTGATTATTTGCTGTTCTCTTTATCTATCTGATTGTTCCAATATAACACTACTTAAACTCATTTTGTTTTGTCTTTGCGTTCTTCCAGGGGGTGACGGGGTGTATCTGTGATGTTGTTGGATGTGTGTGTGTATGTTGTTGTGGGTGGGAGGTGGGGGTGTTGTGTGTCGCGTGTGTGTGTCACTCCCTTTTCCCTCCCCCGTGTGCTAGGTGCAGTACTCACCGCCGTAGTCGCCGTCGCCGCCTTCTTTCCACTTTGTGGTGCATTAGTAGATACAGCAACATGGGTAGGATCTGCAGTTCGGGCTCCATGGTGTCCTAGTTCTTCCTTGGGTGTCGAAAAGTGAGTGGTTTCCGTTCAAAGCACTGTTTCCGCCGTGCGTTTGATGGCGTTGGTACCGCCCCGGAAAAGCTGGCGGATTGGTGCATTGTAATAGTGTGGGCGATACATTGTCTTCCGCCTGTCTGTTGCCGGTTACCGCAGCGGTGTTTGTTGCTTCCCCCGTAGCGGCCGGAGTGTTAAAGTGGCTGTCTGTGATGGCGGTTTCCACCATGGTTGTGATTCCATTTCTTTTTACCGCCGCCCTGTTGGCGCTCTTACCGCCGCTTTAACACCGACCACCAGAGTTGTAATGAGGGCCTTAGTGTTGAATAATGATGCCCATATTAGATGATAGCATTATTTATATATCGAGTATGATTAGATTAAGTGAGAGACAAAATCGAATTTAAAGAAGTGAAGATCAATTTCATGCAAAGAGCTTTAAATAAATGGGCAGTTTCGAAGCACTGTGACCTACCAATAGGGTGTGTTCAATATCCCTGGGAAGTAAACACAAGACAAGACTCCGAGGTATTGTAAAAAGAAATGATGGACAAATTGCTTATATTGTGAAGTTTTACATGTGGGGGATTGTCCAGTGGAAGGTACTCAGCCGAACGTTTTGTTACGGGTGAAGCCCTTTGGTGAATAAATGAAGAAACTCTTTCCCAGGCTGTATGGCTATTTCTCACAAAAAGAGTGGTGCTGTGAGCTGTCTCTGCAGTGCACCTATCTTTGGTTAGAAAAACTTCACCACCATGAAGATACATATATATATATATATATATATATATATATATATATATATATATATATATATATATGAAAATGAAATTTCTGTCACTTCATTTGAAAGCAGAAAAAGAAAGTCACACCCAACGTGTCTACTTCTCAAGCACAAGGCTTTATTTAAGATGACAATTCAAAAAGCAATCTGATTCAAAGAAAAGGGTATATACTCCTAAGATGGCAACGCGTTTCAACACTAAAGTGTCTTCATCATGGCCAAATTAAAAAAACATGTGCACTTTCCCCTCTGACTTTATGTACCCCTTGTTAATAGACATAAAGAAAATACCACCTTATAAAGGATGATTCCAAATACACAATAAGGGGCAATGAATTAAATCATCAGAATAAATTCAAATAAAAATAAAAAATCAATTTAGAACATTTGGTATATTACTTAAATAGTATTTCCAGCATCACTACCACTTATAATTATTCATATGATGTATCCAAAATGGAGTCATCAAATAACAAAATTAATTGCACTTTGTAATGTTATATAAAAAAGAAAAAAAAAAAACATTTCACCTATATTTATATTAGTTATACATGGATAAGTTTACCAAACCATATTCCAATATTTATGTAGCATAACTGCAAATTCATTATAAAAAATTCAAATTAGGGCAAATGGCCACAATGCAAATGTCTTCATGCCAGAAAATAAAACACCATCATGTCTAAACTGTAAACTAATAAAAGCTACTAGTATGAGAATGCCACAAGTTATAATCATTACCTAAAAATGAGAACTCACAAAAGCGCATATTTGGGGAGATCAAGGAAGGAGAGAATACATGTATACATTATTTCATTGTCACATTTGTCCAACATGCACATAAAGTTCCTCATCCTCGTTGAGGCCCCCCGGTGTCTTAGTCCCAAGAAGAAGAATATATTCTGATTCCCTTATCCTAAGGAGTCTCTCCCGGCCCCCTCCACGTAAATTCCTATCAATTCTATCAATTCCAAAATATACCAAACAGTCAGCATCTCTATTGTGCATCTTTGACCAATGTGTTGTGCCTTTGACGCTGAAAAAAACTAAAGTTACAGGGATGTTCTCGTGAGGTTCTAATTTTTCCATAGAAATTCAGCAGTTAGAGTTCTTTTGAATAACTATAATTCACACCCTAAGGTAAACATAACTTGCAAAAAACATCTATAAAAAAGGCTAAAAAACTTTAAATAACACATAAAATATCATGTATATTTAAAAAAGAAGTGCGGTTGGGGCATTCATCTCCGAATAAAGGACAGTAACAACTGTAATAAACACATTCCTAAAAATAATAACTTTACAATATTTAGAAAACAAATGTACACACTAGTGCTATATAAATGTTTATATAAGGACAGAATTAGGGTTAGGAGGTTTATCCTCCGTTAAGGACATAGACTAAGGGCCTCATTACGACCATGCCAAGCTCACGGTTGGACCTCCGCACCACCAGGTGACCGCCGCCTCCGCTGGGATCAGGGATCCCGATGGGTTGGCAGTGGTTGAAATTGTGGTCAGCCACAGCGGTGCTGAGTTTGTCACCGCTGTGCTGATCATGGCTTCACTTTCCGCCAGCTTTTTCATGCAGGGTCCCCATCATGAAAAGGCTGACAGGAAGGCAGTACTTGGGACCACATGGGGGCTCCTAAACTGCCCACGACCATGTCGTGGAAAGTGCAGGGGCCTCTCTGCCAGCTCCCTCGGAAGTCGCATTGTCTGCCATGGCAGACAGTGTGTATTCCGAAGGTGCTGTGTTCAACGACATTGGCCTCGGCTCCCTAAGGCAACTGAGGCCAATGCTGCCGCGCTGTTCCCACCGGACTGACCGGCGGAAGCGTCATAATACAATGTTTCCACCGTTCATCCAGATGGAAACATCATAATACAATGGGGATGGAGCGGCAGCCTTGACAGCAGCCTCACCCCCGCCGTGTTGGAGTTGTGGCGGTTCACCGCCCAACTCGTAGTCGGGCCCTAAACATTGGTTACCTACCTGAAATTTGCCAAATGAAATTATGATACTAAAGATTTTATTTAAAAAATCATAAATTAGGCAATCCAACGTTTTAGAAGGTGAATTCGTGAAATGCAAGCCATGTTTCCCATGAGGTGTTCTACAAGGGTTTACTGAATGTGCGGGTAAAGAGTATAAGTACAGTGTTGTGACCAATGCTGGACTGATCCTCAGAGAGTAAATGAAGGACAGGAAGAAGATTGGACAATGGTTTAGACTGTGATTTGTACAAGTTACATTTTACATTTCCATTGTTTTTTTCATTTGCAGCCCCCACATATGATCACATTCCATTCTACACTCTCTTTCTCCCCGATGGTAAAGCAGGTTTGTCTTTATTAATTCAAGCCTGCAGGTTTAACCCAAGTTCCAATAGGAATATTAGGAATAGGGAACATCTAATTGCACAGCTTCCAGCAATCAGGAGGAATTTTCATTGAATAATCTTAGTTTTCTGAAGTATATCATTGGACTTAGTTTGAAATTAGGGACAATGAATCTTGGGGCCAGTTCTGTAAATCGGTATTCAGCCAAGTTATTCATATTGTAAGAACTAGAATCCATCAATTATGTACAGTCCTTGTCTTGGAGTGACTGTACCATTGATAAACGAGGTCCTTTGAATCATTAAAGAACCACATGATCATCATTTAAGTACTGTGGATGTCAGTTGACTCTGGTGGGAAAATGCCCATCTTAAATGTCTGTCACATGGTATTGTAAAGATAGATCCTAATTCATGATTAGGATGCCCAGGCTGAGAGAGGGTGGAGCAGCGACTGCCGGTGCAGCACTTTAGTCATCCCTTTTGCATTGTGTATTAAATTCCAAGACCCACTTAGGCACGATGACTGGTATGATGATGTCAGGAGGCTCCCTATCCATACCCATTATGAAACAAGCAGCATCGGCATCTGTTGGCCGTTAAAAGCCATACAGGAGAATGCTTACATTTTTATTAGCCCCATAGTTCAAACATTTCATAAGTGGAGGAGTGCTGGGTCCTCATGCATTTCATGAATGGTGGAGTTCAGACTTGCAATGTAAACATTGCGGTTTCCATCCTGCATTGAGACTCCCCGAGTTGGTGCCCTTTGACTGTTGAAGAGTAGCATAGGGGAACTGGAGGTGCACCAGACAATGATGTCAGTGCACCCCACTTTTTAATGGGGGATGTGCACAAATGCCCATTTTGCACTTCCCTAGCATGCCCTCTAATACAAAATATACACAGAGGCAAAATGCATGCACACAGCTCAAGAGGCACACACACAGCAGACTTTGTACATGTCCAAATCAGTTTTGTGCATTTGCGCATGCATAAAAAGAATAACTTTCCCTATCTTTAAATAGACATTGTGAAACTGTTTTATGTATATATTAGACATGGCATCCTTGGCGTGGTCTCCCCTAACTTTTTGCCTCTGCTTCCAGGTTGCGGGTGTGTGCAGGAGTTTGTTGTTGCTGGTTTTGACACTCTGGGCACTTTACCACTGCTAACCAGTGTTAAAGTGCAAGTGCTCATGTGTAAAATGTATTTGTAAATTGGCTTATCCATGATTGGAGTATTTGATTTACTAGTAAGTCCCTAGTAAAGTGCACTAGAGGTGCCCAGGGCCTGTAAATAAAATGATACTAGTGGGTCTTCAGCACTGGTTGTGCCACCCACAGAAGTCGCCCTGTAATCATGGCTCAGACCTGCCACTGCAGTGTCTTTGTGTGCAGTTTCAAAGTGCCAATTCGACTTGGCAAGTGTACCCACTTGCCAGGACTAAACTTTCCCTTTTTATACATGCCAGGCACCCCTAAGGTAGGTCCTAAGTAGCCCCATGGGCAGGGTGCAGGGTATGTTAGAGGTGTGACTTGTACTGATGTGTGTTACATGTCCTAACAGTGAAATACTGCTAAATTTAGTCTTCACTGTTGCAAGGCCTATCTCTCTCATAGGTTAACATGGGGGTTGCCTTCAAATAACTTTAAAGTGCATATTCCCTTTGAGAGCAGATAGAAATGTGGAGTATACGGTCTCTGAACTCACAATTTTAAAAATTATTCTTTCAGTGAAATTGTTTTTTAGATTGTTAGTTTGAAAATGTTTCTGGATTGCCTGTCTGGGTCAGCTTGACAGTTGGGCTGTTTGCGCCTCTCATCTAGACAGTGACACAAAGGGAGCAGGGTGTATCCTGCATATCCTGATGAGACATCTGTGCTAGGAGGGGAGGGAAGAGTGGTCACTCACACCTGAAAGGGCTCTGCCTGCCCTCACACAATGCAGTCTCCAACCCCTGGTGTGTGTCTGGGGCCTGGCCTGGGCATGGCAGGATCTTGTGAACGTCAGAGACTTTCCTTTGAAGTATGCCTACTTCAAAGGCAGAAAGGGGTATAAGTATTGGACCAAAAAACCCTGAAAATTAGATCATTTCTGGATTCAAGAAGAACCTCTGCAAAGGAGAAGAGCTGAGGAAGAATGCCTGCCTGTGACTGTGCTTTGTTGGGCTATCCTGTAGTTGCTGCTTCTGCATGTGAAAGGGGACAAAGACTGGGCTTTGAGGTATATTCCTGCTTGTGAAGAATCTCCAAGGGCTTGAGCTGAGCTTGCCTCCTGTTTTGAAATCTCAGGGCGATCAAAGACTTCCTCTGCTAACATCTGGACTCTCTGCTAAGACTCCTGCCCTGCCAAGTGGTGACCTATGCAGTCCCTGGGCCCTTGAAAGGTAAAGTTGGCAGACAAGTGCTGAAAATCCACGTACAGCACGACGTGAAGGGATATTTTCGGCGCACCATCTGTGGCTGGTAAACGCTGCCCCGCCGGCTTCGTTGCTAAAATCGATGTTCCACCTACATCGTGTCTGGGAGATTGACACATTGTAGCTGGAGAAACGACATGCAACACCCGCTTGCTGCTGCTATTAATGAGCAAACCCCACGCAGCATAGTTTTCTAACAATGTGCAACAGGCTTTTCCACGCATAGTCCCCAGGAGCCAAAGTCAACCTGACTGCGCGGATCCAAGGTGCCCCGTCCGGAAATTCACGCATCGCTCTTCTACGAGGAAGAAGAAACAACGCATCGCCGACCCAACCGGAGAAGAAAATGTCACATGGCCTCCCTTGGGAGGAAGGAATCGATGCATCACTACCTTTTCCGACGCACGCTCGCCCGTGCGGCATTATTTTGAACACTAACCAGGCACTTTGTGTAACAACATCATTATCACTGTTTTCTAAGGATAAAGGGGGTCATTCTGACCTTGGCGGTCCATGACCGCCATGGCGGAGTGCGGCGGAAGCACCGCCAACAGGCTAGCGGTGCTTCCTGGGCGATTCTGACCGCGGCGGTAAAGCCGCGGTCGGAAAAGGGGAGCCGCGGTTTCCCGCCGGTTTCCCGCTGGCCAAGGGAACCCGCCATGGCGGCGCTGCATGCAGCACCGCCATGGGGAACGGGTGCCGTGGGGCCCCTGGGGGCCCCTGCACTGCCCATGCCACTGGTATGGGCAGTGCAGGGGCCCCCTAACAGGGCCCCACAAAGATTTTCACTGTCTGCTGTGCAGACAGTGAAAATCGCAACGGGTGCCACTGCACCCGTCGCACCCCTTCAACTCCGCCGGCTCCATTCCGAGCCGGCTTCATTGTTGAAGGGGCTGTCCCGCTGGGCCGGCCGGCGGTCTTCTGGCGGTCGCCCGCCGGCCCAGCAGGAAAGCCGGAATGGCCGTCGCGGCCTTTCGGCGGAACCGCTTGGCGGGCGGCGACCGCCGACCGCCGCGGTCAGAATGACCACCAAAGACTCTTATTCTTTTGAAAATTCATATCTTGACTCGTGTATGTTGAATTTTTGTCGTTTTGGTCTTGTTTGATTTAGATAAATGTTACTTATTTTTCTAAACTGGTGTGGTGTCCATTTTGTAGTGTTTTCACTGTATTACTGTGTGTGTTGGCACAAATACTTTACACATTGCTTCTGAAGTTAAGCCTGTCTGCTCGTACCAAGCTACCAAGGGGGGTGAGCAGGGGTTAACTGAGGGTGATTCTCCTTTACCCAGGCTAGAGTGAGGGTCTTTGCTTGGACAGGGGGTAACCTAACTGCCGACCAAAGACCCCATTTCTAACATTGGTTTATCAGCGATGAGGATTGGACTTGTATTTGTACTTGACATAAAGTGATTAAGTGGACATTACTGTTTTCAGTGAACACAGTTACGTGACCACATACTACTTGTTTTTGCTTTTACTCTCTTTGGACTTTTTCCCTGCTTCCATACTTTTGGTGATCTTTTTACTGATTCTTGAACTTATCATTTGGGAACTATTTTTCTGCCTTGGAACTTTGCACTTTTTGATTTACCATCATGCCCTAATCTGGAGATGCACCAGCTGAAGCTGGAAAGTTACACAGTTGCTCAGTTGAAACACTTGTAAAAATCTTGCCTGTCCCATTTGGAGCTCCATCAGGAAGGAGGAGCTGCAGAAGGCACTGAGGGCCTGGATGACAGCCAAGGAGGCTGGGGGGCACCAGAGGAGGAGGATGCGGAGGTGCAGAGTATGCACAAGGGTGTAGGAGGTGGCCCTGTCATGACTGGGGGGAGGGTCTCCAGGGCAGGCAGCAGTGTGTCATCCAAGGGTTTTGACTCCTGAGGAGTTACAGGACAGACAAGCAGAGAAGATTCACCAGATGAAATTAGAGAGGCTCAAAGTGGAGATGGAAGGGAGGAGGCTGGCCATTGAAGAGAAAAAGTTACTGTTGGTTCATGAGCTGAGCTCAACTTGAGGGAGCTGGATCAGAGGAGCCTGTCCAGTAGGGATGGTGGCAGCAGTACCTCAGTGCAGCCTGAGAGAAGGGTACATATTCCAAAGGACTTAGTGAAGGACTATAAAAGCGAGGATGACGTATGCTTGTGGTTCAAGGGGTATGAGTCTGCTTTATATGAATCTGGTCCCTGAGGCACATTGGGGGGTGGGTCTGTGGAAGAACTTTGAGGTAGAGGGGAGGGACACCCTGACATCCTTAGGGGATCCTCAGGGACTCACCTACACCATATTGAAGGACGCCCTACTCAAGATATGGTCTGACCCCCGAACAGCATAAGGACATGTTTAGGTCCTACAAAAAGAAAGAGTCCCAAACTTGGTTGGAATGTGTAGATTCCTATTGCAGGTCACTGGATGGTTGGGTGAAGGGCGGTAAGGTAACAACGTATGAGGGGCTTTACAATTTAATTGCTTGGGAGCACTTGTACAGTCTTTGTTTTCCAGACGTCCACCAGCTCCTGATTGATAGTAAGTTGGCTGACCCCAGGAAGCTTGCGCAGGAAGCAGACCATTGGGAGAGCGCCAGGATCCAAAAGAGGTATGGGGAGACCATGTCAAGGGTGGGCAGGGTCCCTCTCAGAAGAAAGGGGGAGGGGGTAAGGGTAAACAGGGGGAGTTCTCTAAAGGGCCCCACAATAGTTCCCAGGGGAAGGATTCCCAGCCCCCGGGTGAGTAGAAACAGTGGTTCTCCAAAGGGAAACCTGTGGAGGGGGGTCCCCGCAAGTGCTTTGCATGTGACCAGGTGGATCATATGATGGCGGACCCCAAATGTCCCAAGGGTACATTGGCACCCACTGGTGATCAGTCACAGGGTTTGGCCAGTGTAGCACTTGGGGAGGAGTTGGTTCCAGGTGGGCGGGAGCCAGCTGAGATTACCCTTGTCCCACTAGGGGACAGTGAGTTGGTCATGAGAAACTTAGTGCCTGAGAACACTAAGAAATACAGGCAGTGGGTGACCATTAGTGGGCAGAGGGTGTAGGCTCTAAGAGACACAGGAGTCAGTGTGACTACAGTGAGGAGCCACCTGGTGTATGAAGAGCAGATAGATCCCTGTGTACTTCACCAAGTAGTTGCAGTGGACAACTCAGAGCTCCTGTGTAGAGTGGTGCAGGTTCCCTTTGAATGGGGGAGGGTCTCAGGTTCCTTGAACGTAGCTGTGAATCCAACCATGCCTGTAGATTGTTTGCTTGGCAATGACCTGGAGGATTCCCCTTGGAAGGAGGAGGAACACAGGCCACACTTGGAGATGTTGGGTCTGCCTGGGAGGGTATGCATATCTACCCGGTCAATGGCAACCAGTCAGGGTGGTCAGAATCCCTGGAGCCTGAAACAGTGGCCCAGGGGTCCGCCAAAAGGAGGAAGGGCAAGGGGCATGGGAAACCAGCCCCAGAGGTTCCCAAGGTCCGGGAGGAATCTGAACCTGATGGTGACGCCCCAGAGCCTACAGGGGAACAGGTGGCTGAGCTGGGGGAGGTCCCTGAGCTGTCACAGTGGCACCAGGAAGGGGGGCCCACCAGGGAGGCATTCTGTGAAGCACAGAAAGTATGCCCTTCTCTGGAGGGTTAGCAGCAGCAGGCTGCAGACCAAGTGGCTGGCAAGGAGTCAGGATCACATTTGATTTACTGGGAGGACGGGCTCCTATATAGAGAGCCTAAGGTTGCTGAGCCTGGGTCAGCCTGTGTACTGGTGGTACCCCAGTGATTCAGAGCCTTCTTATTGGGTCTGGCTCATGATGTACCTTAAGCTGGACATTTGAGGCAAGGCAAGACCTTTGACAGGATTGTCACCCACTTTTACTGGCCCCTAATGCGCAGGCACTCAGATGCACATTGTAGTTCTTGCCAGACTTGTCAGGCAAGTGGCAAGAGTGGGGGGAAGTGCAAGGCTTCCCTCCAACCAGTGGTTAGTATACCCTTAGAAAGGGTGGGTATTGACATTATGGGGCCTCTGGATCCCAAGACAGCCATGGGCAACAAGTTTATCCTGGTCTTAGTGGACCATGCCACCCAGTACCCAGAAGCCATTCCTCTGAGGTCAATCACCTCCCCTGTGGTGGGACGTGCTTTGTTGGGGTTTTTTACCCGCATGGGGTTCCCCAAGAAAGTGGTATCTGATAGGAGTACCAACTTCATATCTACTTATATAAGTCTCTGTGGCAGGAGTATGGGGTAATGTATAAGTTCACCACTCCTTACTACCCTCAAAGCAATGGTCTGGTTGAAAGGTTCAACCGCACCTTAAAAAGCATGATCATGTGCCTGTCAGAGCCCCTGAGGCCTAAGTGGGATGTCCTCTTGCCATGCCTTCTGTTCACCTACAGGGAGGTGCCTTAAAAGGGATTGGATTTAGTCCTTTTGAGTTACTGTATGGCCACCCTGTCAGGGAACCTCTGAGTCTGGTTAAGGAGGGCTTAGAGAAAGCCCCCAGTAAACCTCCCCAGGATGTATTCAGTTACATGCTGGCTTTCGGAAACCAGACTGCCCGCTTCAGAGCTCTCACACAAGAGAACCTAGAAGCTAGCCAGGAAGACATGAAACGGTGGGATGACCAGAATGCAACTCTGGTCGAGTTTTAACCTGGACAGAAAGTGTGGGTGAAGGTCGCCAGTTGAGCCTAGGGTGCTCCAGGACAAGTGGACTGGGCCATTTGAGGTAGTGGACCGGAAGAGCGAAGTCACCTACTTGGTGAACTTGCGGACTCCCAGGAATCCCTTGAGGGTGCTGCATGTGAACCTCCTCAAGCCACACTTCGAACGGACTGAATTGTCCATGCTCCTAGCACCAGATGACGGGGTGGAGGAAGAGAGTGAGCCTCATCCTGACCTCCTGTCTGCTGGAGAGAGGGATGGGTCCGTGGAGGGAGTGAACCTCTCCCCCTCCCTGAACCCAGAACAACAGAGGGACTGTCGCCAGGTATTGGGACAGTTCGCCTCCCTGTTCTCCTTGATCCCAGGGGTCACACACTTGTGTATACAGGATGCGGACACTGGAGACAGTCCACCTGTTAAACAAAAGGTTTACAGGGTGACTGATAAGGTCAGGGCTAGACTCAAATATGAAGTATCAAAGATGTTAAGCCTAGGGGTAATTGCATTTTCTTGGGCCAGCCCTGTGGTCTTGGTCCAAAAGGCTCCAGCTCCTGGTGCCACACCAGAACTCCTGTTCTGTGTGGACTAACAGGGTCTCAATGCAGTCACTAAGACTGAAGTGCACCCCATCCCCCGAGCTGATAAGTTCATCAATTGGTTGGTGGATGCCAAATACCTTAGCACCTTTGACTGATGTCTGGGTATTTTTAGATTGCCTTAACTGAGGGGGCCAAGGAGAGGTCAGCATTTTTTACCCCCAGATGGGCAATTCCAGTTGTTTAAAGTGATGCCATTTGGGATGAAAAATACTCCTGACACTTTTCAGAGGTTGATCAACCAGGTGTTGGCTAGATTGGATGATATCAGTGCAGCCTAACTGGACGACATTGCGGTGTTCAGTTCCATTTGGGAAGAACACTTGCAGCACCTCTGTATAGTGTTGGAGGCCCTGAAAAAGGCAGGCCTCACTATTAAGGCCAGTAAGTGCCAGATAGGGCAGGGTTCAGTGGTGTATTTGGGACACCAGGTACGGAGTGAACAGGTGCACCCCTTCAGCCAAAAACTGACACTATTCTGTCTTGGGAGCCTCCCAAGACCCAGACTGGGGTGAGGGCCTTTTTAGACCTCACTGGCTATTATTGGAAGTTTGCCAAAGGGTATGCACCATTTTGCGCCCTTGAATGAGTTGACTTTCAAGAAGCAACCAAAGAAGGTGATCTGCACTGAGAATTGCCAGACAGCTTTTGATTCCCTGAATGCTGCCATGTGCACAGCACCTGTGCTGAGGGCACCACATTTCTCCAAGGAATTTTTTGTGCAAACTGGTGCTTCAGAGCATTGTATAGGAGCAGTGTTGTCACAGCTAAATGAAGAGGGCCTAGATCAACCTGTAGCCTTCATTAGAAGAAGGTTACGTAAGTGGAGTGCAATTGACCGTGAAGCTTTTGCTGTGTTCTGGGCGTTGAAGAAGCTAAGACCCTACTTGTTTGGGACTCACTTCCAGGTTGAGGCAGACCACAGGCCCCTCAGATGTTTAATGCAGATGAGGGGTGAGAAAACAAAACTGTTGCGGTGGTCCATTTCCGAGCAGGGGATGGACTTTACGGTGGAACACCCCCCTGGCAGAGAACACACCAATTCTGATGGTCTGTCCAGATTCTTGTGCCTTAGTGATGAGAACTCCAATGAGGTTGGGTAGTTGCTCCTCACTTTCAGTTGGGGGGGACACGTTCTAGACTTGGCATCCTTAGCGTGGTCTCCCCAAACTTTTTGCCTCTGCTTCCCAGCTTGTTGGTGTTTGCTGGACTCTGGTTTTGCTATTTTTGATACTCTGGGCACTTTACCATTACTAACCAGCGCTAAAGTGCAAGTGCTCCTATGCAAAATGTATGTGTAAATTAGCTTGTCCATGATTGGCATATTTGATTTGCTAGTAAGTCCCTAGTAAAGTGCACTAGAGATGCCCAGGGCCTGTAAATCAAATGCTACTAGTGGGCCTGCAGTACTGTTTGTGCCACCCACATAAGTAGCCCTGTAAACATGGCTCAGACCTGCCACTGCAGTGTCTGCCAATTCGACTTGGCAAGTGTACCCACTTGCCAGGCCTAAACCTTCTGTTTTTATATATGTAAGACACCCCTATGGTAGGTCCTAGGTAGCTGCATGGGTAGGGTGCAGTGTATGTTAAAGGTGGGACATGTGCTGATGTGTGTTACATGTCCTAACAGTGAAATACTGCTAAATTCAGTCTTCACTGTTGCAAGGCCTATCTCTCCTCGAGGTTAACATAGGGGTTGCCTTTAAATAACTTTAAAGTACAGATTCATTTTGAGAGCAGATAGAAATTTGGAGTTTAGGATCTCTGAGCTCACAATTTAAAAATACATCTTTTAGTGAAGTTGGTTTTTAGATTGTTAGTTTGAAAATGGCACTTGTAGGAAGTAGGCATTTTCTTGCTTAAACCATTCTGTGATTCTGCCAGTTTGTGGATTGCCTGTCTGGGTCAGTTTGACAGTTAGGCTGTCCTCTAGACAGTGACACAAAGAGAGCTGGGGTGTAGCCCGCATATCCTGATGAGCCATCTGTGCTAGGAGGGGAGGGAGGAGTGGTCTCTCACCCCTGAAAGGGCTGTGGCTGCCCTCACATAATGCAGTCTCCAACCTGCTGGTGTGTGTCTGGGGCCTGGCCTGGACAAGGCAGGATCTTATGAACAACATAGACTTTCCTTTGAAGTATGCCTACTTCAAAGGCAGAAACGGGTATAAGTATTGGGCCCAAAACCCCTGAAAATTAGATCACTTCTGGATTCAAGAGGAACCTCTGCCAAGGAGCAGAGCTGAAGAGCTGAGGAGGAGTGCTGCCCCTGCCTGTGACTGTACTTTGTTGGGCTATCCTGCAGTTGCTGCTTCTGCATGTGAAAGGGGACCAAGACTGGACTTTGTGGTGGTATGTTCCTGCTTGTGAAGAATCTCCAAGGGCTTGAGCTGAGCTTGCCTCCTGTTTTGAAGCATCAGGGCCAACAAAGTCTTCCTCTGCTAACATCTAGACTCTCTGCTAAGACTCCTGCCCTGCCACGTGGTGCCCTATCCAGTCCCTGGGCCCTTGAAAGGTGAAGTTGGCAGACAAGAGAGTTGAAAATCCATGCACAGAATGCCATGCGGGGAAATCTTTAATATACCATCTGCAACTCGGCTGATAAACAATGCTCCACCGGCTTCGCGGCTAAAACTGATGCTCCACCTGCATCGCAGCTGGGAGATCGACGCATCACAGCTGGAAAAATGACGCGCAACACCCACTTGAGGCTGCTGATAACGACGCAAACCGCATGCAAGGTGGTTTTCTAACAACATGCAATAGGATTTTCCACACATCGTCCCTGGGCGTCAAAGTCAACCCGACTCTGCGTGGATCCAAGGTGCCCTGTCTGGAAATCGACGCATTGCTCTTTTGTGAGGGAGAAGAGACCGCATATCACCAACCCAACCGGAGAAGAAAACGACGCACGGCCTCCCTTGCGAGGAAGGAATCAATGCATTGCTGCCTTTTCTGATGCACGCTAGCCTATGTGGCTTTATTTTTTACGATAATGGTAATTTGTGTAACAAAGCATTCTCACTGTTTTCTAAGGATTAAGGGGGTCATTATGACCCCAGCGGTTGGTGGTAACATAGCGGTAAGTACCACCAACAGGCTGGCGGTACCTACCGCCATGTTTTGACATTGGTGGGTTGGCTGAAGCCAAGCAGCCAATGTACCACTCCGACCGCCATGGCGGTGACAGTCGCCAGGCTGGAGATATTTATGTCCAGCCCAGAGGCCGTCACTGTTCCACCCGCAGGATTATGACCCCACCTACTGCCACGGTTTTTGTGGCTTCCTTACCGCCCCGAAAACAATGGCGGTGGGCACTATCAGTGACAGGAATTTCTTCCCTGTCACTGATAGGGGTCTCCTCCCTTCCCCTCCCTCTCCAGTTACCCCCCACCCCCTGCCTCTCCAATGCCCCCAACCCCCTACATTCATGCCCCCTTCACACACACACACACACACACGCACACACACACACATTCCCACAAACATCCACGCATGCATACTTCCACTCACACACACCCGCACACACTTTCAAACATGCACGCGCACACGCATTCACAAAACATAACACACACGCACTCACACTTCATACATGCACACTCGCATCCAACACGCAACACACACCCGCATACACACACATACAAACATACACACACACCCCGCCCCACACATACACACACACAACACCACCCGCCCCCTGCCCTGTCGGAGCACCCACTTACCTGTGTTCAGGGTGTCCTCCGGCAGGTGACGGGACGCGGCGCTGCTGCCAGCAGCAGCTTTCGCCAGCAGAACACCACCAGGCCATATTATTGGTCATAATATGGCTGGCGGTGGTCTACTGGCGTGGCGCTGCTGCCTCATTACCGTCATCTGCCAGCATGGCCACAGCCGGATTTCTGCCATTCTTCTGGCGGAAATCCGGCTGTGGTCACAATATGGCGGACGGCTGGTAGCCGCGGCAACGGTCTTTTGGCGGCCGTCGCCGCTGCGGTCTAAGACTCTTAGGACCATATTTATACTTTTTTAGGGCCGCATTTGCGTCATTTTTTGACGCAAAAGAGGCGCAAACTTGCAAAAAACAATTGTATTTTGTAAGTTTGCGCCTTTTTTGCATCAAAAAGCGGCGCAAATGTGGCGCTAAAAAAGTATAAATATGGGCTTTATTCTTTTGAAAATTCATATCTTGACTTGTGTATGTTGGATTTTTGTTGTTTTGGTTTTGTTTGATTTAGATAAATATTACCTATTTTTCTAAACTGGTGTGGTGTCCATTTTGTAGTATTTTCACTGTATTACTGTGTGTGTTGGTACAAATACTTTACACATTGCTTCTGAAGTTAAGCCTGCCTGCTCGTGCTAAGCTACCAATGGGGTAAGCGGGGATTAACTCAGGGTGATTTTCCTTTACCTTGACTAGAGTGAGGGTTCTTGCTTGGACAGCACAGGTAACCTGACTGCCAACCAAAGACGCCATTTCTAACAGTATAAAATCCTTGAACTATCACAAACTGATAAAACAATATTTCCTCTGGATACCTTTGAAAATTGAGGGTCTTATAATGAAACTTTTATAAAAAAAATACAGGCACATTTTACAACATTCTGCAAAAGTCACTTAAAGTACAAAGGCTAATACTACACTTAGCATATTCACATTATTGCATGGTTACAAAAGTAACTTTAAGCATATTGTGAAAGAATGCAGAGTGTGTAGTCCTTTTTTTTTGAGGTACAAGGATTCAAAGTAGACAAAAGTCAATGACATCCCAGCAGTGCTATCTCATTTTTGGATTTCCTCCTAACAACCTGCTTGCATGGGTATGTCCCGACCTGCAACAATGGACATCCAGAGTAGTGTTTTCTGATTATTCCTTTAATATTCCCTTTTATGAGAGTAAAATTGACTCACTCCTCCTAATGGCCACACATTTTTACAAAAAAGAATCAGGCTCCCCTTTGAACCGGACTACCGAAAGGCGCAGCAGTGGCATACTAATGCCAAGTTGTTTGCTAAATAAATAACACTTAAAAATATCAATAACTTATGTATCCCACTGTCATGAATATTTTTTAGTTTTAAGCTTTGTGCAAACCATAAAACCAAAATGATTGCAGAATTCAGAGGGTGTGTTCAATAATTTCAGATATGAGGTTGGAAGGGGCTTTGCTACTGAGTCATATGTCCACCAGGAACAGTGCATATAAAATAATGTACTTAGGAAAAGAAAATCAGTGTCACCGAGTTAGTGGGAGATGTAGACGAAAGTGTACAAACAAGGGTCAGTACTCGAGTACAGCAACATATCTGACACTGATCCTAAGTACAAGGTGTTGATGTGGCAACAGTGAAAGCTATCAATGGGACCATGCACTACTGTGATATGCTCACTGGGACAGATTTGCCTTTATCTGAGTTGTAAATAGGGCCACTGGAATTATGTGGCAATGCAGGACCAATTTATGCAGACAAGTTGTCAAAATATTGGATCTAGAATAGAAATTATGCAATATTTTTGTGATGATAGATACATTATTTGCACAATCTGTAATAATCATTATTTATGATATCTTTAAACATATAGCTATTGACAGAAATTGTAGTTCAAATGCTCTAGAGAGTATATAGTTTGTAATAAGGAAACTATATACACGTAGCAGATACTAAATAGTTATTCACCAAAGATTTATGATTTTATTTTGCAATGCTAGCCTCCCCATCTTCTAGGAAAAAAGTGTATTCTTTGTGTACAACATTTCACATGCTCTTCGTAAAGCTCAGTGCCTGGTAAATTCATTGTTCACAGCTTTAGGCTTCTGGGAGTGCTTCCTTCCGTCTGTCGAGAGACTGTCCTCTAACATTTTTGCACATTACATATTTGTTAAGCGCCTTTTCTGAGTGAATCATGCTTTAAAGTAAGATGCCCTCTTCGAATAACTGCTGCTCTCAGAACTCTGTAATGCAAACACGCATCAGCATGAATTAAAATAAAAAATATAATTGATTTAACAATTCTTCTTATCTGTTTTAGGTACAGTTAAATGTGAAAACATATGCAAAACAGCATGACTGCCCCCGAAAAAATGCAAGTTAAGACAAAAAATTCCCCTCCACCTATCTGGTCTAGTTGTAAAATCAGGGCAGAATTCTCACTGCTTTTATTCCTGCATAAAGCAATTAATAGATATAAAGCGGCAAGCTAACTTTTAAAAAGTGTCAGGAGGTGCAATTAATTCTATTTTCATCCTATTTAGTAACTTCTGATGAGTTTAAGGTAGGAATGATTACATTTGCTAACTATTTAGCGGATGCACTTTTATGGCAAGTGTGGCAATCACTTAAGTACATGGAGCAGTCTGCGCTGTGGCCCTGGTGACTGCACTAATCCTGTGAGTTCTGTTTCTTCCCAATCACTTGTACTAAAGCCTAACATCATTTAAGATAGCAATTCCACTTTTTTTGCGTTCATAATTGAGCAATAACACCACTTAGGCGCACAGTGACACACCAACCCATTTTAGGAAATTCATCACGTAAAGAGACTGTTAGCCAACTTTTCACATCACAGTGCTGGCGAGCATGTTTCTTCTGTTAATTCTTCTGATCTGATTCTCCACTTTCTTGTTAATATGCCCCTAAGTTTCTTATAATGACACAAAGAAACCTTTGCTATAAAACACGAGGGGCCAGATATACTAATTATTCGCCCAACGCAGTTTAGCAGCCACATTTGCTGCACAGCATTGTACTAAGAGAAAACAAAGCACAGTCCCATTTAAAAAGATTGGCCTTGAGCTGCTATCATTCTCTGTGCTGGTGCTCTGTCAATGATATGGTCACAACTCACAGTCTCCAGAGGTGAGAGTACATTGTGTAGCATCAGTGGCGGCCGGCATCTTTAGGAGGGAGGGGGACGGGCGGGAAGCACACACACTCATTCTTTCTCACACACATGCACGCACATCCATTAACAACACTCATAACATTCAAACATGCATGCACGCACCAAACATTTATTTTAAAAGATCACACACACACACACACACACAAACACTTACCTTCAGCCTCGGAGGCCCCAGGAGAGTTGGGACTTAGGTCAGCCAATGAGGGAAGGCAGCAGTCCCAGCCTCGTCACAGAGTGGGATGGGGTCAGTGAGACTGCTGACCCCACCCCACGGTGTGACGAAGTGTCACCGATTGACACTCGCCCTGGGCGCTTCAGGGCTTAAACCTGAAGCACCCAGGGCGAAGTCAATGGGTGACGCTTTTCTCGTCACCCAGGGGAGGGCCTCAAGGCACCTTTGCTGAGCCAAGGACGTCACGTCCATAGGAGCTGTGACCTTCTCAGCCCAGCAAAGTTCAGCTCAGGCAGCCAGGAGTCTGCGCAAATCGCGCATGTCACTCCTCATGAGGGGCAAAAGGTGGGGGGGGCGTGGCCCCTCCACCCTAAAAGACAGGCCGCATCTATCTAGCATAGGATTAGTACTGGAAGTGTACCTGCTGGTACAATTTTTTATGCCTTGATAAACACTGAATTTCTCACGCACTAGACGCGTGCTGTGCGCTGAAGCACATATGCAGTGCATTCTTTTTGAAGAACTGAACACAAATCTCCCTTGTTTATGCCTGATTCAATTAGGCAGTAGTTTGTGATGCACAGCCCAGGCTGCCTATCTTAGTAAATTAAACTTTGCTTCAGAACCCAAGTGTATTGAGTTAATTCACCCCAGAAACACGCCTTCCACCGCTCCTTGATGGAAAGAGATGTAAAACCGCTTTTGCACTGAGAAAAGGGCACCTTTCCAGCACAAAACACCATTTGCACTGGATAGTAAATAGCATGTGCTGCTTTGTGTCACTTTGCATTAAAAATCTGCAACTTATTTTTCCAGTTCCTAAGTGAAACAAAGTTTGTAGCCATTCTGGTGCAACTAATAATGACTTACTAATGTATTCAAAATATTTTATTAAATTGATTCACACTAGGGAGAATGGAATTGGCTAAGTATTGGACTAATTCATTGTATGAGTGCACAGCAATGTGATTTTTAACAACATTTTTAACTGTAAATTGTACCTTTTCTGTTTTATCGTGAATATTATCACTTATTGTTTTGATTAACTGACGCATCAAAAATAAACTTGATACATAGGACAGCACTATGGAGAAGTGAATGGATCTCATTGAAGACGGAAATATCGACTCCATTACCATGCCACAGTTAGCACCTAAAATTCTTTTGAAGTTTGCCTTGCACTTCCAAGTGCTAAACAAAATGTTTTCTCAGGCAAAATTAATATTTTTAGAGATTTCGAAATTGCCAATTTACAGAACTTGTTGAGAGGTTCTAACGTGAGATGGTAAAAGCTCAGCTGCAGGCAAGCAGACCGGAAAGCACAGCAAAAGTGGCACTATACTGCTCTCCTCTGCCCCACTGATTCTACTTGCTCTCCAGGCCAGACACAGCAACCAAGGTGAACAATTTGCAATTTCCAAAAACTGTTTTTACATATTCTAGGGATAATAAGGCACTACTAGCACTTTTATTCCTAGTGGTGGTGGACTACCCAGGGGTGGCTCCTCCATTAGGGCGGAGAAGCGTCGCCCCACTGTCAGCAGCAGCAGCTGCAAAACCTTTACAAGAAAACAATAAAAAACTGTTTATTATAGCTTTCTTGTAAAGGGGCCGGGCCACGGGAGTGACGAGCAGTGAGGGGCAGTGCTGTGCAATCCCCCTCAGAGCACATGTGTGTTTGGCTGGCCGTCTAAGGATGGCCAAACACACATGTGCAGTAGGCCCTAAAGTTGCTAGGCTGGAGAGAGCATGCACAGGCTCCCAGTCTGCCTGCTCTGAGCAGCGTCAGGATTGGCCGCAGGGCAGGGTGGGAGCCTGTGCCTGCAGCGACGAAGCAGAGGAGATGGAGGATCGGAGCGGCGGCATGCCGGTAAGTGTTTTTTTTTAATTACATAATTTTATGTTTATTACACCCCACCCCCTGGCTCGCTGCCCTACCCCTTCCATGCCCTGCGAGCCGTGTCTTGGACTACCCGATCAGTAATACGACACCCGGCAATAGTGCATGTCGTAAAACTGCATCACATGTAATCCTGATTTGGATAAAACAGATCAGTCAGAAGGTTGACAGTGACACACATTTAGGTGCCTACATCATGTCTCAATGGTTACTTGGGGGGAATGTAATAGAGTGGGTCTATCATTAGTATCCTTAGCCTAGTTGATGTTGGCATTTTGGACAGGAATTGGTATAGAATGACTTCTTATTTCAAGTTTTAATGGTTTAGCTGTACTACTATTTCTAATACAGGTGTTGGTGTGGGATATGTTGTCAGTGCAATGGCAGTCGTGTAGTTCCATGTGCACATTATGTGTACACATCTTTTCAGTGGGATATGTGTGTTGTCTGGACTTAGGTAGAGGTAATCACATGTCAGGAAAGGTGTGAGGGACATTGGTATACTCATGTTTGTCATGTGTTGGAACTGGAACAGCATGTCAGGTCATATGTTAGGTGCCCTATGATGTATTTAGTGGCTGGCTAATGTTTAGCTGTTTTCACATTGCACTCAGTGATTGTTAGTGGATGTCTCATGTATGCTATGTAGCCCACTGTAGCTGCACATGCATAAAAGAAGTGATGTGGTATACCTGTGTTCAGTGTCTGCAGATTTTCCTCTGGGATTTGGTACATGTAGTGACATGGCTGTGCTCCAGATATGTATTCTACACATCAGATGCCACCTGTATGGAGGTGCCTCATGTTGTGGCTACATCAGTGATTGTTTCCATTATGGCACATATGTACAGAGGGTTGAGCCAGGCATGTGATTAGAATGGCAGTTGCTGTGTGGTCTGTGAAATGAGTTTTATTAACTATCCTGGGACATTACATATGGACATGGACTTGTAAGGTGTAGAATCAGAACATGAATGTTATGTTGTGATCAGTCAACTGCTTTTCCTAAAGGCGATAGAAGTATGGAGAGGTATGATCCGGATTAGGACAGATTTTCTGCTTCAGCCAGGTCATGATGAGCATGCTGACATAGCTTTACAGGTTAATTCCTAGAATGCTCCAGTTGTGCTACCTTAATTGGATAATGATGTGGGTGAGAGGGATGACATTAAGTGGTGGATAGGAGTAACATGTTGTGACATGACATAGATAACTTGTCTGACTATCTGAGATGGGCCAGGCAGGAGATGTATACCTACAGTTATCCATGTTGTAATATGTGTTTTTATGAAGAATGTGATGACCCTCTCTATCTCTCCCTCCCTTTCTCTCTATTTGTGTGCATCAGCATCGGCAGGCAAAGGAGATGGGGCACAGGCGAGTGGGGAGGCTGATGGCCATGGGACCCGGCGTGCTGATACCACTGACAGTGAGAGACCCACTGGCCAGAGGGTGAGGGGAGTGCCACGGGGGAGACATGAACCACATTATCATCTTCAAAATGTTCCACCAGTGAACACTCCCTAGCAGTAGTGGACCCTTCTTGGACCACCCTATGGTACCCAGCACCATCTTTGTCCGCCATCTCCCTTACTACCACGCCCTCCTTGTAGCTCCCCACCCAGTTGTCCATGCCCGCTCACACAGGAAGGTGGACGTCTCCTTCGCTGCAGGCACCTCTGCCCCTGGCCCTGTCAGCCCTGCTGCTCTCAGAGAGGAGGTTATTGATTGACATCTTGAGGTCAATCTTTGTGGGTCAGTCGACCATTGTGAATGCCATCCAGGGACTGGCAACTCAAGTCCATCAGAGCAATGCGTTCCTGGAGGGCATTCATACTGCACTGGCTGGCCTACAGAGATCATTTCAGGCTCTGGCCTCCGCACTGATGGCAACCAGTCTTTGTCTTTTGTTCCCCCTCCACCTTCCTCTTCCCAATCCCAAACCCCTCTGCCCCATTTAAGCCAAAGCACACAGACAAACAAGCATGCATCCACCTCATCATCCAAGGGTACCACTGACAGACACAAGCACAACAAGACCCACCACCGGCATGCACAGAAACAACACCCACCTGCAGACACACCAACACTCACTATCTGCACTGATTCCCTCTTCACCGCCACCTTCACAAACACTACACCTGACACACCTGAAGACACCACACCAACATTCACTGATACAGCCACAACTCCTAACCTACCCACAGTCACCACAATAGCAGACCCGCAGACATCCACCCAGTCACCACATCCACAGCCACCACAACCACAGACACGACTACATGCAGCACATCCACCATACTAGCCGACACCACCCCAACTGACAGTTACCCATCCACCACAGCATCTCCCAGTACCTCCACGCCCTCCTCCCAAGACACATAAATGCACACACTCACCCACCCAACAGACACCCAGTGCACACAAGCATATTTCACACACACATGAACTCAACACCCCCCGATACACCTCTTACAACCACTCCCTCTCCCTCCACTCCAAAACCCTTTTGCCATGACCGTTCCTGTTTGGCAAAGAAATTTCTCCTCTCAGAGTTGTCATTTTTCCCTACTCCTCTCCTGCCCCGTGTGACCTCCTAAAGATCTGTGTCCCTCCCCAAGCCCAGCCCTTCCACCTCCAAGTCCTCCCTATCCCCTCCTGCTGGTACCCATGCCTCTCACCCTGCTAAGACGTCAACCACCTCCCAAGAGTTCTTAGCCCTTCTCTAAGCCTCAACCTAAGCCTCCCCCTGCCAAATCCAAAGATCCACTTCCCAAACCGAAACCCAAGTCCCCCTCCACTCCCCCTATCCCTTGAAGTGCCTGCCTGCCCCCTTAATGCCCCTACCTGTGGAGGTTATATGGCAGTCAGGAGTCAAGTTGGGGCACTTTAATGTGTCATCTGTGCATGATGCACATATATGTTTGGACTGGCCTATAGCCTACTTACTAGGTACATAGTTCTATATATATATTTATTTATTAAATGCCATACATCCGGGCCAACTGGTTGTTGGTTCCAAGGTTACATTTTTGTCCTGCCTTTCATTTCTTATGGCTGTTTTGGTCTTGGCTGCTTTAGTTTGTGTGTGAGCACATTTTGTGTGTGTGGTGATTGTGCTATCAGTTGTGTCTGGCCACCATGTGTGAGTGTGTGCATGCATTTGTCCTGCTGTGATGGCTGTGTATTTTGTGATGGGCATGTATGAGTTTGGGACATGGAGTTATGTTGATATTGTGTGTAGTAATGGTGTTGACATGTGTTATTTGGAGTGTTGTGTGCCCTTATGTGGGTGTACTGTGTGTGTGTGTGTGTTTGGGATTGGTATTTCAGATTCATTGTGATGTGTGTTTGCGGGGTATGAGATATGCCTCATCGTATGGATGTGTGATTGTGTGTGTTGGTTTCCTAGTGTTGTTACATCGTGGTGTATGTATGATTCGTCAAATGTAGGTGTGTATTGTGGATTTCGAGGTGTTGCGTTTGTGGTGTTGTTGTGTCATGGGTGTGTTGAATGTAGTGTTAGACTGTGCCGGTGCAGTGTATCTGCGGGTTGTTGTCTGTTTTTTCAAGTGTGTGTGTGTGTGTTGGCCGTATTGTGTGTACTATGTATGTGTGTGTGTGTGTATGTGGCTATGTGTGAGTGTCAGTGTCAGTGTGAAGGTACATGTGTGTGTCACCACCCATTCAGGATGTATATTTTGTGTGTGCGTAGATACATTGGCATTGTGCAACAGTGACAGGTAAGTCACTCTAGCTGTTTAGTGTGTGCCACGTAGAGAGCTTGGGCTTTTGGGTAGATGGCGTTTAGTGGATGACCAAAGTCTAAAATTACGCCAGCACATAGAGCAGTTCAGAATAGGCGTGTCTACATTAAGTTTAAGTTTGTGCTGTCTCATGTGTATATAATCGTTCATAGAGGCCCATGTACCTTATGAAAGCACTGCGACTCGATCAATAGGGCGCGAGGGTGGTCACAGGTCTGTGCCCACTTGTTTGCCTTGTATTCGGAAAGTGTGTCACCTTTCAGTATCACCACTGCTCCATCAGGTCCAGCACTGTCTCAGTTGCTTACAATTCGCCGCCCGGGGCCCGCAACTCCGTTGGCGAACAACGCGGTCGCAGCTCCCAGCAGGAACGGGCGCAACGTTGAGGCATGTCCGAGCGGCCCTTATTCCTTGGTCTCTGCTCTTCAGTGAGAGCGGCTTAGGCCCCGAGGTCCCCCAGAACAAACCGCAGGGAGCCCACAGGCCCAGCCTGTTCTTTACAGCGGCTGAGGCCGCACCCTCGGGTGGGCGCGGCACCACAAGCTCGGAGCTCCGGAGCCGGCGCCTCCAAGCAGGCCCTCACCTGCTTTGGGGGCAGCGAGCCCAGCGCGGCAGCCGGTCCAGTCAGCGTCCATGCGGGCTCCGTAGATCTGCGCCAAGCTCCAGCCCGGGCAGCGAAGGGCATCTCTCTGGCCCGGGGCCGCTCCCAGTCAGGCCGCGCCCACCAACACACAGCCCAACAGCTCGCCGAGTAGTTGATCGATCACGGGCGTTCGCAGCTCCCAGACCGGTTTGGTGTACGCCGGTGATGCTCCCAGCTGCAGAGCGAGGGACGTCTTCCACTAATAGGTACGAAGGCGTCTGCAGCAGGATGTTTGAATAAGGCCGGGAGCGGAGCTGCAAGTTATGTGGCCGCTCCGGTCGCCATGTTGGCCACGCCCCCTCGGACGCCCAAAATCATGATGCTAAAAGCGTCAGTGGCCTCTAGTGGGTACTGCCATAGACCACAATGGAAATGAAAGGCTTTAGAGCAGTCAGCCCTGCGTCCTGCGTCACAGTGTAGAAAGTTGAGCTACTGCCTGGCTTCCATCTCATGCTTCAAAGCGAGGCAGAGCAGGCAGCCCACACCGAAATGCATCGATTTGTTTGCAGATCCGATTGTATCTCTAAACATATAGATCTATTTCATATTTTTTATATGAAGCCCCTGCTTTACCATGGATTTATACAACATATAGGCCCTCATTACAACCCTGGCAGTCAAAGACCGCCAGGGCTGTTTTGGCGATTGCACCGCCAACAGGCTGGCGGTGCAATCTTGTGTATTTTGACCGTGGCGGAACCGCCGGGGCCGGCGGTTTCCCACCACATTTGCCCCGGTGGTGATAATCCGCCTGGGCAGCGCTGCTTGCAGCGCTGCCCAGGGGATTACGAGTCCCTGACCGCCAGCCTTTTCCTGGTGGTTTGAACTGCCAGGAAAAGGATGGCGGTACTGGGAGTCCCAGGGCCCCTGGGGGCCCCTGCACTGCCCATGCCACTGGCATGGGCAGTGCAGGGGCCCCCTGACAGGGCCCAATGCAGCTTTTCACTGTCTGCAATGCAGACAGTGAAAAGCGTGACGGGTGCAACTGCACCCGTCGCACGGCCACAACACCGCCGGCTCCATTTGGAGCCGGCTCCTGTGTTGCAGCCGAGATCCCCGCTGGGCCGGCGGGCGGAAACCAGGTTTCCGCCCACCGGCCAAGCGGGGAACTCATGATGACCGCGGCGGGAGTGCGGCCGCATTGGCATTTTTACAATGTGGTATATTACAGTGCTTTATGCGTTGCAACAACTGATATTGTATACATAAAAATATATATATAATCTATCTATCTATCTATCTATCTATCTATCTATCTATCTATCTATCTATCTATCTATCTGAGGGCAGTGCTAGACTAATTTTTTTTTTTTTAAACAGCAAATATAGCACAGCTCCGGTCCTTTGTGCACAGCAGTGGTTGCGTGGAAGGGTGTGTGTCTATGTGTGTGTGTATATGTATAAATATCCTTTCACAAATTCGATCAATATTGCTGAACACTTTTGGGATGGGGGCTTGCTTTGTGCAAGTGGCATGCATGTGAAATATAACAAACAAAGAGGCCCCACTTCAGAGCCAAAAAGGAGCACTCTCTGGATTCTCAGCCACATTCATTATGGCCAGCATGACGCGTTTCAGCAGAGTGCCTTTCTCAAATGCTGGTAAAAAATAGGCATTTACTCAGGTGCTTTAAATAGGGTTCCTTCACTGTTGTTTCATAATACTCGTAAGTAAAAAAAATGGTGCGCTTTTCATCTTTCCGGTTATTATTTAAGCAAGCAAATGTCTCTTAGCACAATAAATCAGCTGAGCAATCTGCTGAAATGCGTCATGCTGGGTGTAGTGAATGTGGCTGAGAATCTTTTTGGCTCTGAAGTGGAGCCTGTTTGTTTGATATATAAATATATATATGTATATATATATATATATATGTGCAGAAACAAGTTAAAATAACATTATACTTAGGTGTAGCAATAATATCAAAACTAATGTTAACTGAGCTAAGTACAACTTAGCTCATGGCCCCACATTTTGGATCACTCATGTCATGTTAAATGGCATCATTGATGACATCACTAATGGCACCTTGAATTACATCATTGATGATTTGATTATTTCACTGATTATATGTTTATATACATTGATTTTACATCTGGTGCCATACCTATTTTAGTCCTGTTTCTGTGTTCTAACAGCCATGGCACTGTGAATGTGTGTGAAAGTCCCAAAAAATCAATTAGTTGAACCGGCGCTAGGCAAATTCAGAGATTTAGGTTAAAATATTAGAGATTAAAAGCACAAAACGCCAACTGTGGTTTTCGAGTCCTAATGGACCATGACAAAGTCACAAGTTAAGGCCAACCATGATGGAGTGAAGGCCTGCTACAGGGACTATGTTACACCTACTGGCTTGCTGAGAAATGTACCTTACTTCCTGGATGGCAAGCGTTGCTCTGGTACTGACAAGCGATGCAAGGTCTCGATTGAGGGTGAATCACACAATGGTATTTCTGGTGGGCTACAAGGGGGGGGGGCTTGCATTGGGCAGCAATGGTTCCAATGAGTTAGAAGGGCAGTGATGTGGGCTTATGTTGAGACTGCGTCTTGCTGCATTGGTTCTAAGAGGAAGCTGAAAATCCTGCACCTGGTTTGCATTGAGCTGCATTGGTGCTGGTGAGGACCACACTTGTACTAGCAGAGCACCTTTATCCCCATTTCCAAGGAGCAAGGACTGGAGGGGCATCACATGGGAGAGTTAGGACTCACAGCAGGCAGAGTCCAGGTGCAGCGTTCAATCAGGAGGCCAGCCTATTAGCCTTGGAGTCACTGTGGTGGCCGTGGGTTCAAGGTGCTAGTCCAGTCTTTCTTACTAAGCCAGCAGGGTAGCAGGACAGCAGAGTAACAGGACAGTAGAGCAGTCCTTCTTTCAGCAGAGTAGCACAGATGTCCTTCTTTAGAGTCTTCCACAGGTCCAGAAGTGATATGAGGAGTTGGGTCAGAAGGCCCACTACAAATACCTGGTGCCATCTATGAAGTGTGGGAAGCTGCTAGAGTTTTTCCCTCTCAGAGGGGGCTCCCTGCCCTGGCCCCTGCTTGTCTGGGGCACCAAAAACTATTGTGAAACCCTTTGTGAGTTTACTGAAGCAAACGTCATTTGTTGTGCAAGTGTGGTAGGTGACAGATTCTCCTCCTTACCCTGACAGAGATAGCCCATCCTGACCACACCTATTCCCCTTTTGTCTTACTGTCTGGGAGGCTACACAAAGACTAACTGCCAGCACCTCCTCATGTGACCTAAGAAACTGACTGCAGACACCAAATGGGTTAGGACAAGAAAATGCCAACTTTCCAAAAGTGGCATTTTTAGAATAGTGACTTAAAATCTGACTTTACCATTAAAGAGATTTTTAAGTTATAAATTCTTTAAACACCACTCTCAACATCCCTGCCTTGCCCTGGCCCCTGCTTGTCTGGGGCACCAAAAACTATTGTGAAACCCTTTGTGAGTTTACTGAAGTAAACGTCATTTGTTGTGCATGTGTGGTAGGTGACAGATTCTCCTCCTTACCCTGACAGAGATAGCCCATCCTGACCACACCTATTCCCCTTTTGTCTTACTGTCTGGGAGGCTACACAAAGACTAACTGCCAGCACCTCGTCATGTGACCTAAGAAACTGACTGCAGACACCAAATGGGTCGGACAAGAAAATGCCAACTTTCCAAAAGTGGCATTTTTAGAATAGTGACTTAAAATCTGACTTTACCATTAAAGAGATTTTTAAGTTATAAATTCTTTAAACACCACTCTCAACATCTTTACTTACTCTTAATTAGAAGTTAGTAGTTAATAAATGCAATGAGGTAAAACAGTGTTATCCTTTAGGAGAGAAAGGCCTTTCAGTAACAAAAAAAGAAACCTAAGAGTTTTTCACTAACAAGACATGGAAAATGTAAATGTACATGTCAAACATTTTAGGTCTGGGAAAAGGTTTATTTTGTCAGGTTGAAATAGCAGTTTAAGGCTGCAGAGACAGGTTGCAATGGCAGGCACGAGACATTGTGCCACCCACTTAAATAGCCTTTTTAAACATAGGCGCTGTGGACCCTCTAGTAGAATTACCACATTACTAGGGGCATACAAGTAAATTATGTGTGCCACTTAGGTGTAGGCCAATTTCACCATGTTTAAAGGAGAGAGCACAAGAACTTTAGCACTAGTTAGCAGTGGTAAAATTCTCAGAGTCCTCATGCCAGCAAAAACAAGATCAGCAAAAATGAGAGGATAAAGGCAAAATGTTTGGGGTAAGACAACCCTAAGGCTGACAAGCCTTAACACCAATAATCTAGAGAGCAGAGCTGTGTATATATATATATATATATATATATATATATATATATATATATATTCTGCAACACACGTGCAGGTCATGATTCTACTTTCGCATTACTGCCTAAAAATGTTCTTAATGTGTGTATTGATTAACTAAAGCAGTTCACTTCATTGGAACATTGTAAAAACTAATCTCAATGATTTCCCTCATCCGTTATTCTTACACATTCTTCCGGCTTATATCCAGAAATTCAATTATCTCAATGTATTACAGGATTCCTACAAAAGTGCATCTGAGTTCATCAAAATATCTTACTTGCAGTATCATGTGAGGTGCACTTAAAATTACAATGGGTACGACTTTCAAAAGAGTGGGAATTCATAAGCATGTGCCAATATGTCAACAGTTCAGTTAAGTGTAGAATGCCCTAAGGAGTTCAGGAAATTGTATCTTACTCTCCTCAGGCAAACAATGTTTAATTGTAGTATCCTTCTAGAACAAGAGGATAAAAGACTATAGGAAGGGAGTGTGGTACAGGCCCATAGCCAGAAGTATATTCTTAGGGGGGCATGGCCCTCAGCTATGACCAAACATTACTGCTGTGCACTGTAGGTGCTTTTTCCCATATACCACATCACTGTTTCAATATGCATGGTTTTAAATCACAAAATGCCTTTTGGTATTTTTTTGTATTATTGGTGTGATAGGTTGTACTGCTAAATAGTGACCTCCTGAATATTGTGGTGCAAGAATATCAATGATAGAATATTGAAATGTAAGTGCATATAGGGAGATATAGATTTACTATTCCTAAATTTACATTTAAGATATATATATTGTATTAGTCCATATATGTGGAGTAATGTATAGAAAATCTGTACTTAGTTACCTGTTGATGTTTTGAACTTGATAATATGTCCTAAGTAGTCTGGTCCATCAATATTCTGTTTTTTTATATTCAGGGTCCACACCATGTGATTCTATGTGAAAGAATAAATGGATGTTTAAGGTACATATTAAACACACTCAATCAACTTCCTACAATCCACCTTTAAATCTTATCAAGTAGATAAGATTTGAAGTACAGAGGTGTAAAGTTGTGCATTTTATTAACTCACAACTTTGTGGGTTTTCATCTTTGTGAAATGCATTGCTTATGAAGTTCCTTTCAAAAAAACAAATAGGCTGATCACAGCTCAGAGACCTCTGACCCTCAAATCTTACCTTAGGTGGCAGATGTCCAGCCTCTACACACAAATTATTTCCCTGGCGAACGTCCTACCTAGGACATTCTGCAACAGACAGGAAATCACCCCACCTGGAAGGTCGAAGCGATAAACCTTAACTCAAGTAAAGTTAGGAAACTTGATCCGATTTTAATTTAACTTCTCACTAATTTAAAATAACTTTATAGAGAGCGTTGAGCATATCCTCATGGGACTAATTGGGAAACTAGTGGTGAATGGTATGTTTCAAACATTTAGGGCTGCAACAGGTGAACATTAATTAGAATTTAAATGTCATTTTATAGGGGGAGTTGTGAATGTCCTACAAAGGATTTCACTATATGGTTGTGACAAAGGATGGACATGTCAATTACATTTGATCAAAAGCACCAGTCAAATTGCATGAACTTGAAGCAGACTCCGACAGTGGCAAACAACACTCATAGTTAAAAGCAGGTTGTGTGAATAGGGCTGTACAAAATGAGACCTTTGTTAGACATCAACTAGCAAGACTGGGAGGCTGGGTAAAGAGTAGGTGATTGTGTGAACCTCAAATGGGTCCATTTGAGGCCCCTGGACTAGCCGAGGACACTAGTTTCATCTCCAGTTAGAGGAGCTGTGGATGGACGGGCAGCTGCACTGCCTCCAAGCTTTGACTGGTGGATTCATGGGTTGCATCTAGCATCCTGCTCTGTAATAACCTCTCATTTTGATGCTGCTTGCATAGTACCTACTCTCTGGATGTTACAGAGTGTTCTTTTTCCAGAATTATGGACATTCTCCTCTCGTTAACATGCAGAAGAGTCCTTGCATGAAATCCTCAAGTTTGCAAGCCCTATGCGCTTATCACTGCTTGGACTAGCATGCACTTTTTAGAGTGACAAATGTAGACAGAATAGACATCTGCCATGTGTACTAGAATTGAAATTTTTTATTTGCAGGGGGTGGTTTTGCATGACTACAGGTGCAGATAAAACTCAAGATTCATGTTATGCAACAGTTATGAGTTATGAGAGAAATAGGTTTGCAACAATGAAGACTGAATTTAGCAGTATTTCACTGTTAGGACATGTAACACACATCAGAACATGTCCCATCTTTAACATATACTGCATCCTGCTCATGGGGCTACCTAGGGCCTGGGAAGGCTTAGGCCTGGCAAATGGGGACACTTGCCAAGTCGTTTGGCAGTGCAAGACTGCACTCACAGACATTGCAGTGGCAGGTCCGAGACATGTTTGCAGGGCTGCTCATGTGGGTGGTACTACCACTGCTGCAGGCCCACCAGTAGCATTTGATTTACAGAACCTGAGCACCTCTAGTGCACAATATTAGGGACTTACTAGTAAATCAAATATGCCAATCAGGAATAAACCAGTCACCAATTCAATTTACACAGACAACATATGCACTTTAGCACTGGTTAGCAGTGGTAAAGTCCCCAGAGACCTAAAGCCAACAGGCACAGGTCAGACAAAATAGACTGGGGATGACCCTGCAAAATGGGCCAAGTCCAACAGAACCCCCACCAGCCTAAAGCCAAGGAAGGCCAATCAATACCTTGATTGACTTCCCTGATTAGGGTGATAGAACAGGGACCCAGGCCCACAACAGCAGGGGCATGTTCCAGTTCTATGCCTTCCTGATTCCAGTTGGATCCCTATGTCTGTACTCTTAGGGCCACTAAGCTAACCCATGGGGAACCCTTCTCCTCATCCTCAGATACCATCTGTGCAGCACCTAACCTTACTTTGTTCACAGATGTATCCCAGTGGGCAGACAGTACCACCATGCCCAACACAGTGGTATTGCCCACTCTACCCCCTGGGTGTGACTCCTGCCCCCCAGGGGCTACTCTTTCCACCAGGACAGCAAGCCACAGTGGCCACTGACAGTTGTCAGGGATGAGAGCCATGCCCCAGGCCTTTCAAGGTTCTCCAACCACTGTGACTGTAGAGAGTGGGGCAGTAGTCCCAGGTGCCTGGCATCCTTTGACCACTCTCCCTTCTGCCAGTGCAGGAATGTTAACCTGCAACTGGTCTTCCAACCTGGGGTCTGTACCCTTAGTTGGACCAGGGTCAGAGGTGAGGCTTCCCTCCCCCTACCCTTCCTTCTGGGGTCCTGCACCCCACCACCCCACTAGGAGTGACCCCAGAACCCAACATGGTAGGGGCACTGTTAGCAGTAGCACCTCCCTCCAGGTCAGGGGGGGACACCCTGAACCTGGCCCTTCAACCCAGGGTCTGTACCCTTGGATTGAACTGGGGTCAGGGATGAGTCTCTCTCTCACCTGCTCATACTCCCAGGGTTCTGCAGCCCCACACCATGGAGAGTACCCCTAGAAATCACACGGGGCGGTGTTTGGGCAAACTGCCCCCCCATCAGTTCAGGGTTTACCCCCTGCACCTGAACATCCAGCCTAGTGTCTGTACCCTCAGACTGGACTATTGCCTGGCAATCCAGGACTACCTGGGGAGCTCACCTACCCCCCATAAGGTCAGAGCTTACCCCCTGAACCTGACCACCCAACCCAGAGTCACTACCCTAAGGCTGGACCACTGCCTGGCAAGCGAGGACTTCTTGGGGAGCACACCTACCCCCCACAAGGGAAACCCCTTCCCTAACGGCTACACAAGAGTCTGGCTGGCGCTGATCCTCTGACCTTTGCCCACCTGGCAGAGCCTGGTTCCCCCAGCCCAGAAATGGTATCACCAAGGTCATACCTGGGGGCTCTGACCTCAGAGCTCACCCCTGACCCTGCAGGTTTTCCACTGGGGCCCACAACCCCTCTTAACCCTCTGTCTGGACTTCTTCACCCCCTCACTAGGAGTGGTACTGCCAGACACCAGAACTGGTGGGACGCTGGCTACAGCCACCCCCCCAGGTACTCCTGACTCTATGGGATCTCCCTCAGCAGATGTCCTTACGGTACGGGCTAGGCTCCCCTCTGGCGTTCACTCATGGAACTCTCCCGGGGCTGTGAAAGGATCTCGGGCACCCTGGGACTCAGCCCACCCCCATTCCCTCTCCTCCGAGACTGAACCTGGGATTCCTCACCCATCCAACTACACTGAGACCTATCTGGGACGCTGCAATCCTTTCCCACCTCACCTGGTTGGGAAAGACCTAGAACACTCCCTTCAGGAGCACCCCAAATGTCTCTTCAGACCCTCTGGTACTCACCCAGAGGCCTGCCTGCAGTGCAAGTTCCCTGGGGTCAAAGAACTCACACTCCACCTGGTGTTGGCATAGCTCTGTAAAACAAGGACTGGACATATGCTCTCCAGCAATCACATCACACAGCCCCTCACATGAGTTAACCAAACTACCTTTGACCCAACTATCCAGTGATTCAGCCTGGAAAAGGTACCCCACATCACCCTCTTGATACTGGTGAGACAGCACCTGACTGCCCCTGACACTCAACCCACACTCTTCTGGGGTGTCTCCACACTCCACAACCAGGAACTCTACCTGGGGGGAACCCCTCTCCCTGTCACTCTCACCTAGAGCCTGTAAAGTGTCCCTCCAATTACAAGGAATATGACTCCCCATGGCAGTTCCCCAATCCACCTCAGGGACCCTGGGCATCACTGGAGCTATCTCATACCCCTGAACCCCCTGGTGTATGTTAACCCCCTCCTTCAAGTAGGGCACCAAGTCTCTGGACATGCAAGTCTTCATCAGCACTGAACATAAGATTTTTGCTGCCATCATTTAAGCTGGACTCAGCCCTCATGACTTCCAGCTTACTCAATCTTAGCTCATAAGCCAAGAGTATCCTTTTCTCCTCTAAGGCCATCTTCTTCTCTTCCATCTTCATCCTAAGCTTCTCTAGCTTAAGTTGGCGCACCCTATCTGTCTGTCCTGCAACTATTCAGGAGTCAGAACCTCACTCAGAGGACATACTGCGACCCTAAACTCCATATTTCTATCTGCTCTCAAAGGGAAACTGCACTTTAATAATATTTAAAGTCATCCCCCATGTAAACCTATGAGAGAGATAGGCCTTGCAACAGTGAAGACTGAATTTAGCAGTATTTCACTGTTAGGACATGTTACACACATCAGTAGATGTCCCACCTTTAACATACACTGTACCCTGCCCACAGGGCTACCTATGGCCTACCTTAGGAGTACCTTATATGTATGAAAAGGGAAGGTTTAGGCCTGGCAAGTGGGGGCACTTGCCAAGTCGAATTGGCACTGTAAGACTCCACTCACAGGCACAGAAGTGGCAAGTCTGAGACATGCTTGCAGGGCTACTCATGTGGGTTGCACAACCAGTGCTGCAGGCCCACTAGTAGCATTTCATTTACAGCCCCTGGGCACCTCTAGGGACTTACTAGTAAATCAAATATGCTAATCAGGGATAAACGAATCACCAGTACAATTTACACAGAAAGCATATGCACTTTAGCATTGGTTAGCAGTGGTAAAGTGACTGGAGTCCTAAAGCCAACAAAAACATGTAAAAAAAAATAGGAGGAAGGAGGCATAATAGGCTGGGGATGACACTGCAAAAAGAGCCAGGTCCAACACACAGCATGCTTTGCATTCTAATGTCCAAGCAATACAAAAATGAAAGCAGAACATGCCAATGGAATCAGCAGGGAACCACAAATGTCCTACCGCAGAGCTAAGATCACCAGGGATCCTACCCCTAGATTACAATCACAGATTAAATCTATGATTCTCGAAGCAACCAATAATACATGGATTTCTCCAAAAGAAGCAGCCTTTCTAGACACACTCCATCCTAAAGTCCCATACTTTTATTGCCTTCCCAAGATTCACAAAGGCAGTTCACCACCACCGGGACGGCCGATTGTGTCAGGCATTGGGTCTCTATTAGAACCACTGTCTATATTTTGCGATCATTTCCTACAGCCATTGGTTGAAAAATCGTCAACTTATATACAGGATACCAAGGATGTATTAAATTTGATCGACTTGATTAATGACATGGTCTGATTACCTTGGATGTTGAAGCATTATATACAAACATCCCACAGGATGCGACCTTACGGGTAGTTGAAACAACACTCCTAGAAAATAGCGAGAATCTCACGTCACCGGTTCCTTTTATCATGCAATGTGCTAATCTAGCAATGACTGAGAATGTTTTTCAGTTTGAAGACGACCTTTATCATCAGATAAGGGGTACATGCATGGGTAGCACCTTTGCTCCCAGTTTGGCATGTTTGTATATGTACAATTTCGAGAAACAATTCATCCTACCACCTACAAACCCATTTTTTGCCAACATCAAACTATGGCGACGTTACATCTACGACATTTTGATCGTATGGCATGGTCCCCTGGAGACTGCTTCAACTTTTACAGAATGGGTTAATACACTCAACCCCTTTTTGAGATTTACATCGACAATGTCAATCAATGAGATTAGCTTTTTGGACCTACTAATTACTATCCAGAATGGTAAACTAATTACCAGTACATACCAAAAACCAACGGACCGCAATAGCCTCCTTACATACGACAGCCATCATCCCAAATCATTACGTGATAACTTACCGTTTGGCCAATTCTTGAGAATAAGACGCAATTGTAGTTCAACATACACCTACAGCACACAGGCTAACGACCTTCAAACTAAATTGTTGGCACGTAACTATCCCTGGGAAATCGTCAATCGAGCCCGGAAAAGAGCAAGGAGTAACAATCGCGAAGCATTACTCGCACCGAACACTAGGGACACCAACAAGTCATTGACATGTGTGACCACTTTCACCCCTCTGTCCAATAAAATTAAGAGATCTATCTTGAAAAGATGGTCAATACTTGGCAGCAGTGGCTGCAATATTCCTAGACCGCTTTTTGCTTTTAAACGATCACAGAATATCAAGGACTTGATAATTCACACTCATCCTAGAAATATCACCCAGACCCAGTCGACACTCTGGAATCTTCCTCCAGTGTCAGGACATTATCCATGTGGACAATGTAACGTCTGCCCTTTGACGTACCAGACTAAGACACTCGATCTGGCACCCATCGGCCGATGGAATTTGATAAAACATACTAATTGCAACACAAAGAATTGTGTGTACATGATAACATGTCCATGCGGTCTACGGTATATAGGAATGACCTCCAGACCTGTTAAGATACGGATCAATGAGCATAGAAGTAACATCAGATGTGGCCGAATAACCACTAAACTATGTGCCCACTTCCATGAGAAACCTCACCATCCAGATGACTTGCGCTGGGTAGTGTTGGAATCCCCCAAGTTTATTAATGACTCCTCTCAATCATTGTTCAGACTTGAACAACGCTGGGTGTTCAAATTACACACTAACATCATTGGGTTGAACGATGACATCCCCTGGGTGTCTCTGTCTCGGTAAGAGCCTTGATCACTGACTTGTTTGTATTAAGTTAGGAAAATCCTTCTCTAATTACTTATGCCCTTTAATGATGGGTATATTCACGAACTTTCCCGGTCCTTGGACTAAATAGCAATGAACTTTTCCTTCTTTATCGCTACTTCATAGTCTGACTTACCCACGACATACTATCTTGTGTCACAATCCTGAATTTTGACTATGTATCACTTTTCAATATCTATTTTTGACGATTGACGCAAGAAATATATCTGTTTTTCATGCGTTTTCTTTCTGACTTCCTTAATTCAACCAGAGACTAGTCGTCTTAACCTCTTTTAAGATGGCCGACATACTGGCAGAGAGTAATCCGATGCCTGTCTGTCACTTGGACTCTCTTGAGTCCGCTTTCTCTTTCAATGAAGCTACGTCTTCGCAACGCGGAAGCAATTAGCTCCCGCGCCGCGTTTTAAATGCCCCGATCGAGCTCCGGCACTTTGTCTCCGGGGTGAGCACGCCGCGGGTAGGTGTCTCAAATTGAGGACGCCTATATAAAAGTAAGTGTTGTGAGCCTTATTATGAGGAAAGCGCATGGTAGAGACTATCCCTGCATTCTCACTGCGCTGAACATGCGCTTATCGAGTGGGACTGCTCTATCGTAATTATGGTCGGATGGATGCATGCATTGAGTTAAGACTTATTACTAAATTGGTGATACAGCAACTTTACCAGATATTTGTCAAAGACAAGGAGGAACTTACACATATGTTAACCTTCTATATTTTTACAGACATGGGATCGACTAAGTGATTTTGTCAGGATAATGTCATTTAACACTGCACAGCATGTTGACGTTTTTCTGCATTAATATCTTTTTGCTATAGGGGTTATTCCACTGCATACCTCGACCCCTATTTAAGATACATATATTTTTCATTGTGCTAATAACATTTAACCCCCGCTAGAAGCTATAGGCTGGATCGTGCTACTCCCCAAGGGGCCCCCCACACGAAGAGGGCGGGTAAGCAGATGTTCTTTATGTGTTTGACACCACTTGATGCACAGATTCACATTGGGGGTGAAGGTCATTTAACCGTGCTTTTAGATTTGTTTGCACTCTATTTTTGTTTTCTAGGGCGACCTTTTTTTGTTTCAGACCCTTGACAAGACAGTTCACACAAATGTAAGTGACTGTTATTTATCTCTCACACACACAACTAGATAATGTTCTTTTGTATATAGCCAGGAGAAGTCTAGTTTGATATAGGTCCTGATGAAGCGTTAGAGGATGTTTCACGACCAAAATTACGCGAAACATGTTGACCAGACTCTAGGGGTCAGGTGACAATTTCCCAGTACTCCAGGCTTTTAAAGTGGTTGAGCATTACTCTCATTTTCCACTTTAGTATGTTTTTAATCTTGATCGTAACCCCTCTGGATAGACAGTAAACAGATTAAGTTTAGGGGTTTCTAATCAATCTTAATTCTTCTACTCTCCTGCCATATTGAGTGTCTGACCTTCATGATTTAACGGCAGCCACCATATATAAAAAGATCTCCGGCAAAGAGCCCCCGAAAGGGGAGCCCGTCAGATATTGCACCAGCCGGTCTGACGAGGAGCTTCCCGATGATGAAGCATGACACCCTTTCGGGTGTGTGAGGGCTCTAGCTCCTAAACTTTAATTGTTCACCCTAGAGTTAGGAACAGTGTACTTTTGTTATTGACTACCGCAGAGCCCTCCTACACTTCTCCCAGTAACAATAGTACCTCAATTGTGGGGCTAGGTTATGGCATGTGAAAGGAAAGGCCCCAAACACAACAAGGAAACATCGAGATTTTGCCTTGCAAGTTGAACCATTCTACCTATGTGTGTAGATGTGGGATTTAGGTCAAGGCTTGCTGGACACCCAGGGAAACCTGTTGTGCCCATATATTTCTGAAAACAATGCACAGAGGGTAGACTTGGGTAGTGTGGCCCGCTTGGATCCAAACACCTTTTCTTACTCAGAATACCCTGCAAACACCTAACTTAGGCAAGATCACAGATTTTCCTCACATTTCTGTGAAGGAATATTCCAAAACCTGTGGGGATTCATAAATTTCCTACCACCCAGTGTTTCCACCTTTTTCACAATAAAAACGGTACCTCAAATATTCACAAAGTATTAAGCATTTAGTACATTACATAGGCACTCATAACAGCAATTTATTTGATATGACCATAAATTATATAAATGTAAAGCAGAATTGAAAATTGTCAATAGATTCCAAAAAGCAGATTCATACCACACAGATCTGAGATTGCAATATGTAAAAATCAGAAAATGTAAGCTGATTTGTGCAGAGATGTCTAGCAAGGTCAATTATAATATAAATGCTTTTAGCATCAGATATCCCAATTATGTTTCCACAATATTTGTTACAAGCGGATGAATTCTCAGCGTCTAGACCATGGCAGAGTTAACCAGATATAAAAACATTTTTAAAAGATAGTTCATAGCAGCCCTTTGTGACATGCTGGTCTATACTGGATGATATCAGATTCACACTGCTGCTGGTTGGGGTATTTAGAACCCTCTGTAGCCTGTAGCAGACACATTAACCTAAGAAACTATCCAACTCCTGCAAACAACATAAAGATCTCAAGAGCAGATGCATTCTACCACAGGGTTATACTTCATAACATTCCAGTGGCCCTAGACAGGCTGTATGCTGAAGCAATGTCAGTCAGATGTAAGTCATAAGTGACATGATGATTCTGTCCCAGCCCAATAGGCTAATCAAAGCTCTGTACCATGCTGGAGATTTCTTGATGGGACGTTCCTTCCGAATGGCTGGTAGTTTTAGGTTGTCACAAAACCTATGAATCAGGAAGAGGAAAGGTCATGAAAGTGTCTGGCTTAAGAACAACATGACTCAACGTCCTGCACTGTTGTGCACTCTTTTCACACAGGAAATATTTGTTTGACAAAACATAGTTGAAGGGTGAGAAGGGAGTACAGCTAATGCCCATTGAATTCTTGACCTCTCTGCTGTGGTGCTATGGTGGTGCCATCTTTCACATCAGCTCCTCACTGTGGCATCCCTCAGGGATTCATCATTTCCACTCTATTATTCAACATCTACCTTACTCTCTTATCACTTCCGATTAAATGATTCAACTTTATCTGTTAGAACTATGCAAGTGACACCCAACTCATTTTCAAAATGGATAGCCTGGAATACCGCTACAATTTAAAACTTGATGATTGCCTTTGACCTACAAACACATGGATGATGAATAACCATCTAAATCTCAATAATGGAAAGAGAGAGGGCCTCATTTACGAGGGAAAGACTAAGGCCCTCATTACAACCCTGGCGGTTGGTGATAAAGTGGCGGTAATACCTCAAACAGGCCAAATTATGACCATGGCGGAAAGATCTCAGATAGACAGCCACTTTACCACACCGACCGCCAGGGTAGAAACAACAGGCACCTCAGCGGTAGCCGCCTACATCCAGGCGGAAGTCAATGTTCCGCCCACCATGTTGAGATCCTGGAAACCGCCACCTTTTCTGGGGCGGTACGAACAACAACAAAAGCCTGGCAGAAACACTGCACAGAAGGGAAAGGACTCACCTTTTGAGACACAGGGAACAACCACAACGCCATGGAGCCTGAGCTGCAAATCTTTCCTATGATATTTTACGTCCTGCTCCACCACGAACACCAATGACGGCGAAGACGACCACTGTGAGTACAGCCGCCTAGCACACAGGGGAGGGGGAGGAAAAAGAGAGTGAAACACACACACAACACACACCCCCACCCCCAACACCGTACACACAATCAGATGCAGTAAGAAAACATATTGACCCCGTACCCCTCAGGAATAATGCAAGGACAACACGAATAGATGAAAGTGAGTGTCATAATATAAATACAGTAAAAATACGAACACTCAATCTAAAAGTATATACATATCTATAGTTCAAGGGACACTGCCCAGTCCTCAATGTATGTGGGCCACAGGGCCACATGACAAAGTCCAAGGCCCCACTTGTCTCCTGCACCAACACGGAGAGAACACTGCAGAGGCATCAGTTGGAAAATAGTGAGGCACCTCAGGGAAGCGGGGGGCACATCAGCTGGCAGATGGAACAGCACCACAGGTTCTGGAGGGGGCAACATGCCCTGTGCTTGGTACTGGGGAGTGCAAGGCCACTGTCTCTTAGGTGGGTGACTTGCCCACATGCTCTAGAGGGGGCAATGTGCTCTGTGCTTAAGATCCTGGGGAGGATGGGATGAGTGGGTGTCATACCCACTGGTTCTGGAGGGTGCATTGTGCCCTGTGCCTCTGATCCTGGGGAGGATGGGATGAGTGTGTCTTATACCCACTGTTTCTGGAGGGGGCATTGTGCCCTGTGCCTCTGATCCTGGGGAGGATGGGGTGAGTGGGTCTCATACCCACTGGTTCTGGAGGGGTCATCGTACCCTGTGCCTCTGATTCTGGGGAGGATAGGGTGAGTGGGTGTCATACCCACTGGTTCTGGAGAGGGCATTGTGGCCTGTGCTTTGGATCCTGGGGAGTGCAAGATCACATTTTCTCAGCTGGGTGTCATACCCACAGGATTTGCAGGGGGCAGGCCGCACATCAGCCCATGGAGGCAGGTCTACAGACCGTCCGCCGGCGGTGACGGCTCTCCAGTGGTGGTAGTGGTGCTGCTGGTGGTGGTGTTGCTGCTGCTGCTAGTGGTTGTGGGGAGAAGCTCCTGCCCATTCCCTGCAGTTTCAGACGGCTGCCCACTGCTGGTGGTCGTGGTGGTACTGCTGCTGCTGATGGTTGTTGTGGGGGGAAGCTCCTGCCCATCCCCTGCAGCCTCAGATGGCTGCCCACTGCTGGTGGTGGTGCTGCTGCTGTTGTTGGTGGTTGTGGGGGGAAGCTCCTGCCCATCCCCTTCAGCCTCAGACGGCTGCACAACCATGGTTGTTGTTGGGGGCTCTGACTGAGTCCCAGCACCAGGCCCCTTGCCCTTCCTGGCAGCAGCTGGGGAAGGCTCCTTGCTCTTCTTGGTAGCACTTGGGGCACCCTCCTTGCCAATCCTGGCAGCAGCTGGGGATGGCACCTTGCTCTTCTTGGCAGCACTTGGGGCACGCTCCTTGCCCTTCCTGGCAGCAGCTGGGGATGGCACCTTGCCCTTCAAGGTCATCAGCGGGGGAGGGCTCCTTGCCCTTCCGGGCAGCACTTGGGGCAGGCACCATTTCCATGAGGCTGCCTGGTGCCTTGGATCCTTTACCACCACGAGTGGGTGTGGACACTACTGGGCCCATGGACTGGGTGGCTGAGGTGCTTGCCTGGGTTTTAGCCACCCTGGCCAGATGTGAAGGACGGGGTGGGGTAAGGAAGAGGTCAATGGTGGAGAGGAAAAGCTGCTTAGGGACATTGGGGTGGGAAGAGAGAGAAGGTTTAGGAGTGGAGGAAGAGGGAGTGGTTGTGGGAGGTGTCTGTCTGCTGTGTTTGGGTGCAGGTGCATGGGCTGGATGCTGTTGTGAGGTGGATGGCTGTTGGGTGTCTGAGTGCTTGCGTTTGTGTACCTTGGGAGTGTGGGGATAGACACAGTGGGGGAGGACACAGGGGACGTGTGCATGGCTGTTGTGGTGGTGTCTGCCAGTGAGGTGTGTGTTCTGCTTGGTGCGCTGATGATGCTGGTAGTGGATGATGATGTAGTGCATGCAGGTGTGAGTGTATACATGGCTGGGAGGGAGGTGGTGGAGGGGGAGGAGGGGGATACAGTGGAAATAGTGGATGTTGTTGTGTCTGCAACTGGATGGTAGTTGTGTGAATGCCTGCCGGATGAAGTGTGTTGCTTGTGTTTGCCTGTGACACTTTTGGGTGTTGTCTTGTGTGCATGCTTGTCTATATGTGTGCCTGGGATAGGTTGGGGTTGAGGGCAATAGGACTGGGCAATAGAAGCTGGAGGGGTTGTGGTAGAAACAGGGACAATGGCTGCCATCAGAGAGGAGGCCAGAGCCTGAATCGATCTCTGTTGGGCCGCCAATCCAGTGTGAATGCCCTTCAGGAATGCATTAGATTGTTGCATCTGCGCTGCTAGCCCCTAGATGGCATTCACAATGGTTGACTGCCCCACAGGGATGGGTCTCAGGAGGTCAATAGCCTCCTCACTCAGGGCAGCAGGGCTCACTGGGGCAGGACTAGAGGTGCCTGGGGCGAAGGAGAGGCCCACCATCCTTGGTGAGCAGGCACGGGCAACTCGCTGAGGGGCTGCTGGGAGGGCAGTGCTGATACGGGGTGTGGCGGATGTACCTGAAGCTGGGGTGGTCACAGAAGTGTCCTCCACCACCAGGGAGCTTCCATCGGAGGAGGTATCTGTGTCAGAACTGTCCCCTCGAGTCTCCGCCATGATGCTCTCCTCGCCCTCCGTCCCACTGGTGCCCTCACCGTTGGTGGACTCTGCCTCCTGGGTTCTGTGGGATGCAGCTTCCTCTATCACCGGTGCCTCTGCTCCTCCGCCAGATGATGCTAATGCACATAAGGACAGGATGACAAAACAAAAAAGGGGGGGAAGAGACAAAGGATACACTGGGACAATGGTTGCACCAACACCACCGTTGGCGTACACAGCACCCTAGCACACAGGGAACAGACCTACGCAATATGCATTGCACTACCAGAGAAATAGTTAGCCACCAAGGCATAGGGAGTGGCACACACCGCCAACTGCAGCACACCTGGGATCCATGCAGCCCTGACCAGTAGTGGATGCCTACGAGCTAGGTAGCAAGATTTTCCCTTCCGAACCCTGGCCATCAGGGGACCTACGCTGCAATGTCAGGCCTGGCCTATGGGCACCCAATGACAGGCATCCCCCACCCGGATACCTCCCTGCTATGCATATGCTGTAATGATGGGCACTGTACTCACCCCCTTGTGGCTGCTCTGATGCCCTCAAGCACCCATCCAGCTATGGATAGGCCACTGCCAGTATGCAGGCCATCGGAAGGGTCAGGTTCCGACGGTCACCCCTTCCTCGTTGGGAGGCCATCCCCAGCTGGGCCTCTGCAGTCTTCCCTTCCCAGCGTCTCAGGTCTTCCCACCGTTTGCGACAGTGGGTGCTCTGCCTGCCATAGACCCCCAAGGTCAGCACCTCCTTGGCAATGGCACGCCATATACCCTTCTTTTGATGGGCGCTGACCTGCAGAGGCAATACACACAGGAAAATAGAATTAGACAAACAGTCCTGCCTGTTACACATATGGCCCATCATACCCCTTCACATCACCATTTACACACACATGGCCCAGCACACAACCTGTACTCCACCAAGAGGACATCCACCCACCCACCTTACACGAGGCCTTCACACACACAGCTCCATGCATTCATGCCACATGCATCGTGCTTACAGTGGGCTGGGGTGATGATGGAGGAAATTCCAGTCTTTTGGTAGCACAGGTGCATTGTCCAAGGGGCCATAGGAAGGGGAGCAATGGCAGTTCAAGATGGACAGGGTGACAGAGTGGGACACGAGGGGGACAATCATGAGAGTCTCATTTCCTGGCGGGGATCTTGGCAATAGTCTCTGGTTTGTGCCTGGATTGCAGGGAACATTTGCGGGGTGGTCCACCTACTGCAGGGGGAGGGGTGCTGGTGGCCTGTTGGTCCTGTGGCGGTTCCTCCTGTCCACTAGCGGTAGCAGAAGTGGACGGCTGTTCAGATGTCTGGCTAGTGGCAGGGGCCCGCTGGTGTGAGACTGCCTCCCTCATAATGTTGCCCATGTCTGCCAGCACCCCTGCATTGGAGATCAGGGTGTTGTTGATGGCCTGCAAGTCCTCCCTGATCCCCTGGTACTGTCCCTCCTGCAGCCGCCTGTTCTCCTGCACATTGTCCAGGATCTGGCCCATCGTGTCCTGGGAATGTTGATAATCTCCCAGAATCTCTGCATGTGCCTCCTGGAGAGTCAGTTCCCTGGGCCTGTCCTCCCCCGGCGCACAGCACTCCTCCTACTTTCCCTGTTGGCCTGTGCCCCTGGCCCCTGAACCGTGTGCCACTGCCACTGACCCCAGGTCCCTGATTGTCTTGGGGGCGAGGTGTGCCCTGTAGAGGTGGACACACTGCTGATTGACGTGTCCTGGAGACAGAGGAATGGGCATGCTGGGTGGGTGCTGCAGTGGTGTTTCCTGATGGGGAAATCTATGTGGTGGGGTGTGACTGGGCCTGGGTAACCGGCTGTCCAGTGGTCCCTGATGGTCCAGGTAGGTCATCTAGATCCTGAAGCCAAGAGCTGCTGTTGTCACTGTGGGCCTCTTCAGTTGGGGGACTGAAAATGCTGGCACCTCCTCTCCGCTGACATTGGCTGGGATACCTGTGGGGATGTAAATGATGTGCTATGGTCTCTGTGTCTGACATATTGTACATCCTTGGCTTCCCCTCTTTGGTTGGATTTGCCCTGGCAGCTTTCACTTGTGTATGTTAGTGTATGGTGAGATAGTTCATTCTCTACAGTGTGCATGCTTTAGTGATGAGTGCCCATGCAGGGCTGTGAGTGGTGTCCATGCATTGGTAATTCCACCTCTTCCTGATGTCATCCCTAGTCCCACGGCGTTGACCCTGTCCACGATTCTCCGCCATAGCTCCATCTTCCTAGCTATACTGTAGATATCTGCTCCACCTGTGCTCCAAATATAGCTGTGGCTCTACCCTGACAATTTCCTCCACCATGACCCTTAGCTCCTCCTCTGTGAAACGGGAGTGTCTTCGGGGTGCCATGGGTGTTGAGTGATGTGTGTTGGTGAGGGTGTGTTTGGTAATGTGTTGGGGTGTGTGATGTGTAGTGCGTGAGTAGTGTATAGGTGTGAATAGTGTGTGGCTGTAGTTGTGTCAGTGGTCTTCTCAATGACCTTTGGTGTGGCGGATTTGTGTATGTGGCTGAATACTGACAGATTGGTGTGTGTGTGTCATAATATGGTGAGTGGATATTTGCTGCGGTGGCGGAAAGTTGGCGGCCGTCAGTGTGGGGTAAGTGGGATTTAACGCCAATGTCATAACGAGGGCCTTAATCTTTACAAATTGGGAGGGGTAGCCAAGATGGTGGCTGCTATGGGCTCTTTTTAAAGCTCTCCCTGCCTGACCCGTAATGATTATCCTTTAATATTCTGCCCATCCAGTTTTGCACAGATTTCACAACTGTTCCCTCGGAGGCATACCCTTGGGATGTTGCAACATTGACCTAATTGCGTGCTGTTGCCGCTGTCTAGCTGAGATCCCCTTTGAGGCCTGTCGCACGGTGTCCAGACCTGGACTTGGCATCGTGGCTTGGATGTGCGGGGGGCCTCCCCTCTTTCTTTCAATGACTGGACAGCTAACACACGGGGCTATACAATTAGTATCCTCCCCACCTATTAAGAGGCCTGAGCCTACCCCGTGAGACCTGGAGTACTGACACAGTGAGCACCGCAGACCCTACTGCTGCCCGGCGAGAGCGATGTTGAGTCCCATGGGGAGGCCCTCTCCTGTGGCACTGATTCACCGCAAGCCTCTACCACTCTGCAGTATAATCCTATTCTACATATTTGATGAAGAACACAGGGTGCAGCCTGCTTGCTCATCATCCTTCAAGTCCACCATCTCAAGCCTCATCACAGTCCCAGGTGACCCTTAGAGTACTGTACACCACTTGAGCACAACAGTGACTCCTATCATTGCTGGTCACCATGGTGAAACCAAAATCTGCGAGAACTACAGCATCAGACATGACTGCCTCCTTGTTGACTCCCTCCTCCAGGGAGAGCTCCACTGAGGCCCTACAACATTTGGAGATGACTTTCAAGGCGCACTCCATGCAATTTGAAAAGATTCTACATGCAACATTAGAGACTAAGGGGGTTATTCTAACTGTGGAGGAGTGTTAATCCGTCCCAAAAGTGACGGTAAAGTGACGGATATACCACCAGCCGTATTACGAGTTCCATAGGATATAATGGACTCGTAATACGGCTGGTGGTAAATCCGTCACTTTTCCGTCACTTTTGGGATGGATTAACACCTCCTCCAAAGTTAGAATAACCCCCTAAGACATTGTTAGAATCAGGAATTGACTATCTCCCTAGATGTAAATTTACTGTGGGATGACTATCGCAAACTGATAGAGTGGGTAGATGATGCAGAATCATCACTGACCTCCCTATGTCCCACAGTGCAAGATCTGCAAGCTCAGGTGAAATCCCTTGGGGTAGAGTGGTTACTCTACATTGTCGCACTGAGGACACCAAGGGTAAATCCCGTTGCAACAATATTCGGCTTTTGGGATTTCCTAAGCAAGCTGAGGGGTCTAGTGTGGAACGTTTTGTTGAGAATTGGCTATTTGCGATGGTGCTAGGTGGGAATGCCCCTAACTTCTTCTCCATAGAAAGAGTGCATCGGATCACGGGCAGATGTCCTACACCGGGGGCTCCGTCGGAGCCGATTATTGCCAGGCCCCTTGATTTCTGTGATCATGACCTGGTGCTCCAAACCTTCTGGGGACATGGCCCCATGAGAATCGAGGATTCCTTGATCACGGCTTTTCCAAGCTTCACGGAAGGGGTACAACAACTTTGCAATTCTTATTACAGTGTGAAGCAAAAACTCAGAGAATTTGGTAGCAAATATGCCCCTCTATTCCCCGCTAAATTGAGGGTTCTTTCGGATGAGACAACTCACATATTCTCCTTGCCTGTCAGAGTCACCAGATCCTCGGGGTCTGCGCACGTTCCCAGCACGTCCACCACTGAATAGCTCCAAGACTCTGATAAATAAATCACAGAGGCTAAGAGAGTTCAAGAGGGGAAGAGGGGATTAGGAAGGGAACAGCTGGGAAGGAGACCTATAGTAAGAAAAAAGGTTAAAACACACAGGGCATATTTATACTCTATTTGCGCCGGAATTGCGTCATTTTTTTTTGGACGCAATTCCGACGCAAAACTAACTCCATATTTATACTTTGGCGTTAGACGCGTCTAGCGCCGAAAGTCCATGGAGTTTGCGTCATTTTTTAGCGTGGACACCTACTTTGCGTTAATGATATGCAAGGTAGGCGTTCCCGTCTAAAAAATTGACTCCGAGGCATGTGCGCCGTATTTACACTCCCGGGCAAAATTCACGCCCGGGAGTGGGCGGGTCAAAAAAAGTGACGTCCAGCCGCTTTTGCGCCGTTTTTTAGCGCCTGGACAAGGCAGGCGTTAAGGGACCTGTGGGCTCGGAAGGAGCCCAGAGGTGCCCTCCCATGCCCCCAGGGACACCCCCTGCCACCCTTGCCCACCCCAGGAGGACACCCAAGGATGGAGGGACCCATCCCAGGGACATTAAGGTAAGTTCAGGTAAGTATTTTATTTTAATTTTTTTGTGGCATAGGGGGGCCTGATTTGTGCCCCCCTACATGCCACTATGCCCAATGGCCATGCCCAGGGGACAGAAGTACCCTGGGCATGGCCATTGGGCAAGGGGGCATGACTCCTGTCTTTGCTAAGACAGGAGTCATTTCAATGGGGGTTGGGAGTCGAAAAAAATGGCGCAAATCGGGTTGAGGTGAAAAATTTGCCTCAGCCTGACTTGCCCCATTTTTTGGCGCCCAAGCTCCATATTCCCCTACGCCGGCGCTGCCTGGTGTACGTCATTTTTTTTCACGCACACCAGGCAGCGCCGGCGGCTAACGCCGGCTAACGTCATTGAATAAATACGGCGCCCGCTTCAGAATGGTGTTAGCCGGCGCTAATTTTTTTGACGCAAAACTGCGTTAGCGCAGTTTTGTGTCAAAAAGTATAAATATGGCCCACAATATAAAAAATTACCTCTCATGAAATCAGTACTAGACTATGCCTCTAAGCTTTGTCATTCTGAGAACATGAAACAGCCTAAGAGATAGGCTTAAAATGACTTAGTTTCAAGATGACCAGAGCTGTAAGCGAATCAAGATGGATTAAATGGAACTTTCAAATGCAAATATTTTCCTTTACATGAGAATCAAGAAAGCATTCTGAATAAGTTCTAAGCCCTTTTTTTAGAATGTATATTAAGACCATACAATAGTGTATCTAAAAACTCTGGCCATTTGTGTTCTCTTGAAAGGTTTCAACACGAATTGTGCACATTGCGGATTTTCATATATATATATATATATAAATATATATAGTAATCACCATGGAAGAATTGTGCACCATGAATAACACAATATGAATTCAAGAAATAAATCATTCAACTTGTCAAGTCGAATACTTCCAAATAAATGTCTTAAAATAGTGGCATACAATGAACAACATGAATTAAGCTCGAGGAGAGAATCTTGCGCCTTACCGATTTTGTAATCACCATGTAAATGTCCAGAAATGGTAGGGCATAATGAATAACAATATTAATTCAACATGAAACGAATCGTGCTTCTTGCCAATTCGGAAACCACCATGTAAATGTCCTGAAATGGTAGCGCGTATTGAATAACAATGTTAAATCAACATGAAATGAATCGCGCTTCTTCCCGATTCGGAAACCACCATTTAAATGTCCAGAAATAATAGCGCATAATAAAAAACAATGTTTAATCAACATGAAACGAATCGCGCTTCTTGCCGATATGGAAACCATCATGTAAATGTCCAGAAATGATAGCGCGTAATGGAAAACAATGTCAAGTCAACATGAAATGAATCGCGCGTCTTGCCGATTCGGAAACCACCATTTAAATGCCCTGAAATGATAGCGCGGAATGAATAACACTGTTAAATCAACATGAAATGAATCGCGCTTCTTGCCGATTCGGAAACCACCATTTAAATGTCACAAAACACTCAAATGTACATTTCACTCACGCAATGTAATCTGCCAAAAACAAAAGAATTAGGCCCAAGAACATGGGATGTCTCAACAACGGCGTCGGGGGTTTAAGCCCAACCACTGTCTTACCACCCAGAAACGAGGATCACCAATAAAAGATGAAAGGCAGAGGTCTGGAAGATCAAATAGGCCACCGGGACAGGAGCTCAAGAAGTAGCTGCTGCTCTGCACCGGGACCTCTGAATAGTGAGCACTTGGAGCTGGGCTGACTCCCTTTTTAGAGTCTTGGCCCAGCCCACAACCACACCCAGGCATATTGCAGGGAAAGTCTCTAGAAGGCCCTGGAAAGGGACCACACCCTAACACACTCTGAAAACCTGCAGCAATACATTGCAAATGAACAGTATTTGTAAGCACATTAAAATAAGTCTTCAGGATTGAACTCTGCATTGCAAAAGGTTAAACAACAACATATCAACACAATGCATGAATTATGTCATTTTGAGAGTGCTGGGTTTTTGCATTCTAGTTGCCAATAGAGTGCGCAATGCCCTGGTGTTGACATTGCCAGAGGATGTTTGGACCTGGCTTCATGCCAAAGGCTTGGCACTACAGACAAGCGAGGACAAGCCCTAGGGAGATTGGCTGACTCTTCACAGACCTCGTCGGAAGCGAAAACCCAGCAGCAAACACCGACCCACACATGCTCAAGCAGCTGATGAACAAGCCAGGGTAGTACTGGAGGCTTCATAACTCAATGGTAATCCTTTTGGTCCCCTTTCGAGGAACAACCCATTGGACTCCAACTCAGATGCGGAGGAGTCCGACATATCTGCAACACTGTCCCTCCTTGGGCCCAGGTGACCCCCCCCCGATTGGCCGACAACCTGTTACTGAGGTAACAACGACACTTATGGTCGACGAGTTGGGTGCAGGTACTGTGAATCAGGTAACTTACATTTTTCCTTGTTACTGGATCGGACAGCACCTGTGACAGATTGTGGGCACAAAATGTTGGGCTCACCACTCTCTATGACCACCCCAAGACTTTCAAAGTGAACTCATGTTGTTATTTATTATTGTTTATGCTTTGATGTTTTGTTATTGGGGTACTATGGCTGGGGATGGGTTTGTCAACTGACTGGGGGAGGAGATGTATGTTTTTATATCCTTTACATTATGTGATTCCTGTTGTGTTTTTGTACTGTTGCTGCACGCACTCCTACATGCAGAGGGCGCACTTACATTGAAGACTTTTCCTACTCCTACATATAGGGGATGGCTGTTATGTTGTCCCAGTTTGATGATGGGCAACGGGACCATCCCATCATTTCCATGGGCTCATCTTAATCTATGACTGACAGAGTTCACAATAGAATACCACACTATAATTTTATCACATGGAATGCACGGGGTTTAGCCACACTGATTAAATGTTACCGGGTCCACGCATATCTTACGTGCTACCGTATGCACATTGCAATGATGTAAGAATCTGATCTCATGATGACAGAACTACACAAATTGTGCACCAAACGGAGGGGCCAGGTTTACAGTACCACATCCCCGGCGTTTGCCAGGGGAGTACTCATATGGATTTCCCCCGGGGTACCATATGTAGCCACTAGACACCTCATTGATGATATGTTTTGTAGAGGGTCACCTCAGTGGCTCCCCGCTCGCACTGTGGGTCTTTACGCTCCAAATTCCAATCAGTTTGTGTTTTTTGACACCCTTTCTCCAGTACTATTTACCGACCCACAAACCCCAGTTAATGGGGGGAGATTTCAATTAAGTGATAGATATTGACCTCAACCGCTCTAAACCCCCTTAGCGTTTTGCTCCCTGCTTCAAATTATCCCAACACCTTAGGACTTGGTTGGAGCACCAACATTTCCTTGACATATGGCACATAAACCACCCACTGGCCCGGGAATTCTCCTTTTTTCACCAGTTCATAACCTACACATAAGGCTAGACTTACTATTTGCCATTGGTGCACTGATCCCCCCATTGCCAGAGCGAGATACTTAGCTCGCACCTTGCCAGACCACTGCCCTTTACAGGTTGAACTACACTGGGGAAAACACACCCCGCCCATTCCTACATGGCGGCTACAGCCCAAAGCGCTACAGGACCCCCCGTTCAGGGCAGATTTATCCTGTTGTGCACTCCAATATTTCACAAATAATAGGTGCTCCACCCCCACTAAAGCAAAGGAATCGGAAGCTCACAAAGTCGTTTTCAGAGGACACCGTATGTCTTCTTTGTGGGGTGTTTGATGTATTCTCACTGAGGAAGAAGCCTCTTTGGAGCGCTCCTTACACGAATTGGAAAAGGAAGATATGGGTAACCCAGAGGGTGCCACACATCTCAAGGACATGCGTAAACTATACAGAGAGGTGGAAGCACGCCTTTGCCGCCACAATTATAGACAACGTCTATCTTTGATTCATGCGAAGGGTGACTGGGTGGGCAGGCTTCTTGCTTGGCTGTTCAAAGAAGATCATCAGCTCATATTGATAGGGGCACTGAAGAGTAGAGATGGCAGGATGCTTGTTAGAAATGGGGTCTTTGGTTGACAGTCATGTTACCCCCTGTTCAAGCAAGGACCCTCACTCTAGTCAGGGTAAAAGAGAATCAACCTCAGCTAACCCCTGCTTACCCCCTTAGTAGCTTGGCACGAGCAGTAGGCTTAACTTCAGAGTGCTAGGTGTAAAGTATTTGTACCAACACACACAGTAACTTAATGAAAACCCTACAAAATGACACAACACAGGTTTAGAAAAATAGAGAATATTTATCTAAACAAAACAAGACCAAAACAACAAAAATTCTCAATACACAAGTCAAGTTATCAATTAAAAAGCAAAAAGAGTCTTTATGTAGTTTAAAACACACACTAACACTGTTAGCGTGAAACTGTACCTCGAGTGCGTCAAAAATAACCCCGCACGGGTGAGTGTGCGTCAAAAAGGGCTTGCAATGCATTGATTTCACTCATGAACGAGACCTTGCGTTGCTTCTCCTTTCGTTGGGTCGGGCGCATTGTTTCTTTTCTCCGCAGGAAAGCGATGCATCAATCCGGTCAGCACTCTCGGGTCCGGGCAGGCCTTGCGTTGTTTTTACACACCCAGCAGTACTTGCGTCGGAAATCCAGCCGCACGATGATCCGAAAACCACGCAGCGCGGGTTGCATTCTCACCAGCTGCGCATCGTTTTTCCAGCTCCGTGCGTCGATTCTTCAGTCGCGTTGCAGGTGAGCATCGATTTTCAGATGCGAAGCTGGCGGCGTGTCGATTTTTCAGCCGCAGATCGGAGTCGCGTCGATCTTTTCCCCGCACACCGTTCTGTGCGTGGATTTCTTTTCTTCTCCTTTGAAGTAGGCCCACTTCAAAGTAAAGTTTCTTTTGAATGTGAAATCCTGCCTTGCCCAGGGCAGGCCAGGCCCCAGACACTCACCAGGGAGTTGGAGACTGCATTGTGTGAGGGCACGCATAGCCCTTTCAGGTGTGAGCGACCACTCCTCCCCTCCCTCCTAACACAGATGGCTCATCAGGAAATGAAGACTACACCCCAGCTCCCTTTGTGTCACTATCCAGTGTAAAGTGCAACCAGCCCAACTGTCAAACTGACCCAGACAGGGAATCCACAAACAGGCAGAGTCACAGAAATGGTATAAGGAAGAAAATGATCACTTTCTTAAAGTGGCATTTTCAAACACACAATCTTAAAATCAACTTTACTAAAAGATGTATTTTTAAATTGTGAGCTCAGAGACGCCAAACTCCACATGTCCATCCGCTCCCAAAGGGAATCTACACTTTAATCAGATTTAAAGGTAGCCCCCATGTTAACCTATGAGAGGGACAGGCCTTGCAACAGTGAAAAATTAATTCAGCAATATTTCACTGTCAGGACATATAAAACACATTACTATGGGCCTGATTCTAAGCTTCCGCCGCCCGCCAAGCGGGAACCGCCAGAAGACCGTACCGTGGTCAAAAGACCGCGGCGGTCATTCTGGGTTTCCCACTGGGCTGGCGGGCAACCGCCAAAAGTCCGCCCGCCAGCCCAGTGGGAAACACCCTTCCCACGAGGAAGCTGGCTCCGAATGGAGCCGGCGGAGTGGGAAGGTGCGACGGGTGCAGTTGCAGTGTCTGCAAAGCAGACACTGAAATTCTTTGTGGGGCCCTCTTACAGGGGCCCCTGCAGTGCCCATGCCATTGGCCCGCCAGGAACAGGATGGCGGTATGGGGTGTCAGAATCCCCATGGCGGCGCAGCAAGCTGCGCCGCCATGGCGGATTCCCATGGGCAGCGGAAAGTCGGCGGTACACCGCCGGCTTTCCGCTTCTGGCCGCGGCTGTACCGCCGCAGTCAGAATGCCTGGCGGAGCACCGCCAGCCTGTTGGCGGTGCTACCGCCGACCCCGGCCCTGGCGGTATTTACCGTCAGGGTCGGAATGACCCCCTATATGTCCTACCTTAACCATACACAGCACCCTGCCCTTGGGGCTACCCAGGGCCTACCTTAGGGGTGTCATGTAAGAAAAGGGAAGGTTTAGGCCTGGCAAGTGGGTACACTCGCCAAGTCGAATTTACAGTTAAAACTGCACACACAGACACTGCAATGGCAGGTTTGAGACATGATTACAGAGCTACTTATGTGGGTGGCACAACCAGTGCTGCAGGCCCGCTAGTAGCATTTGATTTACAGGCCCTGTCACCTCTAGTGCACCTTACTGGGGACTTACTAGTAAATCAAATTTGCCAATCAAGGATAAGCCAATTACATACACATTTGGTAAAGGAGCACTTGCACTTTAGCACTGGTTAGCAGTGGTAAAGTGCCCAGAGTAACAAAAACAGCAAAATCAGAGTCAAGCATGCATCAACAACCTGGGAAACAGGCAAAAAGTTAAGGGAGACCACGCCAAGGATGAAAAGTCTAACAATGCTCAATACACAGCAAGAGATTAACTCCGTATTTCGAGACTATTACAGTGCGCTCTATTCAGCTGAACCAGTTTTGTCCCTAGATGGTACACTCAAATTCTTACATGGCCTCCATCTTGCCCACCTTATGCCCCTCCAATGGACTGATTTGGATGCACCCATTCAATTAGAGGAGATGCAAAAATCGAGCGTTATCGCAGATTGCTAGACACAAACTTCCTGGCTCTGATGGTTTACCGGTTGAGTATTATTTGATTTTCTCACCAATACTGTCTCAGCATCTACTGGAGGTGTTCCAAGAGGCTTACGCTGCCACCCACCTATCAGCCTCAATGAGGGAAGTCATAATAGTTGTCTACACAAACAGGGTCGTGATCCACTAGATGTCAAACAGTCCCCTCATCCTCTTTGAACCTCAACTGTAAGATACTTGACGGATTGCTCTTGGAATTGATATAGGGAACAGGTAGAAGCATTGTAGCCCTAACAACCATACAGTTGCCATTGACGGAGGGAGGGCTGGGCGCCCCACATTTCGAATTATACTACACTGTAGCACAGCTCCAATGGCCTATGAGTTGGCTCTCTCCATTGGCTACTCCTGGACAAGCGCTGGTTAGGGTTGTGCTGGGCAATGCACCTGTGCTTATCTGGCTGACAGGTTGCATATCTTCCCCTCAACATGAGCACCTCCAGATGCAGGTAGCTCCACATTGTTATCTATGATATATACAAAGAAAAGGATTTCCTGTCCCATACTCCCCTCTCATACTGATAGACCAAATACCAGGTACGCATTGCCTGCTACGGCAGCACGACCTTACACCATGACGTGTGGCATGATTCACCAAAGTGGGAAGTTTTTTCCGGGAAGGCTCATTATTGCCTTTTCAAGATAAGATTGATAAGATTGAATGTAATGTCGGTCCTGAACAGTTCCTCTCCTACTATGCTATCAAGTGCCTTTTGCAGCTGACATGGAGAGTGGGGGAGAAGGAACCAGTGGTGTCATACGCCTTACACACATTCCTTACATGGGGGTCCGCATATAGTGCAGTGTCCATGTTGTATTCCTCCCTCATGACTATGCCTTTCAATGCACTAACTCAGGCTAGGACAAGGTGCGATAATGTATTGAACTCTCCCCTCATGGACACAAAATGGACACAGGCACTCTGCCAGGTCAAAGAGGTTTCCTGCAACCTCCAATTTTGATGAACGCAATTTAATTTTCCACATCAAACATACCTATCCCCGTACCAAACTGGCTGAATGTTCCCAGATATGTGTACTGAGTAGCCCAAAGCCGGCTATCCGATGCAGGGTTTTATCACATGGTGTGGGAGTGCCCTCCTTTGAACAGAGTTTGGGCGGAGGTTATAACACACGACAAAAACAGAGGGCCATACCCTATACCCTACTCCTAAATCTTGCTTGTTGGGAATCAGACCCAAGGCCAAAGGATCCAAACAGTTTGATAGATTTGTTGATCTAGCATTTGTCCTTTTTAAACATCAGATAGTTATGGCATGGAAAGCCCCAATGGCGCCAGATATGAAGCAATGGCTGCAGTCTCTGTTGTTGTGGGATCAAGCTGGAGCCAATACACTGCCAGCATTACACAACAGGGGCCTGTTGAAGACTAGGATGGGACATTGAGCTACAAATATTCTTAATGTTGAGGTGAAGAATGACAATTACCCACCCTGAATGACGGTAATAGTCCCCAGTCCCTAATGATCCACAGCCTGGAGGGTCGATACATCTACTGACCAGAGTCATTCCATCTCTGATCTGGAGAACTTCTGATCTGTTCCACAATTGCGTTAAGGGCAGATTGCCCTTTGCAATCCCTAGGGTGGGTGATCTCCTTGCAATATCCTCAACCCGGCCTACTGGATATATACTTATCCTTGGGACCCACAGACAATTTCTTATGTTCCCTGGAGTCTCCTGAACAGCCTCCGTTGCCCCCCTATTATTGTTTATGTATCATTATATGCTTTCTAAGCCATACTGCAGTAAGCATGTTGTGTTCTCTAAATATGTTTGATCTGCACCTTCTCAGAGATACTACAATGTATAATACTTATGTGCACACATACTAGTTTGTTGTTCTTTTGCATGATCGCTTTGTTGCATCATGTGTTAAAAAAATTATCTTTACAAATTCATATCTCATTTTCCACTGCAAGTTTTGGGCGTTTTGTTCTTGTTTCACTCCTACAAATATTCCCTGTTTTGCTAACCTGGTGTAGTATTTTTACTGTGTTACTGTATGAGTTACTACACAAATACTTTACACATTGCCTTCTAAGTTAAGCCTACCTGCTCTGTGCCAAGCTACAGGACAAGATCAGTCGTATTGTTACTTACCCTGATTAGGATTGTGGTCCCGACTTGGGCTACTAGTGGGCCTGCAGGACTGATTGTGCCACCCACTTAAGTAGCCCCTTAACCTTGTCTCAGGCCTGCCATTGCAAGGCCTGTGTGTGCAGTTTCACTGCCAATTTGACTTGGCATTTAGAAGTACTTGCCAAGCCTAAAACCCCCCCTTTTCTACATATAAGTCACCCCTAGGGCATGCCCTAGGTAACCCATAGGGCAGGGTGCTGTGTAGGCAAAAGGCTGGACATGTACCTGTGTAGTTTACATGTCCTAGTAGTGTAAAACCCCTAAGCTCATTTTTACACTGACGTGAGGCCTGCTCCCTTCATAGGCTAACATTGGGGCCGCCCTCATACATTGTTTGAGTGGTAGCTGCTGATCTGAAAGGAGTAGGAAGGTCATATTTAGTATGGCCAGAATGGTGATACAAAATCCTGCTGACTGGTGAAGTTGGATTTAATATTACTATTTTAGAAATGCCACTTTTAGAAAGTGTGCATTTCTCTGCACTTAAATCCTTCTCTGCCTTACAATCCGCGTCTGGCTAGGTTTAGTTGACAGCTCCCTTGTGCATTCACTCAGACACACCCCAAACACAGGATACTCAGCCTCACTTGCATACATCTGTATTTTGAATAGGTCTTCCTGGGCTGGTAGGGTGGAGGGCCTGACACTTGCATGTCAAAGGACAGAGCCTCCCCTCACACAAAGGACTGCCACACCCCTACTGGGACCCTGGCAGACAGGATTGAACTGAAAGGGGACCTTGTGCCCCTCTAAGCCACTTTTCTTTTTGACGTCTCCTCCACTTCAAAGGCACATTTGGGTATTTAAACAGGGCCTCTGCTTCTACCAGCTCAGACACTTCCTGGAGAAGAGAACCTGAACCAGAACCTGCATCCTGCCTAGAAGACGTGCCTGGCTGCTCAAGGGACTCACAAGTCTGCTTTCTGTGAAGGACTGCTGCCTTGCTGTTACCCTGCTGCCTTGCTGCTCTCTGGCTTTGGTGAAGAAGTACTCTCCAAGGGCTTGGATAGAGCTTGCCTCCTTTTCCCTGAAGTCTCAGGACCAAAAGGACTTCATCTCTACAAGAAGGACTCCTTGTGCGGCGAAAATCGACGCACAGCCTGCCAGAAATGACTCACAGCCTGCAGAGCGGTGAAAATTTCACAGCACCCCGAACCGGAATGGCGCAGCCCGACTTCTCATTGGGAAGATTGACGCAGCGTCAACGTAGCGACCGGAAATTCATTGCACAGCCCACCGGATCAATGCACAGCCGAGCCAGAACAAAGCAGCCTAACTTCCAAAGGGGAATCGCAGCGCCTGCCGTGCAGTAGAAAATTTGATGCAACTCCCACCGAATTGACGCAGCTCCTGTGACTTCGTCCTGCCAGTCCAGGAAATCCACTCATCGTCCCCACGGTGTCCGAAAACCCCGCAACCCGAAGAGGATCCACGACTGAGTGCTGGAAATCGATGCACAGCTGCGTGAAAACTAAACAACGCATCGCCTTGGGTGGACCGAGAAATCGACGCACACCCCTTTGTTACCACGCATCTCCTCTTCTGCGGTTCTTTGCTGAGATTTTGCATGCGAACCATGTACCTTGCTCTTGAAAGAGACTTTGATTGCTTTTAAAAGACTTAAGACACTTTTACAGTGATATCTGAACATATACTTAATGCATTGTAATCGTTTTGACCTGCATCTTATCAGATAAATATTATATATTTTTCTAAACACTGTGTGATGTATTTTTTGGGGCTATATGGTCTTATTGTATGATTTATTGCACAAATACTTTACACATTGCCTTCTAAGTTAAGCCTGACTGCTCAGTGCCAAACTACCAGAGGGTGGGCACAGGATAATTTGGATTGTGTGTGACTTAGCCTGACTAGAGTGACGGTCCTTGCTTGGACAGGGGGTTACCTGACTGCCAACCAAAGACCTCATTTCTAACAGCCATCAAATCTCTCCCAGGTTTTCATGTACCATATAGTTCAGATATTAAAACATTGACCTAGCTCTGCAGAGAACTTGTCTACCTGCAAACTTTATTAATTTCCCTCCAAATGGAACTACCAGGAACAGCAGTCCCCTTATCAAAACTTGACCCTAGCCTCCCAAGTAGAAAGTGAACCAGGAAATCCCTGTCGAAAAAGCAGAAGGGAGTTAGTAAACATTTTCACTCTAATAAAAGGAAAGAAAAAGCAGAAGAGAGTTAGTAAACTTTTTCACTCAAATATATGCCTCTGCCAGGCCTGAGAAGACCATCATGTGAATACGTGCATGAATACCGTACAAGTGACAGTGAGTTAATTCCTCATGCTTTCCACACTAGCAAGTCCTTGCTTTTTTGAATTCCTAATATACACCAAAGGCATCTCAAAGCTGCCCTTCATGCAGCTGCCATGCTGACTATCGGGGCAAGAAAATGTTTCAACTATCAAACTTAGTCACTTTGTTGGACCTCACATTCCTCCATAGGGGCACAGTTGCAATTTATAGCCAAACAGGTCTCCTTCAGGCTGGATACCCTCTCCACAAGGGCCCGTTGAAACAGATTTGCTGCTGCTGAAAAGTTCCAAGCAGAAGCAGCCTGAATAATTGTCGCACCTTCATCGGATTGACTAAGCAGGTTTGGCCCTGTCTTACCAAAGTCTTTAGGTGCCAAAACAGGATATTTGGAGGAGTACACTTTAACAAAGTAAAGGGTGCCAGGACCAATGGAACAGCACTTGGAGGTCAATACTCACTCAACTAGAAGCCACCGACAGGGTTCAGGGTCTATCTAGTTGGAACTGGTAGTATGCTCTTTAGGAAATGACTCTTGGAGTCCACACCTTTATCCTGGTTACAAGTGGGAGCAGGTCCACCCCTTTAGGTCTCCCCACACATCTCAATACCAGGTGCAAAGTTTTTTCTGTCTGAAGAGGGTGTCCATCGGTGCCATATTAATGTCTGGCACCAGCTTGTGGGTGGGGAAGGCTCTTAAGCGCCCCTGGGCCAACTGGAAACTAGTTCCCAGGGGTAACCTTACCAACTTGTGCAACAATTCCTATGTGCCATACTGCAAATACACCCACAGTGTCCCTCTCTTCTCAAATCCAAAATGGTCAAACCCTTTTTTTCTTGTGCAGAGTGTATGTTCACATGCATGGGAAATGAGCAACCCCTCCTCAGTGGTGACTACAAAATAGTTCTGTTGACAGCTCCTCTCCCACTGAGAATGTTTTTTGCCTGACTGGGGGAACAAAGGAGGGCCCTACCCAGGTGTCAGCTGACATTGACCTGTGACAGGGTAGGACTCTATAAAGTTAATCAAGTTCCTGGGCACAGCCCATATGGTCACCGTGGCAGAGGAACAGAAACTAAGGCAATTCATATGACTAGGTGTAGTTGGCAGTTGGTCTTTGTGTATTGCTCCCAGACAGCGTGATAAAAAGGAAGATAAGTGTAGGGAGGATGGGTCACTCTGAGTTGATGAGGGGGAGGAGCTGTCACCTACCACTCTTGCACATCACAAAGGCTTGGCCGGAGCACACTCACTAATGGTTTGCCATTAGTCTTTTGTGACCTCAAACGAGCTGGGGCTAAGGCAGGGAAGAAGGGATGCCTGACACCCCAAGGACGTGCAATCTTCTAGAAGCTTCCTCTACTTCAAAGTGCGTGGCAGGCATAAATATTTGACCTCAGACCCCCATCGCTTCAGATCACTACTGGACCTGTGGATTCTGCCAGGAAGAAGGACTACCCAGCTATGTAGTCTACCTTGCTAACCTGCTTGCTGCCCAAGGACTGCTCTGCTGCCCAGGGACTGATGTTGTTGCACCAGGACTCTTCTGCTGTGAGCTGCACTGCTGAAGCCAGCGTGCCTGCGTTATCCTGGACCCGCAAGATCTCCAAGCGTCAGTCGGCTGAACTCCTGTTCTCATACCACAGGGACACAATAGCTTCTCTGTGCCACACATCTTTGATGCACGTATGTACGTGGCTTCAATAGATCTGCAATCTGCAAGCTTTATCCAGTGCAGAGCGTCTCAATGCTGACAACCAGGTCAGAACTTTGCTGCTCGGACGCAGGACCACTCATCACCTCTGTAACTCCGTCAGTCTGACCCAGTGCAAGGCATCTCAATGCCGAGAATGACCCACCTCGATGCAGCACAGCGGATCTTGATGCAAGTCCTTGCAAGCCTCAGTGGTTACACCAGCCCTCGCCCACAGAACGCACTGTAACCTCCCAATGCCTTGCCTGAGTTTCAGTCAGAGGTTGTAGAAGGGGTTGAGGATACAATTTAACATATTACCACAGTGTTTTGACCTGCTGGATTTTTTGATCTGTAAAATTGGGGTAGTTGTTCCTGCACCAAGTAAATTTGTATAATTGTGTGGAATGCAATTCCACTCAATGATGTTGTAGGCCTGATGTTTATGGGCACCTTGCAAGCCAGATGATAAGACAGAGAAAGTAAAATACAATGAGGCACAACATCTAAATGGCTTTTGGAGGACCTCAGTGGTTGAAGGGGGCAGGACCTGTTGAAATGATGTTCCCAATCTTTTTTATATTACAATATACGTTTCAAAACTTAAACAAAAAACTGTTCCTGATTAGATAATGCAGACATTCAGATGTGTCACTGGCTGAAAGGGTAGAAAGGGGGTCTCCTGTTCTTAGAGGAGAACATGTGACTGAAGGCTCAAGACAGGCTTGACCTGGAAGTCTGTTTCTGGCTCAACTCTAGGTCCTCTTGGACTCTCAAGCTCAAAGCAAGAGGTCTAGAAAAGGTAAATGTTCCTTATCAAGTTTACCTGTGAATCTTAAATGAGGATCAATGCAATGTATCCACTATAATAAAATCTGGAATACTGTGTTTATCTCCTTCCTATATGACTAGAATGTTGTCTATGTGTCGCTCACTTGTAATGATTTGTGAATTATTCGGGTTGGTGAGTAGATATGGGTCATCTCAAACTGCTGCATGTATAAATTGACTGAACGTGGGGCAAAAACACTGCACATGGAATTTCCAGTTATTTTGAGATATAACTGATATTCAAACTGAAAAAAACATTTAAGGTAAAGCGATCTCTGCACAGGCCATGGTGAAATGGAGGGGTGTCATATCTGAGACTGATTCTCCTTGGAGGAAATGTTTAACCACCATTCGGGCCTCCTGTTGAGATATACATGTATAGAAAGATTTACTATCCAGGCATATCAAGAAATTGGTCTACAAATGGAATTTGAAGTCCGGCAGATGGTTCAATATTGCTTTAGTATCTTTAAGGTAAGAAGTCATTTTCTAAACCAAAGTTTGACAGAAACAAAAACAACATTTTGAGAGTGGTTCCAGAAAAGATCCAATTCTAGACACTATTGGTCTTCAAAGAGATGGAACACATTTTTTATGGATTTTAGGTATAGTGGAAAAGTATGATGTACATTGATTCTCTATGTAAGGCAAATGTCTGGTGATCCAGCCTTGTTCACATGCCTCGTCTGTCACCTGTTGAACCTTCTATTGGAATCTTTCCATAGAGTCTCTGCAAAGTTCGATAAAAGTGGAGTTTCCAAGTCGTTTCAGATGCTCCCTTCTATATGTTTGCATTTTGTTTTAACTGTCATATTATTTGTAGACCTTGGTTAGATAGATTGAAGAAGGGAAGATGATGTTTCTTGTATTCTGTCTCTAAACCTTATACTGTTTAATGGTTTGTTCAAAGGTATACACTTCAGGGAGTATGCTGTCAGGGGGAGAAATGAATGCAGATGTATTGCTTACACTAGCATTCATTTCACTAGTCTCCCACAACGTTTGTTAGCAAAAAAGCACTTAAGACGAGTCTTCCAGGAAAAATCTTCTAACTCAATTATCATCCTGTAGAGGTCTCTCACTTACATGGGAACAAATCCTAAGCCTTTACCAAATACTCTTTTGTCTTTGTCAAACAGTTTTTAACATTCACGATCAGTTGCTCTGAATGGCTGATGATTGTTGAGTCAGAGTATCACTTCATGTCTGGAGTGTGTGACGGTGGCGGACTCCAAAAGGTTTATTTTTTTTGCCTTCTTCTTCCTCTTCTCCCTTTTTCTCAGCCTTATCCTAAAAAAGGTGATGGTCCAAAGTAGTTGGGAAGGGCTTACCTTGTGGAGGTCCTATCGGAAAAACGCACAGTTGAAAGGCCTACTATGATGGTGGTGGACCATACAGACTTGTTGGATATTGCAAATAGGTTGCCCAGGGTATTGATTTGGATCAAGTTTGTCCCTTCATTGAATCTTTGCTACTGGTGCTCTACGACTTAGAATACAAAGTCCAATCCTGATTTTTTTTTATCCAGGCACCTGATATAATCTTTCACCATTCTTCTTTGTAAAAATCATCATCTTGTATGGAAACACACATTTGTGTGAGAAACGGGCAACATCCTTTTTTTAATTTGGTATTCACTGGGGCCCTCATGTTCTTAATTTTGATGATAAGATCAACTGAGATGCTCTTAGCTGTGTAAATGAAGATAGGTCAATCATTTGTGTATGTTGAAGAGATAAGTGACCAATCTATTTTAAAGATGTTGTCCTCTCGAAGTAGTCTCTGCTCATTTATGACAATTAGTCCCTGAGGAGATCCTGCTCAAGAATTCTGGACCAACTGAATTATGACATACTGTGGATGATGTGGGTTTGATTTAAGAGCCCCTAGCACCTCCTTGTGCCACATTAGCGTGATTTTTGTAACGCTAATGTGGCCTAACGAGGCAAAAATTGCCTCACCAAATTTACAAAGTGGTGCAAAGCATGCATTGTGTCCCTTTGTAACCCTTTGCGCTACATTATGCCTGCACCAGGCATAATGTATGCAAAAGGGACATTCCAATGTTAGGGGAGCCAAACAAATGGCACAAAGAAATCTAAAAGATTTCTTTGCATCGTTTATTTTGGCACTTTTAATGCCTGCTCACTGTAGCCATTGTTTTCAATGGGCTTTGCAGGATTAGCATCAACATTTTTGACACTAATCCTGCAAAGCTCCAAACTAGCGTTACAACTTTTGACGCTAGTTCCCATAACTACCGCCATGGTGCACTGTATCTTAGATGCAGTGCACAAATGGTGGCATTAGGGGGGGCGCTAAGGTGCACACGAAAAGTGGCGCTGCACTGGTTGCAGCATCACTTTTATTAAATCAGGGCCTTTCATTCTGTTCTTTTTAGAATTAACTCTCTGCCTTTTCCTGAGGTCATTGTGTCCATGCATCTAGAGTTTTTTAAGTCCCACCATAGATTTTCCAATGGTCTTGAGCCATCGAATATATCGTAATGATGAGGTTTCATTTTCATCATTACTGATTGATAAGGTACACAGACTTACACGATCATCATCTCACCCATTCATGTCACCCATTAGTTTTCTCAGTGACACATCAACCTAGTACTATGCTACTTCTCTGATTAGCTACCATGATTCCTGGATTAACCTTTGTGGCAAATAATATTTTTTGTACTATCCTCACCTAAAGGTATGAGCTTTCTTGATACTATACAATGTGACAATGACTCATTTTATTATTGTTTTCATTAAATGATACACAGAGATCATTGGAAACCCTCGCACTATTGAACACTTCATTTCCCAGTATCCTTGCGGTAACCGGACGTCATTATGTTGCAAACTTACCACTTTTAGATTCCCCTTGAGGTTAGGAATTGCTACTGTTGCCAAGGCCATGATTAGGTTTGGTAAGGATGCCTTTGAACTTGTTTAATCTTTTGGCATTGTTCAAACCATTGTGATTTTGAATACTCTTTCTTTAAATATTTGATACAGATATTCCAAGTCATCACAAGTCTATGGGGAGTAACCTTTTCAGACTTCCGCCTTATATTTTAACCAGTGCCATGAGAAGCTGACTGTTGCAGGTTTGTATCTGGATGATGGAACCCTTTTGGCACCTGAAGGACTCCATAGCACTGTGACGTAAGTGTTAAAACATGGTGAAGGTAATGCAGATTTAGAATGCTGAGTACGCGGTTGCACACAGGCGAATAAAGATGTGTAACAACACATACCACCATGTGTGGTGTATTCATTGGTGGGTATCCAGGCTGGGGAATATGCTACACCTGGGGACGAGATAGTGGATACATAACTCTAAGAATGACAGTGCTCTTCCAGAGACTTTTGCCATGGTCTAAGCAAATTTCTTGTGAATGCCACGTGTACATGAAGTGTAGAGTCAACATGTAACGTATTTGTAGTCAATGCTCAACTCCAGCGGGTGTGAAGTGTTTGAAGATAAAGAAAGCTTCAGTGAGAAGTCTACACATAACTAGCCAAGAAACTACTAGCAAGGTCAAAAAGAGAGGTACTGTGCTACTTTGCAACACAAAACTATACAGTCTATGAAGCGCTACAGCTGAAGGCGGATACAACCAGGTATCAAAAAGCACAAAAGAACTTCTGAAAATGCAGCAATTCAGATACAAGGAAAGGTCATCTGCTAATTAGATCCGATTAAAGAGAGTCAGCATACCACAGCACTAAGAAATGGCCCGAGAAGTGTCCAGATTTGTGCTTATGGAGCCATCCATATCTGAAGCGGTGGTTAGAACAGTAGAAGTCTGTTCTTCCAGTGGAGACCAAGAAAGAGGTCACATTTCCCAGAGTTATAAAAGATGTCCCAGAAGCCAGCACGTCACAGGGCCTGGCTAATTGTATGAATGGAACAGGTCCTGATGGACAGCAAATCAAGCTGGAGAGAACTCCAATATCAAGGTCAGTAAGTCCCACAAATGGTTATAATGCTGCCACCTTCCTGAAACCACCACCATTTCATACCACCAAAAAGCAAAACACTGGCAACAGATGGATTGCCTGGATAGAGACAATTGATGATTTAAATAATGCTTTGAAAGAAACAGAAAACATAAAGATTACCAAATAACTGAAGCATCTTGCTGGTGAAGGTGTGATAGTAGTCCTAAAGAAAATGCTGCGAGATTATGACGTTTTATACTGTCAAATTAAAGAAGTTTTGAATTTAAATCAATGCAGAATGTAGATTACGAAGGGTACATTTTCAGTCAAGAATGACAAAGAGTTGGTGAAACCATAGACAAATTTGTTGAGAGACTGGATACGCTCATCAAACACTGAAGGTTCAATTAAATTTAATGATGAGGAAGCAATTTGTCTCAGAGTTATTGCTGAATGCCTGTCAAATTAATTCAGACGGTGAATGCTGAGAGAAACTCTTAGCGAGGAGTGAGTTCTCATGGCTGCAGGGGCTGAACAGTGTGCCAATCGACAAGCTGCTGACATGGAGGCCGGGGATGCCCAAAATGAGTCAGTCATGAACATGAAAAGCAAGAAGAAACACAAGGCTGAATGACACAAGATGACATCTCCGAGGAAAAAGAAGTTGTGTTTCAGGTGTGGATTATCGTTTTCATACAAAGGTAAATGTCCCATCATTGGGCAGATATGCAAAAGGCTGTGGGAAGGAGAACCATTCTGTAACAGTTTGCAAGGCAAAAGAAAAAGTGAGTGCATCACAGCAAGAAGACAAAGTGGCCGACCGAGCATTCCAGGAAGCAACGTTCGAAGCACACCCACAATGCCAAGTGACAACATCATTTGAGGCAAATCCAGTGCTCAATTTGTACTTGTTGTTTCCGGTGCTCAGCACCGGCACTTATTTTTGAAGGCCAGGGCTTAATCGTCTACCTCAAGCATTTGCTGCGACCAAAAGACACATATGGGAAAGACGGAGGAAGGGAAAAACGAAAAAGAGTCACAAAGGGAGAAATTAGAAAGCTGCTAGAGTGAGATAAAGGGGCAGGGAGCGGCTTTAAGTGGATTGAAGAGGCCCGAGAAGGCGTCAGGATTACGCCGCTTCAGTATTACATGTTCCCACATTTAATTGCAGCAGCCACATGGTTAAGAGGAGGGTTTTAGGCACCGGCACGTTTTTATTTACAAATTAAGCACTGGGAAAATCAACACCAAACCAAGTCGATCCTCATCTAAACCATTGTCCAAAAGTTGTCACTATCAAAAGTGCAGAAGGTGATTATACAATGAGGATGTGTACCTCAGTAAAATATACACAATTTGGACTGGTAGCTTGTGAAGAAAATGCCAGTCAAAGAAAAGTCGACATGAAAAAACACCAGTCATTCAAACATTGTCTAGAGATTACACTGAAAAAAATGGTTGTTCAATACTTTTCATTATCTACAGTTGTATGTCAATAAATATTATGCCTGCTATTGCCACAACTGACACCATTGAAAACTAAAGTCCGCACATGGACTGCTCCGACACCATTCAAAAGTAAATGTTCATTTGTGGCGCCAATGAAACACAAGAAAACAAAAGTACAAGCGCCTATGCATGTGCTTCAAGTTGCGGAGTCTAGTGCCTGTTTACTAATTTTCAGCACTGCTGTTGATATGGAATAGATCTTAGTGAACTACAGCATGAATGCTAATCACAAAATAGTAAGTACGTTCCTTTTCTTGTTTCATGGGTTAGGAAAACTTCAGACTATGAAAGTACAATTGTATATTAACGAGAATGTCCACCCTTTTACTCTAAGACACAGAAGAAGAATTGCATTTCATTTTCAAAGAAGTGATTGAAAAGGAACTCAAATCGATACCTAAACATGGTATCATTGAGCGTTCTACTGGTCCAACACCATGGGTTTCTCACTTAGTGGTAGTACCCAAAAAGGACAGTGAAGGAGCTGTATTCATCTGCATGGATATACATGAAGCAAACAAGGCAACCGAAGGAGAACAACATATGGTCCACACACTGCTGACATGACACCACAATTGAATAGTGTGAAGGTCTTCTCTTGCCTCAATTTAAATAAAGGATATCATCAGTTGGAACTCGAAAAGAATTGCAGGTACATTACAAGCTTTTGTACACATATTGGTCTGTTTTAATATAAGACACTAAGGGCCAGATGTATCAAACATTTTTGCGATCGCAAACGACCCAACTGGCCATTTGCGATCGCAAAAATGCGTTTTGGTATGTATCAAATCCAACTCCTGGCTTTTCATACATTCCAATAGCGAATACTTAATTGGGATTTGCTAAAAATCGCAATTAGGTAATCACTATTGTGAATAATGATACATCTGGCCCTAAGTTTCAGTGCGTCATCAGCTGCAGAGATTTTTCAAGATGTCATTTGACGTATCATACAGTCTGTCATGAATGCCTTCAACTATAGAGATGACATATAAGTTTTCGGAGCTACACAGAAGGAGCACAATAAAACTCTCAGGCAAGTGTGTTCTTTCCTAGGTGATGCAGGTTTAATGCTGAATGCTGAGAAAAGTTAATTCAGTAAGACAAACCTAAAATTATTTAACCATATCTTTTCTGATGGGGGCATGACGACAGATCCAGGTATGGTGTAAGGGTTGTCACCTGTCAGATCCCCACCAGATGTTTCCATCTTATGCTTATTCCTTGGGATGGCCAGTTACTGTTCCAGATACATACAAGACTTTGCCACTGTGAGCGCTCCATTAAGAGAGTTAATGAAAATGAATGTTTCATTTCACTGGTCACATAAATGCGAGCAAAGCTTTCAGACAATCAAACAAGTTATTGAAAATGCTACTGAAATTGCATATTTCAATCCAAAACTCCATACAGAAGTTGTTATGGACTCTAGCCCGGTCAGGGTAGTTGCAATCCCAGCACAGAGGACACCAAAATGTTCAAAGGTATATCGTGGCATATGCAAACAAAAGTTTGTTTCAGACTGAGGCCCTCATTACAACCCTGGCAGTAAAGTCTGCTGACCGCAGTGCTGACGGCCGCCAACATACCGTGTCCGCGGCGGAAATCTGCTACGGGTATTATGACCCACACTTAGAAATCCTCCACAATACAGACACCCACAAAAGTCCGCCACACCAAAGGTCAGTGATAAACTGGCGGTACCAAAACCCACACTGTCATGCTGACAGGAATACGCCCACACTATCACGACCCATGAATCAACGCGGCGGTCATTCAACCGCGGTAAACCATTGGCGGTAAACACCGCCACGCTCAAAATACACACACATTTACAAAACACAACCACATTGGACAATTCAAAATACACACACCTGACATAAATACACACACCACGCTCACACAGTCACACCACTATAAAACACACACCCACATTACCCATACCCCCTTTCAACGAACGTTTTGGAAGAAGCGGAGAGAGAGAAAAGCAAAGACAACACCAGCATCCAGATGCACATAACACCATCACTCATACACCATCCACGCACAAAACACCACACACCCCAACACATTGTAGTGAATCCTAGTTCGTTTTAATGGGATAACAGGAGTTAGCTTAGCCTCTGGCTTGTAGACTCGTGCCCCTGTCACCTAGTGACTTTTAACCCACTTAGCTTGCTCTGTCTTAGCCCATTTAATTATTTATTTTAAGATGGCTGCCTTGTTTATAGTGAAGCCTCTTGTTATGAGTTACATAATCAGTGTCACCGTGCCAAGGCGTCAAGATCAAGCACCAAAGACAAACAAACAGTAGGGGGGTGATTCTAACCCTGGCGGTCGGTGTTAAAGTGGCGGCCAACCCGCCAACAGGCTGGCGGTCCAAAAAATGGAATTCTGACCCTGGCGGGAACCGCCAACTTAACACTCCGACCGCCGCGGCGGTACAGACAAACAGCGCGGCGGTCACCGCCAACAGGCAGGCGGCAGACAATGTACCGCCCACACTATCATAACTCACCAATCCGCCACCTTTTCCGGGGCGGGAGCACCGCCGATAAAAACACGGCGGAAACAGACTACGAACGGGAAAACGCTCACCTCTACGCACTCCACGAGGACGGAGGACAGCATGGAACCCGAATTGAACATCATACCTGCTCTCGTCTACCTTCTCATCTACCACGAGTACGAAGTCCGGCGCAGACGACAACGGTGAGTACTGCACCTACGACACACGGGAGGGGGAGGACGAAAGGTTACGGGCACACACATATGCGCCCCCCCCCCAATCATGTACTCACCAATGCAGAGCACCAAGTCACAGTGACACCACCCAAACACCCCTGAAAAATGCTAGGACATAATCATATTTGGAATAAATATTTATGTACCAAAAAGCTCCAGAAAATTAGCGTACCACCATGAAAGATATCCACAACAAAACAAATGACATACACATCAGTGTATAACTGAAGTACCAAGTCCTGCACATCCTACGAATTCAGCATGTCCGTGGGCCAAAGTCTTGAGAAACAAGGGCAAAGCCCACACAGGAGACCTGAGTCCTTTGGAGAGAACACTGCAGGGGCATCAGATGTAAAAACTACAGGCACCTCAGGGGGAAGGGAAGGGGGGGGGCACCACAGCCACATGAGTCCACGACGCCAGATCCACGAGGAGCCACCATGCCCACTGTTCAATCCTGGGGAGTGCAAAGCCACAGTCTCTCAATGTCTCTACAGTGGGTGGGCTGCCCACTGGACCAACCTGGGGAGTGCAAAGCCACAGTCTCTCAATGTCTCTACAGTGGGTGGGCTGCCCACTGTTCAATCCTGGGGAGTGCAAAGCCACAGTCTCTCAATGTCTCTACAGTGGGTGGGCTGCCCACTGGACCAACCTGGGGAGTGCAAAGCCACAGTCTCTCAATGTCTCTACAGTGGGTGGGCTGCCCACTGGACCAACCTGGGGAGTGCAAAGCCACAGTCTCTCAATGTCTCTACAGTGGGTGGGCTGCCCACTGGACCAACCTGGGGAGTGCAAAGCCACAGTCTCTCAATGTCTCTACAGTGGGTGGGCTGCCCACTGGACCAACCTGGGGAGTGCAAAGCCGCAGTCTCTCTATGTCTCTACAGTGGGTGGGCTGCCCACTGTGCCATCCTGGGGAGTGCAAAGCCACAGTCTCTCAAGTCTCTGCAGTGGGTGGATTGCCCACTGGACCATCCTGGGGAGTGCAAAGCCACAGTCCATCATGTGGATGACAGTCTCCACTGGTCAAGGAGGAGGCATGGTGGGCACAATGAACCATCAACGGTGCTTGAGACGGCGGGGCCCAGCGGAGCGGTGCTTGAGAGGAAGGGCCCAGCGGAGCGGTGCTTGAGAGGAAGGGCCCAGCGGAGCGGTGCTTGAGAGGAAGGGCTCAGCGGAGCGGTGCTTGAGACGGCGGGGCCCTGTTCAGCGGTGCTTGAGACGGCGGGGCCCAGCGGAGCGGTGCTTGAGAGGAAGGGCCCAGCGGAGCGGTGCTTGAGAGGGAGGGCCCAGCGGAGCGGTGCTTGAGACGGCGGGGCCCAGCGGAGCGGTGCTTGAGAGGAAGGGCCCAGCGGAGCGGTGCTTGAGAGGAAGGGCCCAGCGGAGCGGTGCTTGAGACGGCGGGGCCCTGTTCAGCGGTGCTTGAGACGGCGGGGCCCAGCGGAGCGGTGCTTGAGAGGAAGGGCCCAGCGGAGCGGTGCTTGAGAGGAAGGGCCCAGCGGAGCGGTGCTTGAGACGGTGGGGCCCAGCGGAGCGGTGCTTGAGACGGCGGGGCCCAGCGGAGCGGTGCTTAAGAGGAAGGGCCCAGCGGAGCGGTGCTTGAGAGGAAGGGCCCAGCGGAGCGGTGCTTGAGACGGCGGGGCCCGGCGGGGCCCAGCGGAGCGGTGCTTGAGACGGCGGGGCCCAGCGGAGCGGTGCTTGAGACGGCGGGGCCCTGTTCAGCGGTGCTTGAGACGGCAGGGCCCAGCGGAGCGGTGCTTGAGAGGAAGGGCCCAGCGGAGCGGTGCTTGAGAGGAAGGGCCCAGCGGAGCGGTGCTTGAGAGGAAGGGCCCAGCGGAGCGGTGCTTGAGACGGCGGGGCCCTGTTCAGCGGTGCTTGAGACGGCGGGGCCCAGCGGAGCGGTGCTTGAGAGGAAGGGCCCAGCGGAGCGGTGCTTGAGAGGAAGGGCCCAGCGGAGCGGTGCTTGAGACGGCGGGGCCCAGCGGAGCGGTGCTTGAGAGGAAGGGCCCAGCGGAGCGGTGCTTGAGAGGAAGGGCCCAGCGGAGCGGTGCTTGAGAGGAAGGGCCCAGCGGAGCGGTGCTTGAGAGGAAGGGCCCAGCGGAGCGGTGCTTGAGACGGCGGGGCCCAGCGGAGCGGTGCTTGAGACGGCGGGGCCCAGCGGAGCGGTGCTTGAGAGGAAGGGCCCAGCGGAGCGGTGCTTGAGACGGCGGGGCCCTGTTCAGCGGTGCTTGAGACGGCGGGGCCCAGCGGAGCGGTGCTTGAGACGGCGGGGCCCAGCGGAGCGGTGCTTGAGACGGCGGGGCCCAGCGGAGCGGTGCTTGAGACGGCGGGGCCCTGTTCAGCGGTGCTTGAGACGGCGGGGCCCAGCGGAGCGGTGCTTGAGACGGCGGGGCCCAGCGGAGCGGTGCTTGAGACGGCGGGGCCCTGTTCAGCGGTGCTCGAGACGGCGGGGCCCAGCGGAGCGGTGCTTGAGAGGAAGGGCCCAGCGGAGCGGTGCTTGAGACGGCGGGGCCTAGCGGAGCGGTGCTTGAGAGGAAGGGCCCAGCGGAGCGGTGCTTGAGACGGCGGGGCCCTGTTCAGCGGTGCCTATCTCCACGGCGGGGCCCTGTTCAGCGGTGCTCTTCTGCACCGCGGGCCCTGTTCAGCGGTGCCTATCTCCACGGCGGGGCCCTGTTCAGCGGTGCTCTTCTGCACCGCGGGCCCTGTTCAGCGGTGCCTATCTCCACAGCGGGGCCCTGTTTAGCGGTGCTCTTCTGCACCGCGGGCCCTGTTCAGCGGTGCCTATCTCCACGGCGGGGCCCTGTTCAGCGGTGCTCTTCTGCACCGCGGGCCCTGTTCAGCGGTGCCTATCTCCACGGCGGGGCCCTGTTCAGCGGTGCTCGTCTGCACCGCGGGCCCTGTTCAGCGGTGCCCATCCAGCAGGTCAAGTGAGCCAGACCTGGCCTGGACTCCCTGTTCAGTCGCCCTCGGACCGTGACGTATCTGGACCCTTCGGGGACGGACTCCTGGCCTCCTTAGTGTCCTCCTTCCCAGCTGGGATGTGGCATGTGGGGTCCACCTTCTCCGCGCTCCTGCTGCCCTTCCGCTCCTTTGATGGGGCTCTCGGGCCCTTGCCTCCCCCAGATGGTGTGGGTGGTGAAGTGGCCGCACATTGCTCCTTGGGGGCAGCCCTGTCGGTCCTCGCACGGCGGTCCTTGGTTTTGCGGGTCCTCTTGCCGGGGGGGGGGGCTGGACGTGTCCTTGCTGCAGCTCGATGTGTCACTGCTGGCAAAGGGTGGGCTCCAGAACCCAGGCACAACAGTGACACCCGAAGCTGGGCTGGTGGTGGCTGCGGTGCTCTTGGGACTCTTTGAAGATGGATGGGGGAGGTCATCGGGGGGAAAGAGGTTAAGGTTAGCCAGGAAAAGTTTTTTAGGGCCAAGGTAAAGGGTAGGAGAAGTGGAGATGGAAGTGGAGGTAGAGGAGGTGGTTGTAGGAGAGTCAGGTGTGCTGTCATTGGGTGAAGGTGCTGGTGCTGTAGGCTGTCGTGAGGTGGATGGCTGTTGGGTGGGTGGCTGCCTGCGTTTGTGTGTCTTGGAAGAGGGGGTGACAGACACACTGGGAGAGGACACAGGGGACGTGTACATGGCAGTGGGGGTGGTGACTGCACGAGTGTGGACTGTACTGGAGGGTGAGGTGGTGATGGAAGCACTGGCTGATGTTGGGGTGCATGCAGGTGTGAGTGTAGACGTCACAGGGAGGGAGGAGGGAGACGAGGAGGAGGGGGACACAGGGTGGCAGTGGCTGTTGGCATGTCTGCATCTGGGTGTTGCTCGGGTGAGTGTTTGCGGGATCTGTGGTGCTTGTGTTTGGATGAGCTGCTCTTGGGTGTTGAGGTGTGTGCAGGCTGGTCTGATGGTGTGGATGGGATAGGCTGAGGAACAGGAGACAGAGACAGGCTGGAGGCAGTCAGAAGAGGGAGGCTGGAAACAGGGACAATGGCTGCCGTCAGTGCTGAGGCCAGAGCAGTGAACGCTCGTTGATGGGCAGCCTGACCCGAATGAATGCCCTCCAGGTACGCATTGCTCTGTTGCACCTCCCTTTGCACACCCTGGATGGCATTCAGAAGGGTCGTCTGCCCAACAATGAGCGTCCTTACCAGGTCAATGAGCTCCGCACTGAGGGCAGCAGGGGCAACAGGGGCAGGGGCTGAGGTGCCTGGGGCGAAGGAGACGCGCGCCTTCCTGGGCGAAGCGGCACGGAGCGAAGACTGAGGGGCTGCTGGGAGGGCGGGGCTGGTGCGCTGGGTGGCGGCTGCACCTGTAGAGGCGGGGGGCACGGATGTTGCCGCCACCCCTAGGGAGCTCCCATCCGAGGACGTGTCGCTTTCGCTGCTCTCACCAGCGGTCCCCGTCGTGGTGCTCCCCTCGCCCTCCGGATCACTGGTGCCCTCGGTGTCTGTTCCTGGGCCCACCGGGGCCTTGTGTCCTGCAGCTCCCTCGTGCTCCGATGCCATATCTCCTCCGCCTGATGATGCTAATGCACACATGCACAAGAAGATGAAGAGAAAGGGTGGGGGGAGAAAAAAGAAGACCAGGTTGAGTGCATGCAATGTCAACACCGTTGGCGGAGAGGACAGACACAGGTGCCTAATGCACTAAGCCGCGCATTCGGGGTACACTACTCAGTACTACTGACTAAGACAACAGGCCAAGAGACGTCAAACGCGCACATGGGAGATGCTGGACCTTCAATGGCTGTACTTGTCACCCTACAGAGGTGGGGGCCGGGGGCACAGGGCCATGCCTAAGGGAGAGGACTACACTACAGAAAGCGCCCTGGCCTAATGTCACCCACAGCCCTCCTCCCCCACCCAGACGCCTCCACTGCGCAGAAAGATAGGAGAATGTGCTGATACTCACCCCCTTGTGTCTGCTGTGATGTCTTAAAGCGCCCATCCAATTCAGGGTAGGCCACCGCCAGGATCCGGGACATCAGGGGGGTCATGGTGCGACTGGAACCCCTCCTAGGTTGGGAGGCCATCCCCAGCAGTGTTTCTGCGGTCTTCCTTGTTCCGCAGAGGATGTCCTCCCACCTCTTGCGGCAGTGGGTGCCCCGTCTGTTGTGGACCCCCAAGGTCCGGACTTCCTTGGCGATGGCACGCCAAATGTCGATCTTCTGATGGGCGCTGACCTATTAGACATGTACAGGGTGGAAAGGAGGAACTCATCAATGACCTGCATGTTAGATGTAATTGGCCCCCCCCCACCCACTTTGCCATATGGCACATGCTCTCATCTGTCGGGCGTTGCACTCCTCATTCGCCCCCCACCCCACCAACTTACATCCACCCCAATCCACACAGGCATAGCCCATTCCATTAGCACCCGGGGTACTCACTTGTTGGTCTGGAGGACCGTAGAGTAGCGCATACTGGGGGAGGACCCCATCCACGAGCTTGTCCAATTCTTCAGACGTGAAGGCAGGGGCCCTTTCCCCAGTCACAGCAGCCATTTTATCTTCCAGACCGAGGTCACAGCAGCACTTGCAGTATAGGTCCTCTCCTGTGGATGATCAGGTCTCGAGTGATTAAGCAGATAGAAAATGGCGGTCACGTCCGCGGCGGTGCGTACCGCGGCGGTGCGTACCGCGACCGCCGGCGCACTTCGTTATTGGCTCCTGAAACCCATAGGCTTCAATGTTAACCAATGCGGCTTTGCGCCGCGGTCTTCGACCGCCTACCGCCACGGTGTGCCCCGCCAGCGCAGTGACCTCACATCCCATTGTCCCACTTCACAGGTCAGGCAGCCGCCATTTCAAGGGCCCACATGGCTTAATTTTGACTGCGACACACAGGCCTAGGCCTTGCATTGCCACACATACACGCCTTTCAACCCATTGCCATTCTTTAACTGTGCAAGCTGTCTGTACGTACCTGTGGTTTGGCTGACTCTGTGCTCCATGTTGTCCTTCCTAGGCACCGTCCGCTGGGACTTGGGATGAGAAGGAGGAATCCTCGCGTGTACCGACCGCTGGTGGACCTGTCGACAATGGAAGAACGCCATATAATCCTTCGATACCGACTTGACCGTGCCACTATCCATGAACTGTGTGCCCAGCTGGAGCCAGCCCTGATGTCCCCCATCCGCCAACCCACAGGGATTGCCCCTCTGGTGCAGGTTTTGTCAGTCCTCCATTTTTTGGCCAGTGGGTCATTCCAGACCACAGTGGCCATGTCATCTGGAATGTCTCAGCCTATGTTTTCAAAGATTTTGAGCAGAGTGTTGTCTGCCCTGATGAAACTCATGCGGAGCTACATCATTTTCCCCGAGGAGGGTGACTTGCCCACAGTGAAGGGTGATTTCTATGCCCTTGGACATATCCCCAACATCATTGGTGCCATTGATGGGACCCATGTGGCTTTGGTACCCCCAAAAGACGATGAGCAGGTGTACCGAAACAGAAAGAATTATCATTCGATGAATGTCCAGGTGGTCTGTTTGGCTGACCAGTACATCTCCCATGTAAATGCCAACTTCCCAGGGTCAGTGCATGACGCGTATGTGATGCGAAATAGCAGCATCCCCTATGTGATGGAGCAGCTACAGAGACAACGTGTGTGGCTAATAGGTGACTCTGGTTACCCCAACCTGCCGTGGCTACTGACCCCAGTAAGGAATCCCCGGACAAGGGCAGAGGAACGCTACAATGAGGCCCATGGGCGTACAAGGAGGGTGATTGAGCGAACCTTTGGCCTCCTGAAGGCCAGGTTTAGGTGCCTGCATATGACTGGTGGATCCCTAATGTACTCACCAAAGAAGGTGTGCCATATCATCGTGGCGTGCTGTATGCTTCACAACCTGGCTTTGCGACGCCAGGTGCCTTTCCTGCAGGAGGATGGTCCAGATGGTGGTGTTGTAGAAGCCGTGGAGCCTGTGGAGAGTGAAGAGGAGGAAGACTCTGAGGACGACACAGACAATAGGGACAGAGTGATACAACAGTATTTCCAGTAACACCCAGGTAAGAATCACCCACGCCATTTCACAATTGCTTCTAGCCTCCTGCATCTATACTTTCTGTAGTTCCCCACAGATGTTTTTTATTAATTTATGCCTTTCCCTTCCCTTCTCAGTGCTGTCTGACTCAGTACCTGACTTCTGCTTGGTTCGCCCATGAAATACAGCGTATTGACATTGGTATGTTGTCATGACTAATTGACAGAACAGAAATTGAACAGTAATATGTTATCCCTTTGTTAATAATACAGCATGACTCAAAACAGGTTTGTGTGCAAAATGTGATTTATTTACAGTGCTAGATACCGGTACATGTGATTCTAAGGGTGATGGGTGGGGGTGGAGGAATATCCATGGCAGAGTCCAGTTCTCAGTCTCACAGGTGCATTGTTCTTTTGCCTGTGGAAGGATGGAGCATAGGCAGTTCATGGTTGGACAGGGTGGCAATGTGGGACAGTGGGAAGACTTGAGGGGGTATGTCCTGCTGGCGGGGGTCTTGACATCCTACTCTGTCTTTTTCTTTGGTCTCAGGCTCCTCTTACGGGGTGGTTGTTCTTCAGCAGGAGGTGGGGTTCTGGGGGGCTGTCGAGGTGTTGGGACCTCCTGTCCACTAGCGCCGGCGGAGGTGGTAGGCTGTTCCTGGTCCGGCCTAGTGACAGGGGCCCTGTGTGGTGCACCATGGTCCCGCAACGCGTCCTCTATCCTGTGGAGGGCCAGGACGATGGTCCCCATTGCGGTCCCGATGATTCTCAGCTCCTCCCTGAAGCCCATGTAGCGTTCCTCCTGCTGTGCCTGGATCTCAGTGAACCTGGCCAGTACCGTCGCCATTGTTTCTTGGGAGTGGTGGTAGGCCCCCATGAGGGTGGTGAGGGCCTCTTGGAGAGTGGGTTCCCTGGGCCTCTCCTCCCCCCCCTGTCGCACAGCAGCCCTCCGAGCTGCCCGGTTTCCCCCGGCCTCTGTCCCCTGGCCGGTGTGCCCGCTCCCACTGCCCCCAGGTCCCTGTTGTTGTTGGGGTGTCGGGTTAGCCTGGGTGCCCTGTAGTGGCAGACACACCGCTGATTGAGCTGTCCTAGAGACAGAGGCATGGGCCCGCTGGGTGGGAGCTGTGCTGGTGTCGGCAGAGGGGGTCGGGTCTGGTGTGGCCTGTGTCTGGGTGAGGGGAACCGACTGCCCAGAGGTCCCCGATGGTCCGGGCTGGTCATCAGTTTCACTGTCGACAGAGCTGCTATCCTCAGTGTGGGCCTGTTCCGGTGGTGGGATGGACACTTCTGGACCCTCCTGGCTGGTGTGTTGTCGTTCGGGTCCTGCATGGGGTAAGAGAGTTTGGTTATTGTTTCTGTGTGTGCAATAGCATGCGTGTTGTGGGTGCCCTTGTCCCCCAGTGCAGGCATTCCCTGGAGGGAGGTGTTGTGAGGGTATTTAGTGGGGGGGAGGGGTTAGTGCAGTGGTCATGCTTAGGTGATGGGTGCCCATGGTTTGTGTTGGCATGCAGGAGTTGGTGTTGGGATGGGTGGGTTGTGCTGGTGAGACATTGTCAGGAAGGATGTGTGCTGGGGGGTTGGGGGTGAGGGTGGGGGTGTGGGTTGGCATGCTGGTGGGGCGTGGGGGATATAGTAGTTGAGATGGGACTTACCAGAGTCCATTCCTCCGGCTACTCCTGCGAGGCCCTGAGGATGCAGGATGGTCAAGACCTCTTGTTCCCACGATGTAAATTCGGGAGGGGTGGGTGGGGGTCCGCCGCCAGTCTTCTGGACCGCGATGTTGTGCCTCGAGACCATCGACCGGACCTTCCCCCGTAGGTCGTTCCATCTTTTGCGGATGTCCTCCCTATTCCTGGGATGCTGTCCCACCGCGTTGACCCTGTCCACGATCCGCTGCCATAGCTCCTCCTTCTTGGCTATACTGGTGTGCTGCACCTGCGAGCCGAAGAGCTGGGGTTCCACTCTTAGGATTTCCTCCACCATGACCCGGAGTTCTTGGTCCGAAAAGCGTGGATGCCTTTGGGGTGCCATGGGGCGGTGTGGGTGAGGTGTGGGGTGGTGTATGTGATGAGGAGTGTGTTGGTGAGTGGAGCTTTGTGCTAGTATGTGGTGTGTGTGATGGTGTAGTGTGCCTCAGTGTGTCTTGCTTTGGATTGTCTGCTGTGTCTCTCTATCCTTCTCTCAGTATTTGGGGTCGCAGGGGTTTGTGGGTGATGTGGGTGTGTGTTTTATAGTTGGTTGATTGTGTGGGAGTGGTGTGTGTATGTGTATCAGGTGTGTGTTTTTCAAATTGTCCAATGTGGCTGTGTTTTGGTGATGTGTGTGTATTCTGACCGCGGCGGTGTGTACCGCCAATGGAATACCGCGTTTGAATGACCGCCGTGTGGATTCGTGGGTCGTAATGGCATGGGCGTATTTCTGTTGGCGTGACAGTGGAGGTTTGGTCATCTCCAGTTTATCGCTGCCCGCCGATGTGGCGGGCTGCAGTGGAGGACGGATTTTTGGAGGTTTGGCCGTTATGGGTCAGAATGACCGTGGCGGTTGACCGCGGCCGCGGCGGTGTTATGGCGGTCTTCTGACCGGCGGTAAGGGCATTTTACCGCCGAGGTCAGAATCACCCCCTAGGTGTTCACACTTAGGGATTTTCCCTCTCTATACTTTCGAGGGATTGTTGATATTAATTGCCGTCCCAAGCATGCTTAGGAATATACCTACGTCAGGGGACCTTGTAGATCTGTATAAATACATCACACTTTAGACAGATAATCAGAGGGATTCCGACCAGAGGGCATCGCCACCATCGCTGATACCGATGCTGCAGTCGTCTTTACGCTGACCCAGTCTTCGTGTCCCTGCGGAGTCTGAGATAGAGACCTCATTCCAAGGTTACGAGGGTTGGGGGCTCCTCTCATGGACACGGCATTGGCAGATTAGGTTTATCGAACCCAGCTCTCCTTTAGGTAGGAGGTTAGGCCTTTTTATTAGGATAGTAGGGCATCTTACATCTCATATATCTTTTCTATGTATTGCAAAATGGTGGGGTTCTTCGTAACAATGACTCTCGTCTTCACAATACTGTTACTTGCTATATTCATTATCCTAATCATTGCAGTCCATGCAACTTATCACAAATTTCAGTTATGTTGAATAAAAAGCTATTATAACTTTACTGCATCTGTGTCATTGCCTGTGTTTGTATGAGACATAATATATCTGTGAGAAAAGGGTAATCTCCGTTTAACCACGACACTCCTTGAGATGTCTTATTTTTGAGTCCATGCGTAAACGGCTGCCATAAATCACCTTTTACTATTGTGTTTCTGGTGAGGTGCTGCTAGTGAGCCGGTAAGGTTGGGATAACAGTTGCGACTTGTTGTAGGAAAGACGCAGTCGCCTACAAACAAAAGTACTGTCATCCTTAAACCAGCAGTCTTGCTCAGAGCAAGAGTCCAAACTACGACAACATCACCCCACACATCACATCACATATCACCTCACACATCACTCACCCCACATCATGGCACCTCAAAGACACCCAGGTTTTCTGAGGAGGAGCTCAGGGTCATGGTGGAGGAAATCAACCGGGTAGAGCCACAGCTATTCAGATCACAGATGCAGCAGACATCCATTGCAAGGAAGATGGAGCTATGGCGGAGAATTGTCGACAGGGTCAACGCAGTGGGACAGCATCCAAGAACACGGAATGACATCAGGAAGAGGGGGAATGACCTACAAGGGAAGGTACGTTCCATGGTATCCAGATACCAGGTAGTCGTACAGTGGACTGACGGTGGACCCTCACTTCCTCCCCCACAACTAACAACATGGGAGGAGCAAGTCTTGGCAATAATGCATCCTGAGGGCCTCACAGGAGTAGCAGGAGGATAGGACTCTGGTAAGTCATATCTTTACTATTATATCCCCCCCACCCTACCTGCATGCCATCACAAACCCCAACCTCTACCCTCACACCCATCACTCCAACACCTCACGTATACCCCACTATCACAACCCACACATCCCAATACCAAGCCCTGCATGTGACAACAATGCATAGACACCCATCACAGACCTGCATGGACACCCATCACCAGAGCATGGCCAAGGGAGAGACTCACCCAGGTCACACAATCACCACTCACACAAGGGCCATGGTGATATTGATAGCACAGTAGTAGAGGGAAATACACCCATTGCACAAGATGGCACACACAGATACAATAGCAATGCCTTTACACCCCAACAGGACCCCTACACAACGTCACCGGACAGGAGGTGCCAGTCATATCCACTCCCCCACAGAAGAGGCTCACAGTGACGACAGCAGCTCTGCACGCCTAGATCAAGATGACCAGCCCGGCCCATCAGGGACCTCTGGACAGTCGGTTCCCCTGCCACAGTCCCAAAACACGACTGAGCCTTCCCCCCCAGGAAACACCACCACAGCACCCACCCAGCGGGCCCATGCCACTCTCCCCAGGACACGTCAATCAGCAGTGTGTCCACCACTACAGGGACCCCAGGCAACCCCACTAACACAGGACGATCAGGGACCTGGGGTCAGTGGCAGTGGGCACACGGTTCAGGGGACAGAGGCACAGGATAACAGGGAAGCTGGGAGGACTGCTGTGCAACAGGGGGACGACAGGCCCAGGGGACCCACTCTCCACGAGGTACTCTCCAACATGGGAGCATACCACCATTCCCAGGAGACCATGGGCACAGTACTGGCCAAGTTTCAGGAGACCCAGCGACTGCATGAGGAACAGTACCTGGGGATCAGGGAGGACTTGAAGTCCATTAACACCACCCTGGTCACCATTTCAGGGGTGCTGGCAGACATGGCCAACACCATGAGGGAAGCAGTGGCATACCACCGGGCCCCTGACACCAGCCCGAACGATGAACAGCCTTCCACATCCGCCGGCGCTAGTGGACAGGAGGTCCCACCACAGGACCAACAGGCCACCAGCACCCCACCCCCTGCACAGAAGGAGAACCACCCCACAAACTGTCCCTGTGATCCAGGCACAAGACAGAGAACATTGTCAAGACCCCCGCCAGGAAATAAGAATCTCCTGATTGTCACCCTTCTGTCCCACTATGTCATCCTGTCCACCTTGAACTGCCATTGCTCCACTTCCTATGCCCCCTTGGACAATGCACCTGTGATACCAAGAGACTGGACTCTACCATGGATATTCCTCCACCATCACCCCAGCCCATTGCACATCCCCCTCTACTTATTAGCAGTTAAATAAACACCCTTGAATCACAAAACAATCTGGAGTCAGTCTGTACTTTCACAAATGTATTATTACAACTTCTTTGACAAATATCAATGTTAATGTTCATTTGCTCATACCAATGTATGACAGTTGTTGGGCAGCAGTAAACATAACAGAAGGCAGAATGAGGTACCCAGATCTGTGAAATGGAAAGCCAAAGTGAACTGTCAGGGTCCATACACAGAGGTTAAGAGGCTGACTTATACAATGTCCTACAGTAGTCAGATATGAGATGAGCAGTGCCAGTCTCTTACCTGTGTCTCACTGGAAGTACTGCATGATGATGTTGTTTCGGTTGTCAATATCTTCTGCCTCTGCCTCCTCTTCCTCACTGTCCTCAGGCTCCACAGCTGCCACAAAACCATCATCAGGCCCATCCTCCTGCAGAAAAGGCACCTGGCGTCGCAAAGCCAGGTTGTGCAACATGCAGCATGCCACAATTATTTGGCACACCTTCTTCGGTGAGTAGTATAGGGAGCCACCTGTTAGGTCTGGCCTTCAGGAGGCCGAAAGTCCGCTCAATAATATGACTAATTTGCCCATGTGCCTCATTGTAGCGTTCCTCTGCCCTTGTCCTGGCATTCTTTATTGGGGTCAGTAGCCATGAGAGGTTGGGTAACCAGAGTCACCTGCAAATGTCGATCGATATCTGTTAGACACACACTAACCCATAGGGACTACCCCATACCCAGACACCTATTCATACTGTGTGGGGACCTTGGGCTCACCTATTAGCCACACCCAGTGCCTCTGGAGTTGCCCCATCACATAAGGGATGCTGCTATTCCTCAAAATGTAAGCGGCATGCACAGAGCCAGGATACTTGGCATTCACATGAGAGATGTACTGGTCTGCCAAACACACCATCTGCACTATCACTGAATGGTAGCTTTTTCGATTTCTTTATACCTGTTCATTCCTGCGGGGGGTGGGGACAAATGCCACATGTGTACCATCAATGGCACGAATTATGTTGGGGATATGTCCCGGGGCATAGAAGTCAGCTTTCACTGTGGCCAAATCCTCCACCTAGGGGAAAACGATGTAGCTGCACATGTGTTTCAGCAGGGCAGATAACACTCTGGCCAACACGTTAGAGAACATTGGCTGAGACATCCCTGATGCCATGGCAACTGTTGTTTGGAAAGAACCACTTGTCAGGAAATGGAGCACTGATAGGACCTGCACTAGAGGGGGAATACCTGTGGGATGGCGGATAGATGACATCAGGTCAGGCTCCAATTGGGCACACAGTTCTTGGATTGTGGCACGATCAAGCCTGTAGGTGATAATGATGTGTCTGTCTTCCATTGTCGACAGGTCCACCAGGAGTCTGTACACCAGAGGATGACACCATCTCAACATCTGCCCCAGCGGATGTGCCCTATGGAGGAGAATGGTGAGCAGAGGGTCATGTACCACATAGGTTGCACAAGTGTTTTTGCAGTAATGTAAGTAAATCCGTGTGTGGCGTTGTCTGTCTGTATTTCTGCCCAACTGTGCTGTGACGCAGTTAGGTGCCATGCCATGTGCCACCCTGAAATGGTGGCTGCCTGACCTGTAAGGAGGGACAAGGGGAAATGAGGTAACTGCGCTGGCGTTGGGCAGCATCGTGGTAGGCGGTCGAAGACCGCCGCGCAATTCTGCATTGATTATCATTGGGCCCTATGGGTTCCAGGAGCCAATGACGATGTACGCCGGCGGTGATGGTACGCACCGCCGCGGACGTGACAGCCATTTTCTATCTGTTCACTCACTTGATACCTGACCTTCAACAGGAGAGGACCTACACTGCAAGTGCTGCTGTTACCTGTGTCTGGAAGCGACAATGGCTCGAGTGTCTGGGGAAAGGGCCCCTGCCTTCACTTCGGAGGAGTTGGAGAGACTAGTGTGTGGGGTATGATGAACCGGATGGGGGAGTCATTTCCTTTCATCCTATACCTTTCCTATAGGTCAGCGCCCATCAGAAGAAGGGTATTTGGCGTGCCATCACCAAGGAAGTGCGGATCCTGGGGGTCCATCATAGACGGAGCACCCACTGCCTCAAGAGATGGGAGGACCTGCGCCACTGGAGCAAGAAGACGACAGAGGCCCAGCTGGGAATGGCCTCCCAAAGTGGAAGGGGTGCCCATCGCACTATGACACCCCTGATGTTCCGCATCCTGACGGTGGCATATCTGGAGTTGGATGGGTGCTTGAGGGCATCACAGCAGCCACAAGGGGGTGAGTATAGTCTCATTCAGCTGACTCTGTGCGCTTTATGAGGTGTCTGGGTGGGGGATGTGGGCTGTTGGTTCCCCTAGGCCAGGGCCAACTTGGTAGAGTAGGTCTCTTGTTAGGAAGGCTCTGTCGCACTGCAAACCCAATAGTGTTAGTGGCCATCTACAACTAGTCAGCCTCCTGTGGGTTTCAGGTGTGCAGCAAATGGGGTTAGGCATAGTCCCACATGGGCAGGTGTTTTTCCTACTAACTGCCAGTTCATGGCCTAGTGCAAAGGGCTGATCCCTGTGTGTTGTGTCCGCCAACGGTAGTTGTGTTGCTGGCATTGACCATGTGTCTCCTCTGTCTTTCCCCCCATCTTATTTTGTCACCCTGTCCTTGTGTGCATTAGCATCATCTGGCGGAAGAGCAGAGGCACCGGAGACAGAGGGAGCTGCATCCCACACGGCGCAGGAGGGTGAATCTACGGAGTCTGAAGGCACCAGTGGGACAGGGGGCGAGGGGAGCTCCACAACGGGGACAGGAGAGGACACCAGCGACAGCAACTCCTCCTCTGATGGGAGCTCCCTTGTGGTGGCGGGCACCTCTGTGCCCACCGCAACAACAGGTACAGCTGTCACCCCCCTACCAGCACGGCCCTCCCAGCAGCCCCTCAGCGTGTTTCCCGTGCCCGCTCACCCAGGAGGGTGGGCACCTCCTTTGCCCCAGGCACCTCAGGCCCTGCTGCCCTCAGTGAGGAGGCTATTGACCTCCTGAGATCCCCCACTGTTGGGCAGTCAACCATTCTGAATGCCATCCAGGGTTTTGAGAGGCATTTGCAGCAAACAAATGCATACCTGGAGGGCATTCATTCTGGCATGGCGGCCCAACAGAGAGCATTTCAGGCTCTGGCCTCAGCACTGATGGCAGCCATTGTCCCTGTGTCAAGCCTCCCCCCTCCAACTTCCTCTACCCAGACCCAATCCCCTCTACATCAGCCTATCCCAAGCACACCATCAGACCAGCATGCACACACATCAACACACAAAAGTGGCTCAGGCAAACATAAGCACCACACATCCCACAGGCACTCACACAAGCACCATAACCATGCAGAAACATCAACATCCATTTCTTCCACTGTGTCCCCCTCATCCACGTCCTCCACCTCCCTCCCTGTCTCATCTCCACTCACACCTGCATGCACTACATCCTCAGCCACTGCCTCCATCACCAGCACGCCCATCAAAACACAACACTCACGAGCAATCACCACCCCCACAACCATGCAGTGTGTCTGTGAGCCCTCCTCCCAAAGTACACAAACGCAGGCACCCACCCACCCAACAGCCATCCACCTCACAACAGCCTCCAGTCCATGCACCTTCACCCAAACTCAGCAGACGTGCACCTCCTATAATCACTACCTCATCCTCCACTCCCACACCCCCTCCATCTTCTCGTCCCAGTGTGTCAAAGAAACCTTTCCTGGCTAACATTGACCTCTTCCCTACACTTCCCCCCGTCCTTCCCATAGGGACAGGATGTCTAGAGGCCAGACCAGCACCTCAGCCACTGAATCAGCATCCACTGTGGTCCCTGCAAGTCCGGGAGGATCGAAGGGGGCACCCATCAGGGCTGCCAGTGTCCCACCTACTGAAGGACCACCCGATTCCGCCACCTGCCAAGGTAAAGAAGGGGCCAGCATGCAGAAGGGTGCACCCACCCATCAAGGCCTCATCCAGAGCCAAAGAGGACAGTGCCAAGGTCCCAACAGTGACTACCAAGGTGGGGAAAGGACACAAAAGCAAAGGAAAGTCGCTTCAGGGCACGGAGCCTCCTGGTGAGGGACTGGTGACCCCCATTTCTCATGGCAGGCTAGCAACCTGTACCACGGTGAGCACCGCCGCAACAACCGCCACCTGCACCGCCATCTGCACCGCCACCTGCACTGCAGCTGCCACAACTACAGTCACCAGCATCATCCCCAGTGGGCAGCCGCCTGAGGCTGATGGAGACGGCCTGGTGTCTCCCTCCACTGCTACAGACACCTGCACCACGGGCAGCACTGGCAGCATCTCTGCCGCAGACACCGCCGCAGCCACCGCCACCTGCCCCGCCACATACCCAACCAGTGCCACTACAGCGGACATCAGCAGCATCCCCAGTGGGCAGCCGTCTGAGGCTGCAGGAGACATCCTGGACCCTGCACACACTACATGAGGCACCACTGGCAGTGTGGCTCTGCCTCCATGGAGTATCATACTACCTGTTCCCTGAAAATCTCGTGGCTCAGACACCCAGGTGAGGGAATGGGAACTGCCACACCCCAGGTGCAGCATCACCGGGCACCATGCCCCCTCCAGAACCAGTGGAGAGATGCGTCCACTCACCCTATCCTTGGCAGGATGGAGCACTCTGGGCACAAAGCCCCCTCCAGAACCAGTGGAGAGATGCATCCACTCACCTAGTCCTTGGCAGGATGAAGGACTCTGGGCACAAAGCCCCTTCCAGAACCACTGGAGAAAAGCATCCTCTAACCCAGTCTTTGGCAGGATGAAGCACTCTGAGCGCAAAGCCCCCTCCAGAACCAGTGGAGGAAAGCATCCAGTAACCCAGTCCTTGGCAGGATGAAGCACTCTGGGCACAAAGCCCTCTCCAGAACCAGTGGAGAAAAGCATACACTAACCCTGTCCTTGGCAGGATGAAGCACTCTGGGCACAAAGCCCCCTCCAGAACCAGTGGAGAAAAGCATCCACTAACCCAGTCCTTGGCAGGATGAAGCACTCTGGGCACAAAGCCCCCTCCAGAACCAGTGGAACATGTCACCGACTTGAGAGACTGTGGCTTTGCACTCCCGGGGCCAAGCAGTTGGGAAACCACCCACTTGAGAGACTGTGGCCTTGCACTCCTCAGGACCAAGCAGTGGGCAAACCACCCACTAGAAAGACTGTGGCTTTGTACTCCCCAGGACCAAGCAGTGGGCAAACCACCCACTTGAGAGACTGTGGCTTTGCACTCCCAAGGAGCAAGCAGTGGGCATGGAGCCCCCTCGAGGAGCAGTGGTGTCATCCCATTATCTGGCTGAGGTGCCCCCTGTACCCTTCCCCCCGAGGTGCCTGTTTTTTTTTTTACCTGATGCCCCTGCAGTGTTCTCTCCGTTTTGAGGCAGGTGTCATGTGTGGGCTTCGCCCATGCTTTTTGGGACCACTGGTCTACAGACATTTCATGGGACACTGTACGGACTTGTGTACTTACTGTAAATATTTGTATACTGATTATTTACTGTTCTTTTGGGCTATCTGACTGTTCGAATAGTACACTAGTTAAACTCATTTTGTTTGGTCCTTGCGTTCTTCCAGGGGGTGACGGGGTGTATCTGTGATGTGATTGCATATGTGTGTGTGTGTTGTTGTGGGTGGGGTGTTGCATGCATGTGTCACTCTCTTTTCCCTCCTCACCTCCCCTGTGTGCTAGGTACAGTACTCACCGTGGTCGTCGCCACCGCCGTTCGTACTCCTGGTAGATGAGAAGATACACCAACATTGGTAACACCTGTAGTTCGGGCTCCATGGCGTCCTGGTTCCTTGTCGAGAGGTGAGTGGTTTCCCTTTCAAGTCCTGTTTCCACTGTGCTTTTGGTGCCGTTGGTACCGCTCTGAAAAAAGCTGGCGGATTGGTGCCTTGTAATAGTGTGGGCGGTACATTGTGTTCCGCCCGTCTGTTGGCGGTTACTGCCGCAATGTTTGTTTCTACCGCCGTGGCGTTTGGAGTGTTAAAGTGGCTGTCTGTGTTGGTGGTTTCCGCCATGGTCATAATTCCATTTTTTTGACTGACGGCCTGTTAGCGGTAATACCGCCGCTTTATCACCAACCGCCAGGGTTGTAATGAGGGCCTGAATGTGCTTATTCGTAATCTGAAGAAGACAGGTTAGCAGCAGTGTGGGCTTGTGAACATTTCCACGTATTCTTATATGGAAAACCTTCTACGCTTGTGACAGATCATCAAGTACTGGTGACCATCTTCCAAAGGTCAAGATGCCTGCTCGTATTGAACGTTGGGCTCTACGATTGCAAGACTACAACTACACAATTGTACATTGTTCAGGGAGGTATCAAAACCCTGCTGACTATTTTTCCGTAGTGCCTACACAGTGTCATGTGGTACCCCTTCTAAGACAGCTGAAGCCTACATAAATTTCATTGTGAAATCAAAATGTCTGTCTCCATTTTGTTAGAGCAAATTGTCACTGACCTGAGTCGAGTCAAGATAGTGACATGTTAAAGCTGAAAGACATTATTACACATCAGTCATGAAATGAACATACTCAACCTCTAACCAGTGACAGTGAATTCCAGAAGGTTAAAAATGTCAAAGATGAACTGTCCATGACACAAGAAGGCATTATCCTGAGGGGTTCAAGAATTGTCATTCTGGAGAGCCAGCAACATAAGATAACTGAAGCAGCCCATGAAGGACATAGTGGAATTGTTGCCACAAAACAAGCTCTCTGAAATAGAGTTTGGTTTTCTCATCTCGGTGAAAGAGTTGAAGGAGAATTAAAGTCCTGTCTTTATGCAACTACTTGTCATTGTAAACCACTCCACCCCTTATGAATGTTAAAGCTGCCAAAGCCAAAGCATGCCTGGGATTGATGATGAATACTCCTGTTTTGCATTAATAGAAGACATCTCATCTATCACTGAGGAAAGAGCAATTGAGAGATTAAACAGCATCTTTGCAACATGGGGCATTCCTGTGATTTTAAAATCTGCCACTGGCCCACCATTCAATAGTTGAGAAACCAGAGACTTTCTTAATGTCAACAGTCAAAATGGGGAGCACCCTGTCTTCCATTCCAGAATTTGTGACCACAAGGCATCATGGTAAATGCAGTCATTAGCACGAATTTGAATAGAGTTTTGAAAGTTTTTCACCATATGTTGGTGCGGCAAGTGCCGTATCTTCGGACACATGTTTCTGGCTATTTGGCCGTCATCAGCGAAGAGCAACGTGTAGCTGGCGGGGTTGCTTGAAATGCTGCCTTGTAAGTATTCACAGGTTTAAGTACCACTCAAGAAGGCGCACAGGTGCTTCACCCGAGCTCGTCAGCTCAGAGGCTCACGGGAGCCTTAATTACAACAGTCAAAATGGGGAGCACCCTGTCTTCCATTCCAGAAATTGTGACCCCAAGGCATCATGGTAAATGCAGTCATTAGCACGAATTTGAATAGAGTTTTGAAAGCTTTTCACCATATGTTGGTGCGGCAAGTGCCGTATCTTCGGACACATGTTTCTGGCTATTTGGCCGTCATCAGCGAAGAGCAACGTGTAACTGACGGGGTTGCTTGAAATGCCGCCTTCTAAGTATTCACAGGTTTAAGTACCACTCAAGAAGGCGCACAGGTGCTTCACCCGAGCTCGTCAGCTCAGAGGCTCACGGGAGCCTTAATTACAACAGTCAAAATGGGGAGCACCCTGTCTTCCATTCCAGAATTTGTGACCCCAAGGCATCATGGTAAATGCAGTCATTAGCATGAATTTGAATAGAGTTTTGAAAGATTTTCACCATATGTTGGTGCGGCAAGTGCCATATCTTCGGACACATGTTTCTGGCTATTTGGCCGTCATCAGCGAAGAGCAACGTGTAGCTGGCGGGGTTGCTTGAAATGCCGCCTTGTAAGTATTCACAGGTTTAAGTACCACTCAAGAAGGCGCACAGGTGCTTCACCCGAGCTCGTCAGCTCAGAGGCTCATGGGAGCCTTAATTACAACAGTCAAAATGGGGAGCACCCTGTCTTCCATTCCAGAATTTGTGACCCCAAGGCATCATGGTAAATGCAGTTATTAGCACGAATTTGAATAGAGTTTTGAAAGTTTTTCACCATATGTTGGTGCGGCAAGTGCCGTATCTTCGGACACATGTTTCTGGCTATTTGGCCGTCATCAGCGAAGAGCAACGTGTAGCTGGCGGGGTTGCTTGAAATGCCGCCTTGTAAGTATTCACAGGTTTAAGTACCACTCAAGAAGGCGCACAGGTGCTTCACCCGAGCTCGTCAGCTCAGAGGCACACGGGAGCCTTAATTACAACAGTCAAAATGGGGAGCACCCTGTCTTCCATTCCAGAATTTGTGACCCCAAGGCATCATGGTAAATGCAGTTATTAGCACGAATTTGAATAGAGTTTTGAAAGTTTTTCACCATATGTTGGTGCGGCAAGTGCCATATCTTCGGACACATGTTTCTGGCTATTTGGCCGTCATCAGCGAAGAGCAACGTGTAGCTGGTGGGGTTGCTTGAAATGCCGCCTTGTAAGTATTCACAGGTTTAAGTACCACTCAAGAAGGCGCACAGGTGCTTCACCCGAGCTCGTCAGCTCAGAGGCACACGGGAGCCTTAATTACAACAGTCAAAATGGGGAGCACCCTGTCTTCCATTCCAGAATTTGTGACCCCAAGGCATCATGGTAAATGCAGTCATTAGCACGAATTTGAATAGAGTTTTGAAAGTTTTTCACCATATGTTGGTGCGGCAAGTGCCGTATCTTCGGACACATGTTTCTGGCTATTTGGCCGTCATCAGCGAAGAGCAACGTGTAGCTGGCGGGGTTGCTTGAAATGCCGCCTTGTAAGTATTCACAGGTTTAACTACCACTCAAGAAGGCGCACAGGTGCTTCACCCGAGCTCGTCAGCTCAGAGGCTCACGGGAGCCTTAATTACAACAGTCAAAATGGGGAGCACCCTGTCTTCCATTCCAGAATTTGTGACCCCAAGGCATCATGGTAAATGCAGTCATTAGCACAAATTTGAATAGAGTTTTGAAAGTTTTTCACCATATGTTGGTGCGGCAAGTGCTGTATCTTCGGACACATGTTTCTGGCTATTTGGCCGTCATCAGCGAAGAGCAACGTGTAGCTGGCGGGGTTGCTTGAAATGCCGCCTTGTAAGTATTCACAGGTTTAAGTACCACTCAAGAAGGTGCACAGGTGCTTCACCCGAGCTCGTCAGCTCAGAGGCTCACGGGAGCCTTAATTACAACAGTCAAAATGGGGAGCACCCTGTCTTCCCTTCCAGAATTTGTGACCCCAAGGCATCATGGTAAATGCAGTCATTAGCACGAATTTGAATAGAGTTTTGAAAGTTTTTCACCATATGTTGGTGCTAATGACTGCATTTACCATGATGCCTTGGGGTCACAAATGCTGGAATGGAAGACAGGGTGCTCCCCATTTTGACTGTTGACTTTCTTAATGTGCTTAATGTGAAGCATCAGAAGAGCACACCTCTTTTGTCACAGGCTAATGACCTTGCTTAACGTTTCAAGAATACATTAAAGAAAGCTGCTCAGCATGCTGCATTGGAAAAGCTCGACCTCAGGACTGTCTTGAATTCTACTCTACGAGCTTACTGTTCAACTCCTCACTCAACCAAATGGTCAAAGCCCTGCAACATTGATGTTTGAGAGAGCAATGATGACCACGTTTCTTCAATAGACCAACACAATATCAAGAACTGAGGAAAAAACCCATATAACGGACTTGGATCATAAAGACAAAATGAATGCCTATGCAGGCAAGAGACACCATGCAAAATACATTGCCTTCAGAAGAGGAGATCGAGTGCTTGTCTGTCAGCTGAGAAAAGATGAGTCTGATGCTGAGCCATTCCATGTTGTAACCAGCAAAGGACACATGATGACTGCCCAACATCCTTGGAAATCCATTACGCAAGATTCCTTGCATTTTGGACATGTGGCTCATAACTTTTCAGATAGTGATGTCAACATAGAAACTGGCTCAGAAAGGACAATTGGAAAACCCCAGACTGCTGCACCTTCATCGCCACTGCAGATCATGGACACTCCTGTTACCAATTCCCAGTTTCCGAAGACATGATCGGGATGAGTAATCAGAGCACTAAGAAGGCTCATCGAAGAGCTATGATTGTGTATATGTTTGTGAAAAAATCATAATTTTTTTGAACAGAGGTTTAGAGTTGTGAGAGTATGAATGATGGAATTCGTTTGGCCCCTGAATGACTCTATACAGCTGTGATGTTGGTGCTAGAACACAGTGAAGTGAATGCAGGGCTAGAATGTTGAGTTTGCAGTTACACATAGACTAATAAAGACCTGTAATACATAGCTCCATGCGTGGCATATTCATTGGCGGGGTACTCAGGCTTGGGAATATGCTACAGTTGTGAATATTTTCAAATTCGATAAACCTGTATAGAGTATTATCAGTATTCATTATAGTTAAGAGAATATGTTACTAATAGATCAATCAGAGGCTTATGTTATTTAATAACATACTTTAGCAGGATTAGGGCCTCTATGCTCCAACTTCGTGGCTGCAGTAAAACCATTTTGCTATTAGGGTGAGACAGACATGTAAGCATGAGTTTATACCCCCATTTTGCAGGGTATTGTGCAGCACCATTTTGCAGTGTATTGTGCACCTATTTGTCCACTTCACAGGAATGTTCAGCACCAGCATACACCACATCAATCACATTCATTAGCACGATTGCTGTATATTTTGTTGTTGTCAGTTGACTATGTTTATGTTACAGATTTACAGCTCACAAGCCTGAGGCATATATCCAACATCTTCAAAATATGTCTGATGTGGGTAATATACTGTATGTATGAATATACTGATCTTACATTTGTAGCAGAGAGGGCAGTGGTTGTCTTGATAAACACCACCAACACATCTCCAGAGAGTCGTATAGCCAGAAACATGTTGATCTCTATACGTGAGTAGAATTACTCCCCACTCTACTTTTACTCTGCCACAGGGGTATTCAATAAACCCTCTACACTCCACCAAGTAGGTAGTTTTAACCAACATACACTTTTCTCTCCCTCCTGCACTTTTCCCTCACACCCAGATAAACCAGACAGGTGGCATTGCAAACCATCTACTATTTAATGACCCATAAGCTCCAAAATAAATGAATGGGTGATAGCTTGCACCTCCTTCCATTGGAAAGGTGCCGAGAGGGGCCCAATGATGCCACCTACTGGGTGGGTGAGGGCTTTGCCCTTAAGGAAAGTTCTCTTAGTTAAGCCACCCTTCCTTGTACTGTACAAGGCCTTACATACGACAAGCAGCCACTTCGTTGTGGTTAATCATCAAAACTAATACTATAAATGTTAATAAATTCCTTTCAATGCCGTGATATGAACCTGATATACTAGGGTGAAACATTTCTGCATCTTAAAAAAGCACGATATTTTTCACTTGATTTTCACGCCCAATATTTTCAAGATTCTGCTTTTGCAAGGGCTCTTAGAGTCAAAGCAGACCCTTAGATAAGCTCACCCTGTTAATTTGTTGGCTCACCCATCTCTACCTGTTCTCTAAACCCAAGGAAGAGACAGACAGTGGGAGATGAAACAAGCCTTCTCCCCAGAATGCTTGCTACTCGAAAGAAATGTAAATGTGTGTAATTGTTTAATCAGTAAATCTGAAGGCTGCTTGGAGCCAGCATATGGCTTTAACTGATAGTCATTTATGTTCCATGTTGAAAAAGCTGTATTCTTTTTTAGTAATGTAAAGGTGTTATTGGCTGAATTTAAGTGCGTCCTTCTAGTGGGAAAAGGTTTGCCCTAGGAACAGTTTGATTACCTATTAATTATTAAAATATATATTTCAAAGCACTTGTTTTATCTTAAACAATAAGGATTCTGTGTTTGTCGGAATCCAGGTGCTTTTAGTCCACCCGACAAATAAGGATACCCGATGTATGCTATTTACTACGCACAATTAATAGCAACTATTATGAGTTTTGTAGAACAACAAGCAGATTCTGTCGTTTGCAGCACCAAACTCTAAATGGCATGTTAAAGAATGCAGACTTTATACACATTAAGGGCCTCATTCCGACCCGGACGGGCGGCGGACGCCGCCCGCCGGGCGGAAACCGCCCAAACACCGCCCCGCGGTCAGAAGACCGCGGGGGGCATTTCAACTTTCCCGCTGGGCCGGCGGGCGATCTGCAAAAGATCGCCCGCCGGCCCAGCGGGAAAGCGCCTTCCACGAGGATGCCGGCTCCGAATGGAGCCGGCGGAGTGGAAGGTGTGCGACGGGTGCTGTGGCACCCGTCGCGCTTTTCAGTGTCTGCTAAGCAGACACTGAAAAGCAATGTGGGGCCCTGTTAGGGGGCCCCTGAAGTGCCCATGCCATTGGCATGGGCACTGCAGGGGCCCCAGGGGCCCCACGACACCCGTTCCCGCCAGCCAGGTTCTGGCGGTGTAAACCGCCAGAACCAGGCTGGCGGGAAGGGGGTCGGAATCCCCATGGCGGCGCAGCTTGCTGCGCCGCCATGGAGGATTCCCATGGGCAGCGGGAAACCGGCGGGAGACCGCTGGTTTCCCGTTTCTGACCGCGGCGGTAACGCCGCGGTCAGAATGCCCATGAATGCACCGCCAGCCTGTTGGCGGTGCATTCGCTGCCCTCGGCCCTGGCGGATTCAATCCGCCAGGGTCAGAATGAGGGCCTAAGTTCTGTCAGGTTTGACCTGTGGAGATTGACCAACGGTGAGATATTTAATGTACTTTCCAATTACCGTATGTGATAAATACCACCCAACTCAAAATGTCAATCCGTGCACAAACCGGATTATTCAGGGGTCAGAAATGTTTACAAATTCGTAATCGGTGCCCAAATCTCTTTACGCAATTTACAGCACCCCCATATAATCTGGGGAATACAATTTTAAAATAGTGATTTGTATATTAGCAGTGTTTTTAATAGCAGGCTGTGACCTTGTAGCACTATAATTGCACAGCACTATTACCAGTGCACCAGCCAGTGTTCAGTTCTGTGACTCTCTGGATATACACATGGACATCTGCAGTAATCACATCCAACAACTGAGTTTTCCCACAGATTAATTCAACTTGCATTTTTTTAAATGTAAGGTGTGTTCATTATATTTTATATGTATTTACTTGAAACAGAAAGGCCTGCAAAATAGTTGCAGAATAAATTGTACTTTGTAGACACTTCTCAAACTCTCCTGTCTCCCTTCTCAAACTCTCCTGTCTCCCTTGCACTCAGAATCACAGTTCCATACATTTTTGGGCACTTAAACCTCTAAATGAATTGCAGCACCAGAGCCAGCTTTTAGCATGAGTGAGCTGGGCACAGGAGCAACCTGCAGCTGTCTTCCTCCAACCTACCTGACTCTAAGGAAAAGTGTGTTAACCACTGTTCTGAAGTCTAGTTATCTCCTTTCTCTTGTCACCCTCACCTACCCCTTCCCTTCTCTCAACACACTGACAATGCAATGTGACCATGGGATGGGGTTTGCAAAATTGTGTTTTCACCAGGGCACTATCTCAGCAAAGGCCAGCTCTGCCCAGCACATATCAGATGAAGAACTGTCATTATCTGTAAAGCTCCAGCAGCCTTGGTTAAGACACACAACGTAAATGGGGTTGGGTGGGGTAGAGCCTTTTTATTCCACTAGGCATTGCACACCTTGTAAGAGGGGTAATGGAAAAGTAGGGAAAGGCCGAGAAAAGGGTTTCAAAGTCACTTTTAAAGAGGAGCAAAACCATCACTCTGTTATCTTCAACTGTACTTCCGCAAACCTCCTGCTCTGTATTCTACCTTAGAAATAGGTACTTGAAGACCTCCACAGTGTGTCACTCAGAGGTGGCCATTAAATGATGCCAGGAAACTGTACTAATGTGATTAGAGAATGTAAAACATTGGAAGTATTAGTTGAGGAGCATGAGAACCTACCTTAAATAATAATGACAATCCCTTTCACTGTGAACTTCACAAGTCACTAATAAACCAGAGATTCAGGTTTGTCCTAGTGAAAAGTTCTACCTTTGAACTTAGGCCTAGATTTATAGACATTTGGAGCAATATAATGCAGCAAGACAACTTGCTGCGCTGTATCATATTGAGAGAGCAGGAATGCTACATAATTACTAACACTAGCACATTCCGGCTCTTCCTCTGAGCTGGCACACTAGTGGTTGCAAAGCTCCAACGCAGGCACCTTTGCACCATGGTGCAAGGGTGCCTGCATCACAGGTAGGATTGTTTTTCCACAGGCCACCTTCCTGCACAAAAACAACCCTCAGAGGCATTTTTCTCTGAGGACAAATAAACATATTTCTCCTTGTTGCTTCTCTCATGGGAAAGTGTACCATTTTGACACGTTCTCAGGTTTGCTAACCTTAGTAAATCTGGTAATGTACCAAAAACCATAGGTGGAAGCATGAGAACACCCACTCTCCACCCATGGAAGGCCTTCTCAAAGCAGAATAGCGCGAAGCAGAGATTTGAACTGCCTAGTGTTACTCCAGATTTTCTATGCCATGCAGAGCCATGGAAGGTGGCTCTGCATGGCATAGTAAATCAGACATAAGGGCTTGCGTTTCCTTCCATCACCTTCTTTGACACATCTGTGATGCAAGCCCTTGATAAACCTGGGCCTTCGTCTCTGCAATGGAAAAAAAATCCTCAGCAGAGTAAGGCAGCAGGCTGTCACCAAAGCAAACTTCATGCTGTTGTACAGCCGATTGAGAAGGTGTTAGTGAAGCCATAGACTTCAGGCAGGGAAGCTCTGCCCCGAGTGGGAGATATTTGAATTATTTCTCACTAAGAGTAGGTCCCTCACCACTCAGATTCATTGTGTGCCTTCGCCTTGGAAGATTTCTACCTTTGCACTTCGTTACTTTTTTGGAGTTTAGATTCTTCCATTGGGGTAATGCTGCCGGCTGTAGCTGAAGAAGGCTCCATAAGGCTGGACACATTCTCCGCAAAGTCCCACTGGTTCCTGCTTCTGTGGAGAAGAATGTAGGGGAAGCAACCTGCATCTTTGACTCAGCAGGAATGCACCTCCATTAGATTTGTTTGCCTGGTTGCTCCAGGTCCCCCATTGGTTCACAGAGCAAAAAGTTAGCAAAAAATGTCTAAGTCCTGGCTTTCAGGAAAAGTTAGGAGGTATACACTTTGACACCAGCTGAGGGTCCAGGACATTGGAGAAAGTGTTTATGGGACAAAACCAGTGCTTAATTTCTGCTTGCTGTTTCCGGTGCTGAGCACTGGCACTTATTTTTAAGGGCTGGGGCTTATTCTTCTGCCTCAAGCATTTGCTGCGAGCAAAAAACACAGATGGGAAAGACGGAGGAAGAGACAAACGAAAAAGCATCACAAAGGGAGAAAGTAGAAAGCTGCAGGAGTGAGCTCCAGGGGCAAGGAGTGGATTTATATGGATTGAAGAGGTCCGAGATGGCTTCAGGATTACGCCACCACAGTATTCTGTGTTCGCACATTTAATTGCAGCAACCGTGGGTTTAAGAGGAGGGCTTTGGGCACCGGCACCTTTTTATTTACAAATTAAGCATTGGACAAAACTCACTTCAGCAGAGACCAGCAGCAGGATTCAGGCAATTCCTATTGGAGCTAATCAGCTGTGCAGTTGCAGGAAAGACCTCTTGATGTCCATAGCGTCCCTGTAGTTCAAACAGGTAGTTAGCTAACTGACCCTTGTAGTCACTTCTGGGGCCTGGGGTTTAAGGCAAGCAGGTCCAGCCTTCCTTCAAGTTCTTCAGACAGCAGGGCAGTCCTTTTTCTGATTTTTTGCAGGCCCAGGAGTGTTCTGAGAAAGGTAGTGTGGATGTCACTTTTATGCACTGTGCCAGACTACTGGTGGGGGAACCTTTTTGTCACTCCCTAACCAATGGGGTAAATAATCCCAGGGGTGACCCAACACCTTTACAGCGCTTCCTGTGTGTTTTTCTGTAACCTATCCCACTTTGTCCTTCTCCACCTAAATCCAACATGGCAGAATCTTTGTTCCTTTGGTCAGAGCTCCCTGTGCCCACCCACAGGTGTGGCTATGATAAAGGGCAATCTCTCCCTTGTGGTCACTGCAAACCAGTTCTGGGGCAGCTCCCGCCCAAACTGGGTTTGGAGCCAAGATGACTAAGAAGACAAAGGGAGGCAGGTCTAGCTGTGAGTTACATCTGCCAGTGACAGAGAGGTTCACTTTGAAACTCAGGATGGGCCTGGGCGCAGCCCCCAGGCCATCCTGCACAAGGAACAAAAACACCTCTCAATGCCTAATTCTTTTGTCCACTGTCTGGGAGCAATCCCCAACTCATTCACCAGTCAGGTGACACTGAAGGCTGGCAGAAGGGCACATTTGACTTAGTTGGGAAAATAACTTTGTAAAAATTTAATTTTAAAAATAGTAATCTAAAATCCAACTTTACCATCTAGTTGAAGTTTAAATTACTAGTAAAATATGTCATTGTATTATATTTTTAGCGGCTCCCAAACCAAAATCATAATGTAACCTAGTGTTTCCTTTTGGAAGATCCACCCTTGCCACAACAAAAACACTGAGGTTTTTCACTGCCAGAACATGTAAAAACTTAAGTATGCATGTCAGACCTTTTAAATACAAAGCTCTATGCTCTATGAGCATTATGGGCTACCATGGGAATGACTATACGTATTAAAAAGGGAGGTTTAGGCCTGGCAAAGGTTTATTTTGTCAGGAAGGAGTAAAGTGTGAGCATTCCTATGGCCAACAAGAACAGCTTCACCTGAAGAATGCAAAAAAAAAAATATTGGGGACTACCATGCAAGAGATAGCCACTACCAAAAGAGAACAACTGAAATACTAGCAACACATGTATTACCTGATACTAAACTAAGGTAAGCTAAGTAGGTACTGTCCACATTCCAACAGCAAAATAATAACCATTTGTTGCTTGCATTCCATTCTAATGCACAAAACTCTCCTGCACCCAGCTCCACTGTTATCCCAAGAGTTTGACCAACATCGTTCTAACAATTTTCTGATGTTTTTAATATTTAAATCCAAGTTCCTGATCTACAAGTTCCACTACAAATACTGATGATCAGAGTTCCATATCTATAGGTTCCCAGTCTCAAGTGTTTTGGTTTTCACATCTCACTAACACAGATTAAAAATAAATTCCAGTGAATGACGCATTTCTCACAGTGTTGGTGCACACATTACAAGTACATACCACACTAGTCCTTAAATGACTTACTGGTCTGTAGCTGGCTGAAGGGCTGAAGGATGAATGAAGAGATTAACAACCTGACCCACATGTCTATCCTCCTTACCACAATGGAAACACCCCCTTCTATAAGAAAAACAACCACAATGGCCAATGGGCCTCATAGGTGAAGCTAACTTTTGAAATTGTGGGATTTAAATGGGAATTTGTTCAAGCGAGTGCTTTTGACCCAAAATGTGTAAACAGAATGCACACCCAACACATCCAAACGCTGAAATGCATTCTGATCAAGATTTAGATTAGCCCCAATCGTGATAATGAAGAGATCATGATGTGTTTTGTGGAGCAACCAACCTAAGTCTACCCCAGGCAACCATTGCAATCCACATTCTCAACTAAAAGTGGAAATCGTACACTACATCCACCGATAATGTTTGGTGGTTCCATCCTGACAGGTGCTAGGAGAATAATAAACTAAACTACATTTACAGTTAAAGAAATGGTTGTCTTAATCTGCCCTTCCTCATCCATTTCATACCTGTGCAGCTGTTCAGCAAACTGGAGTGAGAAGTGGCAGTTATGGCAATTCAGAGAATAAAAAGTGTACACCTTTAAAAAGATCAATTTTGTAGAGACCTAATCTGTAATCTGCTACCAGATCACAGGTGAAAATACCAGATGTCCATAAAGCCTGGAAGACCCAAGCTTGGATCACATCTGTGGCCCATCTTGTGGGTGGAGAATGGAAGATATTGGGAGGCAGAAAAGATGTAGGAGGCATGGTAAGACCAAGAAACAGTTCAGGAGCAGAGCCTCCAACATACCTATCACTAAGCTAGCAAGGGAATAAAGGAAACTGGTCAGCAGTGTGGGTTTGGTAACAAGGTGGTAGCTGGGCCTACCATCAGGCTGAGCTCTGAATGCCAAGCTGATCTTGACATTCAGGTATTATTGAATGTACAAATCAACTCCCCAGCAGAAGGAGTGTGACAGGGCAAAGACAACAATCTTAAAAAAAATATTGGGCAAAAGCTTGAGACCAAAGAGTGCCTTACTGAGTATGTGGCTTACATGTCTACAAGTGTGCATGTGAGTAGAATGCAGGCCAACAGTCTTTATCTGCTATTAAACTGCATACTTCTGTACAACTGTTATTGTTTTAAATGGAAGGCAGCTTGTCTGCTGCAGAACATTGGGTTCTTGGAGCACGCTGTGCTCAGCGGCTGCCAATCAGGACGGGAATGCATGCTAAAATGTTCATCATGGATTGAAAACACAAAAACAGGAATTAATATGAAAGGTACTCTACTGATATCTGCAGTTTTTGTCGTCTGTGCTGGAAGTGGTTGCTTTAATGTTTATAGCATCTCAGGCATTCTCTGTTATAGTGCCTAAACTTTACCAATCATGAATACTTAAGGGCAAATTCACAAAATCATTTATGAGTGCCAAAAAATAGTACTACAATAGTACTCTTTTATGCACTCTCCAATTTGTTTATGAATTAGCCCAAAATGTCCAAAGCCCGATTAGTAAAAGTGTAAAGAGATCACAATCCTTTCCATTTGTACTACTTGTATATGAATATTCCTTGAATATTACAATATTAATCAAGGCCTGGGTGAAATCCTAGTTATACCAGAAAACTCGAAGTAATTTCAGTAATTTTGCATTCATATTTTGACTCAAAATTAAAGAAAATTATGTTCTTACGTCCGTTCAGATGATTATGAGTAATTTGGCACAAAAATGCTACCACAGGTGCACAAGAACAACAAACTTAGTGAACGGCTATTTTTGTTCGTGTTCTGTTGCATTTAGCACCATTTCTTTAGAGCAAAATGCATCCTGTGGACCATTTTACGCTAAGAAAATAGATGCTGGGTTACGCTCCTTGAATAATTCAGCATAATCTCATTTAATTGTGCTGTGATCCTGCATAATTATGCAACAGCACATTACACAAGTAATCCCTTGTAGATTACTTTGGAGTATATTCAGAAAGACATTTAGGTATGTTAAAGGGTACCAAGGGGTAGTCTTTGTATATTTTGAAATCCCCCTGTGAATAGGCTCCTCAATCTCTTGCACAATGCACTGAAAGTGCGCTTTTGAAACTTGAAGCCATTCTGAAGCCTGACACCCCCACCCCAATTTCTGCATAATTGCCCATAGAAAGTTTATAAATATTATAGAACATTTTGCTCCTTGTAGCTTGGAGGGTACTTAGTGTTCCTGCCGAGTGTCAGTGGTGGAACTGACTCTATGCCTTGAAGATATGCAAAACAACTGAAATGTCAAAAGCACATATTAGCTAAACCAGCATTAATACATTTCAATTGTGTTTCTTGGCTTTAGTAACCCTCCCTGGTCTCCCATTGAATGGTGGGCTTTGTAGTTATATACCATGGAGCTTAGTTGGTTCATCACATTTTCATGCATTTTCTTGATAGCCCCAAGTTTGAGGTCATAATGTATTATGATTGCTGTAGTTACGTGTGAATTCATCTCCAGAAACTCATCGTCATGATTTATTTGGTGATACATGTTGCGTTATTGTAACTTCCAGTCCTTTGTAATACTTCAAAAACCCCTAAATAAAAAAAAACATTCTAGTTGCTGGTCATCCGAGGACGGCAGCAGAGCCATTTTAAGGTAGTTCCATTTCCACAGCACGGTACCTCAGAGCCTTTTTACAGCGTCTTCTGTCAATCTGCTCAAACCTGTTGCAAGATTTACTATTGACGCCCCTTATTTAGTTGCCACTGTGAAGCTGTTGTGTTTCCACTTGTTGATGTCAGCTGCTTACTACGGTGATTGAGACGTGAAGTGGCAGAGACGGTCTTTGCAGCCAGCATCAGAGGCCCACAGCCCCGGAGCCGCCGCAGAGACCCGTGGATGAAAGATATTCAGAAGGGGTAATCACGCCACGTTTATACCACACTGCTCTCAAGTGATTGCTGCTTGTCGGGGCTGATTAAATATAACTCCTCCTCATTTGCATATGCAGAATTGAACGTGAAGCGAGTCGCAGAGGCGTCCTACGGAGCAGCTCTGGGAACAGTTGGCGCGAGCCGTCTGATAGCCTGGCACGTGAACCCGAGGAAGGCTGCGGAAGCATGCTTGGAGCGGCGCCAGCCTACGGCATCTGTTTAGGATCCGAATCAAGGGGCTCGTGCTCAGTACTGTATGTAATGAGGATTACGGATGGGGAGCTTGCAGCTAGTCAATGTACCATCTTGATGTACTCATTAACGTGTGTGTGGCATTTGTAATGCAAGTATAATTATTTTTACACGCTGAATTCTAGCATTTCACACTTTCTGTTCTGAGTGGTTTGAGATTCGTGCTGTTGAAGCACATTAGCTCTGTGCTTAGTACCTCAAATCAGTGTTCTCTGGTCTACGGGGCTCGAGAGAGAGCGCTTTAAAGAGGCAATAGCTCT